>NC_079318.1:91926844-92526844 GCF_029931775.1 Euleptes europaea | reverse complement strand
AAGCAAAGGGGGAGGCAGTCCACCTGCCCCATCTCCATTCAGACATAAGGACATAAGAAAGGTTGTGCTGGATCAGACTAAGGCCCATCAAGTCCAGCAGTCTGTTCACACAGCGGCCAACCAGGGACCTGTAGGAAGCCCACAAACAAGACGACGGCAGCAGCATTTATCCTGCCTGTGCTCCACAGCACCTAATATAATAGGCATGCTCCTCTGATCTTGGAGAGAATAGGGATGCATCATGACTAGTATTCATTTTGACCAGTAGCCATGGATAGCCCTCTCCTCCATGAACATGTCCACTCCCCTCTTAAAGCCTTTCAGGTTGGCAGCCATCCCCACATTCTGGGGCAGGGAGTTCCACAATTTAGCTATAAGAACATAAGAAAGCCATGCTGGATCAGACCAAGCAAGGCCCATCAAGTCCTGCAGTCTGTTCGCACAGCAGCCAACCAGGTGCCTCTAGGAAGCCCACAATCAAGACGGCTGCAGCAGCATTATCCTGCCTGTGTTCCACAGCACCTAATATAATAGGCATGCATAATAGGGATGCATCATGACTAGTATCCATTTTGACTAGTAGCCATGGATAGCCCTCTCCTCCATGAACATGTCCACTCCCCTCTTAAAGCCTTCCAAGTTGGCAGCCATCCCCACATCCTAGGGCAGGGAGTTCCACAATTTAGCTATGCGTTTTGTGAAGAAATACTTCCTTTTCTCTGTTTTGAATCTGTCACCCTCCAGCTTCAGCAGATGACCCCCATGTTCTAGCATTATGAGAGAGGGAAAAACCTTCTCCCTGCCCACTCTCTCCATACCATACATAATTTTATAGACCTCTATCATGTCTCCCCTTAACAGCCTTCTTTCCAAGCTAAACGGCTACCCTCTGAAACTATCTTCATGGAAGGCATCATTTCTGGAAATAGCTAAAAAATGCTTCTTCTTGATCTGTGATCTCTGGGGCCCCCATGAGTTTGATGGGCAACAGTTTATAGGATGGACTGAAGGAAATACTTCAAAAGGAAGTGATTCAATTGCATAATAATGGCTGTGATCATAGATGGCTTTAAAAATCAGACAGATTATTGGAGGAGAGGACCATCAATGGCTACTAACCATGGTGACTAAAGGGAACTTCCTCATCCAGAGGCAGTCAACCTCTGAATACCTGTGCCAGGAAGTAACTTGAGGGTAGGGTTGCCAACCTCCAGGTGGTGGCAGAAGATCTCCTGCTATTACAACTGATCTCCAGCCGATAGAGATCAGTTCACCTGGAGAAAAGGACTGCTTTGGCAATTGGACTCTATGGCATTGAAGTCTCTTCCCAAACCCCACCCTCCTCAGGCTCCAACCCAAAACTCTCCCACCAGTGGCGAAGAGGGACCTGGCTACCCTACTTCAGGGGAAGGCCTTGGCCTCTATGCCCTGTTATTGGCTCTACAGAGCAATTGGTTGGCCACTTTTTCAGACGATGCTGGACTAGATGGACCGCCGGTCTGATCCAGCAGGGCTCTTCTTATGATCTTGCAATCCTGCCATGCTCTTCTTCTGCGGTTACAGCCGGGCACAGAGTCTGCCCTGCCTCCCTCCAATCTGTGCAAGCGCAATATACCATGGGTGCTTTCTTTTGCCAGTTCAGCCTCTTCCACAGTTTCCTCCACACCTTCCACGCCGAGTTCTTCCACAGGTAACACCTGGAAAGGCAGAACAGATGAAAGAACGGCGCATGACCCTGCCCTTAGAATCATAGAATCCTAGAGTTGGAAGAGGCCCTAGAGGCCATCTAGTCCAACCCCGTTTAATGCAGGATCAGCCTAGAGCACCCCTGACAAGTGCTTCTCCAGCCTCTGCTTAAAGACTGCCAGGGAGGGGGGGAGCTCACCAACTCCCTAGGTAGCTGATTCCACTGTGGAACAACTCTTACTGTAAAAAAAACTTTCCCCTAATATCCAGCCGGTACCTTTCTGCCCACAATTTAAACCCATTATTGCGAGTCCTGTCCTCTGCTGGCAACAGGAGCAGCTCCCTGCCCTCCTCTCAGTGACAGCCCTTCAAATAGAATCATAGAGTTGGAAGGGACTACCAGGGTCATCTAGTCCAACCCCCTGCACAATGCAGGAAATTCACAACTACCCCCTCCAAACCCCCAGTGACCCCTACTCCATGCCCAGAAGATGGCCAAGATGCCCTCCCTCTCATGATCTGCCCAAGGTCACAGAATCAGCATTGATGACAGATGGCCATCTAGCCTCTGCTTCAAAACCTCCGGGGAAGGAGAGCTCACCACCTCCCAAGGAAGGCTGTTCCTTGGGAGGTGGTAAGCTCTCCTTCCCTGGAGAATACTTAAAGAGAGCAATCCTGTCCCCCCTCAACCTCCTCTTCTCCAGCCTGAACATTCCCAACTCCCTCAGCCTTTCCTCATAGGGCTTGGTCTCCAGGCCCCAGATCATCTTCGTTGCTCCCCTCTGCACCCTCCCGAGTCTGTGGGCGTGTGCACTGCATTCGCATTACTAAAACAAAACGGCAGGACCTCCAAACCCGGTTGCAGACTCCAGCCTGCTGTTTCTTCCAGGACCAGCAGAGCGGCATCTGGTTGTGGCCAGGAAGCACTCTGCATGGGCTCTAAGGGACTCTCGGCTTTGTTCCTATGCCCCACGTGCCGGGGCTGAGTTCAGGCATCGAAAACAGGTGGCAGGGGCTCAGCGCCAGCTCAGATTCAGCCCTGGAATCCTGTCCCTGTTAAGAATGTAAGCTCTCCGGCTCTGCCCAGGATCTGCTGGTATTTAAGCCCCAAGGCTTGGTGGGCACTGGGTGGTCTGTCATTAATTTCCTCACTGCTCCTTCCTTGTCCCAACCACCCCCCTGTTGCTCTGTCATTTATCCTCTAACCTTGCTCAACTGAGGTCTTCTTTACCCCCTTTTCTGACCAAACTTCCAGCAGTAGGGATGCTAACTCTGGGTTGGGAAATTCCTGGAGAATTGGGAGTTAGGGTTGCCAACCTCCAGGTACTAGCTGGAGATCTCTTGCTATTACAACTGATCTCCAGCAGATAGAGACAAGTTTCCCTGGAGAAAATGGCCACTTTGGCGATTGGACTCTATGGCATTGGTCCCTCCCCTCCCCAAACCCCGCCCTCCTTAGGCTCCATCCCAAAAACCTCCCACTGGTGGCGAAGAGGGACCTGGCAAGCCTATTGGGAGTGGAGCCTGGGGAGGGAGGAATTTGTGGAGGGATCTCAGTAGGGTATAATGTCTACCCTCCAAAGAAGCCGTTTCTTCCATGGGAACTGATCTCTGTCTGGAGATCAGTTGTAATTCTGGGAGATTTCCAGGCCCCCAGAGGTTGGCAACCCTATATAGAATAATATAATCCTAGAATTGGAAGGGGCCATACAGGCCCTCTAGTCCAACCCCCTGCTCAATGCAGGATCAGCCTAGAGCATCCCTGACAAGTGCTTGTCCAGCCCCTACTTGAAGACTGCCAGTGAGGGGGAGCTCACCGATTCCTTTGCTGAATAACTCTCACTGCAAAAAAAAATTCCTCCCTAAATCCAGCCGGTACCTTTCCATCCACCTTCCAAAGCAGCCATTTTCTCCAGGGCTACTGGTCTCTATCACCTGGTGATCAGTAGTAATTCTGGGTGATCTCCAGCTACCAGAGAGCCAGCGTGGTGTAGTAGTTAAGACCACTGGTTTGGAGAGGTCGACTCTGACCTGGAGAAACGGGTTTGATTCCCCACTCCTCCACAGGAGCTGCGGACGCCAATCTGGTGAACCGGGCTGGTTTCCCCACTCCTCTACATGAAGCCAGCTGGGTGGCCTTGGGCTATTCACAGCTCTCTTAGAGCCCTCTCAGCCCCACCTACCTCACAGGGTGTCTGTTGTGGGGAGGGGAAGGGAAAGGTGACCGTGAGCCGGTTTGATTCTGCCTTAAGTGGTAGAGAAAGTCGGCATATTAGAAAAACAACTATCAACTGGAGGTTGGCAACCCTGGCCCCCCTCGGAAGTTGGCACCCCTACCCTAGATGTATAGCCAGACTGGTACAAACATCCTCCTTCCCCCACATTTGCTTGGCAGGGGCCTCAGCTCCCAGCAGCCCCCACGGCCCCTTCTGGAATCTGGACCCCGCCGCCAATCACTCACCTCGGATCCAGCGATCACCCAGCTGTTGTTATCCGACTCCCGCGAGTCCGAGTTGTCAGCCATCTCTGCTCATGCCCCGGTGGCCCCCGGCTTCCACCTGCGGGTTACAGGCCAGGGGATCAGCAGGGCCTTCTGGGGTGCCAGCTCCTCCTTCCTCCCTTTTTGGGACGTGGCCAGTGGGAAGGGCAGGTGGGACCCTCGCTAACAAAGGACTTTGGCAGGCCGCGCCGCGAGAGGAAGCTTTGACTGGCAAATGCATGCGGCATGCAAATGCGGGCAGAGCCAAGCTCAGGGCAAAACGGAATGAAAACCTGAAGGGACAGGCAAGGCAGATGTCCCCATCCATCTCTCACAGCTGGGAAGGGGACCTTTGCCAGCAACCCCTCCGCTCTGAACACACATGAAGCTGCCTTATACTGAATCAGACCCTTGGTCCATCAAAATCAGTATTGTCTACTCTGACCAGCAGCGGCGCTCCAGGGTCTCCAGGAAAGGCCTTTCACATCGCCTACTTGCCTAGTCCGTTTAACTGGGGATGCTGGGGATTGAACCTGGGACCTTCTGTATGCCAAGCAGATGTTCTACCATTGAGCCATGGCCCCTCCCCAAAAGACCATTGTCTATTCAGACTGTCAGAGGTCTTTCACATCACCTACCTGCCTAGTCCCTTTAACTGGAGATGCCGAGGATTGAACCTGGGACCTTCTGCATGCCAAGCAGATGCTCTGCCACTTAGCCACGGCCCCTCTGCTCCTCTCCCCCTGCCCCACTAGCCCATTTTCTTTCCATGCCGGCACTCAGTCACATAGCCAGCTCTGGGTCGGGAAGTTCCTGAAGATTTGTGGGGGAGGGCAGGGTTTGTTGGAGAATACGGACCCCAGCAGGGCACAATGCCATAGAGCACACCCTGCAAAGCGGCCGTTTTCTCCAGGGGGATCTGACCTCTGTAGTCTGGAGATCAGTAGTAGTTCTGGGAGATCTCCAGGCCCCGCCTGGAGGTTGGAAACCCTGACAGTGAGCCATTAAACTACTGAGTGACCAAGATTGGGGCTAAAATCAGCTTCAGATTTTACTAGGATTGACCCGTATCTTACCATGTTCTAGTTGCGCTATACAGATGGAACTACAATCCATGTATCTGTCCATCTATCCATCTGTCCATCTTTCCTTCCGTCTGTCCATCCATCCATCCTGTTCCTATCCTTCCCTTCCTCCAAGAATCGCAGGGTAGTTTACACAGTTCTCTCCTAGGGTTGCCAACCTCCAGGTGGAGATCTCCCACTATTACAACTGATCTCCAGCCAACAGATATCAGTTCCCCTGGATAAAATGGCTGCTGTGGCAATTGGACTCTATGGCACTGAAGTCCCTCCCCTCCCCAAAACCCACCCTCCTCAGGCTCCGCCCCCAAAAACCTCCCACCGGTGGCAAAGAGGGACCTGGCAACCCTACTGCTAGCTCACACAACAAATAGCCTATTAGTAAAAATCTAAGAGAAATAAAGTGATGTGTATGATGTTGTATTAGGGTTGCCAGGTCCCTCTTCACTACTGGTGGGAGGTTTTGGGGGCAGAGCCTGAGGAGGGCAGGGTTTGGGGAGGGGAGGGACTTCAACGCCATACAGTCCAATTGCCAAAGCGGCCATTTTTTCCAGGTAAACTAATCTTTATCAGCTGGAGATCAGTTGTAATAGCAGGAGATCTCCAGCTAATACCTGGAGGTTGGCAAGCCTATGTTGTATCCAACTCTAAAAAAAAATTGATGATTTTGTGAATAATGTTAGCTGTGCTTTCTAAGCCACTGTTTTCTGGATTTCTTCCCTTCTTCAAAGATTGCTCTGCCCTATTCCAAGTTTCTAGTCTTCATGACTGCAAAAACACACTGGAGAATACGTGGGCCACATCTGTTGAAATTTGGAGGCCTGAACTAAGCGTCCCCGTAGCGGTAGAAGGTGGAAACTTCTGCAGCCTATGTAGTTTTGTGTGCTCTTTCCCCCTTCGCTCTCTAAACCAGCATAAACAATACAAAAGAAGATAAATGCAGATTTGGTTTGCTTAACGTGCCGAGCCATGGAATCCAGCTTTCCTTCGTGCTGAATTTGGATTGTCTCGGTGCCGTTTTGTGTGTGTGTGTGTGGAGAGTGCACGTGCACACAGACACACAAACACACAGCCTTGAAGAGCTTGTGAAGGAAGGGGGTAGGGCCACCGAGCCGAGTGCCTTCCGGCAAGTGCTATTCTAGTTGGAGAGAGTATGCAGGGAATCCAAATTATGCCCGTCCCCGAATGTGGCCCACTTACTCAGCCTGAAGATCGCCCGGCCCAAGTCGCAAGGGGCAGGCTTAAAAAGAACCCCTTTGGGAATCCTAAAACAGATGCAGGAGGCAAACGGCGAGAAGAGAGGGTGGGCACCCGAAGACCCCTCTAAAAAAGAGGTGCCCCCCCTTCCCAGCCTCTTTTTTCTCCCTCCCTAGGAATTCAAACTCTCTTCTCCCCCTCTGCAGAACAGCTGCCAGGGGAGAAGAGTGACTTTGGGGAAAGGATTCGAGTATATTTAGCTCCTTTTAATGTGGTGGAGCAGGTGGGGAGAGCCACGCCGACAGGCCCAGACTGCTCTGAGGGAATGGGGTGAAGGTGGCAGCTCGCTACGGCCACCCTGGTTACATGCCTGGCTTCCTACACCCCCTCCCCTCTGTTTTGCAGAGCATGGAAGATGGGCCCCCGGCAGGAAGGAAAGAAGCAGGCTGCCTTTTGGTCTCTCCAAGGCGCCTCGTATCTCCCAGTGGACACCATGGCAACCTTGGCAGAGATGACCTTAATAGGCTATCTGTGCAGGCTGAGGGAAGCCGGCAGGCCCCAATCCTTGGCACTAAGCAAAACAATGAACGCTGCTGGAGACAGGTTGGCCCTTAAGAAAAGGAGAATTAATCGATGCTTTGGTGGACTTGTTAGAGTGTCAGGCAAGGATCTGAGAGACTCAGGTTCGAATCCCTGCTCTGCCGTGGAAGCTTACTGGGCGACCTTGGGCCAGTCACACACACACTCAGTCTAACCTACCCCGCAAGGGTGTTGTGAGGATACAAAAAGGAGGATGGCATCAGCTGCTTTGGGTCCTCTTTGGGGAGAAAGACAGGGTTGTCAACGAAGCAAATAAATAAATAAATGGGGGAAAGCTTAGACTCATGAAGCTTCTTATACTTATAAGGGTGGAGCCCTTTCCTTTCACCTATTGCTCAGATCCTTAAACTGGAGACTTTGGAGTTTGAAGCTGGGACCATCTGCAATGCAAAGCGGGCGCTCTTCTACTGAACCAGTTCTGGAGGGGCCGTGGCTCAGAGACAGAGCATCTGCTTGGCATGCAGAAGGTCCCAGGTTCAATCTCTGGCATCTCCAGTTAAAGAGAATAGGCAAGTAGGGAATATGAAAGACCTCAGCCTGAGTCCCTGGAGAGCCGCTGCCGGTCTGAGTAGACAATACTGACTTTGATGGACCAAGAGTCTGATTCAGTATAAGGCAGTTTAATTTGTTCATGTGTTCTCTGGCAACTTTGCATCAGACACTTCTGGGAATGTATCCCAGCTAGCAATGCAGTTTTGTTTGCCCAGGGACTAGTGAAGCCTTATTTTATTTTATTTCTATCACGCCCCTTCCCCCGGCGCCTTGTAGTTAAGAGCAAGAAGCCATGAGCAGAGAATCCTCCAGGGTCAACCACCTCAGTTATGAACGGAATAGATGGCCTTAGGCACACCGCTTCCTGTCTCCACCTGACAAATCGATAGTACTGGCCTACTCTATAAGGATGTTGTAAGGATGACAAATGTACAGGGCTTCCAACGCAGAATAATAAACACTGTTGTGTTTATTAAAGATAAAGATAGTCCCCTGTGCAAGCACCGGGTCATTACTGACCCATGGGGGTGATGTCACATCACGACGTTTATTACTCAGCACAACATTTAAAATGACCCCCTGCTCTGCGGTGCTCCTCTATTAGGTTGGGAAAACAGGGACTTTGTGGATACTTCAGTCGCTTCCCCACCAAAATTGGTCCTCTCAGGTCCTCGAAATGAGCGTTTGCTATTTTGATCATACCAAACTCAAGAGTGGCAGTTATCCCAGATGAATTGTGTGGGTTTTTATGCTCGCGTTCTCTGTGTTCTCAATACCGAGAAGGTATTGACAGGTGGTTGAAAGGGAGACCACTCCCCAAAGGCTAGAAGAGCACAGCCCCCCACACCGTTCATCCCCACAGAGAGGAGCTCTAGTCTATTCTGTTGCTCTCGAGGAGACCTACTGTGGTCATATGCACCCTCTCCCTTCCCCCAAACAAAACCCCCTCTCCCATACAGGGAATCTTCATCAAAGGCTCAGGAGTAACGAAATCACCTGATGGGGGTCCCGGGAGAGATCCCCCTCCCCGATTAGAAATGCCAGCCCCCACTTCACAAGCAACAATCCTGGATTAGTCTGTGTTTGGAAAGGGGGGGAGTAGATCAGCTTGCTTTCGTCTTTGCCCCCCCCTCTACGTTTCCCCAAAAGGCAATATACCCCTCCAAGCAAGACACCCGTCCAACAGGGTACCCACACAGCAAGGGTGGAAGTGATGGGATGTTGCCATAGCAACGTAGCATCCGCATCCTACGTGACCCCCTTTTGTGGGGCAGGGGAGGGCTCCTCAGAGGACAGGGGGATCTGATCTCGCCCTGAAAAGTGGGAAACCTCATGCCCCCCTGCCCAACTGACACCCCTCTTCCCTCCTGGACAAGCCCTACCTTGGTCAAGGGGTGACCCGTGGCTCCAGAGCCCCAGATCCAGATGGGGAGGAAAGTCCCGGCTCCTGTTGAAAAAGTTTGTATCCCAAACTTCGCAGCTCCTTACCCTGCGGAGAAGAAAGGGGAGGGCCCTGGGGGTTAAGGAGCCAATCAGAGGGGCCGGCAGGGAGGCCTTGGCCAGTGACGGGGGTTGCCTTTGGTCCTGGGGCAGGATGAAGAAAAGTGTGAGCCCCCCCCCAGGGGAGTCAGCTGGCTGGGCACGGGGAGGGGGCATACTTGGGGGGACTCCCCACCCCCATTACCCGGCTCTGCGACTCCGGCATCCATCCATGGAGGCTGCATCACCAGGGATGACTAAGCTGGCGGAGGGCAGAGAGAGACAGCGACAGCTGGAGAGGGCGCCGGTGGGGTGGGGAGGAATAGCTGGGCCAGCCTAGGAGAGCACTGACCCATCCCTTCCCTGGCCGACAAGGAATCAGGCTGCCGAAGAGCTCTGTGTAACTCCAAAGCATGCACACATGGGCTGTGAAAAAGGCAAATTCCATGCTGGCCATAATTAGAGGAGGAATAGAGAATAAAACTGCTGCTCTCCATACTGCCCTTGTACAAATCTATGGTGAGACCTCACTTGGATACTGCGTACAGATCTGGTCACTTCACCTAAAAAAAGAACATTGCGGAGCTTGAGAAGGTGCAGAAAAGAGCAACCAAAATGATCAGGGGGCCGGAGCAACTGTCCTATGAGGAACGGTTAAAATGCTTAGGGCTGTTTAGCTTAGAAAGAAGGCGGTTAAGGGGAGGCATGAGAGAGGTCTATAAAATGATGCACGGGATGGAGAGATCGGACAGGGAGAAGCTGTTCTCCCGCTCTCATAATTCCAGAACATGGGGTCATCTGCCGAAGCTGGAGGGTGAGAGATTCAAAACAGACAAAAGGAAGGCTTTCTTCACACGACGCATAGTCAAATGGTGGAACTCCCTGCCCCAGGATGTGGGGATGGCTGCCAACTTGGAAGGCTTTAAGAGGAGAGTGGACATGTTCATGGAGAGAGCTATCCATGGCTACTGGTCAAAATGGATGCTAGTTGATGCATCCCTATTCTCTCCAGGATCAGAGGAGCAGGCCTATGATATGAGGTGCTGTGGAGCACAGGCAGGATGATGCTGCTGCAGTCGTCTTGCTTGTGGGCTTCCTGGAGGCCCGTTTGGCCACTGTGTGAGCAGCCTGCTGGATTAGGTAGACCTCGGTCTCATCCAGCAGGGCCTTTCTTACGAGCGGAGGGCAATTTATTTATTTATTTAATGCATTTCTACCTCGCCTTTCCCCCCTAATAGGGACCCAAAGCGGCATTCCTCATTCTGCTCTCCTCCATTGTATCTTCACAATGACCCTGTGAGGTGGGCAAGGCTGACAGCACGTGGCTGGCACCTGGCAAGCTTCCGTGGCATGAGCGAGGATTCGGACCTGGGTCTCCAGAACTAGGGATGCCAGCCTCCAGGTTGGACCTGGGGAATCCCACGGAATTACATCCCATCTCCAGACGACAGAAATCAGTTCCCTTGGAGAAAATGGCTGCTTTGGAGGGCGGACTCTGTGGCGTTGTACCCCACTGAGGTCCCTGTCTTCTCCAGGCTCCACCCCCAAGTCTCCAGGAGTTTCACAGACAGGATCTGGCAACCCTACCCAGAAACTAGTCTAACGCTCTTAACAGCCAGCTTGGTGTAGTGGTTAAGAGTGGTGGTTTGGAGCAATGGACTCTGATCTGGAGAACCGGGTTTGATTCCCCACTCCTCCACGTGAGTGGTGGACGTTAATCTGGTGAACCGGGTTGGTCTCCCTGCTCCTCCACGTGAAGCCAGCTGGGTGACCTTGGGCTAGTCGCAGCTCTCTTAGAGCTCTCCCAGCCCCACACACCTCACAGGGTGTCTGTGGGGGGAGGGGAAAAGAAGGTGATTGTAAGCCAGTTTGATTCTTCCTTAAGCGGTGGAGAAAGTCTGCATATAAAAACCAACTCTTCTTCTTAGATAGCCACGTCTTCATTATCTGGTAATCTCTAGGCTGTGTGTGCGCGCGCGCGCCACCCCTGCAGTGTGTCCCACTCCCTCTACACAGTCCTCTTTGCTCTCACAGACAGGCATTGTGCCCAACTGAGGACATAAATTCGAACTCGGCTCTCCCACCTCCATTTCTTGCCTTTCGCCCCTCCACTCCCTCTCTCTTCCCGACCGGCCCCCAACGCCTTCCGGCCCATGCTGACCCCATTTCCCCCCCCCCAAAACGGCTCCCATTCCACAAAGGGCTTTGCTTGGAGCCAGAGACGGCCCCTGCGTTCTCTTTCTCTGTCAAACTGGCGTCTCGGGCCTGTCCTTGGCAGCAAGGTGGACCTGGCGCTGGAGGCTTTCCTTTAGAGACCGAGCCAAACAGGGTGTTTTTTTAAAAGGAAACGCTCTGCCAAAGGCGCCCGTTTGTCACCGGCCTTCATGGAAAAGAACAAAAGGGTGGGGGGGACGACACACAACACCTCAAACGCTGCTCTTTGGAGCCTTGGCCGGCCCAGGGTTAGGAAGCCCATTTGGGATCGGCAAAGGGGAGCTGGGAAGGGTATTTTTATTGCCTCCGACCAGCGGCAGGGCCAGTTCTCAAAACTCCACCAACTATAATGGAGAACTAGTTCACAAAAAAACAACCCCCCCACCCCGGTTTTAGAGGGTAGCCACGTTGGTCTGAAAATAGAAAAGCTAGATTTGACCCCAGGACTAGAACCCAGAAGTTACTGTTTTTATGAACAGCTAGATTCAAATCCAGTAGCGCCCCAGTGACCAAGATTTTTGGGGTTATGAGCTTTCAAGACTCAAAGCTCCGCTCGTCAGACGCTCCGCAAATCTTATTAGAGAGCCAGCGTAGTGTAGCGGTTAAGAGCAGCAGGCTCTAATCTGGAGAACCGGGTTCGGTTCCCCACTCCTCCACATGAAGCCTGCTGGGTGACCTCGGGCTAGTCACAGCTCTCTCAGAACTCTCTCAGCCCCACCTACCTTACAAGGTGTCTGTTGTGGGGAGTGGAAGGAAAGGAGATTGTAAACCGCTTTGAGACTCCTAAAAGGTAGAGAAAAGCAGGGGTATAAACATCAACTCTTCTTGAACATATGAAGCTGCCTTCTACTGAATCAGACCCTCGGTCCATCAAAGTCAGTATCGTCTACTCAGACTGGCAGCGGCTCTCCAGGGTCTCAGGCAGAGGTCTTTCCCATCACCCACTTGCCTGGTCCCTTTAACTGGAGATGCCGGGGATTGAACCTGGGACCTTCTGCATGCCAAGCAGATGGTCTACCACTGAGCCACAGCCCCTCCCTATGGCTCTCCAGGGTCTCAGGCAGAGGTCTTTCCCATCACCTACTTGCCTGGTCCCTTTAGCTGGAGATGCCAGGGATTGAACCTGGGACCTTCTGCGTGCCAAGCAGATGCTCTACAAACTGAGCCACAGCCGTTCCCCCTTCCTGGTCTCTAGGGTGCTCCTGCACTCGAATCTAGGTGTTCATACAAACAGCAACTTCTGGATTCTACTACTGTGGGGTGATGGAGTTGTACAGCAGTGCAGCCTTTCCCTCTAACTGCCTCTTGCAAAGATCCTGCTTGGGACCTGAGGAAGAGAAAGCCCTGGGCCCTGCATACCAACAGCACAGGCTAGTCCCAAATACCCATTGGTAACCTCACTCAGAATACTTTTTTAATAATGAACATTAAAAAAGCGTTCTCATCTTACAAATTGTTTTGGAATCCAAATATACAATAGTTTAGAAAATGAATGCCAAATGTAAAAAGACTACTTAAACCTCTAACAGTAGAGTTCCTGTATGGCTTGGCCTTTAAAGTTTTCTTACTGCATAGTCGATGTTGGAAATCTGTTCCTTCAACTGGCGCCCCTGCTCTGGATTTGAGGAGCCAGTTGAAGGAATAGATTTCCGACATCGACGAAAACTCTACTGTTAGAGGTTTAAGTAGTCTTTTTACATTTGGCATTCATTTTCTAAACTTATTGGTTTTCCAAGCTATTGTATATTTGGGGCACAAAACAATTTGTAGGATGAGAACACTTTTTTAATAGTCCTAAATACCAGAACCCCTTCTCCGCTGGGGTATCCCACAGCTACCCATGAAGTTCTCTCCAGGATTAGAGGAGCATGCCTATTATATAGGTGCTGTGGAACACAGGCAGGGCAATGCTGCTGCAGTCGTCTTGCTTGTGGGCTTCCCAGAGGCACCTGGTTGGCCACTGTGTGAACAGACTGCTGGACTTGATGGACCTTGGTCTGATCCAGCAGGGCCTTCCTTATGGTCTTATGTCCAAGGTGAGCATTGGGGATCTAAACTATCATTTCTGAGGAGGGAACCTCCTTCTTCTAATCTCTACAGATGGAAAGCCTTAAAGCAACTTTGAGACTACCTATGCACTAATACTCACCTCCCTGGGTGATGGTCTCTGAAGTCATAGAAACCCTATCCTTAGTGAAGGAGTTGGTTTTTATACCCCGATTTTCTCTCCATTTTAAGGAGAACCTAACCAGCTTACAATCCCTTCCTCTCCCCACAACAGACACCTTGTGAGGTGGGCTGGAGAGTTCAGAGGTGTGTGACTAGTCCAAGGTCACCCAGCCCGCTTCATGTGGAGGAGTGGGGAATTGAACCCGATTTTCCACATTAGAGTCTGCTGCTCTTAACCACTACACCACACTGGCTCTCGGTGTGATCCAGGTGCGCTCTCAAGTCAGAGGGAAACTCCATCAGAGGAACAAATCTACAGGGACCTGTCAGAAATACCAGCATGTCATAATATTGTGACAGACAGCTGGTCAGTAAGAGCTGTCAACTATCTGTCAGATCAGCAAGATCTGGGCTGATGCAAGAGACTGCAAGAGGCTGGAGGCAGCAGTATGAACTGGACTAAACCAGATATGGCCAGTAGAATGATGTAATGCTGTGGGTGTAACAGCAGGTGGCCTGATAGATATCTGGGGTAAAATTATATATAAGTAAGTAGCATGTAAAGCTCAGTGTTTGAAGTATATGCTGGTGGTCGGGAAGCTATTGTCGGGAGTGTTGTTTTATACACTGTAAATAAACTAAGCAGTTTTATAGTAGCTGGAGTCTGGTGAAGTGTTTTGGACCAACTGATAATCCGCTGGCTTCCGCGATAGGACCATCCGGAGCGACATTTGGACGCTGCTGGGCTCTGCTGTTGGCTTTCTTTCCCCAGAATGCAAGTACTGCAAAATTGAATGCCTCTGTCAGTTACAAGTTGGCCATAATAGATTTGACAGACAGCTGACAGGTAGCTGTCAGATCTGGGACATCTAGCTGATGCAAGAGGATGCAAGTGCCTTGAGGTCCCAGAGTGAACTGCAGCAAACCAACCAGATTAAGGCAGTAAAGCTGATGCAATACTGTGGCCAGGTCTACAGGTGGCCTAATTGGTTTCTGGTGCTGGAATGTATATAAGTCTGTAGGATTATAACTCTGTGTTGGGAAGTTTGGTGGAGAGAAGTGTACGTGACGGTTTGTCTTTTTGTATCTGTGCACTGTAAATTAAACAACACTGTTTTCTATAAAGCCGAGGAGTTCTGGTGGTGTGTCTTGGATAACTGCTAATCCACTTACTCCCACGTCAGCCTCTCGCCATTAAACTGCAGTCTGTATCTAACACTAAAGACAAGATCTTGACCTGGAAAATCTTTTTCTTTCCCTCCTCCATTTTCAAATTTCCCCCCCCATACATCTTAGCTGATGAAGAGTTCCTTGCACAATGTTCTGTGTTACTTTAGTTGGCCCTGCTAAGTCACAGCTCTTTAGAGCTCTCTCAGCCCCACCTACCTCACAGAGTGTCTGCTGTGGGGAGGAGATGGAAGGTGATTGTAAGCCGGCTTGATTCTTCCTTAAGTGGTAGAGGAAGTCGGCATATTAAAATCAACTCCTCTTCTTCTAAAGACTTGATATGTTTGTAATGGCCTATGGCTATATGCAAATAAAACCATTCATTCTTCTAAAGACTGCCCTCCCTGGCAGTCTTTGAGCAGCAGCTGGACAAGCACTTGTCAGGGATGCTCTAGGCTAATCTGCATTAAGCAGGGGGTTGGACTAGACGGCCTGTATGGCCCCTTCCAACTCTTGGATCCTACTAGAAGTTACTAGCAGATTTTGTTTCGTGTACAGGAGAATGAGAACACAATGTTTATTTTTATCCTGCTTTTCTCCCAGATAGGGGACTCAAAACTGGCAGAGTGGCGGGATTAAAAACTGGCTGTCCCGGGTCCTTACCCAACACACTAATTGCTACACCCCGAGCCCTATAGCTCTGTTTACGGCAGAGGCAAAAACCGCTGGGTTGTTCCTCAATGGCTTTGCCACTTAAAAGGTCAAGGTAGTACCCTGTGCAAGCACCTGGTCATTACTGGTCACATCACAACGTTTACTAGAAGAAGAGTTGGTTTTTATTGCCACCTTTCTCTACCACTTAAGGGAGAATCAAACCGGCTGACAATCACCTTCCCTTCCCCTCCCCACAACAGATACCCTGTGAGGTAGGTGGGGCTGAGGGAGCTCTAAGAGAGCTGCGACATGCCCAAGGTCACCCAGCAGGCTTCATGTGGAGGAGTTGGGAAACCAACCAGGTTCACCAGATCAGTCCACAGCTCCAAACTACCGCTCTAACCACTACACTGGCTCCCTAGGCAGGCGATGTTGACAGGGTGGCTTGCCATCGCCTCCCCCAGTTGTCTACACTTTCCCCCCAGCAAGCTGGGTAATTTTACTGACCCAGGAAGGATGGAAGTCTGAGTCAACCTTGGGTCGGCTACCTGAAACCGACTTCCGTCGGGATTGAACTCAGGTTGTGAGAAGAGCTTTTGACTGCAGTACTGCAGCTTACCACTGTGCCACGGGGTTTGCCACTTAAGCATTAGCTTAATTAGCCCAGGCAGCGCAGAGCAGTTTAAAGACCTACCGCCCCCCTTCCCGGGAGTCGCGGGAAGGGGGGCGGTGGGGGTTTAAACTGCTCTGCACTGCCTAGGCAGGCAGCGCAGAGCAGTTTAAATACCACCCCGCCTGGCTTCCAGAGAGTCCCTGGAACCCGGGCGGGGGGGTCTTGAAAGTTCTCCATGCTGCCATCCCAGGCAGCACAGAGCAGTTTAAATACCCCCCCCGCCGGGCTTCCAGGGAGTCCCTAGAAGCCGGGCGGGGGAGTCTTGAAAGTGCTCTGTGCTGCCCGGGATGGCAGCGAGGAGTTTAAAGACCACCCCCGCTGGGCTTCCAGGGAGTCCCTAGAAGCCGGGTGGGGGGAATCTTGAAAGTACTCTGCGCTGCCTGGGATGGCAGCATGGAGAACTTTCAAGACCCCCCGCCCAGCTTCCAGGGACTCTGCTTTAAAGCCTCCTCTAAAAACTTGTTTTCCTCCTCTAAAAACTAGGTGCGTCTTATGGCCAGGTGCGTCTTATGGAGTGAAAAATACGGTACATGCCCGTTGAGTCTTAGCTGACCCGTCACCAAAACATGCGTAGAGCTATAACTGGCCCCCCCACCCTTCAATTTATATGGTTACCGCACGGTACAAAATTTTCCTTTTAATGATCACACATAAAAAACAAAAAGCGGGGTGCCTCGTGTGTGTGGATCAAACTTTAGCCCCACCCACCCCACCCTCCACGGCCAAATTATTTTGCTGTCAAAGTTCCAGCAGGATTTACATTTTTTAAAAAAATACCACACCAGTAATCACTTGACCAAAATTTAAAAATATCAAAAAAAGTCAGGGCTGGGGAGATTCACCAAAACAGCAAAAAAGATGTTAAAAACAAACATTTTTTTTCTTTAAAAAAAATTCTCCAGGAGTTTCTCCTGCATGGCTGTGTTTGAATGCCCAGCCCGACAAGAGCTTTCCAGGCGAGATTTGTCAGTCCTGGCTCCCGTGGCCGGAGTTCCGGGTTGCGACCTTCAGGCAGTCGGTTCTTTCGCTCGGCGAGGGCCCCGAAACAGTTCGGCTTGGGCGAGTCGCAGCCGACGGAGCTTTCAAATTGTGTGGGAGGAAGGATCGGCGCTGACGGGAACTGAGCCGATCTCTGGGAATGGAACCCCACCTCCTCTTTGGAAGAACCCACCCGGGATAAAAGACCGAATATGTCAGTGCAGAAGTGGGGAGAAGCGGCTGAAACCGCGGCGGGGGCTGTGATTCGCAGACAACGCCCGACCCACCTTACCCTCAGCAACATACCGTTATCGCTCAGACAGAATCAAACGTTGGCTTGGCACGCGACCATCTTTTCACGAAACAACCCAACCTATCTTGGGTAAGGGAGGACAGCAGGGGCTGACCCTGGGCACAAAGACCGGACACTGGTTTGAACCAACGCAGTGGTTCCCTGGACCACACAAGGACCGGCCACTCTCTTGCTCTGAGCCATAGCGGCGGCCTGGTATGGGGGGACGGGATGGAGAGGAATGTTGCGAACCCTGTGCCACGGACCATCCGAACAGATCTGCTGCACAGCCTCCCGAACAGCAGCTGTGGCCCAAGCAAAAACCGAGCTGGGGATCAGTCCTAGGGGAACAAAAGCCCCCAATCGAGACGAGAACAGCCCTCGGGTTCTGAAGGACGAGAGAGTTCCACGAACGAAGTCTCTGACGCGATTTCCACCGGTCTCGCGAGGACGGGGCTCTTCCGGCCAAGCAGTGAAGCGAGAGTTTGTGTCTCTGTTGACAGACCAGCTGCTCGCGTGTGTGCGTATGTTTGTGTTTGCGGCCCGAACAGAGCCGGAGAGTCTAGTGGTACGAAATCGGGGCCGTCTCCGCCGCCCGGGGCTCAGGTGACCGCCCGCCCAAGGCCGGCTCAGCCGTCGTTGGCGGCCACCAGCTGCCCCATGCCCTCCCGGATGTAGACCGACTGGATCTCCTTGGTCTTGAGGCAGTAGTCGCAGGCCCACACGGCTGAGGCTTCGGTGGTCAGCAGCCCGTAGGCGTTCTCCGTCATGCCCGTGCACTCCCGGTGGAACCACTTCTGGCAGGAGGCCTCGCACAGGATGGCGTCCTGGTCGTCGTTTACCTCGCTGCGGCAGGCCCCACAGGGGTATACCAGCCCGGGCGGGGGCTGGTGGCCGGAGTTGCCGGCCGCCTTGCCGGGAGGGGGTGGCAGGCTGTTGGCCTCGGGGGTGCCCGTGCCGCCGTGCCCCGCGCTGTTGGGGGCGAACGGGGGCTGGGTGCCGTTCACGGCAGCCCCCGGCGAGCCCGTGTGCGGGTCCTGGCTGAAGGCATTGGAGGGGGGGTTGAGGGGCTTGCCGCCCCCATTGTCTTCGCCGCCAGGAGTGAAGCCTGGGTCAGGTCCGGGGAAGGGGCTGGGATTGGGCGGGAGGTTGGGGAGGTTCTGGTTAGGGCGTGGCATTGGCGACTGTCCGAATATGTTGCCTGGCTGGCTGAAGCGCTGGGCCATCGGAGGGCCCCCGGGGGGGTTGAGGCCGGGCCCCGGGCCCACGTCTCCCCCCCGTGGGGGCTGCCCCATGGTTGGCGAGATCATGGGCCCGAAGCCCCCCATGGGTCCTTGCATGAGCTGCCCCCCGGGAGGGCTGAAGTTCTGTCCCAGGGGCTGTCCGAAGGGCTGCCCACCAAAGCCCATCCCGCCAGGCTGGACGTAGCCAGCGTTCTGGGGGGGCATGTTGAACGCTGGGCCCATCTGGCCAGGGCCGAAGGGGGGAGGCTGCCTCCTCATGGGCTGCGGGCCTCCCCCATAGCCCGGGGGCACCTGGGGGCCCATGGCCCCTTGCATGCGGAAGTTCCCAAAGGGTCCGGGGTTGCCAAGGAAAGGAGCCGCGGCCGAGCTGACTTTGGGGGCCCCAAAGTCATCTTCGAAGGGGTTGGAAGCCACCAGGTGGTCGACCATGGGGGTCGGCGGCGGGGCAAACTCCGAGAGGTGGGAGTAGGCGGGGCCCTGCAACGAACAAGCAGAAGAGAGAAGAAAAAGTTGGGTTTTTTATATGCTGACTTTCTCTACCACTTAAGGAAGAATCAGACTGTTGTACAATCACCCTACCTTTCACTCCCCGCAACAGACACCCTGTGAGGTAGGTGGGGCCAAGAGAGTGTGACTAGCCCAAGGTCACCCAGCAGGCTTCATGTGTAGGAGTGGGGAAACCAACCCAGTTCACCAGATTAGCCTCCGCCGCTCATGTGGATGAGTGGGGAATCAAACCCAGTTCTTCAGATCAGAGTCCACTGCTCCAAACCACTGCTATTAACTACTACTCCACGCTGGCTTGTGTAAAGCAGAAAAATATACCTCTTTATTGGAGAACTTTAAACTGCGTCTGAACCGCAAGTGTGGCAAGGTGGGGCCAGCACAAAGTGGCAGCGCCCCACAAAGACACCCCCACCCCCGGAAACCCACAAGCAGCCTCCAGAGGAAGAAGCTGATGACTAGGTTTTTATACCCCTTTTTTCTACCTGTAAGGACTCTCAAAGGGGCTTGCAATCGCCTTCCTCTCCCCACAGCATGGACCTTGTGAGGTAGGTGGGGCTGAGAGAGTTCTGAGAGAACTGTGACTAGCCCAAGGTCACCAAGCAGGCTTCATGTGGAGGAGTGGGGAAACCGACCTGGTTCTCCAGATTGGAGTCCGCCACTCTTAACCACTACACCACGCTGGAAGACAAGACAGATGCAACAGCCCCCCTTACCTGTGTGTTGGACTTGCGGCGTTTCTTCTCAGGACTCTTCATTTGAAGGCCTAATTTCAGAGCGGGAGAAAAAGCAAGAGGAAAAGGAAAAAGAAAATATCAGTGCTAGGCTGCCCGACACTGGACAGAGCCTCCAAGGAGAAGAACACCACAGTGGGCAGCTGTGCTAAGAAGCACAAACAAAATACTAGCCCATAAAAAAAAAAAAACATAAATAAATTGCATGCCCGTGCAATTTGGTTTGATGCACCAGTCAACTGACCAAATGCTATTAACTGACTATCTGATCACAGACACTGACAAATATTCCTGGAAGCAGAAAGCTTTTCTGTAGGTAACAACGTTTGTTTCTCAATAGGTTGCACTTTGGTTACATGAAGGGCAAGAGGGAGGGGGCCGTTTGCCCCCCAGCAGGGGAGGACACACCTAGCTGCACAAAACCTCTCCTCCCAGCCCCCTCCCGGCCGACACGAAGAGGGCAGAGTGACAAAGGTCACACTGCCTGGGAGCGTCCGCATCACTCAATCGTAATCTCATCAAGATGGTTTTTTAGGGGTGGGCTTTGATTAAGGAGAACGATTAACTAAATGAGAGCTGGCCTAGCGGAGGAGTGCGCTGGAGAAAACCAGATTCAAATCCCTGCTAGAAGCTCACTGGTAGCCTTGGGCTGGGTGACAAACAGGTTTGTCTGTTGTTTAGAACTGACAACAACCATGTGAGGTAGAGGCTGGTCTGAGAAGCTGTGATAGCTGCCAGCCGAGCTTCGCAGCCAAGTGGGGTTTTGAAGAAGAGGAGGAGAGTTTGTTTTTATATGCCGACTTTCTCTACCATTTAAGGAAGAATCAAACCGGCTTACAATCACCTCCCCTTCCCTATAACAGACACCCTGTAGGGGGGGTTGAGAGAGCTCTAAGAGAGCTGTGACTAGCCCAAGGTCACCCAGCCGGCTTCATGTGGAGGAGTGGGGAATCAAACCCAGTTCTCCAGATTAGAGTCTGCCATTCCAAACCACCGCTCTTTGCCATGCTGGCTGGATCAGGGCAGTGGTCCATCTAGTAAAATGCCCTGCTTCACACAGAGGACGACCGGTTGCCCAGGACGGCCAACAAAGAGGGAACAGACACCGAGGCCGTCCCCCAATGTCGCCTCCTAGCACTGAGATTCAGAGGTTGACTGCCTCCGGAAATGGAACAGTTGGATTTGAGTCCAGTAGCACCTTAGAGACCAACCAGATTTTTGGGGGGTATAAGCTTCCAAGAGTCAAAGCTCCCTTTGTAAGATGCTGAAGGGATCTAATGGTTAACCTTTTGACCACTGGAGGAAAAGAAGCCTCCAATCTGGAGGATATTTGTTTTGCTATCTTCTGGGCATGGAGTAGGAGTTACTGGAGGTTTTCTACATTGTACAAGGGGTTGGATTAGATTACTCTGGTGGTCCCTTCCAACTCTATGATTCTAATCTAAATCTGCAAACAAAGGGAACTTTGACTTTTGAAAGATCACAGATTAAAACCTTGTCGGTCTCTGAGGTCCTACTTGACTCCAATCTGCCCATGGTTACGTTGAAATGAAATCCGTCTAAACATTAGGAAGAACTTTCTGACAGTTAAAGCGGTTCCTCAGTGGAACACCCTTCCTTGGGGGTTTTTAAGCAGAGGCTAGACGGCCATCGGTCAGCAATGCTGATTCTATTACCTTAAACCCAAAAACACACAGAAAATCACTCTCATGAAATTAACCCAAAATATAACGGGAAACAAATGACAAAATACAAAAGTACCATAGATTAAGCGTAAAAATTCCAAAGATGGTGTTTCAGCGTATGTTACAGTCATATACATTAACAAGGTAAGTATATCCAATCATAATTTGTGTGCTAATATCATTAAGCAACTTTTATCTTTTTTTTACAGGAACAACATTCCTTGCTTTCAACAAGTGTCAGGTCGAAGAGGAAGACAGCCGTGTCTGTTCTTATAGCTTCATCAGTTCCTCTTCAATTCCAGATATTCGCAGTGTATGATCAATGGCCTGCAGCCTATGGTTTGGTACAATCTCCTATTAGGTAGGTACTGATCCGACTGCCTGAACAGGCTAGTTTTCTGGAATATACAGCTTACTGGTTCCTAGCTAGGATACCATGCCTACTCCACGCCCAGAAGATGGCAACAAAAACCCCTCTGGAATTCCTGGTCAATCTGGCTTGGAGGAAAATTGCTTAGGATCCTAGAGTTGGAAGGGACCACCAGGGTCATCGAGTCCAACCCCCCTGCACAATGCAGGAAATTAACAGGAAAGTCACAACTTCCTCCGGTCTCACACCCCCAGCGACCCCCTACTCCGTGCCCAGAAGACAGCCCCAAAAACCCCTCCAGGATCCCTGGCCAATCTGGCCTAGAGGAAACCCGCTCCCTGACCCCAAAGCGGCGATCAGCGCTACCCTGGGCATGCAAGGAAGGGCCACGAGAGCCAAATCAACACCTGGCCCTCCCCTTTTATCGCCCATCCCCGTGGCCTCGCGCTCCCACTTGTGGCAGGGAGTTCCGCAAGCCAGCCGCAGGAAAAAGAGGATTTCCCCCCCCCCCGGCCCGTCCTGCCTGCTAAGGGGGCTTTGAAAAAGGGCCCCGGGAGCGGCTGCGGAGGAGGGGGAAAGCGGCCCACCGACCCTCCGGCTCTTACCGGCCTTGCCTTGCTTGCGACCCGGGCCTGCGGATATGCTGCCCGTGGGGGGCGGCGGGGGCGGGGGGCCCGGCGGCGGCGGGGCGGGCCCGACTCCGCCCTCCAGCTTCTCGGCGTGCGGGGCCGCCATAAGAGGCGAGGGGCAGGCGAAGGAGAAGGGCAGGCGGGCCGAGCAGCTACAGGCGCCGCGCTGCCCCGGGCCGCGCCATCGCGACGGGAAGCGGAAGCCCGTCGCCTGCGCCGGCGACTGGGAGCGCAGCGCCATGGAGAGAGGCGGCCAGAGCGGCGCGCGGACCGCACTTCCTGCGCAGCGGGGGGAAGGCGGGCCTGGGCCGCGGGGCGCTTAATGATCGCGGGCGGGGCCGCTCCGGGCCTACGCATCTCTGTGGCCCGGCCTAGGGAACGGAACTTCCGGTTTCGAAAGTTACTACTCTAGGCTTTTTCTCTATGTCCGTTTATAAAGTGCACCATGGGGGAGGGAAGACTACAGGGATACTTAGCATCAACTTCCGGTAGGATGGGGGGGGGTTAAAAGAGCCGCCCTTGGCTGGGATTCTCACAGAGAAAAATGTCCGGGCCTGTTTTAATAGTGTCTATGGTGCCGCTCTACACCTTGGCACCTCTATGGTAAGAGCCCCGTTGGCTCCCGGAGACCGGAAGCGCCCTCACGTTTTTAATACTGGGGCCGCAGCTGGCTCCGCCCCCAAACGGAACGGTTTGGAAGGTACCATTTTCTTGGGAGGGGAGAAGAGAGGAAATGGCGGCATCGCCCGCTTCCTCTGTTTCTTCAGTTTACTGAGGCGGTTGGCGGCCAACTGTCAAATGTCGAAATTCTTCTTGCTTATTTGGGGGAGGGGAGAAGACGGGATCCTTCCTTTCTCTTTGGGAGAAGCCCAGTGGGCGTGCCCGGATTAGGCTCGGGACTGGCGTACTGCGGCTAGCCAATCAGCATGACGCGCGCGCCAATCGCATTGACCTGGCCGCCCCGAGGCATCATGGGAGTTGTAGGAAAGAACCGAAGGCAGGCGCTGGATTCGATCACAGCACAATAAACCTGCCCACTGGCGGCTCTTCGCAAATGCTGCAAGACCCGCTCAGATCGTGCCTACGAAGAGCTGCTTTTCCCCATCGTCTAATGGGGGAGGGAGAGAAGGGATTTTGCAATATCTGGCCTGATGGACTTATAAATGTGCACGATTGTTTTATTGACCCTAAGGGTATTTTAATCAAATTGTACATATTAAAAACTATGCACCAAACCCCGTCAGTCTTTTATTTTGATGCCCAGCTTGTAATATATAATTTTTGGAATATAATTTGAGCTCTTCTTAATAAGGTTTCCCCCTAAAGTTGCCAGGCTTTTGGGGCAGAGCCTGAGGAGAGTGGGATTTGGGGAGGGACTTCAATGCCATAGAGTCCAATTGCCAAAGCGGCCATTTTTTCCAGGGGAACTGATCTGTCGGCTGGAGGTCAGTTATTGCAGGAGATCTCCAGCTAGTACCTGGAGGCTGGCAATCCTATTTCCCCCCCCACACACACACACACAACCTTTTTTGGTTTATCTGGTCTGTTCTGGATTGAAAAAATTCTCCATTTTTTAAATTTTATTTTTGTGGTTCGTTTTCCCCAATTGCAGGTTTCCCGTGGCTTTTTGGTTTCTGTTGTTCCTGCTAGGGCTGTGTTGAAAGTCAGCAGTTGGCCCCGCTCCGACACAAAGCACAGATTTCCAGATGGAGGGGTGGAAACACCTTTGCAGCGTCTTCTGCAGCTGTGGATTCCGTCTGCCTCTTCACCCTGGCATACTCGCATGGCTGCTTGATAGAACCCCCCCCCCCCACACACACACACAGTGTTTTCCCAGGAAGGGACTTTGCATCACTATCTGTGGTGGAGGGGGGCGGGGTTCAGCTGCTTCGATGTTTCTTGTGCAATATTTCCAAACGCTCCTTTCATAAACATGCTACCAATTGCAAAAGCAGTTTGGTAAAAAGGAAACAGCTGCTTTGCTGGGAAGCAGTTAAGCATATAGAGAGGATGGTGCCGAGTTGTTTTCTGTTGCCCCAGAAGGTTGGACCAGAACTAACAGGTTGAAATTGAATCAAAAGAGTTTCCGTCTAGAGACAATAGGAAGAATTTTCTAACAGAGCGGTTCCTCAGTGGAACAGGCTTCCTTGGAAGGTGGTAAGTGCTCCTTCCCTGGAGGTTTTTAAGCAGAGGCTAGATGGCCATCTGTCAGCAATGATGATTCTATGACCTTAAGCAGGTCATGAGAGGGAGGGCACCTTGGCCATCTTCTGGGCATGGAGTAGGAGTCACGGGGTGTAGTTGTGAATTTCCTGCATTGTGCAGAGGATTGGACTAGATGACCCTGGTGGTCCCTTCTAACTATGATTCTATGAACCGCCTCATGTCCCCTGACATAAATACTCCCCCATAGAATCGCTGCACGAGGGGCTTTAACTGTACCCTAAAATCCCCTTCTTCCCTAACCTTGAGCGGGCTGATATTTCCCTCTCAGGGGTTCTTCAATCTTCTGTTCGTTTAGTGTCTGCTCACTCCTACACAGAATGGATTTCTCCCTCCCCCCCTCCTGAAAATATTCCCAAGAAGTTTCCCAAGTGGCCTTTGTTTGGCTGCTTTTGCCAGTGATTGGGGGCTTGGCCCCCTTACTGTTAGGCTGAAAGACACAAGGAAAGGATATTTTGCAAAACAAAAAGCAGGCTTTTCCCATGTTCAGCAAGCTTTTTGTACAGTTTATCTATAAACAACATTTTGTTGGTCAAGGGCTTTCCAATTCTTTTTTTTAAAATAAGGGTTTGATATTTCCAAATCATACATACTTCTGCAAGTAGACAAGAGGAAGTGTCCAGTAGCACCTTAAAGACTAACAAAATTTCTGGCAGGATGTGAGCTTCTGTGAGTCACAGCTCACTTCTTCAGATGCAGCTAGAATGTCAGTCCATCTATCTTTAAGCAGAGAAGAGGGAATTCAGATACCCAATGGCAATAACATGGAAATGTCAAAAATGACATTAGCAGGCGTGATTGGATCAGGTGTGATATGCAGAGGAGTAGTGGGCGTGGAGAAATCAGCATTGGTAATGAGACAGGAATCCCAGCTCCCCTATTCAATCCAGCTGAATGCATTGTCTTGAGCTTCAATGCTTTATGGGTCTGCATCTATATCTACTGTTATCCCTCCCGCCCCACAGACTGCTTCTGGCAACCAGAGGGTAAAGAAATACCAACTTTAATAATAACCATTGGGTTCCTTTGGTATAATCAAGATAAATCAAACAGATACAAAGTGTGTGTAGTGGCAGGGAGGGGCGGCTGGGGACAGGAGTGAGGTGAAAACGAAGCCCCACGGTGAAGTGGGGCAGGCACAGTGATAACGGGTGTGGGGTGGGTGGGGATTCGGGGCTACACTTTGGCTTCTGGAGTATAACAATCTACATGCAAGATGAGGTTATCAAATGTTATGTACAGATCAGGAGAAGGAGAGGAAGGGGGAAGGGAGGGTCAGCAGGCAGAGCAGTGCAAGGCCCCCCCTTTCCACCCCCCCAAGGCCCTTTGGGTGCTCTGGAAACCCTGTTGACCTGAGCTCATGCCCTTGCACGGGGCTTCGCCCTCGGTGCCGGGAGCGTCCCTTTATCCAGCAGGACCCTCCACCGGCTGAGATTCTGTGCTTCTTTCGAAGGCGGGGAGGCAGAGAAAGTGTAGTGTTGGGCCTCGTGGCCCAGAGGAAGCCCCCCTTTCCCTCCAACTTGGAGGGCGGCTCAGCCTGCCTTGGGAGGGGCAGCTATTTTTGCCCATTTTTCTCTCCCCTCCAAAACAAACAAACAAAAGACAGGCCAGGTTTGTGCCACCAGAGCACCGGGCTTTGCATAAAATCTCAGACCTGTAAAAGGGTCAAGGCACACAGAGTTAATATGTCAAAATGGGGGGGAACTGGGGGGGGCTTACATATTTGGGGGCAGGGCGGCCGGCCCTCTTTTTGTGCTTTGAGGGTCAGAGGCCTCTGCTCCCCCCCCCCATACAATGAGGGGCTTTGGCATGGCTGAATCTGCAGGAAGAAGACCCAACGGGGCACAGGCGCTCACAAAAAAAAAGGGTGATGCCGTCCGGCCGCTTAAAGGGCCGGGAGCAGACGATGTGCCCTCCGAACGCTACCTGGCAGAGGAGCGGAACGTCGTACGCGTGGAATCTGGGTGGTGGTGGGGACAGGAAAGTAAAACAGTTGAGCACCCTCACTGAGGACTAGCACCCTGGAGGCACTTTACAAAGAGGAGGGAAAGGCAAGTTTACTCCCGGGCTTCTTTCGGGACAAATGAAGAGTCGAGCAAGAGGAGGGCCAAACAACCGGACGAACCTCTGCTACCAAACAGGGCTGGGGTCCAGCTCAGGGAGGAGGGAGACACTTTGGCAGAGGTGGCTTGGCTTCCCTCTTGGTGCAAGTCCAGGCGGGAGCCACAACGCCCGGCGAGACGGGACACAGGAGCCTGTGCGGTGCAGCCAGCCAGGACCACGCAGAAGGTGGGCCGGCCTGGGAAGAGCAGCTGGGAGGAAAAGGTGATGCTGGGGGGGGGAACTGTGTGCCCAGCCCCCCGGGCTTCTCACGACCTCCGCTCCACGGGCTGCTGCAGGCAGAGTTCGCTGCCAGCCGAGATGATCGGCAACCGATTGTCCATGTGGTAGCTGATGAGGTGGCTGACGCTCTCGAAGCGGTGGTCTTTTGTTCGGACCTATAAGAACATAAGGAAAGCCCTGCTGGATCAGACCGAGGCCCATCGAGTCCAGCAGTCTGTTCACGCAGTGGCCAACCAGATGCCTCTAGGAAGCCCACAAACAAGACGGCTGCAGCAGCATTATCCTGCCTGTGTTCCACAGCACCTAACAGAATACGCATGCTCCTCTGATCCTGAAGAGAATAGGTATGCATCAAGACTAGTAGCCATTTTGACTAGTAGCCATGAATAGCCCTCTCCTCCAGGAACATGTCCACTCCCCTCTTCAAGCCTTCCAAGTTGGCAGCCATCACCCCATCCTGGGGCAGGGAGTTCCACAATTTAATGATGCATTGTGTGAATAAATACTTCCTTTTACCTATTTTGAATCTCTCACCCTCCAGCTTCAGCAGGTGACCCCGCGTTCTGGTATAATGAGAGAGGGAGAAAAGCTTCTCCCTGTCCCCTTTCCACACCATGCGTAATTTTATAGACTTCTGTCATGTCTCCCTTTAACCACCTTCTTTCCAAGCTAAACAGCCCTACCCATTTTAACTGCTTGCGGGGACAAACAGCGACACTAGAGACCCGGAACTCGTTCCTGACCAAGCAAGGAGAGGTCGGCTGTCTGAAAGTAGCCGAACGTTCCCCTGTCCGTGAAACAGTGAAATGCTGAAAGCGCTCCCGCTGTTCCTCCGGGAAGCTTCCGAAAACTCTACCTAAATGACCGAGGCATTCCGCGGATCAGGGGGTGGATTTGGCCGCCGGCCCGAGAGACTCACCACTCCCTCGGGGTCAACGAGGAGCAGGTGCTTGGGCTGTCCCCCTTGCAGGCCGGTCAGCACGTACTGGCCAGGCGTGGTGGTGCTCTCCCGCACAAGGAAGTCCCCATTGGTCTGCAGCAGCTTCTCGGCCTCCTTGCGGCTCATCTGGCCGTGGTACCAGGGCTCCCGGCGCAGCTGCTCCTCCATAGACGCCACCAGCTGGGCCGGCGGAGCGGGGGGAGGCACTCGCAAGGCGTCTTCAAAGGGCTCTGGGTAGGGATGGAGAAGGGGTGGGACGCACGTCAGGGCTTTTTACTAACTTGCGCCTTCGTTGCTTTGAGATCATACACATGAACACATGAAGCTGCCTTATACTGAAACAGACCCTTGGTCCATCAAAGTCAGTATTGTCTCCTCTGACTGGCAGGGGCTCTGCAGCGTCTCAGGTGGAGATCTTTCACATGATTTGGTCCTTTTTAACTGGAGATGCCAGGGATTCAACCTGGGATCTTCTGCATGTCAAGCAGGGGCTTTGCCACTGAGCCATGCCCCCTACCCTTACTGGTAGAGGCTCTCCAGGGCTTCAGGCTGAGGTCTTTCACATCACCTACTGCCTAGTCCTTTCAACTGGAGATGCTGGGAACTGAACCCGGGACCTTTGGCATGCCAAGCAGATGCTTTGCCACTGAGCCCTATGGCCCCTACCCTGACTGAGAAATCTGGTACATTACACACACACCCATGCAAGCCGAAATGAAATTCTCAGGGCTGCAGAGCCTCCCCCTGAAGAAGAGTTGGTTTTTATACCCCCGTTTTCTCTGCCTTTAAGGAGTTTCAAACTGCCTTAAAATCACCTTCCCCTCCCCTCACAGACACCCTGTCAGGTAGGTGGGGCTGAGAGAGTTCTGAAAGAACTGTGAGTAGCCCAAGTTCACCCAGCTGGCTTCATGTGGAGGAGTGGGGAAACCAACCTGGTTCACCAGATTAGCGTCTGCCGCTCACGTGCAGGAGTAGGGAATCAAACCCAGTTCTCCAGATTAGAATCCACAGCTCCTAACCACCACACCACGCTGGCCAGCTGTAAGAGAGCTGTAACCAGCTCAAGGTCACTCAATAAGCCAGAGTGGGGAAACCAACCCAGTTCATCACATTAGAGTCTGCCGCTCATGTGGAGGAGTCGAGAATCAAACCCGGCTCTTCAGATTAGAGTCTGCCGCTCTTAACCACTACATCACGCTGAAGTGCCAGACAGCCCAGCCAAACCACAACAGGCCTCATTAGGGAGTCACGAGAGGCCCAGTTCTGATCACCCCGTTCCACAACCGCCCCCCCCCCCATCACTCACTCATGTCAAAGAGATCTCTTTGGACACTGCCGTTGGCGGTGGCGCTCAGACCAGCTTGCCGTGCCTTTTCCAGATTCTGCACGTTGACATAGGAGGGGTCATCGAACAGGTCCGTTCGCCCAGAGGGGCCAGCGGCGGGGGGGTATCTGTCCCTTCCTGGGGAGGGGAGGGGGAAGAGGAGGACAGGAGAGAGGGATTTTATTCTGAAAAGCTAAGAGAGAAGCAGGAGACAAAGAGTGGCGAATCAGAGCCTCCATCACTAGAGGCAGTCTACCCCGAGTGCCAAATGCTGGGGGGCCCCCCAGCAACAGGGGACTTTGTGCTCTAGTCATGGGGCTTCTTGGAGGTGCTGGGACAGCTCTGGCAGAGAACCAGATGCTGGCCTTTGGTCTGATCCAGCAAGGGTCTTCTTATGTTAGGGTGCGACAGAAAAGGCAGAGAGCAACAGTAGAGGTTCGCTGTCTAAAGCAGTACATGAACACATGAAGCTGCCTTATACTGAACCAGACCCTGGGTTCATCAAAGTCAGTATTGTCTACTCAGACCGGCAGCGGCTCTCCAGGGTCTCAGGCAGAGGTCTTTCCCATCGCCTAATTGCCTAGTCCCTTTAACTGGAGATGCCTGGGATTGAACCTGGGACCTTCTGCATGCCAAGCAGAGACTCTTCCACTGAGCCACAACCCCTTTCCCAGCGATTCTGTTCCAGCCTGACAACACCTTAGAGACCCAACAAGATTTTCAGGGTGTGAGCTTTCGAGAGTCAAAGCTGCCGTTGTCAGATACCGAGAGCTTTGACTCTCGAAAGGTCATACCCTGAAAATCTTGTTGGGTCTCCAAGGTGCTACTAGAATCTAGCTCTTCTACTTCGGACCAACATGGCTACCCTCTGAAATTATGTTCCAATCTGGGATTCCTCAACTCCTATGGCCAAAGGCAAGGCCGTGTAGCAGCACGGAAGAAAACGGCGCAAAAAGCAAGCATCGAGACGACAGTGTTCAGCTCCATGGGGAACTGCTTTTAAAAAAGAAGAAGCAAATTTCTAGCTGCTACTGTCCCAAATATATGCATTACTATGACGTTTCCCAACCTGTGTGTCCCAACCCAAGAGTGGGTTGCAAAGCCCATATCAGTGGGTCGCAGGTTGGGGAGGAAAGCCCACCCTTTCCCACCCTGCTCTTCTTAAAAAGGATTAAAATGGATCCTGTTGGGGATGGGCAGGCGAAAAAGCCGTTTTGCAGAAGACACACCTCCTGCACTCTCATAGGCACAGGAAAGAGAAATTGGGAAGTAGAGTTACAAATTTTATAGCTCAGGAAGCGAGATCGTGGCCTGCATTTTTTATGAAGTTCCAGCATGGGCACATTCTCTGACCGGGAGTGTGTGTGGTTAACCTCAATTTGTTAAATTTGAGGGGTATTTTGTAGAAACCATCTCCTTTTTCTGCACCTGGCTCCACTCCGTGGATTTTTTCATCCGCGCCCTGGGGTCAAGTACAGAATTAGATATACGATTTTTTGTTTTTGCAGAATTGACTTGATTTGCTTAATGAATGCCAGTTCCCCTCACACAGTCCTGGCCAGATACTACTGCTATGTACACCAGAGAGGTTAGTGGGGCGGATGCCATCACAAATGTGCTGAACCATCTGTGAATGAAAGCCAAGTCCCTGCATTAAGCAGCTGCTACTGAATGGCTGAGAATCATTCCCTCGAGAAGAAGAGTTAGTTTTTGTACCCTGTTTTTTCTCTACCTTTAAGGAGTCTCAAAGGGGCTTACAATCGCCTTCCCTTCCCCTTCCAGCAACAGACACCTTGTGAGGTAGGTGGGGCCAAGAGAGTTCAGAGAAAACTCTGACTGGCCCAAGGTCACCCAGCAGGCTTCACGTGGAGGAGAGGGGAAACCTGGTTCACCAGATTAGAGTCCGCCGCTCATGTGGAGGAGCAGGGAATTAAACCCGGAACTCCAGATTAGAGTCCGCTGCTCTGAACCACTACACCACGCTGGCCATGGCAGGTTCTTAAGAACACACAGGCAGGGTTCAGACATTTTGTGAAATCATTGTCTAGCCTTGCATGATCAGGCCTGGAAAGGGGCCCTGGGCTCTCTCTGCTCCATTCTCATCCCTCCGATTTCTCCCATGTAGCAAGCCAGCTGGGAGACCCTGGGCTAGTCACAGCTCCCGTAGAGGTCTCTCAGCCCTACCTACCTCACAGGGTGTCTGTTGGGGGGAAGGGAAGGGGATTGTAAGCCTGACTGAGTCTCCCTTAAGTGGTAGAGAAAGTCGGCATATAAAAACTGACTCTTCATCTTCAAAGTCGGGGAGCCCCCCCAATCGAGCAGCGGGGGAATAAGTGACATCACGCCGTCACTTCTTTTCTTCGAGGAACTGCTTCCCAAAGCGACGAAGAAACCAGAAGGCGTACCTTGAGCAGCGGGGGGCGGCTTCCTGGAGTCATAGTCCCCACCGGCCACCTGGCCCACGGGCTACAGGAAGAGAGAGACGCGGAGTGTCAAGGCACTGGAAGGTTAATTAAAGCCGCTAACGACGGGGGGGGGGGGGGAGATTTGCCGACCGCAGAGCAGAAGGCTAAAAGTTCAAGCGGAATGCAGCACTTCATGGGAATGTTTAGCCTGAAGAGGAGAAGACTGAGAGGGAATATGAGAACCATCTTCAAGTACTTCAAGAGCTGTCATATAGAGGAGGGTGCCAAGTTGTTTTCTGTTGCCCCAGAAGGTCAGACCAGAACCAACAGGTTGAAAAGATCAAAAGAGTTTCCATCTAGACATTAGGAAGAATTTTCTAACAGTTAGAGCAATTCCTCGGTGCAACAGGCTTCCTCGGCAGGTGGTGAGCTCTCCCTCCCTAGAGGTTTTTAAGCAGAGGCTAGATGGCCATCTGTCAACAATGTTGATTCCATACCTTAAGCAGATGATGAGAGGGAGGGCATCTTGGCCATCTTCTGGGCATGGAGTAGGGGTCACTGGGGATGTGGGAGGAGGTAGCTGTGAATTTCCTGCATTGTGCAGGGAGTTGGACTAGATGACCCTGGTGTTCCCTTCCAACTCTGATTCTATGAGCTTAAGGAACTCTCTGCTACAAGGTGACCACTGGCTGAGGCGAGCGAGTCAACTGCTCATATTGAACTGTGGATTTTAGAGGGATGCCAGAAATCACTTCATTTCGCCTCTGCCGCCCAGGTTCCCTGGAAACATTAGCCTCTCCAGTCATGATAATGCCTTAATGGTCAATTTTCTACTTGAAGATAAAAATCCCACTATCTTGCATACAGTGGCCAAGTTTTGTTATGTTGCTGCCAGAATATGGAGATCGTTGTTGCTACGTGAAACAGCTCACTAACTGTACTACTGTACGATTAGGGTGGGAGGTAGTTGTGAATTTCCTGCGTTGTGCAGGGGGTTGGACTAGATGACCCTGGTGGTCCCTTCTGACTCTATGATTCTATGATTGTGTACTATTGTGATTGTTTCTTTTTTATTGTTAACGCTGGTCAATGACCGTATTTAATCAATCTAGCTATCAACGCATCTTGAGCTTATGGAACTCTCTGCAACAAGGTGGCCACTGGCTGAGGTGGCTTTTAGAAATTAAAAAGAGTAGGTGAAATTCACAAAAGAGAGGTCTATCAGCAGCTGTCAGCTGTGATGGTGAAACAGAACCTTGGGTAGGGCCGTGGCTCAGGGGCGGATCATCAGATACAGGAGAAGCCACCTTATACTGAATTGGACCCTCAGTCCATCGAGGTCAGGACTGGCAGCTCAGACTGGCAGCGGCTCTCCAGGGACTCAGGCTGAGATCTCTCACATCACCTACTGCCTGGTCCTTTCAACAGGAGATGCCAGGAATGGAACATGGGACCTTCTGCATGCCAAGCAGAGGCTCTTCCAGAGCCACAGCCCCTCCCCCAGGGTACCACTGAGCCACAGTCCACCCTTCAAAGCATCCATTATCTCCAGGGGAACATGAAGCTGCCTTCTACTGAATCAGAGCCACGGACCATCAAGGTCAGTATTGTCTACTCAGACTGGCAGCAGCTCTCCAGGGTCTCAGGTACAGATCTTTCACATCACCTATTGCCTGGTCCTTTCAACAACTGGAGATGCTGGGAATGGAACCTGGGACCTTCTGCATGCTGAGTGGGTGCTCTACCAGTGAGCCACAGCCCCCCCCTTCTGCCTGGCATGCAGAAGGTCCTAGGTTCAATCCCCAGCATCTCCAGAAAGGATCAGGTAGGAGGTGATGCGAAAGTCCTCTGCCTGAGATCCTGGAGAGCCACTGCCACAGAAGTCAATCCTGACCTTGATGGACCAAGGGTCTGATTCAGTAGAAGGCAGCTTCATGTGTGTCCAAGGTTCCCGGTTCAATCCCTGCATGCCCAGGCTCTGGATTTTCCAGAAGCCTCTGGGTGGCCTCTACGGGAAACAGGATCTTGGATTACAGGCCTTTGGCTTGTTATCTTTTTATGTGCCTCAGTGACCCAGAAGCCTCATGCCGTTTGTGGCTCCCAACTGACACCCTGAGATGCACCACGAGGCGGCAGGGCGGCGGGGCCAACTCAGGAAGAGCCACGCTGCCTGCATTTCCTTCTGCTTACCAACGTGGCTCCCAGATGGTTGGGCGCCTGGGCCGCCACAGCGCCATCCCGCAAGCGCATGTCTACCACGCCTCCCAGGGGCGGCTCCTTCCCAGGAAAGTCGTTGTAGTACTGGTGATCGGGCGGCGGGTCTTCTTCTTCGTCCCAAGCGGAGCCGTCGAAACCAGCCATCCTAGGGAGTGTGGGGGAGGAGAGGTGAGGTAGCTAAAAAGGCAAATGTGATCTTGGGCTGTATCAAGTATAGTGTCCAGATCACGCGAAGTGATGGTATCACTTTACTCTGCTCTGGTTAGACCTCACCTAGAGTACTGTGCTCAGTTTTGGTCACCGCAAATTAAGGATGTAGACAAGCTGGAACATGTCCAGAGGAGGGCAACGAAGATGGTGAGGGGACTGGAGACCAAGTCCTATGAGGAAAGGTTGAAGGAGCTGGGTATGTTTAGCCTGAAGAGGAGAAGACTGAGAGGGGATATGATCACCATCTTCAAGTACTTGAAGGGCTGTCATATAGAGGACGGTGCCAAGTTGTTTTCTGTTGTCCCAGAAGGGTCGGACCAGAACCAACAGGTTGAAATTAGATCAAAAGAGTTTCTGTCTAGACATTAGGAAGAATTTTCTAGCAGTTAAGAGTGGTTCCTCGGTGGAACAGGCTTCCTCGGGAGGTGGCGAACTCTCCTTCCCTGGAGGTTTTTAAGCAGAAGCTAGATGGCCATCTGTCAGCAATGCTGATTCTGTGACCTTAGGCAGTTCATGAGAGGGAGGGCATCTTGGCCGTCTTCTGGGCATGGAGTAGGGGTCACTGGGTGTGTTGGGGGGAGGTAGTTGTGAATTTCCTGCATTGTGCAGGGGGTTGGATTAGATGACCCTGGTGGTCCCTTCCAGCTCTATGATTCTATGAGAAAGCGGTGTGTTTGGGGTAGGGAGGAAAGAGAGTTGTGTGGCAGGGGCTTCGTGCGCAGCCCTCCCCAAGGCATTTGGGGAACCGTGTGGAAGCCTGCAGAAGGATGGCGGGAGAAGGTATATGGATTTGTACCAGGTACATAGATTTTGAGGATTACAGCAAACACCCTAAAACAGGCCAGGTGTCTCCCCGGCTCTCATGAGGACTAGCAGCTTCGGCCTCTTGGCCTTACCTGTCGTGAGGAGTGACGAGCTTGGGAGGGTTCTTGAGGTACTGCTTGAAGCGCAATTCAAACGCCTGCCCGATGGTGCTGATGACATCCTGAGCTAGCCCTTCGGGGCACTCCAGGATGTGGCAGGCTGCAGGGAGAGAGACAGACGGGGCAGGCTCAGACCAGGAAAAAGACGACATGGAGGCACCCGAGCAAAATAAAGGGCTGGGGAAACTGGGTCAGACCACTGGAGGCCCTCGAATGCCTGCCAGTGGCCCTAAACCAGCACAATGGAGAGCTGGCATGGTGTATTGGTTAGAGTGTCAGGCTAGGACCTGGCATGACCAAATTCAAATCAACAGGTTGAAATTAAATCAAAAGAGTTTCCAGCTAAAGATGAGGAAGAACTGCCTAACAGTTAGAGGGGCTCCTCAGTGGAACAGGCTTCCTCGGGAGGTGGTGGGCTCTCCTTCCCTGGAGGTTTTTAAGCAGAGGCTAGATGGCCATCTGTCAGTGTGCCCACAGCAACGGGAGGGGCCGAACTGACCAGCAGCACCTCCCGGGAGGTGCGAAACATCTTACCTCTGTGATTGACGGGGTCTTTGGCAACGTAGGCGACATATTCGGCTGTGTCCTGCGAAGAAGAGCACCGGTGAGTACCAATTTGAGGCTGAGATGCTACCAAGGGTGCCACTTTTCCCTGGGCGCAAGAGGCTCCTTAGTCTAGAGAGCCAGCGTGGTGTTGTGGTTAAGAGCGGTGGTTTGGAGCTGTGGACTTTAATTTGGGGGACTGGGTTTGATTCCCTACTCCTCCACATGAGCGGCAGACTCTAATCCGGAGAACCAAGTTTGAATCCCTACTCCTACACATGAAACCAGCTGGGTGACCTTGGGCTAGTCACAGCTCTCTTAGAGCTCTCTTAGCCCCACCTACCTCACAGGGTGTCTGTTGTGGGGAGGGGGAGGGAAGGTGATTGTAAGCCGGTTTGATTCTCCTTTAAGTGGTAGAGAAAGTCGGCATCACTTCTCCAAAGCCGCACTTTCCTCCACGGAAACAGCTCTCTAGTCTGCAGATCAGTTGTAATTTTGGGAGATATCCAGGTCCCACCTGGAGGTTGGCAACCCTACTTGCAGACGTGTTCATTCTTCTCCTGCTTTGCACAGTTTATTCTGATTCTGCTGCTAATTATGGGGTGAATCAATGGGCCAACCATTGCTGGAAATCTTATTCACCACCCCCCCTCCCCAAGCTCCTAGGATCTCCACAGGCAACACTGCATGCTTTGGAAGCTTACCTAAAGGGGCAGACGCTCAGTTTTTAAGATCCCAGTAGCAGAGATTGCTGGGGAACCTCTCCCAGAACAGGTACAACCCCACCTCAAGAGACAGTTATACTTAAGAATGATCCCTCCCCTCCACACTCACCGGATCCCCTCCGGACGCAAAAGAAATCGACTGCATGTGATGGTTAGCAATGATCTAGCAGCAGAAGAGAAGGGAGAAGATTTAGAGGCAGGGATAGAATCACATAATTGTAGAGTTGGAAGGGACCACCAGGGTCATCTAGTCCAACCCCCCGCACAATGCAGGAAATTCACAACTACCTTCCCCCATACCACACCCTGTGACCCCTACTCCATGCCCAGAAGATGGCAACAAAAACCTTCCAGGATCCCTGGCCAACCTGACCTGGAGGAAGACTGCTTCCTTACCCCAAAGGGGCGATCAGCATTACCCTGGGCATGTAAGAATGGGCCACAAGAGCCAAACAATGATGCAACCCTTCCTGCCCTCCCTCTCATGAAGTGCCTAAGTTCACAATGTTGGCAAGAAAACAAGATGATCCCTCCCCGTCCTGCCCCCTACACTGAAACCTGCCATGAAGATGGGCATCAGAGATGGAGACCACCATGTGAAAAGAAGAGTCTTCCAGGTGTCTAAGAGCCCCTCCAGACTAGAAAGAGACCTCAGAGACACCAGGACGTCTCTGGGGTACTTCCACCTTGTGCTGAATGAGGTACCTGGAGAGAGGTACTCGGCTGGTAATTCTTCACAGTGTGGGGCACTGGCTAGCACAGGGGGAGACAACACGTGCATCCCTTCCGGCCTTTTCTTCTTAGCAGTGGGGTTTTTAACCTCCTCTCTCTCTCTCTTGCTAGCGTGGAAGTATCTTAGCCATTTGGGCGGTGCAAATGGAAGCCTCGTTTCGACGCGATGCTGGCGAGGCCAAAGAACCGAGTTGTGCAGTTTGGTAAAGTTTGGGTCAGGGGGTCCAATTTTATGGAGTCTGGAAGGGATAGACCCCCCCTCCTCCATAGAGAAGTATAGAATGCTATAGAGAAGTTTAGAATGCTTCTCTATGGAAAAGGGGGCGGCCCCTTCCGTACCCCATATAATTGGACCCCCTGGTCCAATCTTCACCAAACTTTGGGGTTCATGCAAGGGCCTCGTCCAACGGGGCTGTGACGTGCGCAAAGTGTGAGTTGAGCTAGCTCATGCAGCTCCTACCCAGGCCACGGATCTCTGGCGCACTGATTGAGTAGACAGACTTAACTTTGCCCTGAGGAAGCAGGATGCCAAGTCCCGCGCAGAGCGGCCCAAGTTAAGTTTTTTGGGCTCGCCAGGGTCGTGTTTCGAACCTGGCCCAAATCCCCAGTGGGGGGGCGGAGAAGAGGGCCGCCACTCACCTGCTTGCAGTCAGACGCCATGAGGTTGAGGCTGCTGGTGGAGATGGTGAGCGTGATGGGCATGGCGGCGAACTTCAGGTTGCTCTTGCCGAGGATGGAGTTGAGTGAGCGGCCGCAGGGCTGCCGGGAGGGAGAAAGAAGGACGGTTAAGCAGAGAGCGAGAAAGGCGGTGGCCGACCTGAAAAGGAGGAGCTGATTTTCCTCTCCTCCGAGAGCTGGGAGGAGGTTCTCGGGCAAAGGTAACAAGGGAAGGAAGAGCGTTGAGGATTGGGAATCGGCGTGCAAAAGAAACTCTGCCCAGCCCTCTTATGTTTTATTCCAGATCTGTATAAGACGCCAAAAAAGGAACTGTGAATGTCTTACGCTCAATTTGTACATATAGAACAATACCAAATGGTACACTAGCCATAATACAATAATAGCCAAGTAGTCCTACTGAAAGAGCCCAGTGGTGCACAGTGGTAAGCTGCAGTACTGCAGTCCAAGCTCTGCTCACGACCTGAGTTCGATCCCAACAGAAGTCGGTTTCAGGCAGTAGGCTCAAGGTCGACTCAGCCTTCCATCCTTCCGAGGTCAGTGAAATGAGTACCCAGCTTGCTGGGGGTAAAGGGAAGATGACTGGGGAAGGCAATGGAAAACCACCCCGTAAACAAAGTCTGCCTTGGAAACGTCGGGATGTGACGTCACCCCATGGGTCAGGAATGACCGGTGGACCTTGACCTTTTAGTCCTACTGAATACACAACCAGTAGTAAGTGTCCAAAGATGTTAACACAAACACAATCAGCAGAGTTTGTCCCAAATTCTTCCTTGGGTGGAGCTTGTTACTACGCGAGGCAAAGTTCAGTTTCAAGCCAACTCTCAGCCTACTCAGACTGGGTAGAAGCTCTCCAGGGTCTCGGGCAGGGGTCTTTCACACCACCGACTGCCAGATCCTTTTAACTGGAAATGCCTGGGATTGAACCTGGGACCTTCCACGTGCAAAGCAGAGGCTCTTCCACTGAGCCACAGTCCCTCTCCATTCTGTTTACATCCTATTTATGGACTGTACACCGGTGCGTCTTGGACTGTGCATGACCAAAACTTTAGCTTTGAGTGATGGGGAAGTGCCCTGACCATTTGAGGTCACCCCCAATGTCTGGTGGGACTTAGACTGGAATGATTCTTAACAGGGTTGTGCTGTGAGTCATAAAGCACGATGTCCCCGATTCAAATCTCGCCTCTGTGGCGAACTCCCTCGGCGTCCAGATGAAAGCCTCCACCGTTTGCGTTAGGTGGAGAAACAATACCAGTCCACCTTGCAGGGCTGTTGTAAAGATGAGGATAAGAATGCATGTGGAGTGCTTTGGAAGAAGAAGCAGAAGAGTTGGATTTTATATGCCGACTTTCTCCACCTTTTAAGAAGAAGAGTTGGTTTTTATATGCCGACTTTCTCTACCACTTCAGGGAGACTCAAACCGGCTTACAATCACCTTCCCTTCCCCTCCCCACAACAGACACCCTGTGAGGTAGGTGGGGCTGAGAGAGCTCGAAGAGAGCTGTGACTAGCCCAAGGTCACCCAGCTGGCTTGGTGCATAGGAGTGGGGAAACCAACCCGGTTCACCAGATTAGCCTCCGACGTTCATGTGGAGGAATGGGGAATCAAACCCGGTTCTCCAGATCAGAGTCCACCGCTCCAAACCACAGCTCTTAACCACTACTCCACGCTGGCTCTTTTAAGGAGAATCACACCAGCTTACAATCTCCTTCCCTTCCTCTTAAAACAGAACCCTTGTGAGGTAGTTCAGAGAGAACTGTGACTAGCCCAAGATCACCCAGCTGGCTTCATGCTCAAATGTTGCTCCGCAAAAGCTTAAGCTTTACTATAATGCTGACCACCCCCCTGGAGAGTAATGAGGCAGGATATTCACTGTTCCACCCCCCCTCAGAGTGCCCACAGCCATTCTGACTTGGCACAGAAGCGCCCCAAGGTTAGAGGCGGGCACAGGGAACAACCAGAGGATGCACCTGCTATCCCATGTAATGCTTTATTTTGGAAAAAAGTTTTCCCCCATCCTGATGTTTCTGTTTAAAGGATGGATTTCGTCTTAGAATAGGGCAATCTCTTGTTTTTTAAAAAAATAGTTAGTGACTGCCCTACCCTAGTAGCAATCCACCCACACAGAAAAATAGAGCTGGAAGGGACCTCAAGGGTCATCTAGTCCAACCCCCTGCACAATTCAGGAAATTCACAACTAGCTCTCCCCCACACCCCAAGTGACCCCCCCCACTCCACATCCAGAAGATGGCAAAAAAAAAAAAAAAAAAAAAAAACCCTCCAGGATTCCTGGCCAATCTGGCCTGGAGGAAAATTGCTTCCTGACCCTAAAGTGGCAATCAACATTTCCCTGGGCATGTAAGGGCCACGAGAGCCAAGCACCGACGCAACCCTTCCTGCCCTCTCTCTCACGATCTGCCTAAGTTCATAGAATCAGCATTGCTGACAGATGGCCATCCTCTGCTTCAAAACCTCCAAAGAAGGAGGTGCAGAAAAGAGCAACCAAAATGATTAGGGGACTAGAGCAACTGTCCTACGGGGAGCAGTTAAGACGCTTAGGGCTGTTTAGCTTGGAAAGAAGGCGGCTGAGGGGAGACATGCTAGAGGTCTATAAAATTATGCATGGTTTGGAGAGAGTGGACAGGGAGAAGTTTTTCTCCCTCTCCCATAATACTAGAACACGGGGTCATCTGCTAAAGCTGGAGGGTGAGAGATTCAAAACAGATAAAAGGAAGTATTTTTTCACACAACACATAGTTAAATTGTGGAACTCCCTGCCCCAGGATGTGGTGATGGCTGCCAACTTGGAGGGCTTTAAGAGGGGAGTGGACATATTCATGGAGGAGAGGGGTATTCATGGCAGTTAGAATGGATACTAGTCATGCTGCATACCTATTCTCTCTAGTATCAGAGGAGCATGCCTATTATTTTGGGTGCAGTGGAACACAGGCAGGATGGTGCTGCTGCACTCGTCTTGTTAGTGGCTTCCTAGAAGCACCTGGTTGGCCACTGTGTGAACAGACTGCTGGACTTGATGGGCCTTGGTCTGATCCAGCAGGGCCTTTCTTATGTTCCACCGAGCAACCGCTCTGTCAGGAAGTTCTTCCTAACGTTCAGCCGAAAACTCTTTTGATTTAATGTCAACCTGTTTGGTTCTAGTCTGACTCTCCTGGGCAATACAGAAAACAACATCTGTCACTCCTGGCTTTGATTCCTCCGAGACCCTCTCTGGCTCAGGGAGGATTGTTTCCAGACATCACCTTAGGAAACCAGGGAGGGGCTGAGGTTTAGTGGGTAGAGCATCTGCTTGGCATGCAGACGGGCCCAGGTTCAATCCCAGCCAGACCATCTGCCGGAAAGGTGCTGTAAATGACTGGCCTCTACCTGAATGCCAGCAGATAACATTGAGCTAGATGGTTCCAGTAGTGGGGCTCTGTGTAAGGTTCCTCATATGTCCCTGAAGAAAAATCTCTCCCAACTGTAAGCATGGTGGAGTGCGTAAAGGGGAAGCTTAAAGAAGGGACTGTGGATCAGTGGGGGAACATCTGCTTGGTATGCAGAAGGTCCCGGGTTCAATCCCCGGCATCTCATCCCCCGTTAAGGAAAAGGCTCTGACCGTAGGTGATATGGAAGGAAAAGAATTGGTTTTTATACCCCACTTTTCTCTACCACTAAGGAGTCTCAGAACAGCTTAACAATCACCTTCCCTTCCCCACAACAGACACTTTGTGTGGCAAGTGGGGCTGAGAGAGTTCAGAGAGAACCGGCACTGGCCCAAGGTCTCACCCAGCAGGCTGCATGTGGAGGAGTGGGGAATCGAACCCGGTTCACCAGATTAGTCTGCTGCTCATGTGGAGGAGCGGGGAATCGAACCCGATTCTCCAGATTAGCGTCCGCCGAGCTTAACCACTCCACCACACTGGCTCTCAGGAAGATCCCTGGAGAGCCGCTTCCCATCTGAGTAGACAATAGTGACCATGATGGACCAATAGTATGATTCGGTATAAGGCAGTTTCATGTGTTTGATATATTTATTAAAGGAAGTTGTTGTTTAAGGAAATTAAAAGGAAATTAAGCTTATAAAACTTAAACGTGACAGCTCTAATCGGAACCAGGCTATCCAGATAGTCACTACAATACACCGGCTTGGTGGGAGGTTTCTATTGGTAGGCAAGGAAAGGCAGGGCTTGGAACTAGAATATCCTCCTTGGGGGCCCTGTGTCTTCCCAGGGCCCTCCATAAAACACGCTTTGCTCAAGTGGAGGTCCTTAAAATCCATAATCCGATACTGTTACCAACTAGGGAGAGTATTCAGGGTGGGTTTAAATTTAAAAAGTACCATGCAAAATACATAAACTGGATGGGCAAAAAGAGGGAGGGAATGTGAGAAACAAACCCGGAGAGAAGGATGCGTAGCAGGAAGAGGAAAGATAATAAGGAAGAAAAGGGAGATGATCCAATTGAAACCCCCCCCCCCGGGTCTTCCTCTACGTCCATTAGACAGACCGTTATGGATATATTGATCAGCGCTGCCTGCTCAGAGCCTTTTATTGCAGTCGCCTGGCTTCCATTTCCCAGCGAGGGGCGGCCTCGGGAGGAAAGGGCGGCCGGGCCGGAGACCTTCCCTCTTGCAGGGAAGCAAGGTCCCCCCCCCCCAAGCCGTGCCTCTCCCCGAGCCTGCGAGGAAACCTCGAGACCGGTTCTTGTAGCCCTTGAAACAACACATTTATTCTAATTAAAATTAGGGGAGGGGCCTTGGCTCAGTGGTAGAGCCTCTGCTTGGCATGCAGAAGGTCCCAGGTTCTATCCCGGCATCTCCAGTTAAAGCACTGGTTCCCAACCAGGGGTCCGTGGACCCCCAGGGGTCCACGAGAACTAAATTAAGGTCCGCGAAACAAAGTTATAAACCCATAATAAATTAATATTTTCAATTAAAAGTTCTCTATTATAAAAATATACATTCAAATATTATTCTAAGTTTAATGTTTAACTAACAGTTATGATTAAAGTTTATTTTCAAATTCTCGGAATTTTTATTTTGAACCTTGGGGTCCCTGCACCGAACAAAAAAGTCCTAGTGGTCAAAAAAAGGTTGGGAACCACTGAGTTAAAGGGACAAGGCGAGTAGGTGATGTGAAAGACCCCTTGCCTCAGACCCTGGAGAGCCTCTGCCAGTCTAGTAGACAATACTGACTTTGATGGACCAAGGGTCTGATTCAGTATAAGGCAGCTTCATGTGTTCACGCGTTCAAAAGCTTGAGGAAGGGGAAGGCAGAGTTGACTCCATGGATGCTGGCTCTTGTTCACCGAGAGAGTGAGCAACCATGTCGTCTTCATGGTGCCACAACACTCTTGGTGCTTCTGGATGCTACAGTCGAACACAGCTCACCCCACCCCCATCGCCCCACAGGCCAGCGTGGTGTAGTGGTAAAGAGCGGCGGACTGTAATCTGGAGACCCAGGTTTGATTCCCCACTCCTCCACACAAAGCCTGCTGGGTGACCTTGGGCCAGTCACAGTTCTCTCAGAGCTCTTTGGGAATCTGGCAAGTGGGGTTAAAAATGTGAGAAAGAATATTCCACCGTGCCAAGTGCCCCCCCCCCCAGTTTCCAGTTGCCATTTTTGGGACTATTAGAGAGGGGAGGAAGCAGCTAAGTCTCTCTCTCGGGGCCTGGATCTGGTTCCACTGAACAGCCAGGACCTTAAAATGACATTTGAACGGTGTTACCATTTTGCGTGGCCTGCTGTGAGAATTTGCGTGTGCCTTGAAAAGCGTTATTATAAAGACATAAATCACCAAAAGGCAAAGTGGGCTTGGCCAAAGTTGTACAACTGGCATACGGGTGGCGTAACTGGGATCCAGCTTCCTGAGAACCTCTGGTTTCAAGCTGGAGCAAGCTTCCGGTCCTCATGACTGCGCAGAGACAACTGGAAACATAGATGCTCGCGTCTGCTGAAAGCGCTGGAAGCCAAAGCCGCTGTGGGATGTCGTTCAGGGTGCAGAGTTGCTATTGTGCAGAGTGCACGGCCCTCCCCCCTTGCGTGGAACAGTCCCACCCCTCCTGCCCCCATAACTGCCCCCCCTCCAAGCATCTCACCTTTCTCCTGCGGACAGCTCCCTTGGCGCTGGGCACCGCTTCGCAGACCAAGCCGATGGCCTCCCTGCAGGGAGAGCAGAAAAGAGGACCTTGCGCACATCCGAAAGCATCCCAAACTCAGCCCCCCGGCCAATTCCGTCCACCTTCACCCACCCCAATCTGCCCCCAGTACATGTGGCAAGAGACCCGTGCCATTTTTCACTCTGCTAGTAGAAGCCTTTTCACAAGTATAAATAATGGGGAGAATACGTACCAAGTCCCCTGACCTGGATGACCCAGGCTAGCCTGACCTCGTCAGATCTCAGAAGCTAAGCAGGGTCAGCCCTGGTTAGTATTTGGATGGGAGACCACCAAGGAATACCAGGGTTGCTGTGCAGAAGAAGGCACTGGCAAACCACCTCTGTTAGTCTCTTGCCATGAAAGCCCCCAAAAGGGGTCGCCATAAGTCGGCTGCGACTTGATGGCACTTTACACAGACATAGGTACCAAGTATACTAAGAGTATAAAACAGAAAGCAGTACCTATAATGTACATGTATATTATCATAGATAGCAACAAATTTATGCAGTCTCTGGGTTTCTAATATAGATCCAATTTTTACTAGTACACAGTTATAGAATATATTTCTTGTTGTATTTATGTGATATAATACTTTATTCTGAAAGTCGTCTGAACTTTACCTGACGAATTAACTACCTGATAATATTTCAACTTGTAGTGAAATTTCAAGAAAACAAGTTATATAATTGACTTAAAAATACTATGTATGCACATTTACAAGCTAAGTTGAACACTGTAAATTGTTAAACTATGACAATCAACAGTATTCTTGAACAATGTAAACTAGAACAATGTAAACTAGTAAAATGAACTAGTAAAAATTGAACTAGTACAATAGTACAATGAACTAGTAAAAATCAAAAACCCAGAGATTGCATAAAAGTCTTGCCATGTATGATAATATACACATACATTATAGGTACTACTTTCTATTTTATACCAGTATGAGCGCTTTCGACATGGGGACAAATTCACAGAGGAAGAGGCTCCCCTCCACGACAGTTCAGAGCAACCTTCATGTTCAGAAGCAGTCTACCTTTGAACACCAAGAGCAGAGGTCGACAGCAGGGGGGAGGGCTGCTGCCTCCATGCTCCGCTTATGAGTCTCCCGGAAACATCTTGCCCTCCGCCGTGAGAAACAGGATGCTGGACTAGAGGACCTCTTATCTGATCTGGCAGCGCTGCTCTTACCTTAGTGCACAAAAACCCGTGGAGCGGAGTGGGGGGTGGGGAGAAGCAACCACCTCCGCTGGGAAAAGGGATGCCCGTTGTATTCCCAGGACATTTATAAAGGCAAGGCAGCAATTTCACGAGCTTCTGATAGCTCAGGAACTCTTTTTCTGAATCTGAATTGGGGACGGGTTTGAGTCCCAAGCCCGAAACCAGAGCAGGCCAAGGAAAGAAACGTCGCTCTCCAGAGAAGCTCACCCTTTGTGCTTACTGTAATGATACTGTTCATATGGCCAGTTCCACCCTGAACAATGTCACACTGAGACCAAAAGAGGGGGGGAGGAACTATCTAAATAACCCATAAGGAAATTAGTATTTTTTAATCTTAATTGACTGGGAAAGCAATTTGGTGACTGCCAACGTAGTATTAAAATCCAACCCTTCTAAAACGAGTACCCAGCTTGCTGGGGGTAAAGGGAAGACGACTGGGGAAGGCAATGGCTAACCACCATGTAAACAAAGTCTGCCTAGTAAACGTCGGGATGTGACATCACCCCGTGGGTCAGGAATGACCCGGTGCTTGCACAGGGGGACCTTTACCTTTTACCTTCTAAAAGAACCCTCAGATTATCCAGTTTAGATTCCTGAATAAAAGGCTTTATCCATCTGCCTCTAGCCTCATTGAGCAAGTCACAGCTAAACAATGAATGCTGAAGAGTGCCTGTTTGGCCAGAACCACATCGGCATTGGGGGTTACCGCACTTTGTATTCCCAGCGACGTATTAAGAGTTTGAAAATGTTATAAAAAACATTGCTTTAAAAGGGTTTTTGGATAGCACGGCTTATAAATGGTTGGAAGACGTCTTCACAGCTGAAGGGGCCAAACGAAGTGCGAACAGTATTTTTTATAACGTTTTCAAACTCTTAATACATCGGTGGAAATACAAGTGCGGTAACCCCCATTCTCACATTACAGTACCCTATTTAAGCAACCTATTAACTTCACTGATGGGATGGCATTACCCTTTGTGCTTCTGCAACAACCTCTGTCCTGGGACTGCCTCCTCAGCAGAAGGCCAACCCAGAGCAGTGACTCCTGCAGAGGTACAACGGGTAGCCGTCTTTACCGGTGGGTCCCTCCTTCGCTCGTCTGCACTGGGAGCAACTGAATGATCGTAAGCCGCCTTGAACTACAACAAAAGGCGAAGTATAAATGTTTTAATAACTAATGATCCAGGCCACACACACACACACAAACCCCTCTGCAGGGGAACAGCACAGTGACCCCATCCCTTCCAGGAGAGCTTGATTACAATGGGACAGGGCTAGACCGGAGACTCATGCAGAGATGCGACGGAGAGCCTCCGGAGAAACACCTTAAGCTCATGGGAGCGCTGTAACCACTCGCTCTCACATCACAAGGTAGGGATTACTGGGGGTAGAGGACAGCTGTGAGTGAGGCAGAGAGATGCGGCCAGGGAGGGGGCATGCCGTGGCAGGGGCTGGCTTTCCAGACAGGGACTGTGGCTCAGTGGAAGAGCATCTGCTTGGCATGCAGAAGGTCCCAGGTTAAATCCCCAGCGTCTCCAGTTAAAGGGACTAGGCAGGTAGGTGATGGGAAAGACTTCTGCCTGAGACCCTGGAGAGCCGCTGCCTGTCAGAGTAGACAATACTGACTTTGATGGACTGAGGGTCTGATTCGGTATAAGGCAGCTTCATGTGTTCATGTGACAAGAACCCCAATAAGGCAGCGCCTCTCTTGCTAAACCCGAGGTGCAGGACCATAAGGCAGCCGGCAAGGCATGCGCAGCGCTCCCCCCACCCTCCAGGTTCCCCCTGGCAGCCAGAGGATGGAAAAATAAATATATAACATCGAGGGAGGCTGGTTAATATTTGATGAGGCTGTATAAATGCTTCCTGTCTTTGGCGGATTAAAACATAAACCCCACTGACAGGGGTGCGGGGCTTGGCTGCCGAAGCTTTTCCATCTCCTGCCGGCGGCTCCCTCCGGCTGCCTCTTTCCAGACCCCACGTCTGCCCGGTAATGGATGAGCGTGCAGACACCCTCTTCTCTCCCCCCCCTCTTGCCCCCGCCCCACTCCTCCTCATGCCACTAATGGCTGGAGAGGGTTTGCGCTGCCTCGGCCGGCCTTTTCTGCCGGCCCATGTGGCCGGCCCTCTCCCTGCAGGGCCCGGCACCGAAGGGCGCTTTCTGCTCGGAATCTCTCCCAGTTCTCACTCGCCCACATGGGGGGGGACTGACCCCTCCCCCAGAAAAAAAGAGAGATGGCTCACCTTGTGACTTGAGTCCTCGTGTTGAAGTCGAGTGCCCTCATCGACTGCAACACTTCCACGCACCCCATGTACTAGGAAGCAGAAGAATGCTTGTTAATTCACAGAATCATAGCGTTGGAAGGGACCACCAGGGTCATCTAGTCCAACCCCCTGCACAAGGCAGGAAATTCACAACTGCCTCCCCCCACACACACCCCAGTGACCCCTACTCCATGCCCAGAAGATGGCCAACATGCCCTCCCTCTCACGAACTGCCTAAAGTCATAGAATCAGCATGGCTGACAGATGGCCATCTAGCCTCTGCTTAAAAACCTCCAGGGAAGGAGAGCTCACCACCTCCCGAGGAAGCCTATTCCACTGAGGAACCGCTCTGTTAAAAAATTCTTCCTAATGTCTAGACAGAAACTCAACCCATTGTCTAGATGTAAGTTCAACCCATTGGTTCTGGTCCGACCTTCTGGGGCAACAGAAAACAACTCGGCGCCATCCTCTCTATGACAGCCCTTCAAGTACTCGAAGATGGTTATCACATCCCCTCTCAGTCTTCTCCTCTTCAGGATAAACATACCCAGCTCCTTCAACCTTTCCTCTATGATTTGGTCTCCAGACCCCTCACCATCTTTGTTGCCCTTCTCTGGACACATTCTAGCTTGTCTACATCCTTCTTAAATTGCGGTGCCCAAAACTGAACACAGTACTCTAGGTGAGGTCTAACCAGAGCAGAGCAAAGTGAAACCATCACTTCGTGTGATCTGGACAAATTCAAGGACAGAATGGGGTAGTTTCTAAACACTCCCCTCCAAACCTCGTTTCCCCAAAACCACCCTCCCCACACACACACACAGAGAGAGTGGCACACTCCGAGGGCATCGTTAAAAGCATCTGCTTTGTATTTACAAACCTGCTTGCTTTTCGGGGGTCCACCTTGGCCTGAGCTTATCTCAGAACACACATACTGAGTCAGACCCTCGGTCCATCAAGGTCAGTATTGTCTACTCATGCTGGCAGCAGCTCTCCAGGGTCTCAGGCAGAGGTCTTTCACATCACCTACTGCTTGGTCCTTTTAAACAGAGATGCTTGGGATCGAACCTGGGACCTTCTGCACGCCAAGAAGAAACTCTTCCACTGGACCACAGTCCCTACTCAGACTAGCTCTGGTTCTCCAGGGTCTCAGGCTGAGGTCTTTCACAGCCTCTACTGCCTGGTCCTTTCAACTGGGAATGCTGGGGCCTTCTGCATGCCAAGCAGATGCTCCGCCACTGAGACATGGACCCCTCCCTCCTCGTAACCAGCTCCTCTTAAGAGCGGTGGTTTGAAGTGGTGGACTCTAATCTGGAGAACCAGTTTTGGTTCCCCACTCCTCCACATGAGAAGCGGAGGCTAATCTGGTGAACTGGATTTGTTTCCCCGCTCTTACACATGAAGCCGCCTGAGTGACCTTGGGCTAGTCACACTCTCTCAGCCCCGCCTACCTCACAGGGTGTTTGTTGCGGGGAGAGGAAGGGAAGGCGATTGTAAGCTGGTTTGATTCTTCCTTAAGCGCTAGACAAAGTCAGCATATAAAAACCAACTCTTCTTCTTCAGAGTTGGTGTGCCCAACCAGGGAGAAACAATGTGCATCTTTCAAAACCCCAGAAGCCAGCTGGCTCCTATCTGCTCCTTCCAGATCCCTGGCCTGCTGTAAACAGGCCGATGCTAGTTTGGCAGGGTTATCCGGAAGACGGGGCCAGTTCAGGTGCCTCCCCGAGAAAAGGACTGCCCCATTATCCTAGAGATCGTGGTGTAGCATTCTAGGCCCATTCCAATCAAGGGAGGAGCTGCCGGCGTCAGCAAGTCCCCAAAGGTGCTGGATGAGATGGATGCAGAAGGGGGGGTACGTGGTTGAGGCAGGATGTGCCGCTGGGCACCTGCCAGGCTGGCCAAGCCGTGGGAAGACATGCCCGAGGCTCCAGACGCCAGCCCAGCTCCTTCCAGGTACCCAGATGAGTCACAGGGATGCGGCCGAGCACTTTCCCCCGCCTGGCTGCCGTGTTATTCCCTGCTCTTTCCCAGTTGGCTCAGGGCAGCATGGGGAGGGGCTGAAGCTCAGTGGAAGAGCATCTGCTCGGCATGCTAGAAGGTCCCAGGTTCAATCCCCGACATCTCCAGTTAAAGGGACCAGGCAGGTAGATGATGTGAAAGACCTCTGCCCTGAGACCCTGGAGAGCTGCTGCCAGTCTGAGTAGACAGTACTGACTTAGAATAGAATCATAGAGTTGGAAGGGATCACCAGGGTCACCTAGTCAAACCCCCTGCACAAGGCAGGAAATTCACAACTACATCCCCCACACACCCCGAGTGATCCCTACTCCATGCCCAGAAGATGGCCAAGATGCCCTCCCTCTCATGCTCTGCCTAAGTTCACAGAATCAGCATTGCTGACAGATGGCCATCTAGCCTCTGCTTAAAAACCTCCATAGAAGGAGAGCTTACCACCTCGAAAGGAAGCCTGTTCCACTGAGGAACTGCTCTGTTAGAAAATTCTTCCTAATGTCTAGACGGAAACCCTTTTGATTTAATTTCAACCCGTTGGTTCTGGTCCGACCTTCTGAGGCAACAGAAAACAACTCGGCACCCTCCTCTTTGATGGACCAAGGGTCTGATTCAGTATAAGGCAGCTTCATGTGTTCATGTGCTGGCCATTTTCTCCAGGTGAACTGATCTGTACTGGCTGGAGATCCGTTATAAAAGCGGGAGATCTCCAGCTAGTCCCTGGTAGTTGGCAACCCTAAACCCGAGACACCTACAGGGAGCTTCATGGCTGAGTGGGGGATTTGAATCCAGGTCCAACATTCCTAGACTGCCCTGGCTCTCCAGCCACAGGAACAAAAGGAACTGCTGAACACCCTCGGCCCCTTCAATGACAGTCCTTTTCTGGCCCCGCCAACTCAGGGTACTGTCTCCTGAAGATGTTGGGGATGAATTTGAACCCAAGACCTTCTGCATGCCACAGGGCATGGCCCTGCCATGGAATGTGCAAGCCCAGCCCACGTACCAGGATTTGCTCACATAGCAAAGAAGGATTTTAAAGAGATGAATTCACAGTATCGCAAACCTTCCAGAAATGCCACAGGGGCATTTTTGGCTTTAGGTGATTTCTCGATGCCAGTCAAAATACAGGGAAATCACAGAAACAGAGTTGGAAGGAACCTCCATGGCCAGCGTGGTGTAGTGCTTAAGAGCAATGGTTTAAGCGGTGGACACTAATCTGGTGAGCCGGGTCAGATTCCCCACTCCTCCACAGGAGCGGCGGACACTAATCTGGAGAACTGGGTTGGTTTTCCCACTCCTCCACATGAAGCCAGCTGGGGGACCTTGGGCTAGTCACAGCTCTCTCAGCCCCACGCTCTCTCAGCCCCACCTACCTCACAAGGTGTGGGGAGGGGAAGGCGACTGTAAGCAGGTTTGAGTCTCCCTTAAGTGGTAGAGAAAGTCGGTGTATAAAAACCAACTCTTCTTCATCATCTAGTACAACCCTCTGCACAATGCAGGAAATTCACAATGACCTCTTCTCCCCCCACACATTCCCAGTGACCCCAGCTCCATGCCTAGAAGACCCCTCTAGGATCCCTGGTCAATCTGGCCAGGGAGAAAATTGCTTCCTGACCTCAAAGTGCTACGTGGGGAGAAGGGTCCCAGTGTTGATTGGGGTGGGTGGGGGAAGAAGCCCACTGGAACACAGGGAGAGACACACAGAGATACAGTCAGATAGGGGAGGGGCCCTGGCTCAGTGGTAGAGCATCTGCTTGGCATGCAGAAGGTCTCAGCTTCAACCCCCGGCATCTCCAGTTAAAGGGAACCGGCAAGTAGGTGGATGTGAAAGACCTCTGCCTGAGACCCTGGAGAGCTGCTGCCGGTCTGAGTAGACAATACTGACTTTGGTTCTTGTAGGTTATCCGGGCTGTGTAACGGTGGTCTTGGAATTTTCTTTCCTGACGTTTCGCCAGCAGCTGTGGCAGGCATCTTCAGAGTAGTGGAGAGTAGTGGAGAGACACTGTCCTTCAGTGTTACTACTCTGAAGATGCCTGCCACAGCTGCTGGCGAAACGTCAGGAAAGAAAATTCCAAGACCACGGTTACACAGCCCGGATAACCTACAAGAACCAATGAACTCTGACCGTGAAAGCCTTCGACAATACTGACTTTGTTGGATTCAGTATAGGGTCTGATTCAGTATAAGGCAGCCTCATGCGTTCATGTGATAGGTTTCCAAGAGCTGATCTTGGAGACCCTAGCTGGTGGCTGGAAAGGAGGAGCTTTCCTAGGTGTGGGCAAAACGATTTCTATGGAGATACGAAAGGGCAGGAGGGAGGGAGGGAGGGAGGAAAAGGAAAGGGTTGTGTGGCTGGAAATGGGTCGCCTTCCTGTTTCCTGCTGGCGCAACACCGACAAGTGATGCAAGGCTGAAGGTTCGACTCTGGGGGCCTGGCCCTCCTCCGCTGGCTTCCTTGGAGGGTTGCAAGCAACAGAACAGAGGACGTGGCTCGGAGGCAGAGCCTCTGCTTGGTGCGCAGAAGATCCCAGGTTCAATACCGGGCACCTCCAGTTAGAAGATCTGGGAGCAGGTGATGTGAAAGACCCCTGCCTGGGACCCTGGAGAGCTGCTGCCGGTCAGTGGCTCAGTGGAAGAGCCTCTGCTTTGCCAGCAGAAGGTCCCAGGTTCAATCCCCAGTATCTCCAGGTGAAAGGACCAGGTAATAGGTGATGTGAAAGACCTCTCCTTGAGACCCTGGAGAGCCGCTGCCGGTCTAAACAGACAACAGAAGAAGAGTTGGTATTTATATGCCAACTTTCTCTCTCTTTTAAGGAAGAATCAAGATGGCTTACAATCTCCTTCCCTTCCCCTCCCCGCAACAGACACCCTGTGAGGTAGGTGAGGCTGAGAGAGTTCAGAGAGAAGTGTGACTAGCCCAAGGTCACCCATCAGGCTTCATGTGTAGGGGTGGGGAAAATGACCCGGTTCTCCAGATTAGTGTCCATTGCTCCTAACTACTACGCCACACTGGCGGTCAAACCGTGACCCTGATGGACCAAGGTTCTGACGCAGGATGAGCATCAGAACATGAGAGGGAGGGCAGGAAGGATTGCGTCAGTGCTCGGCTCTCATGGCCCTTTCTTACATGCCCTGGGAAATGCCGACCGTCACTTTGGGGTCAGGAAGGAATATTCCACCAGACCAGATTGGCCAGGGATCCTGGAGGTTTTCTGCCTTCCTCCACCAAGGGCCATTTGGATATTTATAACATAATTCTAGGGCCATACAAAATTATCAACTTAAAAATTAGCCGACAATGGCCTGGGTGGGAAAGGGTTAACAGAGTTTCTTGGGCGGTCCTAGCAGCTCCATAGCTAATGACTCTTCTGCAAGGGGGGGAAAAGGTTCCTTTTCTCCACAAAACAAACACACAACTGCCTTGAATAGAGGCTGTTCCTGTCCGTGATAGGGTGCGGATCACCAATCTTAGATCCTTCTGAGCTAGAAATCTGCCAGGACCCACAAAGGGCCAGACCAAATGACTTCAAGGGCCTTAAATGGCCCCCGGGCCTGACGTTCCCCACCCCTGGCATAGAGCAAGGGTCATTAGGGGAGGGGGGGAAGTAGTTGTGAATCTCCTGCATTGTGCAGGGGTTGGGACTAGATGACCCTCGAGGTTCCTTCCAGCCCTACGATTCTATGTTTTCTCTATTTGCTGGGCAGCAGCTGGTACTCAGACATCCTGAGCTGCGTTCGGAGGTTCCCCTTGGCTCTCAGAAGCTAATCGCTGCCAACAGACCTCCCCCCCCCCAGTCCTCCAGGAATTTTAAAGCCTCTTAAGGAAGCTGTTTTCACCATATGTTCTGAAGCTAAGCCCCGGCTTAAACCCGAGACCCTGTGGGCAAAAGTCACTGGGCTCCCTGGCGAAACGGTTTCCTGCTAAGGGGAGGGGCCGTGGCTCAGTGGTAGAGCATCTGCTTGGCACGCGTAAGGTCCCAGGCTCAAATCCCAGGCATCTCCAGTTAAAAGGATCACGCAGTAGGTGATATGAAAGAACTCCAAATGAGACCCTGGAGAGTTACAGCCAGCCTGAATAGGGGCTGTGGCTTAGAGCATCTACTTGGCATGCAGGGGGTTCCAGGTTCAATCCCTGGCACCTCCAATTCAAAGTACCAGACAGTAGGCGATGGAAAAGACCTCTGCCTGAGACCCTGGAGAGCTTCAACCATAGACTCATAGAGTTGGGACCACCAGGGCCATCAAGTCCAACCCCCTGCACAATGCAGGAAATTCACAACTACCTCCCCACCCCGACACCCCTAGTGACCAGAAGATGGCCAAGATGAACCCGTCAGAGGAGAGGCCATGGTTCAGTGGCAAAGCATCTGCTTGGCACGCAGAAGCTCCCAGGTTCAATCGCTGGGAGTTTAAGGGACTAGGCAAGTCCAGTTTAAGAGACTAGGCAAGTAGGTGATGTGAAAAACCTCTGCCTGAGACCCTGGAGAGCCAAAGGGAGTGGCTGTGGCTCAGTGGTAGAGCATCTGCTTGGAGTGCAGAAGATCCCAGGTTCAATCCCTGGCATCTCCAGTTGAAAGGACTAGGCAGTAGGTGATGTGAAAGACCTCTGCCCGAGGCCCCAGAGAGCTCCTACTAGTCAGGGGAGGGACCGTGGCTCAGTGGCAGAGCATCTGTTTGGCACGCAAAAGGTCCCACGTTCAATCCACAGCACCTCTTGTTGGAAGGACTAGACCAGGGGTGTCAAACCCATTTGTTCTGTGGGCTGGTTTTGACATAAATGTTGCTTGGTTGGGGCCGGGCCATGCCTCGCCAGCCCAGATCGAGAGTGTGTGTGGGGTGGTGGTGGCTGGCTCGAGAGCCAGATAAGAGCTCTCAAGGGGCCAAATCCAGCCTGCAGGCCTTATGCTTGACACCCCTGGACTAGACAGTAGGTGATGTGAAAGACATCTTCCTGAAACCTTGGGAAAGAAGAAGAGTTAGTTTTTATATGCTGACTTTCTCTACCACTTAAGGAAGAATCAAACCGGCTTACAATCACCTTCCTTTCCCCTCCCCACAACAGACACCCTGTGAGCCAGGGATCCTGGAGGTTGTTTTGCCTTCCTCTGGGCATAAAGCAAGGGTCACTAGAGGAGTGGGGGGGGGGGAGGTAGTTATGAATCTCCTGCGTTGTGCAGGGGTTGGGACTAGATGACCCTCGAGGTCCTAGCTCTACGATTCTCTGTTTCTCTGTTGGCTCGGCAGCAGCTGGTACTCAGACATCCTGAGCCGCATTCGGAGGTTCCCCTTAGCTCTCAGAAGCTAATCGCTGCCGACAGACCTGCCCGCCCCCCCACACACACACACCAGTCCTCCAGGAATTTTAAAGCCTCTTAAGGAAGCTGTGGAAGCCTCTTCAGGTGGGGCTGAGAGAGCTCTAAAAGAGCTGTGTCTAGCCCAAGGTCACCCAGCTGGCTTCGTGGATAGGAGTGGGGAAACCAACCCGGTTCACCAGATTAGCGCCCGCTGCTCATGTGGAGGAGTGGGGAATCAAACCCGGTTCTCCAGATCAGAGTCCACCACTCCAAACCACTGCTCTTAACCACTACCCCCTGCCCGTTTGAGGAGACCACATTGACTTCGATGGACCAGGGGTCTGGTTCGGCATAAGGTGGCTCCGTGTGTTCCATGGTCTCTGCCCGCCTCGAGACGCCCCTCTGCCCCCAAGCCAGCTTCTCCACCTTTCCAATCAGCCACGAGAATCGTTGTCTATTAAGTTAGCTGCCACAGCAGCCGAGTGTATGAGAAAGACTGCATATGTGTGTTAAGGGGAGGGGGGGGACTCCTACCCTCAGCTCCAAGGCAGGATCTGAGCAACAAACACTCCCTCCCCAAGCTAAATACCTCTGGCGTGTCTGAAGCAAGAACGGGGCCAAAACTCATGCGCTTCGTTGAGCACCTGATAAGTGTGGGGGGGGGGGACGACTCCTTGCAATCTCACATCTCCACAGGCGAAAGCGCGCTTTGGGCCTCGGTAATCAGAGGTTCTGTGGGGGGGGGGCTGGCTGGAAGTGTGCCATGCCTCGGGGGATGGATGCTTGTCAAAAGCAATCATGTGGCTGAACGGATGACTGGGGACAGGCGCTGGCTGCCTCGGCCCCGCGATTCTGCGGGCGCTGGGCACCTTCCCCCCACTGAGCCCCACGACAACCGGGAAGAGGGAATTGTTCCACCCTGTGGCCGTAAGAAACCTCGGCGCATGCCTGCCACCAGAGTCCGGGCATGTCTGTGGTGCCGGCTGCCCAAAATCAGCTTTGGGTCAAAAGGAGAAGAAGAAGGAGTTGGTTTTAATATGCCGACTTTCTCTGCCACTTAGGGAAGAATCAAACTGGCTTACAATCACCTTCCCTTCCCCTCCCACAACAGACAGAGAGCTTGAAGATAGCTGTGACTAGCCCAAGGTCACCCAGCTGGCTTCATGGATAGAAGTGGGGAAACAAATCCAGTTCACCAGATGAGCCTCTGCAGCTCATGTGGAGGAGTGGGGGAATCAAACCCGGTTCTCCAGATCAGAGTCTACCGCTCCAAACCACCGCTCTTAACCACGACACCATGCAGTACAGTAGTATCAATCCCCAGCATAAAAGGACCAGGCGGTAGGTGATGGGAAAGGCCTGAGACCCTAGCGAGTTGCCACCTGTCTAAGTAGGGGCTCAGTGGAGGAATCTCTGCTTTGCATGAAGAAGGTCCCTGGTTCAATCCCCGGCATCTCCATTTAAACAATCATGTAAGGAGGTGGAGAGAAAGACTCCTGCCCCGAGACCCTGAAGAGCTGCTACCAGCCTGAGTAGACAATACTGACCTTGATGGTCCAAGGGTCTGTTTCAGTATAAGAGAGCCAGCGTGGTGTAGTAGTTAAGAGCGGTGGTTTGGAGCAATGGACTCTAATCTGGAGAACCGGGTTTGATTCCCCACTCCTACACACGAGCGGCGGAGGCTACTCTGGTGAACTGGATTTGTTTCCCCACTCCTCCACACGAAGCCAGCTGGGTGACCTTGGGCTAATCACAGTTCTCTTAGAGCTCTCTCAGCCCCACCTACCTCATAGGGTGTCTGTTGTAAGGAGGGGAAGGGAAAGGTGATTGTAAGCCAGTTTGAGTCTCCCTTAAGTGGTAAAGAAAGTCAGCATATCAAAACCAACTCTTCTTCTTCTTCTAAGGCAGCTTCACAAGTGTTCTCTTTGAGGAGGCTCAGTGGCAGAGCCTCTGCTTGGCATGCAACAGGTCCCAGGTTCAATCCCCGGCCTCACCAGTTAAAGAGGGCTAGGCAGGTAGGTGATGTGAAAGACCTCCGCCTGAGACCCTGGAGAGCTGCTGCCAGTCTGAGTAGACAATACTACTACTTGATGAACCAAGGTCTGATTCAGTATAAGGCACCTTCTTGTGAAATCACGCAAAATTCATTCCCCTGGACCAGGCTGTGGTTGGTGAGCGGCAAGGGAAAGGACTCACCACACATTCTCAGAGGCCGGTTACATTTAGCACAACACCCTAAATTCCACTGAGTGAACTCCAGCAGTGTAAGTCTGTCCTGAGGCTCAGGGCTGGCTTAAAACAAGGCCCCAGGCGTTTGATTCAGATGTCCAAGTAGGGCAGGAAAATCTGTACTTGGGGAGGGAGATATCAAAGAGGGGAAATCACAGAAGGAAGAATCGCTAAATCCAGGGCCTGGAGAACAGGCATTTGCTCAAGACGGCTGAGCTTAAAGGGTGCACAGGGTTGTACTGAACACACGAACACATGAAGCTGCCTTATACTGAATCAGACCCTTGGTCCATCAAAGTCACTACTGTCTACTCAGACTGGCAGCGGCTCTCTGGGGTCTCAGGCAGAGGGGTATTCACATCACCTACTTGCCTGGTCCCTTTAACTGGAGATTCTTGGGATTGAACTTGGGACCTTCTGCATGCCAAGCAGATGCTCTACCACTGAGCCCCAGCCCTTCCCCAATATATCTGTGTTTGTTTATTTATACCCCTTTTCTGCCCAGTCAGGACTCAAAGCGGCTTACATCATTCTTCTCTCCTCCATTCTCCCACAATGACCCTGTGAGGTAGGTCTGGTTGAGAGTTTGCAATGGGCTTAAGGTCACCCAGCGAGCTTCTGTGGTAGAAGTTGGGATTTGAACTTGGGTCTCCCATGATTCTAGCCCAATGCCCTATCTACTGTGCCACGCCGGCTCTCCAGTGAAGTGGTGAAATCCAGCCCTGTACATTGTGGGGAAAGTGGACTCCGAACGCCAAGAAGGCTGCCTCTTGGGGGCTCGCTCACCACTGAAGCGGCCAAAGAAAACGTACTTTTCAGAACTTGCTAAGTCAGGGCATAAGAACATAGGAATATCAGAAAAGTCTGCTGGATCAGACCAAGGCCCATTGAGTCCAGCAGTCTGTTCACACAGCAGCCAACCAGGGGCTGTAGGCCTGCTTGGGTTTTGCCTCATTGCGGGTGTCTGCATCCGAAAGAAACAGGCCAGTGGATTGAAGGAAGAGCCTAGAGGGGCTATTCTGCCCTCTTTGGTCCCTGGATCACTCCTGTAGTAAGCTTGCCATAGTCCTGGGCTGGGACGCTTTCCTAGGTATGCACCCTTCTCAAAACCCTCTTTAAGTTGGTACCTGGAAATCTGAACTCCCTAATGACCCACCCTGGTCCAGAGGAGTTCTAAACATTCCCCCATGGCGGCGATCTGTGCTGCAGCAGTGCAGGCACGCAACAGAGCCCCTCTGGGCCGGGCTACCAAGCAGGCTCCGTCTGCAAACAAAGCGACTGCCCTCCTACGCTTCCAGGGCTGGGAAGAGGAAATCCTGGTGCCGATTCAGGCCTCTCCAACATCATACCACTTGCTCCCCCACCCCCAGGCCTGTACGGAGGAGGAACCGACAGCACCGAGACTTTTTGGGGGATAGGGAAAATGGATAAACTGTAGCCTGCCCACCCTCTTGGAAGGCATGAAGAGGGGAGTGGACATATTCATGGAGGAGAGGGATATCCATGGCTACTGGTCAAAATGGATACCAGTCATGATGCATCCCTATTCTCTCCAGGATCACAGGAGCAGGCCTATTATATTAGGTGCTGTGGAACACAGGCAGGATGGTGCTGCTGCAGTCGTCTTGCTTGTGGGCTTCCTAGAGGCACCTGGTTGGCCACTGTGCAAACAGACTGCTGGACTTGATGGACCCTGGTCTGATCCAGCATGGCCTCTCCTATGTTCTTATGCTTTCTCCCAAAAACGGGCACCTCCTAGCAGCCGGCCGGCAAGGAGCACCTGTTGCGATCCTTGAACCGGTCCCCCCTCGCTGTCTTCCCCCTTCCCCCCCCCCCACGTCTAGCGCAAGCTCCCCCCAAAAAAACCCCTTCCCCATCCCCACTGACTCACCCGGACGAGGTAGGAGACTCCGGGGCCCATCACTTTGTCGTCGGGGTGCAGCCAGCCCCGGCTGGGCTTGTTGACGAAGCTGCCGTGTCGGGTCCACTCGTCGCCGCCCAGCTGCCCACCTTCCACCCGCATCTTCTTGCCGCAGCTCAGCTTGTTCATATCCTGGGGATAGACAGGGACGGCCCCCGCTGAGTCCGGGCTGGGGGGGGCGGCCACGGGAGGCTCCCCCCCAGCCGTGCCGCCGCCACCGGCCGCCTCCTTGGAGAAGGCCCGAAGGCTGAGGAGGGCGGAGGGGTTGGAGAGCTTCAGGCTGGCCATCTTGGGGAAGAAGGAGCAGAGGGTGGTGGGGCTGTCCTCCGACTCCGAGGAGAGCTCGCCCAGGGGGAGCATGGGGCTGAGGGAGGAGGAGGACAGGGAGCTGGGGAGGGACGGGGCGGCCGCCGGGGGCTCTGAGGGGGAGTCCCCCTCTGCCCCCGCGGACCCCTCCTCGAGGGAGGAGAGGGAGTCGTTCCGCAGGTGGTTGTATTTGCTCTTCTGCAGCAGATCCATCCCGAAAGTGGGACCGGGGTTCGAGAGAAGACGGGGGGGGGGTGATTCCCCGACGCCGCTCAACAAAACGCCGCTGAGGAGTCCAAGGGCACTGCCAGGAAAGTCCAAACCACGGAGCCAGCCCAGATGCCACGCTGGTCCCTGGCTGTCATCGCTGCCGGGAATTGAGATCTTGAAGCACGGGGCGCGAGCCACCCAAAGGGGGGTGGGTGGGCGTGCCGCGGAAGTCTGCGCCCTCGAGCTGCCCTGGTGCTACGGACAACGGACTGTGGGGCGGGCCGCGCTCAGCCCGCCGGATTGCCTGCCAGGAGTCACCCCCTGATGCGCCAGGCCGCCAGATGAGCGGTGACCCCGCCGGAGAGGGGCGCGGCAACCTCAGAAAACCATCCGGGACCGAAAGCAACGCCTTTCCACCTGCCGGAGGTCCCCTTCCCCGAGTCAGGCGTCCCTGCCCACCGGACGGCCGCGCCTCCGGGGGTGGCTCTCTGGTGCCAAGCCAAGGAGGCACCCCTTCCTCTGAGGGAAAGCCTCCTCCTGCCCTCCTTTCCTCTGCCGGTCGTGGGGAGGAGGGGGGGAAACAGGGCAAAGAAAGGAGAAGGGGGGAAACCACCACCAAGACAAGGAGGCCACAGAGTGACTTCCAGACTGGCCGGGCTGGGCAGGAATCGCGGTGGGGGCGGGCAGGCAAGCTGGCTGCCAGGAAAGCTAACAAGGTTTCTCTGTAGTCACTGGAGGCCCCACGTGTCAAAACGGTGGGCAGAGGCCGCTTCTCTGAGGGAGGCCGGAGATGCAGGGCATCTGGAGCGCCGGGGAGGTCCGGGGGATGCTCTGGGGGATGCTCGGAGAGGAGAAAGGCGCAGAGAGGGTCTCCTCGGGAGAAGATGGGTCCAGGTCCCGGATGCGGGCGGCCTGGCGCTGGCTCCCTCCCCGGCTTCTTCTGCTGCTGCCTCTTCCCCCAGCCGACTGCTAATTGCTGTCGCTTCCTGCATGCAATCTCTCAGCCTCTAAGTGACTGTGGCTGGGGGGGGGGGGAGACAGCGAGAGGCCAAGCCGCCCCCCCTCCTCGCCACTGATGGAAAGGCTGTGCTGACTCACACGCGCGCACACACAGGAAGGGTAAAAGGGGGAGGTTGAGAGATGCTCGGATCCAAAAGGGGTGGGGTCTGGGAGGGGGCTTTTGAGTCCTCTCTATGGTGAGTGGGGAATGGAGGTCACCGGCCACACGTGGGGGGAGGCAGAGGGTGGGGTTGGATGCGAGGAGGAGGAGGAGGAGGGAGCAGAGGAGAGCCAGGAAGTCCCCCCCCCCAAGCTTTGTAATTCAGAAGGCTGTGGGGGGAGGAGGGGAGAATTGAGGTGGTCTCTGCTCAAAAGCCTGCCAGTACTGATGGTTTCTCTCGGCTCGGCTCTGCTGCCCCGCTTAGAGCATCACCAAACCGCCCAGAGGACGCCGCCTCTCCAATCCCCCCTCTTAATCGAATCATAGAGTTGGAAGGGACCACCAGGGTCATCTAGTCTAACCCCCTGCACAATGCAGGAAATTCACAACTACCTCCCCCCAACACCCCCAGTTACCCGAAGCTCTCCTTTCCCCCAAATCCTTAGGCACAATCCCTCTGTGCAGTAAACCCTAAATATATGTAGCCGAACGCTCCCCCCTCCCCAAATCTTCCTCCCTTTCCCTCTGTCGCAGTCGACTGCGACTTCCTTGGGGCAGGAACCCGTCGCCCGGCTTGGTTCCCCTGTCAAAAGCCACGCGTGTCGCTGGCGCTAGGGAAGCAGCTATTTTTTTGGTGCGCAGCGAGCATCTCCTGGATGTGACTGTCTGACCGCGGGTTTCACAGCAACCCTGTGAGGTAGGGCCGCTGTTGACTCCATATTGCAGGAGGATCAGGGGCTGGGGTTTGGAGGGGAGGGGAATCCAATGAGTTTGTGGCAAAGGCAGGATTCGAACCCAGAACGTCTTGGCTCGGAGCTCAGTCTCCAAGGGGCTGCACCAGTCTAAGCTTTCCCTCCATCATTTATACAGAACTCCCAGCCCGCAAAGTGATCCTCAAATGTTATTAGTTTCCTCCCCTTGCTATAAAATACTCACTCTTCAGGATTTTAATATCACAACTAGGAGAGTTGGATGTCAGGAGAGGAGAGATTCCAATAAAGGCATCACCTTGCTAATCCCTGATACCTGAATTGAACCCCCTTTTGATCATTTAGGGTTTTTTTTTTAACCCAGAAGTTCATGGGGGCAAACATAATCCTTGCAGTTTTATCCAAACAACCACCCGGCGAGGTAGGTTAGGCTGACAAAAAGTGAGAAAGAGACCAAGAGGAAGTGCGATCGATCCAAGGAACCCAGTGAACTTCATGGCAGAACGAGAACTCAGGATTCTCCACTCAGGCACGGAAACCACAATATCACAACAGCTGCGACTTCAACCAAACTTTCCATTTTTCCAAATCCTTCGGCAAGAGATCATCCAACAGTTCCTGGGTGTTTTCTATGACTACAACTGGTACCACCACAACGTGGAATTCAACATCTGGCACAAAAGCCAACCTCCTCGGAATCTCCCTTCAAAATCAAACAAAACCCAAGTTTCTAGCCCTCATGGCTGCAAGGATGGAAGACTGCCGGCGGTGAGTGGTCAAAACTCATAAAAACCAAGGAGTTGGGGAGTTCTTCTGGCATGCTTCCTTGTCCCTCCCAGTAGTCAGTTATAATCAAATTAATCTTGCTTTAAAACCAAACAAAACCCAAGTTTCTAGCCCTCATGGCTGCAAGGATGGAAGACCGCTGGCGGTGACCGGTCAAAACGGAAAAAAAACAACCAAGGATTTGGGGAGTTAAACTGTTCCTCTCGCAGCGAGTCACGTTTCCTTTTCCCTCCCAGTAGTCAGTTATAATCAAATTAAATTAGCAAAGTACATAATAATTTATCCAGATCACGGAAACTGGGACACCTTGGTATGGAATGGGAGTTACTTGTGTGCGGGCCAGCCACAGTCGGCTTCCTCAGAATCCGAAACGCCCTCTTCCTTTTCCCCTGTGCCTCTCGACCCACGACAAGGGAACTTCCTTCATGGCGGGTTTTTGCCACGGGCACCTGACCCCACAGTCCACGCAGTGGCCACTCTGGGGTCATGCGCAAGACCTCTGAGGGTGGGGCCGGAATGCCACAATTTGTACACACAACCTCAAAACTAGGTCCTTTCTGAGCCCCCCCCCCCCGCAATGGGAACAAATGAAATCAGCACCAGCAGAATCATGGACTCCTGGAGTGGGAAGGGGCCATACAGGCCATGAGAGCTGGCGTGGTGTGGTGGTTAAGAGTGGTGGTTTGGAGCGGTGGACTCTGATCTGGAGAACCGGTTTTGATTCCCCCCACTCCTCCACAAGAGTGGTGGAGGCTAACCTGGTGAACCGGGTTGGTTTCCCCACTCCACCTGGAGCCAGCTGGGTGACCTTGGGCTAGTCACGGCTCTCTTAGAGCTCTTTCAGCCCCACCTGCCTCACAGGGGGTCCCGTTGTGGGGAGGGGAAGGGAAGGGGATCGTTAAGTCGGTTTGATTCTCCCTTAAGTGGTAGAGAAAGTCGGCATACAAAAACCAACTCTTCTTCTTCTTCTAGTCCAACCCCCGGCTCAATGCAGGATCAGCCTAGAGCATCCCTGGCAAGTGTTTGTCCAGCCGCTGCTTGAAGACTACCAGAGAGGGGGAGCTCACCACCTCCCTAGGCAGCTGGCTCCACTGCTGAACAACTCTTACTATAAAAAAAAATCCCTACTATTTGTTTGTTTATTTAATATTTTAGATTTATATATCCCACCTTCCCCAGCCGAAGCCAGGTATCCAGCCGGTACCTTTCCGCCCATAATTTATACCCATTATTGCGAGTCTTATCCTCCGCTGCCAACAGGAACAGCTCCCTGCCCGCCTCTAAGTGACAGCCCTTCAAGTACTTCAAGAGAGCCATCCTGTCCCCCCTTGACTTCCTCTTCTCCAGACTGAACATTGCCAGGTCCCTCATCCTTTCCTCGTAGGGCTCGCTCTCCGACCTTGCCGACCTCTGGGATTTGGTATTAAGATCAGTCTCCCGGGAGGTAAAAATCAGGAACAAGGGCAGCGCTGATCCCCCGGATCTGTGGAGTCCAGCAGTGGGGCCAAACCACAAGAACCGGGGGGGGGGGTTGTTCGCGGCCTTGGTCAGCGCGGGCCGAAGCAGCAAATGGGTTTCCTGAAAGGGTAACTGCCCGCCCAGAAGAGAGAGCAGGGTTCAAACCGCCTGCTCCTTCCTCTGAGGAAGAGGGAGGCACTCGCTGGACAATTCCATTGCCCTGGAAGCCGGAATACTGAATGGATAGGTGGTGTGTGTGTGTGGTTTAAAGATTAACACCACTCTTACCAGCCGGACGCTTGAATTCCCAGAACCAACCAAAGAGCTCTGACGCTGGAGACAGGAAGTCACACTCCACGGGGACCCTGGTCCCATTCCTGGGGAGGGGGGCTGCGAAAGAGCAAAAGAGACACAGCCCCTCTTCCGCCGCTTCCCGCATTTGAGCCGTGGGGCTCTTTTAGGTGGTTTATGGCTTTGAGCTTTCTCCTTCCAGAGGCTCTTGAGACACACCCCAACAAAAGGTGGTTTGGAGCGGTGAACCCTGATCTGGAGAACCGGGTTTGATTCCCCACTCCTCCACATGAAGCCAGCTGGGTGACCTTGGGTTAGTCACAGCTCTCTCAGCCCCACCTACCTTACAGGGTGTCTATTGTGGGGAGGGGAAGGGAAGGTGATTGTAAGCCGGTTTGATTCTCCCTTAAGTGGTAGAGAAAGTCGGCATATAAAAACCAATTCTTCTTCTTCTTTCTCCTTCCAGCAGCTCTTGGGACACACCTCAGCCTCGGGGTCCCCAATTTCCCAATTGTCCCAAATTTCTGAATCCTACCCCTCTCTCCTATACAGCCTTCCTTTGACCCCTGCTTTTTGGCACCCAAACAGCCATCTTCTCTGTATGAATTGTTTTCTTAGGAAAAGTAGGATCAGGGCCTTTTCTGCCCCCCAACTTCCAAACACCTTCCCCAAATGCGGTCCCATGATTTCTTATGTACCGGTAAGCATTCAACTGCTGCTTTTTGGGAGGGGGGAGGTGAAGCTATTATCTTTAATTATGCAACCTACTGCTATGTTGGTCACGGTCTGCCTTAGAGATTGCTGAGTGTGCTTTTTATTATTACAATGGGAAGGGTGTCAGGGAATAGAAGGAAGGGAACAGAAAAAAGAAGGGTCCAGGAAAGTGAGAAGCAGGCAAACCAAGAAGGTCAGACCAGAACCAACGGGTTGAAATTAAATCAAAAGATTTAATGTTTTTGACTAAACATCAGGAAGAACTTTCTGACAGTGAGAGCGGTTCCTCAGTGGAGTAGGCTTCCTCGGGAGGTGGTGGGCTCTCCTTCCCTGGAGGTTTTTAAGCAGAGACTAGATGGCCAATCTGACAACAAGGCTGATTCTGTGAGTTAGGCAGATCACAAGAGGGAAGGCAGGAAGGGTTGCATCAGTGATCAGTTCTCATGGCCCTTTCTTACCTGCCAAGTGTAATGCTGATTACTATTTTGGGGTCAGGAAGCCATTTTTCTTCAGGGCAGACTGGCCAGGGATCCTGGAGGGGTTTTGTTGCCGTCTTCTGGGAATGGAGCAGGGGTCACTGGGGGGGGGTATGAGGGGGAGGTAGTTGTGAATTTCCTGCATTGTGCAGGAGGGTTGGACCAGATGACCCTAATGGTAGAAAAAGAAGAGTTGGTTTTTATATACCAACTTTCTCCACCACTTAAGGCAGAATCAAACTGGCTTCTAATCACCTTCCCTCCCCCTCCCCACAACAGACACCCTGTGAGGTAGGTGGGCCTGAGAGTGTGTGACTGGCCTAAGGTCATCCAGCTGGCTTTGTGTGTAGGAGTGGGGAAACAAATCCAGTTCACCAGGTTAGCACCCACCGCTCCGGTGGAGGAATGGGGAATCAAACCCGGTTCTCCAGATCAGAGTCCACCGCTCCAAACCACCGCTCTTAACCACTATGGTCCCTTCCAACTCTATGACTCTATTCATGGAGAAAGAACTAAAACAATCCAAAGCCAACTAGAAAATAGAATTGGAAAATTAAATTCCGAAACCACCGTCAAGAACTTGGCTGCCAGGATTCCAGTCCTCCTTGACTTTAGCGGGAGGGGGGGCATAGCTCAGTGGTAGAACCTCTGCTTGGCATGCAGAAGGTCCCAGGTTCAATCCCCGGCATCTCCAGTTAAAGGAACTAGGCAAGCAGGTGATGTGAAAGACCCCTGCCTGAGACCCTGGAGAGCCGCTGCCGGTCTATATATTCACCCCATCTGAGGTTTTTAAAAATCTGTGGCTGAGAAGCAGTGTGCAAGTACGGCCACATGGTGGGGCTGTTGGCGCACGCCAACAGCGGAAGCAGTAATCAGGGAACCGCCACTCACGGCAAAGTCAACCTTCTCCCTCTTGGCAGCTTTTTTTTTGCAGGGAGGGGAGAGAGAGATGATTAAAGGGGGCGGGATATTCTACAGTTAAGTTAAACCATCATGAGAACACCTCCCCCTCCACGCCAAAACTGCCGCTGGAAGAAAAGGGCATTAGCCATGCCAACTTTTCAACCTTGGCAGGGCTCCGGGACCCTTTTAACAGCTACCTGACTAGCCAAAATGCAGCAAGGAAGCATCTCCGCACGAAGGGGGGAAAGCCTGTCTTAACACTGATGTCAAGAGGCGCCAGAGGAAGTTGGAAGGGCTAAAAATATCCGAGCCCCCTTGTCGGATGAAGCCAAATGCTCCAGCGTTTTGTTTCCCACCAGAAACTGCCGAGAAGGCCACAAACAGGGCATGAAAGCAACAGCCTCCCCCGCCCCAACACCAGTTCCTGGTAGATAAAGGTAGACTGCCTCTGAACATGGAGCTTTCACATCACCTACTGCCTGGTCCTTTTAACTGGAGCTGCCGGGGACTGAACCTGGGACCTTTTCCATGCCAAGCAGAAGCTCTGCCACTGAGCAACAGTCCTCCCTCATGGGTCTCCAAGATCTCAGGCGAAAGTCTTTCCCATCACCTACTGCTTGGTCCTTTTAACTGGAGCGGCCAGGGACTGAACCTGGGACCTCCTGCATGCCAAGCAGAGGCTCTGCCACTGAGCCACAGCCCCTCCCCATGGCTCTCCAGGGTCTCAGGCTGAGGTCTTTCCCATCAACTACTGCCTGGTCCTTTTAACTGGAGCTGCCGGGGATTGAACCTGGGACATCCTGCATGCCAAGCAGAGGCTCTGCCACCTCTGCTCAGATGTTATCTCCAGAATCCTTCCCTGTGTAACTACTTAGAGGCCTATAAGCCGGCCCTGGTCCCAGCCCCTCCATGCCCACATCCCTAACCCCCTAACTCCAAAAACATTCTTCGTTGGTCCCCCCTCCCCCAAAAGCGACTGCTGTAAGCTGAAATGATAGCCACGAGGAGGAGGGGTGGGATAAGCCTTTGCCAGAGACGCAGCTGGGATGTTGAGAAACGACCCGGGGAAGGGAAGCATGCATTCCACAGGAAATAGATCACAAAACCAAGCACCCTCTTGGCTTTCAAATCAGCGGGTGAGAGGCAGAGAGAATAACCCAACCAGGAGAAAACTGTCAGCAATATTTAATTTTAGGCAGCATGTGAGTCTGTCACTAGCAGTAGAAAAGAGCAAGAGTCCAGCAGCACCTTAAAGACTAACAGCATTTCTGGCAGGAATGAGCTTTCGTGAGCCATGGCTCACTTCTTCAGATACAGCTAGAATGTGACTCCATCTATCCTTAAGTATAGATGAGTGAATTAGACACACAATGGCAATGTAAATGTCAAAAGCAAGTAATAGAAAAGAGCAAGAGTCCAGCAGCACCTTAAAGACTAACAAAATTTCTGACAGGGTGTGAGCTTTCGTGAGCCCACAGCTCACTTCTTCAGACACAGGTAGAGACGCTTCTCTACTTAAGGACAGATGGACTCACATTACAGCTGTATCTGAAGAAGTGAGCTATGGCTCACGAAAGCTCACACCCTGCCAGACATTTTGTTAGTCTTTAAGGGACTCTTTGCTCTTTTCTATTCCACAGGGAGTTATGCAACCCCCCCTCTCCCCCCACACACCCAAAAAATTAGGACCCTGAGTAGAGAGATGGCCAACTTCTCACCACAGCAGAAAAGGATAAAGGGTGCACTCAATAAAAAGTGGAGAAGTCCCTTAGGGAGCCACAGAAAACCAGAAAGCTTCCATCATCCCGAGATCCGAGTTTGCCGGCGACACGCGTCTTGCCTTTGGGCTGGTGACCACAGGGGCAGGACCAGCCGGGAATCCTCGACAGGCCCTCCCGGGGCCGACTCCCAAGCTTGGCTGTTCCAGCAAGCCAGATGAGCGATGCCGCAGAGAGGAGAGGAAGGAAGGGCTGCCCCACCACCGCCGATTGCCGGCCCGCCACCAAACCCAGAAAGGAGAGGTGAGCCACCCTTACCGTGTATTCCATCCCTGGCAATGCGGGCTGCCGGCAGACAATCCCTCTTCTCGGGAGCCAAACCTGCGGTTTAGTGACAAAGAGGGAATTAGCCGTGGCTGGCCGGGCCGTGGCGTACGGCAGGGAAAGGGCCAGGGCAGAGACAAGAGGGAGATGGGTCCCAGGCAGACCAAAAACGGAAGCCAAAAGTTTCCTTTTTCCAGGCCACAGAAGCTGGAGGGGGGAAGGGTTAAAGGTCAGGAGGGGCAGGAGACCCCCTTTTAAAACCTTGCTCAAATCCGGCCGCAAACCTCTTTGTGCGAACTAAGAGAAACAGACAGAGCTGCCTGTGAGCCACATTCCCACAGGAGCGTGGCACGGGCGAAGAATCCTGGTTTCTGGCGTCGGCTTTCATTTAAAAACAAACCAAGTTTCTAGACCTCATGAATGCAGGGATATGCTTGAACTCATGGAGGCAAAAACTTGCTGAAATCCCAGAAGCCAAGAAAGAGGTTTTATGCCCCCCTATTGAGAGTAAAAGGCCTGGAGATATTCCCAGCATCCTGTTGACCAGAGAAGAAGAAGAGTTGGTTTTTATATGCCGACTTTCTCTCCCACTTAAGGAAAAATCAAACCGGCTTACAATCACCTTCCCCTCCCCACAACAGATACCCGGTGAGGTAGGTGGGACTGAGAGTGTGACTAGCCCAAGGTCACCCAGCTGGCTTTGTCTGTAGGAGTGGGGAAACCAGATTAGCCTCCGCCACTCATGTGGAGGAGTGGGGAATCAAACCCAGTTCTCCAGATCAGAGTCATGGCCCAGACTTCAACAGGTGAAGCATCATCAGAGGAAGTGCCAGAGCAGGGAAAAATAACGGGCATTGCACCTCAGGCAGCTGAGAATGCAGGGCAGGGTGAAGGACAACAGGTAGGAGTAAACACCAGCCCTGCTGAGGATTTGGAAGTAAACACAGAATCACCTCCTTCGGCACAACCAGATGCATCTGTAACTCCACAGAAGCAGGACCCACCCAGCTCACCTGAAGCCACTCAACAGCACAGGCAAAAAGGGAGAATGGAGTTGCAAAGTAAAAGGAGAAGTGAGCGCCTACAGACGCTAAGAAGACGGCTCCAAGACTGAGTTGTCTGAGGATGAGAACTAAGACAAAGAGAAACAGCTTAAAACCATGCTTGGAACAGACAGACGTTGCGAACGCAATTGTTGCAAAAGGATCTCTGACTTTTGTTGCTGACGCTACTAGACATTGATAAATGGACTTCTGACCCTGTGGACCGGACTTTTGACTTTGCCTCTGCACAGCGACTTTATCTTGGTTTCCAGCTCCTGGCGGGACCTCCCCCGGATTCCTGCATTCCTGAACTACTAATAGCCTGCTCTCAAGACCAGTAGCCGGCAGTAACCCGAGACAACCTGGCCTAGCACAATCAGAGGCCACAGCTCCAAACCACTGCTCTTAACCACGACACCACGCTGGCTCTCTACACCATGCAGAGCAGACACAATCTTTCCTGATTTACCCAGAAGAGTCCCTATTTTGTTTCTATTTTTGCTGGGGGAGGAGGGGGTTGGCAGCACCCTTTGCGCCATCTCCAGAAGTTAAACCAGTGATGGCAGGGTGGATTCCTCATGTCTTCAGCGCACACCCGTGTCAAAGCACGCGCATGAACGGGAAGGCACCAGGGTGTGTGCAGCCTGCGATCAGACACCCGGCAGCTGCTGAAGGTTACTGTCCTCTGAATGACAACCCAAGATGATTTCGGTTTTTCTAGCATAACTTTTTTTAAAAAGAGAGAGAGAACAAAAACCAAGCGCCCTCTTGGCTTTCAAATCAGCAGGTGAGAGGCAGAGAGAATATACCCAACCAGAAGAAAAAGAAAACTGTTAATAATGTTTAATTTGAGGCGAGGGGGGACACACACACTTCGGCAGTATTGGGGTCTGCCAACTCTGGGCTGGGAAGTCCCTGGAAATTTGGGGGTGGAGCCTAAGGAAGGTGGGGTGCAGGGCTGCCAACCTCCAGGTGGCAGCTGGAGATCTCCCACTATTACAACTGATCTCCAGGCGACAGAGGTCAGTTCCCCGGGAAGAAACTGGCCACTTTGGAAGGTGGACTCTATGGCATTATACCCCACAGAAGTCCCTCCCCTCTCCAAACCCTGTCCTCCTCAGGCTTCAACCCCAAAATCTCCAGGGATTTCCCAACCCAGAACTGGCAACCCTAGTGGAGTGTAAAGAGGGAAGGGAGCTGGACATCAGATGTTGGGAGGACTCCAGGAGGACCCTGCTTGCAGGCCCATTTTCCTCTGTGAAACGCTGGATCGGATGAAGGTTCCTCGTGCCACAGGACGGGACCGCCGATACCGGAAGATATTCACAGGAACCAACCCCATTTGCTCCCAGAAAGGCATATATTTAGCACCAGTATCAAAGGTATTGAGAGGGAAGGCGGCATGGTCTAGCCCGATCCTGTTACATCTTGGAAGCTGAGCAGGGTCAGGCTTGGATGGGGGACCACCAAGGAAGGCTCTGCAGAGGAAGGCAATGGCAAACAAACCTCTGCTTCTTGCTTGCCTTGAAAGGCCCTTGCTTGGGTCATTATATGTTGGAAGCTAAGCAGGGTCGGTACTTGGATGGAAGACCACCAAGGAAGGCTCTGCAGAGGAAGGAAACGGCCATCCACCTCTGCTTCTCATTTGCTTTGAAAGCCCCTTGCTGGGGTCATTATACATTGGAAGCTAAGCAGGGTCAGTAATTGGAAGGGAGACCACCAAGGAAGGCTCTGCAGAGGAAGACAATGGCAAACCAACCTCTGCTTCTTGCTTGCCTTGAAAGGCCCTTGCTTGGGTCATTATATGTTGGAAGGTAAGCCGGGTTGGTACTTGGATGGGAGTCCACCGAGGAAGGCTCAGCAGAGGAAGGCAACGGCAAACCACCTCTGCTTCTCTCCAGCCATGAAAGCCCCCTTGCTGGGGTCACCACAAGCAACTTGTGACTTGATGGCCCTTACGTACATATCTACGGTACCCAGAGGCTCTCCCCTAAGCATTCAAGTTCTGACTTTTCAGATTCTGAAATGCGCCCTCCCCCCCTCCCACCTCCCCCAAACACAGGCGAACATCTCACTCAGCCCCGTGGAGTTCTCTTCCGAGTTCCCTTCGCTGTCCCGGGAAAAACGATTCAGAGCAGGCCGGGCCGAGAAATGCACCCAAGCCAGCCGAACAAACCAGACGGGAACTTCCTTGTCCCTTATCGGCAGCCGCCCCACACCCAGCCTGTGTCTGCCAAAGGGCTGGGAGAGATTAGCCCAGGAGACGGAGAGATAAAGAGGGCTTGCTCAGAGGAACGAGAGCCAACTGCCTGCCCCCCCCCCCACAAACACACAGCGTCCCCCAGGATGGCGCTGGTGCTCTGACCCAGCAGGAAGAGCCGGGCTGGTAAACAAGTGGGTGATTAATGACCCTCCTCACTGGGGCAGGCCGAGGGAGGGAGAGCCGAAGGCAAGATAAGGGGGCACGCAGGCAGACAAGCGTGGCCTGAGCCACCAAAGGAGGTCCCCCTGGATCTGGAGGAGGAAGAGGAAGAGAAAGAGGAGGGAGAAGAGGAGAAGGAAGAAGCAGAGGAGGAGGAGGAAGAGGAGGAAGAGAAAGGAAGAAGAGGAGGAGGAGGAGGAAGAGGAAGGAGGAGGAGTAGGTTTTTATATGCCGACTTTACCACTTAAGGGAGCCTGGGGAGGGCGGGGTTTGGGGAGCAGAGGGACCTCGGTGGCATACAATGCCGGAGAGTCCACTCTGCAAAGCAGCCATTTTCTCGAGGGGAGCTAATCTCTGTAGTCTGGAGATCAATAGTTATTCTGGGAGATCTTCAGACCCCGCCTGGAGGCTGGCAACCCTACCTGGGACACTGCCACAAGAAGGAGGAAGAGGAGTTGGTTTTTATATGCAGACTTTCTCTACTACTTAAGGGAGACTCAAACTGGCTTACCATCACCTTCCCTTCCCCTCGCCACGACAGGCACTCTGTGAGGTAGGTGAGGCTGAGAGAGCTCTAACAGAGCTGTGTCAAGCCCAAGGTCACCCAGCTGGCTTCATGTGGAGGAGTGGGGAAACCAACCCAGTCCACCATATTAGCCTCCGCCGCTCATGTGGCGGAGTGGGGAATCAAACCCAGTTCTCCAGATCAGAATCCACCGCTCTTAACCACTACACCAAGCTGGAGGAGACAATACAGGGACAGAGGCACCTGTGGCCTAGCACTTAAAAACCTCAACGGTTTGAAGCTCGGGCACTGGGAGGGCTGTCTTTCCCTGAGCAAGCCTACCTGGGGCGTAAGAGCCACCGGAAGAGCAGCAAACCACCATCAAGGAGTGGGCCTTTTCACCCATGAGGCCCTGATGGCCAAATGCCTTCAGGGGCCCACACAGTTCATTCATTCATGTGCACCCTACCTTTCTCCCCAATGGTGACCAAAAGCGGCTTGCCTCGGTCTCCTCTCCTCCATTTTATCCTCACAACAACACTGTGAGGTAGGTTAGGTGGCGTGAGCATGACTGGCCCAAGGTCACCCAGCCAAGCTACCACGGCAGAGCAGTGATTCAAACGTGGGTCTCCCAGATTCCAGTGTGAAAGTCTGACCTCTACCACACAATGGCGCTCCTGGCTGACTGCTAAGCGTCAGCTCCACAAAACATTATTTACTCACCTTGACCCTTTGGCAGCCTTTGAATTTGTGCAGATGGTACTTAGGATTCACTGATTTGTTCTTGGAAGAGGTGTTGCTCTTCTCCAGCTGCTGGTTAAGAGGAGGAAGGGGCCATGGCTCTCTCTCCTCAGGGGAAGGGGCCGTGGCTCAGAGGAAGAGCCTCTGCTTGGCATGCAGAAGGTCCCAGGTTCAATCCCCGGCATCTCCAGTTAAAAGGACCAGGCAGTAGGCGAGGTGAAAGGCCTCCGACTGAGACCCTGGAGAGCCATTACCAGTCTGAGTAGGAGCCACGGCTAGAGCATCTGCTTTGTGTGCAGAAGGTCCCTGGTTCAATCCCTGGCATCTCAAAGATCAAGTGGTAGGTGATGTGAAAGACCTCTGCCTGATTCCCCGGAGAGCAGCTGCCAGCCTGAGTAGGGGCTGTGGCTCGGTGGCTCTGCTTTGTGTGCAGAAGGTCCCAGGTTCAACCCAGTTAAAAGAACTAGGCAGTACGTGATGTGAAAGACCTCAGGCCCTGGAGAGCTGCTGCCAGTCTGAGTAGACAATACTGACCTTGATGGACCGAGGGTCTGATTCAGTATAAGGAAGATTCATGTGTGTTTGTTCATGTGCGTTTACCTTGTATTAACCTTTTTTTTGTGCCGGCCTGGGGAGGTGGGCTATGGATGGATGAAAGGGGGGAAGGGGTATGCACAGAATCTCCATGGCCAGAAGCTCTATACCTCGGGATATCAGTTGCTGTCTCATCGATACAGGCAAAATCACCTGTTTTATGTGCAGAAGGTGCCTTGATTCTACCCCGGGTGTGTCTAGCTAAAAGGACCTTGGGAAGGGCCTCTCTGTCTGGGACCTTGCAGAGCTTCTTCCACTGAAGGCCTAACTAATCCCGTGACACTCACTCTGGTGCCACATGTGAAAGCCAGCATGGTGTAGTGGTTAAGAGCGGTGGTTTGGAGCGGTGGGTTCTGATCTGGAGAACGGTGTTCGATTCCCCACACCTACACAGGAGCGGCGGACGCTAATCTGGTGAACCGGATTTGTCTCCCCACTCCCCCACATGCATCCAGCTGGGTGACCTTGGGCTAGTCACAGCTCTCTTAGAGCTCTCTCAGCCCCACCTATCTCACATGATGAATTCTCCGATAAGCCAGTAGAGTTCCTGACTAAGAGGCTCCTGATGGGTGAAAATCCACACTTTTCGCTCCCAACTGCTAAATTTTGTGTCATCGCAATTGAAACCCGCAAAAATAGAATGAAAAATGTCAGGTTAATTCTTGTGATTTGTTTTAATATCTTACATTTTAATATCATTAGTCTTATATTAGTTTTACAGTTTTATTAAGTCAGATAATTTTATGTATTAACGTTCGGCTGGTCAAATAGACCGTATCAATAAATATCTACCTACCTCACAGGGCATCTGTTGTGGGGAGGGGAAGGTGATGGTAAGCCCGTTTGATTTTTCCTTAAGTGGTAGAGAAAGTCGGCATATAAAAGCTCCTTCGAGTTAGGTTTTTTTTTTTAAGCAACGGGGGAGATCTGCCTTCAACAGCAAGGAATGTTGAGATCAACGTTATACCGTGCAGAAACCTGCCGCAAGAAAAGCCCGGGGTGGGGGTGGGAAATATGTACTCTTTATGTTCCTGGGTTCAGCCCTCTCCATTTTCAGTTCAAGACATCCCACCGTGGAAAAAGCTCCTCCCCACCCCAAAACCTTGGGGCGCCGCTGCCAGTTTGGAGTAAAAATCAAGAACTCGGGCCGGTCTTTGCAGAGGCGGCACAGACATTTTTCTAAACAAACCAACAGGACTGGGCTCGGGAGGATACGACTGGGTAAAATTCGGCCTCCAACATCGCCGGGGCAGATTGTAAGACGTCTGCGGCAGTCTTTTAAAGGAGATGGCCGCACCTCCTGCGGGCTGGAGGTCTCCAGTTCAAATTCTTGGCGTCCCAAATCAAACACCTCTCAGACTGTAAAGATGGGAAAGAACTCTGCCTCTGAGGCTATAGAGAACTCTGGCCGGTCAGAGTCAACTGTACTGGGCTACAGGAAGTCGCAACACAGCCTCTACCAAGCCCAGGGCGGTGCAGTGGAAGACCCAGGTTCGAATCCCCAAACACCACAGGAACTTGTCTGGGTGACCTCGGGCCAGTCTCACCCCCTCAGCTTCACCTACCCCACAGGGTTGTTGTGAGGACAAAATGGAGGAGAGGGGGAATGACGTAAGCCGCTTTGGATCCCTAGTGGGGGAGAGGTGGGGTACAAATGAAGCAGAAGAATTGGTTTTTATATGCCGACTTTCTCCACCACGTAAGGAAGAATCAAACCGGCTTACAATCACCTTCCCTTCCCCTCCCCACAACAGACACCCTGTGAGGTAGGTGGGGCCGAGAGAGCTGTGACTAGCCCAAGGTCACCCAATTGGCTTCATGTGTAGGAGTGGGGAAACCAACCCGGTTCACCAGATTAGACTCTGCTGCTCCTGTGGAGGAGTGGGGAATCAAACCCGGTTCTCCAGATCAGAGTCCTCTGCCCCAAAACACCACTCTGAACCACTGCACCACGCTGGTAAATACCCAGTCTCATGCGCCCAAGCAGTTGTGTGTCTGCACCAGTGGAGAAAGAGACAGGGATACCGCCCGGCCCCCTGCACATGAGAGCACAGCCTCGGATCCGCGTTTCCCGCGCCGGCGGAGGGAGACGTGGCACTCTCCGTGACCCAGTTTTAGCTCTCCGCACCTTCCCGCGGAAGGAATGATTTTGCAGACATCTGCTGGACAACGTTCCCAGGGCATGCACGACAGCCGACAAAGGGTAATGCTCTTGCATGCATACGCCGGGGGGGGGGGGGACACCTGGTAAAGGAAGTGATCTACGAAGTTAGTCCCCCTACCTTTATGCTACACTGGCCTCCCCCCCTTCCTAACCCCAAAAGGAAAGAAAATAAGCAGGATCGAAGCCAGGAAAAACGACAACGCCGCCCTCACCCCTCTGGAAACGAGTCGCTCCTCCTCTTCCTCCCTAGACAAAAGAGACTAAAATATACCAAAAGCGCCGGCGTTTCCCCCTTCCCCCCCACCTTTTAATTTTGGGCCATTCCGATTTTTTTAAAAGCCCTGAAACTCGAGATGTTCGCCATCCCCCTCTGGGCAGGACCGAACTCAATGACGTCCAATCCGCAACCCCAGACATTCCTTCGTTCCCAGAGGTCCCCAGGTGACCGGCAGTCGAACAGGAATGAGCAAGGATTTCATCAGTCTCAGGTTATTTTTTTAAAAACTTCACTTTCTGCCCTAGGGGCACTGCAAAGTTCAGACTCGTTTTGGGACGAAGGGAATGGTGGTGTATTCGCGAGAAAGAAAAAGGTGGCAGACCTCAGTGGTTCACGGCATCCATGGTGCACACCAAAATCTGAGGTTTGAGACCTGGCATGACTGGTTAAAAGGGGCTAAAGATGTTGGAGAGCCAAGGCCAGGTGGGACGGACAAACACGAGTGAAACAGGCCGACGGCCAGGCAGTGTAAGCTTTGTGCACTAGGGAGGATTGCAGAGCAATGGCAGCTCATGGGCCTTGCACATAGAAAACACCAGAGTGGCAGATAGCCCCGCCGGGGAAAAACCTTAGAAAGCCACTACCAGCCAAAACGAACAACGTTGGGTCTGAGTTCCACAGCTTTGACTCTGAAAAGCTTGAACCCAGGCAGGGCAAATACACCAAAAACATAAAAACATAAGAAAAGCCATGCTGGATCAGACCAAGGCCCGTCAAGTCCAGCAGTCTGTTCACACAGGGGCCAACCAGGTGCCTCTAGGAAGCCCACAGACAAGACAAATGCAGCAGCATTGTCCTGCCTGTGCTCCACAGCACCTAATATATTCGGCATGCTCCCCTGATCATGGAGAGCATCATGATTAGCATCCATTTTTACCAGTAGCCATGGACAGCCCTCTCCTCCATGAACATGTCCACTCCCCTCTTCAAGCCTTCCAAGTGGGCAGCCATCCCCACATCCTGGGGCAAGGAGTCCCACAATTTAACTATGCCTTGTGTGAAGAAATACTTCTTTTTATCTGTTTTGAATCTCTCACCCTCCAGCTTCAGCAGATGACCCCCGCGTTCTGGTATTATGAGGGAGAAAAGTCAGAGATAATAGGAAAGCATACACAGCTTTAAAGGGGGATAAGACAGATTCACGGAGGGTAGCTTCAGAGGGTAGCTGCGTCAGCGAGCAGTAGAACAGCTAGATTCGAGTCCAGAAGCATCTTGGCGGCCAAGAAGAGTTTCAGGGTATAAGCTTTCGCGAATCAAAGCTCCCTTTGCCAGATATCTGACGAAGGGCGCTTTGGCTCTCGAAAGCTTATACCCCAAAAAATCTTGTGGGTCTCTGAGGTGCTACTGGACTCGAATCTAACTATGCACGGAGGAAGCACAATAAAGAGAAGTGCAATACAATGAGGTATGCCTGTATCAAGTCCTATGAGGAAAGTATCAAGTCCTATGAGCAAAGATTGAAGGAACTTTGTATGTTTAGCCTGAAGATGAGAAGACCGAGAGGTGATATGATAACCATCTTCAAGTACTCGGGCTGTCATAGAGAGGAGGGTGCCGAGTTGTTTTCTGTTGCCCCAGAAGGTTGGACCAGAACCAACGGGTTGAAATTAAATCAAAAGAGTTTCCGGCTGAACATCAGGAAGAATCTTCTAACAGAGAGGTTCCTCAGTGGAACAGGATTCCTCGGGAGATGGTAAGCTCTCCTTCCCTGGAGGTTTTTAAGCAGAGGCTAGATGGCCATCTGTCAGGAATGCTGATTCTATGACCTTAGGCAGATCGTGAGAGGGAGGGCATCTTGGCCATCTTCTGGGCATGGAGTAGGGGTCACTGGGGTGTGTGTGGGGGGGCAGTTGTGAATTTCCTGCATTGTGCAGGGGGTTGGACTAGATGACCCTGGTGGTCCCTTCCAACTCTATGATTCCATGGCTAGACAATGATTTCACAAGATTTCTGAACCCTGCCTGTGTGTGTGTGTGTGTGTTCCTAAGAACCTGCCTTCCAACTCTTATGATTCTATGATCACACGCACACGTGGTTCCTTGTACGTATCCCGTATACAAAACCCTCACAGTCTGTTGTCGGAACTAATTCAGCAAACGCCTGTTTGTCAACGTTCTAACGTGACAATCTGCCCCGAGCAGAACATGCTCCGCTTTTCTGTAACCGCTCCTGTCATTTGTGCCATCAGAAGCCTTGGAAAGCTGTAATCTATATACAGAGACACCCCCCCCCAAGCCTCCCAGGTTTTAGCTCAAGCAAGCAAACAGCCGGCATGTCTCAGCCGTAGCAGCTGGATACGGCGCATTTCCCAAGCGTGTTTCCAAAGCAGCTATTTCAGGCCGCATATTCCATTTTAGCGCCGAAGACGACGCTCGCGCCCGGGGGCCTCCTGATAAAAGGGAAACGTGGAACCAAAGACGGTGATTTTCCAGAAGTCGGCGGCGATGGCAAAGGCAGGAGGGCCCCTCCCAATGCAATCCAAGAGACCCAACGCAGCTATGAAGGAATCAGGCCGAGCGCAACCGGGTCAAGCCTCACGTCATACACCGGCAGCTGCCCAAACCATGTTAGAGTGTGGAACGATTTCTGTACTGTAAGGAGTATTATCAAGATGGCCACGGGAAAGCCAAACCACGGCTTGCTTTGAGGTTTGAAAAGGACACAGTTCTTAGTGGCTGTGGCTCTGTGGTGGAGCCTCTGCTTGGCATGCAGAAGGTCCCAGGTTCAATCCCCAGCATCTCCGATTCAAAAGGCCAAGCAGTAGGTGATAAGAAAGACCTCAGCCTGAGACCGTGGAGAGCCGCTGCCACTCTGAGTAGACAATATTGACCTCAATGGACCAGTATAAGGCAGATTCATGTGTTCATGTGTGCAGATGGGGAGGGGTTGTGGCTCAGTGGGAGAGCCTCTGCTCGGCATGCAGAAGGTCCCAGGTTTGATCCCCGGCATCTCCAGTTAAAGGGACTAGGCAAGTAGGTGATGGGAAAGACCTCTGCCTGAGACCCTGGAGAGCCACTGCCGGTCTGAGTAGACAATACTGACTTTGATGGACCAAGGGTCTGATTCAGTATCAGGCAGCTTCATGTGTTCATGTGTGTTCATGCAAGCTAGATTCAGGCTTCAGGGTATAAGCTTTTAAGAGTCAAAGCTCTGTTCGTCAAGCTTAAACACCAAAAATCTTGTTGGTCACTAAGGTGTTACTGGACTCAAATCTAGCTCTTCTCCTGCAGACCAACATGGTTACCCTCCTGAAAAAATTCTTCGTGGGTATGGCATATTCTTCATGGACAGAAGGATCCTGGGTTCAATCCCCTGCAGAATCGCTGCTGGTCAAAAGGCAACAGACTGTCTTGTGATAAGACTGATTCACACATTCAGTTCGTGAAGCCTTCTGTACAGCTACAGAGAGGCAGCATAGTGGTTAAGAGTGGTGGCTTGGAGCAGTGGACTTGATCTGGAGAACCAGATTTGATTTCCCACTCCTCCACAAAAGCGGCGGGCGCTAATCTGGTGAACCAGGTTGGTTTCCCCACTCCTCCACACGAAGCCAGCTGGGTGACCTTGGGCTAGTCACAGCTCTCTTAGAGCTCTCTCAGTCCCACCTACCTCACAAGGTGTCTGTTGTGGGGAGGGGAAGGGAAGGTGATTGTAAGCCGGTTTGAGTCTCCCTGAAGTGGTAGAGAAAGATGGTATATAAAAACCAACTCTTCTTCTTCATCATCCCTCTGCATCCCCAGCTGAAAGGATCCGGAGCACCGGAGTCGCAAAACACCTTGGAGAACTTCTAAAAAAAAACAGTGCTATACTGCTGGTTTTTTACTCAATCCCTTTTTGCAGCTCTGAATTTGCCTTTTTTTAGAATTGCAAGGAGAAATAAAAGGGCCACACCAGTCACAGGAGATTAAAAAAAAGAAGGCCAAGGCTGATGGTGCAAAATAAGGTTAAATATAGATTTTATTAGTCAGCTAACAATTTTATTACTCAGTTAAAAATTACTCAGCAGGCACTGATCTTATTCTTTGGAAAATGCATAGGGAATTTTAACTGAGTAATAAAGAATATGTTTATCTTATTTTGCACCATCGGTCCTGGCCTTATTTTTTTTATCTCAGTTTTTAAAAATTGCCACAACACACTGAGTCAACATTTTCAGCAAACCATTCATCACAACCCCAGTGTCTTTTTCTTGCATTATGTCAAAGCTCATTCGTGTGTGTGTGAGAAATAAGCATTTTTGCCCTGACTTTGAATTTGTAGAATCATAGAAATGGAAGGGGCCTCCAGGGTCATCTAGTCCAACCACCTGCACAATGCAGGAAATCCACAACTACCTCCCCCCCCCCACACACATCCAATGACCCCTGTTCCATGACCAGAAGATGGGGGGGGGGGGAAACCCCTCCAGGATCCCTGCCCATACTGGCCTGGAGAAAAATTCCTTCCTGACCCCAAAGTGGCGATCAGTACTACCCTGGGCATGCAAGAAAGGGCCACGAGAGCCAAACACTATGCAACCCTTCCTGCCCTCCCTCTCACGATCTGCCTAAGTTCACAGAATCAGCACTGCTGACAGATGGCCATCTAGCCTCTGTACTGAATTACATCTGCCATTTTGTTCAACCAATTTATACAGGTCTTTCTGGGACGCCTCGCCGTCCCCTCAGGGTTTGCCATCCCACAAGGAGTGTGCATGTTACATCTCTGTATGAATAGCTGCTCTGGTTTTGCCACCTTTTAATTAGCCTACGAGGGAAACAGATATTTCTGCCATTTATTACCATCTTTATGCGCCTGTCATCTTGATTTTATAGTTGCTGTGATGTTCTGGCTGTTATGCCAGATTAATGTGTTTTAAAATTGAAATTTAACAGTTTGATGTGATTTTAGATGTTGTTACCCACACTTCTCCGGCCTTGACTCAACTGGATCAGCTTCCATGGAAGGCCTATTCCTCTATTATCAGGTGTGATTGTTCAGTCACTCATTACATAAAATTATCTGCCTGCATCACTGATTCCCGCTCTGGAGGAGTCAAAGCTCTGGGTTCCTTTCCTTCCAATCAGGAAGCAAACCCAGGGCAGTGAATCACACAGAAATGAGGGGAGCACGCATTTAAGCAGAACAAAGCTTGACATAAGCATCTGAAGGCTGAGTCAAGTGGTACATAAGCAGAATCCGGAGAGGAGGGAGGTAGCAGAGAGGAATCAAAGTGAAAGCCAACGAGAAGCCCCCCCCCCGAGCGAGAGGAGGAACCCCACCATTAACAGCCCTGTGGGGTCCATCCCACAGAACCCAAGGCCGATCTGTGCAGCTTGATTCGTTCCTAGTCTTCCCCACAAGAGAAGAGTTGGTTTTTATATGGCGACTTTCTCTACCACTTAAGGAAGAATCAAACCAGCTTACAATCACCTTCCTCTACCCACAACAGACACCCTGTGAGGTGGGTGAGGCTGAGAGAGCTGTGACTAGCCCAAGGTCACCCAGCTGGCTTCATGTGTAGGAGCGGGGAATCAAACCCGGTTCTCCAGATTAGAGTCCACCGGTCTTAACCACTATATCATGCTAGCTCCCATTTCTCGGGTAGAAAGCCCCAGATTTCACCCACCTAAGTCACACACAGAGTTATTGTACAGCTCAGCAACTATTTGCACCTGCAGTTTTCAAAACTCTTGAGTCACGTCGTACACGGAGTACGAGAGACTCTGCCTAGAAGAACTGATATAGTTGGGGCATTTTGTAGCCAACTCAACTTACGCACTGCTTACTCACACCCTTGTGTGTGCGCGTGGGGAAATCCCACCCCCAGGAGCAGGGGTTGCGCAACCGATAGGGCTCAGCTGGACAAAAAAGAACACAATGCACAGAAGAGCTTTTGGGAAGAAGTCGTGACTCAGTGGAAGAGCATTTGCTTGGCCTGCAGAAAGTCCCAGGTTCAATCCCCAACATCTCCAGTTAAAGGGACCAGGCAAGTAGGTGATGTGAAAGACCCCTGCCTGAGACCCTGGAGAGCCGCTGCCAGTTTGAGTAGACAGTACTGACTTTGATGGACCGAGGATCTGATTCGGTATAAGGCAGCTTCATGTGTTCAATAGAACTTCTCGCTCCCTGATCCCCAGCGTCCCAGAAAGACTGAAGAAATTATTTCGGCACAGCGTTTAGTGTAGAAGCGGGTAAGTGATGCCAATCTAGGCTGAATCCCTGACAATGGGAGAGGAGGTTCTCGGACTGCAGTCTTTGCAATGCTTAAGGCTGTGTAACGCTTTTATAACACTTGGGTGTTATAACAGCATTATGGGGAGGGGCTGTGGCTCAGTGGCAGAACATCTGCTTGACATGCAGAAGGTCCCAGGTCCAATCCCAGTTATCTCCAGTTAAAAAGGGCCAGACAGCAGGTGATGGGAAAGACCACTGTCTGAAACCCTGGAGAGCCACAGCCAGTCTGAATAGGGGCTGTGGCTTAGAGCATCTGCTCGGCATGCAGAGGGTCTCAGGTTCAATCCCCGGCATCTCCAGTTGAAAGGACTAGGCAGTAGGTGATGTGAAAGACCTCCGCCTGAGACCCTGGAGAGCTTCTACCTGTCACAGAAGGGGTCATGGCTCCGTGGCAAAGCATCCGTTTGGCATGCTGAAGGTCCCAGGTTCAATCCCCAGCATCTCCAGTTAAAAGGACCAGGAAGTAGGTGAAGGGAAAGACCTTTGCCCAAGACTCTGGAGAACCACAGCCAATCTAAGTAGACAATACTGACTCTGATGGACCAAGAACCTGATTCAGTATAAGGCATCTTCACCAACCAAATGACAAACAACAGCGCACGAGCTTTAGAGTTCACCAGGACACTTTATCAGGCTAGATGATAAAAGAAAAAAAAGACAGCCGGAACTTCAGTCACATCGTCTCACCCCTTTAAGTTACAGTGCAAATCCGCCGGTGGTGGAAATAGCCCGATGTGAGACCTGTTCACTACAAAATGCAGACAAAAGCAGGAAACACCCCCTATAAACAACAGAACCACAGCTAAAAAGAGGATGCTTAGAGACAAGGGGAGTTTTTCCTCCAGGGCCCCAACAGAACTGAAAAATACCCAGTGGAAGGAGGGTTACATGGCTGTGCAATCAGATCTCCGTCTTCCAAGTCTCTGCGTTCCACGGCTCCTCCATCCATGTCAAGAGCACAGAGCTACTGCCCCATAACCAGTCCAGAAACCCAACTGTTAAAACGTTTCCTCTGCCACAGACTCACTAAGAGGGGGGGGGGGGCTCAGGCAAAGCGTTCCTCTGACCTGACAGTCCCAACACCACGCATCTGTAACACAGAGGGAATAAAACAGGAGTCCTTTCCCCAGCTGTCATACGTCAAGCAAACACTTGAAATGCAATATGTAAGTATTCCTGTTTTGTAAAGTTCCCAATTGGAAAAGCAGGATAGCACCAATTTTTGTAAGAGTCCATTTAATGAATGAACCGCGCTACATGGTTTTCTATTTTTCCATTCGTCCTCCTCCTGCCTTTTATCCTGAACGAAGGGAGCAGCTCACTTTCTTCAATGGCGCTTGTCATTTACAGTGTCCAAAGCACTACAACACCCTTGCAAAGTAGGTCGATATCACTGCTCCCACATTGAGGGAGGAGATGGGAGAACAGGAGAATGTCTAAACTCAGCAGCCAAGGCAAGATCTAAGCCAGGATCTACATCAGTCCCCTTCCAAAACACGCAAAAAAGAACACAAGAGACACATGAAACATTTTTTTGCAACAACGATCTGCCCGTACCAGAAAGCAAAGAATGATGGGAGATGGGCTTCAGAGAGAGGGAATCTCTTGATAAACCGGTGGAAACAGACCCCCCCCACGCACCCCTAGGAGAATCTACTCTGCTTGGATAAACAGGAAGAAAAGGGTGGTGGGACTACAGGAGGAAAAGCCGAGAAAGTAGGAAGCATGAAATCTGCATACAAAGCCCACAGCTACAACACATGCTATTTGCCCAGGGTGGGGGGCATAACCTTTGAAAAGCATTAGACCAGCCTGGGAAAAGCAGACTGGTCTATTGAATGGTGAAAGGTAGGATTAGCTAAATAAATCCTCCTTGGTGAGTGGCAGTCTACCTCTCAAGACCAGGTGCTGAGAGCAGATCATGAGAAAAGGTGGGGGGAATCTTGCTGTCCAGTTTTTCAAACAGGATGCAGAACTTGAGTTATCTGGTGTAATTCAGTCAAATTAGGTTCCACTATCCTCTGGGGCAGAAAAATGGGTTTGTCCTCTCCACACATGCAAAATTAATTTAATGCGTGAACATGTTGAGGCTATAAAAAGGGAGTGGGGATAATTAGGGGTCGCTACTCAACTGAGTCAAAGTTTCTCTTGCAGTCTGCATGCTTTAAAAAGGATGGCAAAGTTTACCCTTTCCATGCAGACAGTCCCTCATTCAGTTTCCAGCAGCATCTCCAGTTCAGAGGTTCCTGCGGCAGGCAGGCGAGAAAGACTCGACACGAGACCCGCTGCCAGTTAGCATCCACGAAGACTGACCTCCAGAGACTCCTAAGGCAGCTTCACGTGTGGATGCAAGAAGTGAGTCGAGAACTAAGGGGAACCTCCGTGTTCAGAAGCAGCCTACCTTTAACAGCGAGGACTAAAAAGACAAGGGGAAGCCTGGGGCCTTCTCAGAAGCGTTGGGAAAGCTAGTAAACAAGAAGGCAGACCGGAGGGACTCTTTCCTATCTGACCCAAGAGGGAAACGGGAACGGACCCCTTTCCCCACCTGGGAACCAGAAGCCTGGGTCAGAGCGGGCTTCGTGCGACAGAGGATGGCGGGCAGAGAAGAAGTGAAACGCGGTGCGACATTCAGCCTTTGGGTGGAGGGGGGGGGAGAAGACGCGGGTTCGAATCCCGGCCCAGGAAGGAGACCGCCCCCCCCCACTCGTTCTTTCGCCGGCCTACCTCGCAGGGCTGTCGTGGGAGGGCCAGCAAAGCCCCGCCCACCTCGAGGGAACGACGTCAGAGGGGGGGAAAACAAGCCCAGAGCGGGAGCCCAAGCGCGAAGGGGAGGGGCCCTTGAGGGGTGGGGCGTGGCCAGAGGGATGGGGCGTGTCCGCCAGACTCACCGGGGCGGCGGCACCATGGGGGCCTCCTGGGGCGGCGGCGGCGGCCTCCTCCCTCCTCTCCGCGCGGCGCCTTCTGAACAAACTTCTGGGCCACAAGGGCCCCCCCTCCGTTCCTCCGCAGCCAGTCACTTCCGGCCTATGACAGCCCCGTGATACGTCACTTCCGTCCCATTTCGCGCCCCACTGCGGGCCCCGGAGAAGCCATTTCCGGTTCCGCGCGCGCGTGTTTTTTTTTAAATGAGTATTTCCGTGGCTACAGGATGGTGTCGCTCTAGGGCTCGCCGTCTCTATGATGGCCTGTCTGTTTTTTACTATGTCTGGGTTAGGGTTGCCCGCTCCGGGTTGGGAGGTTTTTGGGGCGGAGCCTGAGAAGGGCGGGATTTGGGGAGGGGTGGGACTTCAATGTCCTGAGACAGCAAGGTAGACTTCCTCTGAATGTGGAGGAGCCACTTAAGTGTTTTGGCTTAGTAGTTTGTGATAATCTTTCCCCCTTTCTGTAAATGTACTGTAAATGTATTGAGACAGCAAGGGAAGTCTGTTGCTGGTCAGGATAACTGCGTGTGAAGGCAGTGGGTGAAATGTCATGGAGTGTCAGAGTGAACGATAAACAATGATAGGAGAAACTGGATGAAACTGCAGCTGTACTGAGTCGCCTTTCCGTCTGTAATACAATCAGATATGCATAACTTGATGTATCGTCATAACTTGAATTTGGATAAATATCTCTTCCCCAGTATAATCGGGGCTCAGAGATTTCTGCCCATTAGGGCCTCTGAGTCAGCAGCTGCAAATAAACTGTTTTTCTTGAAAAGATCTCGGGTCTCTCTCTCCCCCCACGAACCCCCGATTACCACATCATTTCAACTGCCAAAGCGGCCATTTTTTCCAGGGGAACTCATCTCTGTCGCCTGGAGAGCAGTTGTAATAGCGGGAGATCTCCAGCTACCACCTGGAGGTTGGCATCCCTAGTATAATGCCATAGAGTCCACCTTCTGAAGCTGCCATTATCCCCAGGGGAGCTGATCTCTGTGGTCTGAAGATCAGTGATCATTGCAGGAGATCTCCAGGCTCTGCCTGGAAGTTGACAACCCCAGGTATTCCATTTTACTACGTTTCTAGGTAGGGTTGCCAGGTCCCTCTTCGCCACTGGTGTGAGGTTTTTGGGGTGGAGCCTGGGGAGGGCGGGGTTTGGGGAGGGGCTTCAGTGCCATAGGGTCCAATTGTCCATTTTCTCCAGGTGAAGTGATCTCTATCAGCTGGAGATCAGTTGTAATAGCAGGAAATCTCCAGCTAGTACCTGGAGGTTTGGCAACTGGCTAAGGAATTATTCAGTGCGCAGCCACCAATGCACTTAATTCTTTACTTCTAAGAGAAAACCTGCAAGTGTTCAAATATGAACTACTTTACAAGATAAACCATCATATGTACTTTTTATACAATATGTTAGAAAGCTGTTGTATTCTTTATACAGGGAAATATACACACAGATATATCACTGTTCTTATAATCTCAGTGGAACAATGTCCCATATTAAATTATAACTATATATAAACCAAACTTGTCAAGACGTCCCGACGTCCTGTTGTGGGTGTGTGGATCCTGCGCACCACACAGAAAATGCACTTGCTTCCGAGTCAGCTGGTTTGATTAATCCAATCAGACCATCGCTCCTTCCAAGCCTGTGTTATGCAGCTCGTGCCTTCAATGATGTATTTTTCTTTATAAAATTGACTCAGGCTAATGCCTTGATGCCCAAAATCAGGGCCAACGTCCCAATAATGGAAAATGACAAGATTCCGGCTATATCTTGTTTCGTAGGCTTCCTCAGAATATTGATTTCATTTATCCGGCCGCAATCTTGCAGCTCCTGGAATGTGACTCTTGACAAGTGCATTGGTGGCTGCATATTGAATAATTCCTTAGCCGGTTGCCAAATCTTTCTATGTAGTACGGTCCTATTATTTGTTTTCCATAGTACCTGGAGGTTGGCAACCCTAGGAGGTAGAGAAGGATAGTGCCCACTTCTCAGATGGCCACACTCAGAGAGCCCTGAAGTTCAAAAAGGATGTGGTGACCTCGCAGGGGGACATTTGTAGCTGGCAGCACATGTACAGTTGCAAGCTACGCAAGGACAGATGTTAAGTCGGAGAAGGGGGAGAATTTCACAGGGAAGATCTGAAGGGGTCTCAACTGAAGTAGGCAGACTTCAAAAGAAAGCTCTTTATTCTATAAAAAGTAATGATCGATCAAGTACCTGGAAACTGATTGAGTCCTCAGCACTGGTTCCAAATGCTGAGCATTACAATTATAGGGTCTTTTGCATCATCAGTACATCAGATGCTCATGTACATATAAGGTACATGAGGCACTGTGGCTCAGTGGTAAAGCATCTGCTTGGCATGCAGAAGGTCCCAGGTTCAATCCCCGGCATCTCCAGTTCAAGGGACTAGGCAGGTTGGTGATATGAAAGACCTCAGCCTGAGACCTTGGAAAGCCGCTGCCGGTCTGAGTAGACAATACTGACTTTGATGGACCAAGGCAGCTTCATGTGTTCATGTGTTGCCAGGTCCCCCCTCACCACTGGCATTGATGGGGTGGGGGCGTAGAATTGCCAGATCCAGGTTGGAAAACTCCAGGAGATTTGGGGAAGGAGCCTGGGGAGGGCAGGGACCTCAGTGGGGTAAAATGCCACAGAGTCCACCCTCCAAACCAGCCATTTTCTCCAGGGGAACTGATCTCTGTAGTCTGGAGATGAGCTACAATTAGTGAATGGGAATTAGTTTATAAGGGAGAGGGGAGCCACAATGGGCAGACTGGCACGTACTCAGGGACAAGATAACAAAGAGCAGGATGGGGAGAAGACCATAAAACAGAAAGGAATGCAGACATCCTGTCTCTTCTGCCAAGATAAAGGAAAATCAGAGGGCAGCTCGGCCTCTCTTGCCAGGCTAGAGGTGACTATAAACCATAAAAAAGGTGGCAAAGGACAAGGGAATATTTATTTATTTGTTAGATGTATACCTCGTCCTCCCCAGCACAGCCAGGCTCAGAGCAGCTTCCAACATGAATATGACGTCCAATACGTAGCAGCATTAAAACATGTAACTAAAAACTGTAAAGAGCCCCATGGCGCAGAGTGGTAAGCTGCAGTACTGCAGTCAAAAGCTCTGCTCACGACCTGAGTTTGATCCCAACGGAAGTCGGTTTCAGGTAGCCGGCTCAAGGTTGACTCAACCTTCCGAGGTCGGTAAAACGAGTACCCGGCTTGCTGGGGGTAAAGTGTAGATTACTGGGGAAGGCAATGGCAATCCATCCCGTAAACACAGTCTGCCTAGTAAACGCTGAGATGACGTCACCCCCATGGGTGACTACCTTTATCTTTAAAAAAAAAAAACTGTAAAACTATTAACCTATTCTACAAAAAGACAGAGCCTCAACCAGTATCAGAGGAACATGCCTATTATATTAGGTGCTTTGGAACACAGGCAGGAGAATGCTGCTGCAGTTGTCTTGCTTGTGGGCCTCCTAGAGGCACCTGGTTGGCCACTGCGTGAACAGGCTGCTGGACTTGATAGACCTTGGTCTGATCCAGAATGGGCTTTCTTATGTTTTTATTCAAGAAAATAAGACTATTTAATATAGAGACCACAGCCCAGGTTTTCAAGAGGGAGCTAAGCTGTACCATTCAATGAACTGAAAGGTTTCCCTGGAGGAAAGATACGAGTGGCTGCAGAAATTCTTAGTGTATGAAACTTCTTGCTGTGAAGCTGGCTTGCAAAGCGGCCTGTAATGGGCCAAGGAATCTTTGTAAAGCACATGGTTTCTACCTCATAGAGATCAGTGCCACCTAGAGCATTGGGAAGGATGAGGAGATCTAGGATAAAGAGACCTCTTGGGTGGGCACTGTCCCCAGCTAGGATTGCCAACTTCCAGGTACTAGCTGGAGATCTCCTTCTATTACAACTGATCTCCAACTGACAGAGATCAGTTCCCCTGGAGAAAATGGCTGCTTTGGCCATTGGACTCTACCGCATTAAATTCCCTCCCCAAACCCCACCCTCCTGAGGCTCCGCCCCAAAAACCTCCCACCAGTGGCGAAGACGGACTTGGCAAACTTATCCCCAGCACAGATGGGACTTGCCACAGGTGACTCAGTAATGAAGAAGAAGAGTTGGTTTTTATATGCCAACTTTCTCTACCACTTAAGGAAAAATCAAACCGGCTTACAATCGCCTTCCCCTCCCCACAACACCGTGTGAGGTAAGGTGGGGCTGAGAAAGGTCTAAGAGAGCTGTGACTAGCCCAGGGTCGCCCAGCTGGCTCCATGTGTAGGAGTGGGGAAACAAATCCAGTTCACCAGATTAGTGTCCGCCGCTCCTGTGGAGGAGCAGGGAATCAAACCCCGTTCTCCAGATCAGAGTCCACCGCTCCAAACCACTGCTCTTAACCACTATACCATACTGGTAAATCTGGCCTGGGTTGGCTCTTGGGGAAGAGAGGAATGTCTTTCTAAGGCTTTGGGCTGTTCCCCCCTTCTTTCATTTGCTTTATGAAATAAGCAAATGTCACATAAATGCTTCAGGGCCTGTCCTATAAGGCCCTGCTTCCCCCCCCCCTTTTTCCAGGCATTCTTGCTAATGTGGCCACTGTAGTTTCTGTTTGCTGCGCAGACTTTTGCTGTGCTTAACTTCTCTTTGGCAAGCTTCCTTGATGGTCTCTTATGGAGATCTGGGTTTGTTGTTTTGAATGAACCTAGCTGTGCAGAAGAAGGAAATGCAAATATCCATTGTCGAAGGCTTTCACGGTCAGAGTTCATCGGTTCTTGTAGGTTATCCGGGCTGTGTGACCGTGGTCTGGGTATTTTCTTTCCTGACGTTTCGCCAGCAGCTGTGGCAGTCATCTTCAGAGGAGTTAACACTGAAGGACAGGGTCTCTCAGTGTCAAGTGTGTAGGAAGAGTAATATATAGTCAGAAAGGGGTTCAGCTCAAACCCAACCCCTTTCTGACTATATATTACTCTTCCTACACCCTTGACACTGAGAGACCCTGTCCTTCAGTGTTACTCCTCTGAAGATGCCTGCCACAGTTGCTGGCGAAACGTCAGGAAAGAAAATACCAAGACCACGGTCACACAGCCCAGATAACCTACAAGAACCAGCAAATATCCATGTTAACAATAATATAATGGTAATTAAATTACACCATAGACCAGAAGTGCATTGAGCCTGCCGCTCTAGCCTTACCCGCTTTCTCCCTCTTATTAAATTCACATCCGGTCCTGACTCCTCCCGGTCTATCAATCACCCAACCACTTCCGGCCTTTTCCTTCGGGCCTCTCAGAGGCGCGACAGTCACACAGGCCACGCCCACCGTTTCCCCCTCCCCTTCCAAAGCACCGCCCATCAAGACTTCGCTCCACCTTCCCACTCATCGGAGCCTGTTTTTCTCGTGCCCCACTTTTTTCCCCTAATCTGTCCAATCGGGAGGCGCGCGTGAACTAGGCTTCGAGCCAATCGGAAGGATTCTGAGGCAGAAGTGGGCGCGCTTAAAAAGAAGGGAGGCGGGGGGCCAATCGGGACGTCGCAGGGGCGGTGACGTAACGCCCCAAGCGCCAATCAGCGCTACCGGCGGTGGCGTTTGAAAGCGGCGGTTGGACGGTCGGGGGGCGGGGACAGAGTGCGCGAGGGAGAGGGAGTGTGTGAGGCGGCTCGCGCGACTCCGCCCAGCCCTCTAACGGACTCTTCTGAGAGGTTCGGGGCGCGCTCGTTCGTTCGTTCGGTGGTCGCTCTCGCGGGGCCTGCCGGGATACGTGCCGAGGGGCCGCTGTCGTCATGTCGCATAAGCAGATCTACTATTCGGACAAGTACGACGACGAGGAGTTCGAGTACCGGTGAGAGGCGGGCTGGAGCCCAAGGGGGCGTGGCCTGGTGGGGAGCTGAAAGCGGGGAAGGTGACGTTATTGGGGTTCCAAGGGGGCGGCCGTGGTTGCTATAGCAACGCCCTCGAAGCTCCGAGTGGCCTCTTTAGACTAGGAAGTGCCGAAATGGAGCTTCCAGGGCCAGAGGCAGTCTACTTCTGAATGCCACCGGGGGGGGGTAACGACGGGGGGCGATCTGTGGAAAATAGGACGCTGGACTCGGTCTGTGAATCGAAAGTCTGCTAAGTTCTTTAATAGTTGCCTAGCAGTAGAACATCTGCGTTCAGAGGCAGTCTATCTCTGTATGCCACTTGCTGAGGAAAGAGAGTGAGGTGGAGAGGCTTTGGCCCTCATGACCAGTGTGTGAAACAAGATGCTGGACTTCATGGACCTCTCATGTGATCTGCAACGGCTATTCCTATGTACAATTCAGCATTGTGTAATGAAATTATAAATGTCGTTTATATGTGAGTGACTGGAGGGAAGGTACACATTTGAGGGGTAATCTCCATGAAGAAATGTATAATAATAAACTTATACCTTATTACTCATATAAATTAGTATATTTTTATCCTTTTCTTCAAGGAACTCAGAATGACACATGTAATCCTAGTCCTGTTATGTTGCTTATCAGGTGTCTCATCCAATTGATTTCTTTGACTTACGGTTTAGCTCTGTTCACGTGTTCATTTATAGTCTCTCACTGAGTCTCAAGTGTAAAATTGTAAAAGTAAGAAATAAATATGTTGTTTCCCCCTATTGAAGTATGGAGTGTGTGTGGGGGGGTACGTGTCTGGAAATCATTGGAAAAACTCTCCTAGTAGTAGAGCTTGGGTATTTCTAATGAAGTTTTAAATTAATATTAAATTTTTAAAAGATTCCCCACAATAAGTTGGAACCAAATTTAAATTTTAGTACTGCATTTGGTATCTAGTGGCCAATAAGATAGAACAAAGGCAGATTTCCTTCTTGTATCTTAAGGATTTCTTCAAGGAACTCAGAATGACACATGTAATCCTAGTCCTGTTATGTTGCTTATCAGATGTCTCATCCAATTGATTTCATTGACTTACAGTTTAGCTCTGTTCACGTGTTTATTTATAGTCCCACTTTCTCACTGAGTCTCAAGCGAGTCAAATGTTATGGTGAGCACATGTACATCTGTTTGTGAGGAAGAGCCAGTGTGCGTCCACAACAAATGAAACTGGGGACGAATACATGGTTACAGTCACATCTTCATCTGTACAGGTGTGGAATGTAACATAATGCATGTACAGTATAAAGAAAAATCAAGTATACTGTACATGGGTTGTACATTAGTTCACTGAAACTTGTGAACAAGGCTTATGTAATCTGCCTTGAATCTCTGAGAAAGGAAGATTTTAAAAGTGAAAAATAAATATGTAGTTTTCCCCTATTGAAGTATGGAGTGTGTGTGGGGTGTATGTCTGGAAATCTTTGGAAAGACTCTCCTAGTAGTAGAGCTTGGGTATTTCTAATGAAGCTCTTTGTGGGTTGGTTTGAATATTAAATTTTTAAAAGATTATTCCCCACAATAAGTTGGAACCAAATTTAATTTTTAGTGCTGCATTTGGTATCTAGTAGCCAGTAAGATAGAACAAAGGCAGATTTTCTTCTTTTGCCTTAAGGATTTAGTAGTCAGTGATACATTGCTTCTGAATGTGAAGGTTACATTTAGCTGTCCTGGTTCATACATTGCTAGATCTATGCTACCTGAGCAGGTCTACTGAGCATGGGAAGATGCTGTGGAGGCCTGCAGTCTATTGGGTAATAAAAGATAATGTGAAACCAACAGTTCTAACTAGTTGCAGGTCCCAATTTGTGTCTTTTGCCCATTTGTGCTTTGCCCCTTGTGCTTAAAGGGTTAGAATCTAACCCTAACCATTAGATCCCATAGATCTGTTCCACTAACAGCAGTTCTTCCACTCGCAAAAGGAGTCTTCCTCTGACTCAAGAGGCTCTAAGATCAGTGCCAACCCTATACGATCACAGTGAGCAATGCTGGTGCCGCTGTGGCGCAAACATCTAAAGATCCTGTTGCGTGCTTTGGGTGGTGGAGGCTCTTCACAACCCTCAGAAGAGCTCATGTTGCTTTCCTTCATGCACTTGAGGTGTATTCTTGCATAGCTGAGTCTATTGAATGTGTTAAGCTTCCATTCTTGTTTTGGTCTTAATCCCTGTTTACAATGGGCAGGTTGTAATAAATAAGCAAGTAAAGGAAATGCATCTGGGTTCGATAGGGCACAAAAGGTTTGGGGAGGGTGTCTCACTCCATTTCTGCTGATTTCAAACCCTCTCTGCTTTTGCTCTTGCCGCAGGCATGTGATGCTGCCCAAAGACATTGCGAAGCTGGTTCCCAAGACCCATCTCATGTCTGAGTCAGAATGGAGGAATCTTGGTGTGCAGCAGAGCCAGGGATGGGTTCACTACATGATCCACGAGCCAGGTGGGTTGTGGGGGCCATCTTTTGATGTAAGTGGAGGCTGGAAGGAGAGAGAGAGAGACTCTGCTGTAGGGCAGGGAATGCTGAGCGACACCTGGTCTTGGAGGAACGGGAAATCTGGGTAGGATACGAGGCCATTTGACCCTTCCCTGTTGAGGGGCAAGGAAAGACAGCATCACGTTAGCGACTTGAAACACCAAACAAGACTTGATCTTATAGAATCATAGCATCCTAGAGCTGGAAGGGGCCGTACAGGCCATCTAGTCCAACTCCCTGCTTAATGCGTTGACGTAAAATGTTAAGGCTACATGGGTTTGAGTCTGGCAGTCTTTTTTTCAGGCCCTTGGCAATATGGTCCAGATTCTAGCATCTTCCCTTGAGAAAGAAAAATCAGAGTTATAGACTTGGAAGGGGTCATATAGGGCATCTACTCCAACCACCCATGCAATGCAGGATCAGCCTAGACCTTCCCTGACAAGTGTTTGTCCATCCACTGGTTAAAGACTGCCAGCGAGGGGGAACTCACCACCTCCCTAGGCAGCCGATTCCACTGCAGAACTACTCTTACCGTTTAAAAAAATCCTAATATCCAGACAGTACCTTTCCATCCATAGTTTAAACCCATTATTGCAAGACCTATCCCCTGCTGCCAACAGGAGCAGCACCCTGCCCTCCTCTAAGTAACAGCCCTTCAAACGCTTAAAGTGAGCAATCACGTTCCCCCTCAACCTCCTGTTCTCCAGACTGAACATTCCCAAGTCACTCAGCCTTTCCTCATAGGTCTTGGTCTCCAGGCCCCTGATCATCCTCTTCTCTGCACTCGCTCCATTCTGTCCACATCCTTTTTGAAGTGAGGCCTCCAGAACTGCACACAGTACTCCAGGTGCAGCCTGACCAGTACAGTGGGACTATGACACCTTGTGATTTGGATGTTATTCCTCTTCTGTAGGTGGAATCACAAGCTGGTTGTTAATAAAGATGCCAGTCCACAGGAGCAGCCCTTCTCATTGTAGTTATGCCACCCATAGGGATGTGATTAATCTGGCAAAATAATATTAATCTTGGAGCACAAGCAGAGAGACCTTCATCTCCACTAAAGCAAGAAGCTGCTTGAGCCAAGTCACAGTTGCATATAAACAAGGTATCTCCTTTGCGTAAGCTGGAATCTGCAAAGAGGGCCAGGGACACATGTATATTGGAAAAATCTCATCCGGAGAAGCCTCTTCCAGACCCTTCTACTTACAGAATGAAAAAGAAGAAAAGTTGGTTTTTATATTCTGACTTTCTTTGCCACTTAAGGGAGAATCAAACCGGCTTACAATTGCCTTCCCCTCCCCACAACAGACACTCTGTGAGGTAGGTGGGGCTGAGAGAGCTTGAAGAGAGCTGTGACTAGCCCAAGGTCGCCCCGCTGGCTTCATGTGGAGGAGTGGGAAAACCAACCCGGTCCCCCAGATTAGCCTCCGCCACTCATGTGGAGCAATGGGGAATCAAACCCGGTTCTCCTGATCAGACTCCACCACTCCAAACCACCGCTCTTAACCACTGCACCAAATGAAAGCAGTCATTGCAGCACTGTGGGCTAGAAACTTGTGAAAACCAGGTTGGGATTTGTCAGAAGTTGGTGGATGCCTTGGGCATTAGAAGCCAAACTTGTGAACGTAGTCGTGGTTGTATAGTGGCTCTTTGTTGCCTGGAATATGTTTGGAGAAATCCAAAGTGTGCTGGACGGCCAGGCCCTGAACTCTGCCTGAGAGCCTTTAACATGCCGTTTCCTCTGTTCCCTACAGAGCCTCATATCCTGCTTTTCCGAAGACCCTTGCCAAAGAAGCCAGAAAAGTGACTCGTGGGGTCAACGTTCCTCGGAAGGTTTAGATACAAGCACCTTTTTAAATTAAAGCCCTGTGTTTCTGTTTTTTAAAAGTTTGACAAATCTTTCGCTGCGTCTGTCGAGAGAACGCCCCTGGATGAGACCCACGTTGTGCCTGGCTTTCCTCACTTCAGAACAACCGTCTATCCAAAGGGACTGAATTGGCTGATTAAACAGACTTCATAACAGTTGAAATGCAAATTATTATTTTTTTGACACTGCCTTTCACAGCTGAAGGTTGCTGCTTTTTCACACAGTGGGTCCAGTTTGATTTTTAAATCCGGGAGTTCCTCAGTGTGTTTCTCTGGTTTCATTTCTTTTTAATATGTGTGTTTTAAATCTCATTTCAGGTTCTCCTTTTGGAACTTTTTAAAGATATTCTATATATGACTGTTCTTAAGGCTCTTTCAATAAAGCATCAAGATTTTACCTCGCCTGTCTTTTATTCTTGAAACAAAATCCTGGGGAAATCCTGTTTGTTGCTTAAATGCTAATTATGTGCAGGTTGAAGGTTTGGTGAGCTGTTGATGAGCAGAACAGCTAATCACTTCTCTGGCTAGAAGAGAGGACTTCAGACCAAATCACTTTGCCAGATCTTTACACAGAGATGGTGATGTGTCTCTTTAAAAACTCTAGGACACAGCAAAAATATGGGGGATATCCCAGGTTCAATCCCCAGCAGCCATAATTCAAGGGTCTTGGATCTGATTGTGAGAGAATGAGGTAGTATCGTGGAATTGGAAGGGGCCATACAGGCCCTCTGGTCCAAACCCCTGCTCAATGCAGGATCAGCCTAAAGCATCCCTGACAAGTGTTTGTCCAGCTGCTGCATGAAGACTGCCAGAGAGGGGGAGTTCACCCCCTCCTTAGGTAGATGATTCCATTGCAGAACTACTTACTGTAAAAAAAAAAAACTTTCCCTAATGTCCAGCCAGTACCTTTCTGCCAGTAATTTATACCCATTATTGCGAGTCCTATCCTCTGCTGCCAACAGGAACAGCTCCTTGCCCTCCTCTAAGTGACAACCTTTCAAATACTTAAAGAGCAATAATGTCTCCCCTCAACCTCCTCTTCTCCATACTAAACATTCCCAACTTCCTCCGCCTTTCCTCATAGGGCTTGGTCTCCAGGCCCCTGATCATCCTTGTTGCTCTCTGCACCCGCTCCATTCCGTCTTTTTGAAGCGAGGCCTCCAGAACTGCACACAGTACTCCCGGTGCGGCCTGACCAATGCTGTGTCCAGTGGGACTATGACATCTTGTGATTTGGATGTTATGCCCTGTTGATACACCCCAAGACCTCATTAGCCTTTTGGACTGTACAATGTTAGACCTCAGGGATGTATTTACATTTTGGGAATGTTTCCTGCTACTTTGTGTGGTGTATTTTTATTCAAAGACCCACCTGCCCACAGTGGTGCAGTTCATTAAACTGCCTTATTCTCCTACATTTTTAAAATATACATTAGGGGGGGCAAGTGTTGAACGGTAAACTTGTTGGAAAGTAACTGCCTATTAAAAATGGCCAGTAAAGGGATATGTGGGCAGCTTTCTATGGTGGGGAGGAGTCCTAGCTCAATAGTCAGAGACCTTTTTTCTGCGTGAAAGGCTAGAGAGACCTGCATTCAGATTCCCACGTGGCTATAAAGGTTCATGTGAAGATCATCTTTGTGCCTCATCTGACCATTGAGAAAGCCCTGATTAGGTTATCCTGCACACAATTTAAAAGCCTCTAATGTGTTAAAAAAATTAAACTGCAAATTTAAATTCAAGAACCAGCAATGAGTGTGCCATAAGTGAGGGAGATTAAAATATTTTGAGAGGTTGCTTCAGCTTAAGTGGATGATTGGTTGAAGTGGCCACATCTACAGAAGAGTTGGTTTTTACATGCAGACTTTCTCTACCGTTTTAAGGAGAATCAAACTGGTTTACAATCTCCTTCCCTTCCTCTTCCCACAACAGACATCTTGTGAGGTAGGTGGGGCTGAGAGAGTTATCTAAAAGAACTGTCACTAGCCCAAGGTCACCCAGTTGCCTTCATGTGTAAGAGTGGGGAAACCAGCCCAGTTCACCAGATTAGAGTCCACCACTCGTGGAGAAGTGGAGAATCCAACCCTGGTTCTCCAGATTAGAGCTCCTAACCACTACACCAGGCTGGCCAGGCCACTAAGGACATTGCTTCACTGATAACGGCCTGGGTTGCTGCACTGCAGCCTGTGTGGCTCACATAACTGAATGCTCCTCCATGCAACAAAATACCTGGGCCTAGAAAGCTAGCAGGTCAATGCTGGTTTTTGACGTGTGGCAAGGAGATAGGGTTGCCAGGTCCATTTTCGCCACCAGCGGGAGGTTTTTGGGGTGGCGCCTGAGGAGGGTTGGGCTTGGGGAGGGACTACAATGCTATAGAGTCCAATTGCCAAAGCAGCCATTTTCTCCAGGGGAACTGATCTCGATCGGCTGGAGATCAGCTGTAATAGCCGGAAAGCTCCAGCTAGTACCTGGAAGTTAGTAGTCAAAAACGGCTACAAGTGCTACTCAGGAGTTTTGGTAATTCAAAATAAAGGCACTAGCAAAAATACACCCAATAAGGTAACTACAATGCAAAATTGCTATTAGTAAGAATTTATTCTCAATATATTTTTCTAACACAACCTCAGTTGAGCAGATAGAAAAATAGGCGTCGTCATACTGGGTCTAATGTAGACCACTTGTAAAAATATTTTTTCTATCTGCTCAACTGAGGTTGTGTTAGTAAGAATTTATTCTCAATATATTTTTCTAATAGCAATTTTGCATTGTAGTTACCTTATTGGGTGTATTTTTGCTAGTGCCTTTATTTTGAATTCCCAAAGTACCTGGAAGTTGGCAACCCTAGGGAGAGAGAAGCTGTATGGAGCTTCTTTGCACTGTTTAATGATAAAGGGCAGGCGCGAGGCCCACTTCGGTATAAGGCATAAAATACACGAGCGCGTTTGGCTCTTTTAGCTAATCTTCCAAATTGCACCCGTAGAAGACTTTGACGCTCATGACTGCACTCCTTATGTGATTTGGTCTTATATTGAAAAGCCTGCTGGGAAATGTAGTTTTCCCGGGATGTTCTTCCTCCTGGCCAAAGAGCCAACAGGCGGGTACGGACGAAATCCTGTGACCAATCATATGTTTCAAATAGGCATTAGTTTCCCCGCCCTCCTTTCTTGGTGTCCAATCGGTGAGGGGCGCGATGGTTGGAACAGCCAATAGGAAAGCAAGGCTGGGAGTGGGTGGAGATTCAAGCCTCGTTGAGCTTGGACGGTGGGTAAGTAGGAAGGAAGAGAGGAGACGATGGGGGGGAGAAGAGATGCTCAGATGAGTTTGAGCTAAGCGAAGCTCAGCTGCGGGTTTTATGGCCAAGCAATCATTCCTGGAGCGTCTGCAATCACGGGAAACGAGGGTGCCTCTGAGCATGTGCAGGGTGCCTTCCTTTCAAGTGAAGGGTGGCCTTCCCATAAGGTTTAGGGGGTGGGGGGCGGGTTGGGCGGAGGAAAAACGTATTCGTGCAGGCCTGAACGCTGGCATTTGTAACAAAGGTCCCTACTTTGTAACAAATTGTGTGTTTGGGTGTTAAGTGCCGTCAAGTCGCTTCCGACTCATGGCGACCCTATGAATGGAAGTCCTCCGAAATGTCCTCTCTTTGACAGCCTTGCTCAGATCTTGTAAATTGAATGCTGTGGCTTCCTTTATAGAGTCAACCCATCTCTTGTTGGGTCTTCCTCTTTTCCTGCTGCCCTCAACTTTTCCTAGCATTGTTGTCTTTTCCAGTGACTCTTGTCGTCTCATGACGTGACCAAAATACGACAGCCTCAGTTTAGTCATTTTATCTTCTAGGGTCAGTTCAGGCTTGATCTGATCTATAACACACTGATTTGGTTTTTTGGCAGTCCAGGGTATCCGTAACACTCTCCTCCAACACCACATTTCAAAGGAACCTACTTCCTTCCGATCTGCTTTCTTCAATGTCCAGCTTTCACACCCATACATAGTAAGAGGGAATACGATGGCATGAATTAACTTAATCTTCAGTGGGTAGCCGTGTTAGCCTGTCTGCAGTAGTAGAAAAGGGCAAGAGTCCAGTAGCACCTTAAAGACTAACAAAAATATTTTCTGGCAGGGTATGAGCTTTCATGAGCCACAGCTCATTACCAATGCTGATTTCTCCACACCCATCTCTCCCCTGGATATCACAGACTCTTCTGCATACCACACCTAATCCCATCACGCCTGCTATTCACATTTACATACTTTTAATATTTACATACTAATGCTTGTCTGAATTCACTCTCCTCTACTTAAAGATTCACATTCTAGCTGTATCTGAAGAAGTGAGCTGTGGCTCACGAAAGCTCATATCCTGCCAGAAAATATTTTTGTTAGTCTTTAAGGTGCTACTGGACTCTTGCTCTTTTCTATAACTTAATCTTGGTGGCCAGTGACACATCTTTACACTTCAGAATCTTTTCTAGCTCCTTCATGGCTGCCCTTCCCAGTTTCAATCTCCTTTTGATTTCTTGGCTGCAGTTTCCCTTTTGGTTGATGATGGAGCCAAGGAATAGCAAGTCTTCAACAATTTCAAGTTTCTCATTGTCAAGCTTAAAGTTGTGTAATTCTCCTGTAGTCATTACTTTTGTCTTCTTGATGTTCAGCTGTAGCCCTTCTTTGGCACTTTCTCTTTTAACTTTCAGCAGTAATCATTTCAAGTCTTCGCTATTTTCTGCCAGTAATGTAGTATCATCGGCATATCTCAAATTGTTAATGTTCCTCCCTGGCTGGAAATCAGGTTGGCAACTTATGGTCTCCTGCTGTGCGGCTATGCCTTTGACAGCCATTTGGAGCCCATGATCCTGTTTTGCTCCATGGTAGGACAGGCTATTAGTCGACCTCTAAAAGCTTAATTTATACATGAACACATGAAGCAGCCTTATACTGAATCAGACCCTCAGTCCATCAAAGTCAGTATTGCCTACTCAGACCGGCAGCATCTCTCCAGGGTCCCAGGCTGGGGTCTTTCACATCACCTGCTTACCTAGTCCCTTTAACAGGAGATGCCGGGGATTGAACCTGGAACCTTCTGTTGGAGTCTTTATACAGAATCAGACCCTTTGTCCATCAAAGTCAGTATTGTCTACTCAGACCGGCCCCTTGTGGAAGCTAAGTGGGGCTGGGTTGAGTCACTGGCTGACTTCGATTCCGCCTGGCATTCCTGTGAAAGCCGCCTTACATTCCCTAGTGGAAAGAAGACAGGATTTAAATTCAAGAAATAAATTGAGAACTAGCGTGTGGGTTGTGAAGCAATGTCCCTTGTTGGCAAAAATCTCTATTTATATCTGTATAACTAGGTATGGGGGGAAATGACCATCACAGTTCTTGTATATGTCTGAGCTTTGCATAGCAACATCCCAGATCCTTAACATTTGTATAGTGCTTTCTGTGCCGAAAGTGCCCCACACATATCGGATTGCAATCCTTACAACTGTCCTGCAAGGAAGGCCCATTTTGTGCCCATCAAGCCCAGCCTGGGCTTTTTCCATTGTGACTCCGGCTCTGTGGAATGGGCTCCCTGAAGAAGAAGAGTTGGTTTTTATGTGCCGACTTTCTCTCCCTTTTAAGGAGAATCAGACCAGCTTACAGTCTCCTTCCCTTCCTCTCCCCAAAGCAGACACCTTGTGAGGTTGGTGGGGCTGAGTGAGTTCGGAGAGAACTGTGACTAGCCCAAGGTCACCCAGCAGACTTCATGTGGAGGAGCAGGGAATCGAACCCAGTTTTCCAGATTAGAGTCTGCCACTCATGTGGAGGAGTGGAGAATCAAACCCGGTTCTCCAGATTAGAATCCAACGCTCTTAACCACTACGTCACGCTGGCCGTTGAAGAGGTGATGGGGGCCCCTCCTTGGAGACCTTCAGGAGGCCCTGCAAGGCTTCCTGTTTGCCAGGGCATTTGAGGGGGTGTGAATTGGCTGGCATCTTTTAAGGGGGGGAGGGATTTGGGGCTTGTTATTTTACCTTTTGTTTTAGCAGGGGATTATTATTAAGCTGCCTTGAAGCAAGAGGAAAGGCAGGCTATAAATGTTTTAATAAATAAATAAAACAAATCTGCAGCTGGTAGGTTGAGGCTGGGAGAATGTGGCCTGCGTGAGGCCAGCCGGGTTGGTTCCTCTCCAGTCAAAAGGAAATTGGTCGCTTGATGACTGCTCATGGCCCAGCCGGCATAGGTCTGCAGACTTTTTAAATCGAAGAACCTCGACTGCTTGATGGTATGCCAATAAAGGTGTTGAAATTTGAAAATAATCGAAGAACCAAACTGCATTAAAATTCAGAACAAGAATGCAACGGAGAGCCAGTATAACAAAGCCTGTTTACACAACTGGAAATAAACAGCTGAACAGAACTGAAAATTGACATGCGGATTAAAAATCCAATACGTTTCTGCAACCAAAACCCTGATTGTTGCCATCTGCACATGGTTTGCACATGGACAACTGTTCACCTCTCGCATTCCCCTTTGTGTAAAGCAGCTCTACGAAGCCTTGGGTCTCCGAGAAATCTTTGCCTGCCGTTCCCTTTGTGTACTGATTATTCTGGCGCCCTGCCTACCCCTCCAATAGATCTTCTCTTAAATATTTTCTTTTCCGACAAGCCTTATTTGTTTCTGCACTGAGCCATGTATGGCTCTCTGGAGCCATAAATTGCAGACCCATGGCATAGCAGCAGACCCCACTTTTCTCTACCTTTAAAGAGTCTCAAAGTGGTTTACAATCTCCTTCCCTTCCCCTCCCCACAACAGACACCTTGTGAGGTAGGTGGAGCTGAGAGAGTTCGGAGACAACTGTGACTAGCCCAAGGTCACCCAGCAAGCTTCATGTGGAGGAGTGGTGAATCGAACCCGGCTCCCCAGATTAGAGTCCGCCGCTCATGTGGAGGAGTGGGGAATCGAACCTGGTTCTCCAGATTAGAGTCTGCCGCTCGTGTGGAGGAGTGGAGAACTGAACCCGGCTCCCCAGATTAGAGTCCACCGCTCATGTGGACGAGCGGGGAATCAAACTCAGTTCTCCAGATTATTCCACCGCTCTTAACCACTACACCACGCTGGCTCTCAGTGACGCTACAGGGTTGCCATAAGTCAGCTGTGACTTGATGGTGCTTTCTACCACCAAGATGGCTGTTTGCAAGTTTCTTTTTAAACTTCTGAGTAAATAAGCTTAGGCTGGGTACCCAAGGTTGGGTGAACAGAAAATATATATAGGTCTATGTATAAATACTGAAAGTATAATTTATTAGAAGCGCTATATAAAAGTTAAAATTATTTAAAAGCATTAAAATAGCACAGTGGCATTTCCTGAGGTTGATAACTATAACCACATACCGAACGTGTTTCGGCCTATGGGGCCCTCATCAGTGGTTAATTAAAACCCTTTGTTAAACCTGCACACATTTACAGAAATACATTAATGAATACAAATACAAACGGTTCAGACCCAACCTGGCATGTGTATATGTTGAAAATTCTATTCCCAATTACTCAAACATCTGGTATAATAGGTTCTTGTAATACTGGTTAGTATAAGTCTCTCAAATACTATATGTACAGGTATCAACCTTGTAAAGCGGTTGTTTTTAGGTTGGGTTTATTCCCCTCCTTTTTTTCTTCCACGACTGTAAATAAGCTTAGGGTCACACCGTCCTGATAAGAATGTCTGCATTTTCCCCTTCCTCTTCAGTGCCAGCCATGGGGCCATCCCGGCACAGGGTATAGAGCTGGCAAATTCCAGGTGCCCAACACTGATGCTCCGGACGTTTGGTGTGTGCAGGAGCATTCTGTGTGTTCAAGGGCAGAGCGGGCACCTCCGAACCATGGCGGCACAGAGCAACAACGTCCGTCCCAGGGCTGGCGCGAATTCCTCAGACGGAGCCGTGACGGCTGGGATCATCATTATCGGGGACGAGATCCTGAAGGTACGGTGGCTGCCAAGGGTTTTTGGAAAGTGGGCCGGGCTGTTGGGGCTTAGAGAGCGTGACTAGCCCAAGGTCACCCAGCTGGCTTCATGCGTAGGAGCGAGAAACAAATCCAGTTCACCAGATTAGCCTCCGCCTCTCGTGTGGAGGAGTGGGGAATCAAACCCGGTTCTCTACTGCTCCAAACCACCACTCTTAACCACTACACCACGCTGTATGCAGGTTTGTACAGGTTTTTGCAGTCTGCATAAAGTTGTAGAAATGGGTAGGTTTTGGGGAGAATATGCCGTGTTGGCGAAACGAACGAATCTAGTAAATGAAAGACCCAGAGAATAATTTTTCTTAAAAAATTGGAGGCTTTATTATGCTTACGTGAGAACAGCATAAGCTAAGAGGAGTTTGATATGGATAATATTGCAAATGTGTTATTAAAATGTATTTCTGTTTAAGCTTAATAGAAACATAAAAGGTAAAGGTAGTCCCCTGTGCATGCACCGGGTCATTACTGACCCATGGGGTGATGTCACATCCCTGGAACAAATACATTATACTGTAAAATGTTAGAGATTGAACTGGGACATAAGTAGGGCTGCCAGCCTCCAGGTACTAGGAGGAGATCTCCTATTACAACTGATCTCCAGCCGATGGAGAACAGTTCACCTGGAGAAAATGGCCGCTTTGACAATTGGACTCTATGGCATTGAAATCCCTTCCCTCCCCAAACACCACCCTCCTCAGACTCTGCCCCAAAAACCTCCTGCCAGTGGTGAAGAGGGACCTGGCAACCCTATCCAGGTGGTAGCTAGAGATATCCCACTGTTACAACTGATCTCCAGCCAATCGAGATCAGTTAACCTGGATAAAATTGCTGCTTTGGCAATTGGAGTCTATGGCATTGAAGTCCCTCCCCAAACCTCGCCTTCCTCAGGCTCTGCCCCAAAAACCTCCTGCCGGTGGCGAAGAGAGACCTGGAAACCCTATATATGAGGTATATTCACACCCAGTGTGTATGTGTATATACACATATTAAATGTAATTGAATTGAATTAAATGTGTATATACACATATTAAATATAATTGAACAGTAGATATAAGATTTTTGATGCATTAATGTAATCCCCCCTCCCCCCTTTTTTATGTTCACTCCTTTTATTCTTCTGGAAAAAATTAAAAACTTATTAAAAAAAGAAAAGAAAGAAATTGGTAGGTTAGTAGCAGCCCTGACGGTTCTGTGTTTTGGCAGGGATACACCCAGGACACAAATTCGTTCTTCATGTGCAAGAAGCTTCGCTCGCTCGGCGTGAAGGTGGACAAGATCTCTGTGGTCCCCGACGAGGTGGATGCCATCGCCGCCGAGATCTCGTCTTTTTCCCGCAAGTTCACCTATGTTCTGACGTCGGGTGGGATCGGCCCCACCCACGACGATGTCACTTTCGAGGCCGTGGCTCAGGCCTTCGGGGAGAAAGTCTTCCCCCACCCGGAGATGGTCGGCCTGGTCGAGAAGTTCTTCGCCAAGACGGACGCCGAGTGCCCCGAGATGAAGCTGGCCCGCGTCCCCGAATCATCGCTCCTCAACTACGGCGTCGACAAGAAAACAGGCCAGGCCTTCAAGTACCCCCTCATCAGCGTCCGGAACGTCTACGTCTTCCCGGGCATTCCAGCGTTGATGGAGCGAGCCCTCGAGGGTCTCTGCCATCTCTTCCGCAACGAGCAAGCCCGCTTCCATTCCCGGGAGATCTACGTGGACGCGGACGAGACCCGTATCGCCCCCGTACTCGACCGGGCCTACGGCCTCTTCAGACGCCGCACGAGCCTGGGCTCCTACCCAGATTGGGTCAGCAACTACTTCCGGGTCAAGCTCACCTTGGACTCGGAGTCAGAGAGTCACCTAGAGGAGGCCTATGCGTTCCTCATGGAGAACCTGCCGAAGGGCTCCGTGGTGCCTTTCATCGCAGACCCTGTCTCTCGGGCAGCCATCGATGTGTACGCACTTGCCGAGTCAGGTAGGGTAAAGTGTTTTGTTTTTGTTTTTAGCTTTATTACATCTTGCATAAGAGCCCTGTGGTGCCGAGTGGTAAGCTGCAGTATTGCAGTCAAAAGCTTTGCTCGTGACCTGAGTTCGATCCCAACAGAAGTCGGTTTCAGGTAGCCGGCTCGAGGTTGACTCAGCCTCCCATTCTTCCGAGGTCGGGGAAATGAGTACCCAGCTTGCTGGGGGTAAAGTATAGATGACTGGGGAAGGTGATGGCAAACCACTCTGGAAACATAGTCTGCCTAGTAAACATCAGGATGTGACATCACCCCATTGGTTGGTAATGACCCAATGCTTGCACAGGGAACTACCTTTACTTTTATTATAATATTATAAATTATTGTTAATTCATAGAATCATAGAGTTGGAAGGGACCACCAGGGTCATCAAGTCCATAGAGGCCATCTAGTCCAACCCTGTGCTTGATGCAGGATCAGCCTAGAGCATCCCTGACAAGTGCTTGTCCAGCCTCTGCTCAAAGACTGCCAGTGAGGGGGAGCTCACCACCTCCCTGGGGAGCCGATTCCACTGTCGAACAACTCTTACTGTAAAAACGATTTCCTAATATCCAGCTGGTACCTTTCTGCCCATCATTTAGACCCGATATCGTGAGTCCTATCCTCTGCTGCCAACAGGAAATGCTCCCTGCCCATGACATTTATAATTGCCCAAAATGGACAGATGATATTTTCCTTCCGCCATCTTCTTCCTACCATTCGACTGTTGTATGATTCGCAAAGTTACTTGGATAAATTCCTAGGGACTCTGGATTGCGTGACTGTGCATAGCTTGCTGAAACTAGGATCCGACTATAACTTTTGCATTGTTAAACATATCAGGTTACTGCTTATGCTTTGCTTCGGTTCTGTTTTTAGACTGCCGGTTGGTTCTGCTCTCCCAATTCTATCGCACCCTTTCTTGAATATCCCATCCGGTCGATTGTATTGACTCACTCTGTGAACCCGCTGGCCTCCAAGTGAGAAAAGCGGACTATAAATAACCTTAACAAATAGATAAAAATAATACCGACGGCTTCTCACAAACTGGGCTTTTCACCCTTTCTCCCCCTCTGCAGGTTCTCCACTTGGCCAGAAGGTGGCAGCGGCGGTCCAGACCATCGTGGAAGCCCTGGATCGGTATCCCCTGTCGAAACTTTGCATCGGGTTCAACGGCGGGAAGGACTGCACAGCCTTGTTACACCTCTTCCATGCCGCTGTCCAGAGGTGCTTTGCCCCTCCCCTTTGCATGCCCGGTAGGGTTGCCGGGTCCTCCTCCGCCACCGGTGGGAGGTTTTTGGGGCGGAGCCAGAGGAGAGCAGGATTTGGGGAGGGGAGGGACTTCAATGCCGTAGACACCAGTTGCCAAAGCGGCCATGTTCTCCAGGCGAACTGATCTCTGTCCGCCGGGGATCCGTTGTAATAGCGGGAGATCTCCAGGCACCACCTGGCGGTTGGCAGCCCTACCTCCCGGTCCCATCCCTCTTCCTGCCTATGCCGCCTTTCTCACCTGGTTGTTCTGCCGCCAGTACTAGCATAAAAGGCGCCATCTGGACTTCCCTGGTCTTTTGCCTGTTTTATTTTTAGGATTATACAATAGATTTTAATTATAGTGTTATTGTATTATTATGATGTATTGTATTTTAGTTGTATCGCTGAACTTGTTCTGGTTGTGAGTCATCCTGAGCCCGACTTCGGTCAGGAATAGCCGGGATAAAGATCCAATAAATAAACAAACAAACAAGGTTTCACCTGCTGGTGGAAGGCAATGGTAGAGGGGACAGATGAATCTCCTTTGGGAGGGAGTTCCGAAGTTTCGGTGCCTTGACCGAGAAGGCCCTTTCTCAGGTTGCCACCCGCCTGGTCTCAGATGGTTGGCGCCTCAGAAGCAGGGTCTCCAAAGACAACCGGAGTGGGCAGGATATCCATTTTTTTTTAATCAACCCATGAACACATGAAGCTGCCTTATACTGAATCAGACCCTTGGTCCATCAAAGTCAGTACTGTCTACTCAGACAGGCAGCAGCTCTCCAGGGTCTCAGGCAGGGGGTCTTTCCCATCACCTACTTGCCTGGTCCCTTTAACTGGAGATGCCAGAGATTGAATCTGGGACCTTCTGCATGCCAAGCAGAGGCTCTACCACTGAGCCACAGACCCTCCCCAAATAAATGGGAACATTCATGTTATTGCCTCTGGGGTTCAGCCAGACATTGCTTGATGCTTAAGTGGCTTCACGTCTCCTTTGCAGGCGGTACCCGGAAAGGACGGAGAAGCTGCAGGCTCTGTATATATGTACCATCTCCCCATTTCCCGAGGTGGAGCAGTTCATCGGAGTCACGGCCGAGCGGTATGAGCAGTTGGCGTTGTTCCAAGGGCTAGGAACACATGAATACATGAAGCTGCCTTATACTGAATCAGATCCTTGGTCCATCGAAGTCAGTATTGTCTACTCAGACTGGCAGCGGCTCTCCAGGGTCTCAGGCTGAGGTCTTTCACATCACCTACTTGCCTGGTCCCTTTAATTGGAGATGCCGGGGACTGAATCTGGGAACTTCTGCATGCCAATCAGATTCTCTACCACTGAGCCAGGAAATTGCTTTGTTAGCTGAAAAAACTCATTAACATAAAGTTCCCAAGTTGCTTTGGAGTCAGTTCAACGCGTGTCTGACTGTGTTATCTACCCTGAGGGTAGGGGCTCATCTATTTGTTTGTTTGTTTGTTTATGTTATTTATAGTCCACCTGTCTCACAGGGACTCAGGGCAGATTACACATAGTGAGTCCATCCAATCGACAGGATGGGACGTTCAATAAACAATGAAGTAGGATTTTAGAAGTCTGGAACTGACCAGAAAGAACGGACCCATAGCACAAGAGGTGATATGATAGCCATCTTCAAGTACTTGAAGGGCCATCATATAGAGGAGGGTGCCTTCTCCTCCTCCTCTTTCTCCTCCTCCTTCTCCTTCTCCTTCTTTTACTCTTTCTCCTTTTCCTCCTCCTCCTCCTCTTTCTCCTCCTCCTCCTTCTCTTTCTCCTCCTTCTTCTCCTTTCTCCTCCTCCTTCTTCTCCTTCTCTTTCTCCCCCTCCCCCTCCTTCTCCTCCTCCTCCTCTTTCTCCTCCTCCTCCTCTTTCTCCTCCTCCTCCTCTTCCTTCTTCTTCTTCTCCTTCTCCTTCTCCTTCTCCTCCTCCTTCCTCTTCTTCTTCTCCTTCTCCTCCTCCTTCTTCTCCTTCTCTTCCTCCTCCTCCTCCTCCTCCTCTTCCTCCTCCTCCTCTTCTTTCTCCTTCTCTTCCTCCTCCTCTTTCTCCTCCCCCTCCTCCTCCTCTTTCTTCCACATGCAGGCACAAGGTTCCTGGTTTGCACTCCTGAGTCCCGCACACCTTCTGATGTGGTCTTATGCCCCCCCCCCCGCAGGTATAACCTCCGTGTCTGCGAGGTCCATGGAAACATCAAGCAGGCCCTGGCTGACCTGAAGCTGCAGCAGCCGGAGCTGGAGGCCGTGCTGATGGGCACCCGGCGGACCGACCCTTACTCCTGCACTTTGACGCCCTTCCACATGACCGACCCCGACTGGCCCCCATATATGCGTGTCAACCCTCTCCTGGTGGGTGGTGAGGGGGGAAAGCATTTGTGTGGGCTGAGAGGGGGTGTATGTGTTATCTTAAAGGGGCTTCCGTGTGCGGAGTTTGCTGCCCTCACGTGGAGGTCCTGAACCCCAACCTTGTAGGGTTGCAAACCTCCTGGTGGGGCCTGGGGACCTCCTGGAATTTGAGTAATTTCCAGACTACAGAGATCGGTTCCCCTGGAGAAAACGGCTGCTTTGGAGGGTGGACTGTATGGTCTTTTATGAATGGCTGTTTCACTCGACATCACCCCTTTTTGTTTTTGTTTTGTTTGCATTATGCGTTTGGGTTTTGTTTGAATTATGCGTGCCGTTTCCGATTGTCACAGGTCGCCTCGATCTCCCCCTGTGTTTCCCCACATTTTGCCCGCATTTTCTGGGACCTGTTTTATCTCAAATTTGAAAACGCAGGCAAAACACAGGGAAATGCAGGGGGAGAGCGAGGCGACCTCCGATGGTCAGAAGAAGAAGAGTCAGTTTTTATATGCCGACTTTCTCTACCACTTAAGGGAGAATCAAACTGGCTTACAGTCGCCTTCCCTTCCCCTCCCCACAACAGACACTCTGTGAGGTAGGTGGGGCTGAGAGAGATCTGTCAGAGCTGTGACTAGCCCAAGGACACCCAGCTGGCTTCGTGTGTAGGAGCGGGGAAACAAATCCAGTTTACCAGATTAGCCTCTGCCACTCACATGGAGGAGTGGGGAATCAAACCCGGTTCTCCAGATCAGAGTCCATCGCTCCAAACCACCGCTCTGAACCACTACACCACGCTGTTGTAGCTGGTATATTAAAATATATAACTGCAAAACTTCTTCCTCTGTTTTAGGCTTCCATCTACATGGAAAACTAATCCTCATGTGTGTTTCCCTCTTAAATGAGGGGATGTAGTACTGCAGCCATAAATACAATTATCGATATCTCGTAGTCAAGAAGTACTCATGAAGTCTGGAATAGTAATCAAGAAATAGGGCCCGTCCTCAAATCTCCAGAAGTTTCCCAACCTGGCTCTGGCAATCCTACCTCCCCCTCCCCCCCTTCCAGGGGGGACCTGGCAACCCTAATTCTTGGCCTGCGAGCCTGCCTCCCACAGGCCGCGGCCACAAATTAACATCCGAGAGCCGTTTGGCTCTTTCTCTTTGGCTGACACCCAACGGCTTGCTCTTCCGGGCATGCCAGGGGAAGAGAACCAACTCGGCCGCTGCTGTGAGCCTCAGCCTTCTTGGCTCAGCTGGGGAGGTGGTAAATTCCTCAGCCTCCGATGGCCCTCTCCTTCCAAAAATGTGGAGAGATTCTCCTAACCATTAAACTCCCGTTTGTCAAACCTCAACTGGTCTGTTGACCAGCGGTTACTTTGAAGGAAGAACTGGTTGGTCAACAGCGGTTACTTCGCAGCGGGCGAAGCAGGGAAGCGAATAAGATTTCAGGCCGTCAACCCCTCACAGAACTCTCCAGCTCTCCCTGGGACTGTTGGCATTGTATGTATTGAGCTGGAGATTTATCTCCCGCCTCTGGAGAGCCGGGTTTGATTCCCCACTCCTCCACATGAGCGGTGGAGGCTAATCTGGTGAACTGGATTTGTTTCCCTGCTCCTCCACACGAAGCCAGCTGGGTGACCTTGAGCTAGTCACAGCTCTCTTTGAGCTCTCTCAGCCCCACCTACCTCACAGGATGTTTGTTGTGGGGAGGGGAAGGGAAGGTGATTGTAAGCCGGTTTGATTCTGCCTTTAGTGGTAGAGAAAGTTGGCATATAAAAACCAACTCTTCTTCTTCTCCTTCTACAAAAGGCACACAAGGCATCTCATGAAGTACAAAGTAGAAAAGATTTATAAAGGATTTCAAAGTATTGATTGGATACCTAATTGTTGGGGATATTATAGCTGTGGTTCCTGCCTTGGCAGGGAGTTGGACTAGATGACCCTGGCGGTCCCTTCCACCTCAGATTAAATAAATAAAACTGAAGAATAAAATAAGTTGGGCGGGGAAAGCAACAAAATCCGTTTCATTGGTAAAGGTGATATGATCCAGCATTTTGGAACTTGAGTTACCTCAGTGCATAAATTGTAGAGTTGCCAGGTCCCTCTTTGCCACCGGCGGGAGGTTTTTGGGGCAGAGCCTGAGGAGGGCAGGGTTTCAATGCCATAGAGTCCAATGGCCAAAGCGGCCATTTTCTCCAGGTGAACTGATCTCTGTCAGCTGGAGATCAGTTGTAATAGCAGGAGATCTCCAGCTGGTACCTGGAGGCTATGCAAAAATAATCAACACTAGGCTCAGTTCTACACATATATTCAAAAGGAGACAGTCAATACAAAAAGCAGTGCAAGCAATATCTACAAGTGAGCGATAGTCAAACAAGGGATCATAGTACAACAAGTATCAAAGAACAAAGTCCAAGAACAATATATACAAGAAATCTATCTATGCTTTCGCGCAAGTGACCATTACACAGGCAAGAATCAACTCACAGACTACTATGTAGCATTAACAAAGTAACAAGGCTGAAGAAGCCATTACTGGTGAAAGCGTCTGTTACCTGGAAGACATTTCCATTTTACATTAAGTGCCAGCTTGGTCCTCGTTTGAATTTCCTGCAGCACGCGGCCAGCGGATTAAAGAGTCTGATTCCCGACACGGACCCTATAAAAATCTACAGGAATCTTTTCCACTTCCTGGACCAGCTCTTACAAAGACTGATATCATAATAGGACAGTCTTAAGGACTCAAAGGGAAACATTAGACATAGATTTCTTGTATATATTGCTCTTTAACTTTGTTCTTTGATACTTGTTGTACGACGTTCCCTTGTTTGACTATCGCTCACTTGCAGATATTGCTTGCACTACTTTTTGTATTGACTGTCTCCTTTTGAATATATGTGTAGAACTGAGCCTAGTGTTGATTATTTTTGCATAGCCAACTAGTATCGCACTGTGAATTGTTTTGCAGTACCTGGAGGCTGGCAACCCTCATAAATTGGGGGTTGGGGTTAGCACAATACCCCCAGACCTGCTGATTTTAAAAAATCCTTTCTCTTCCCCCCCCCTCCTCCAGGATTGGACATACCGGGATATCTGGAAGTTCTTACGCGACCTGCATCTCCCCTACTGCATCCTTTATGATAAGGGGTAAGTAAGCACACGGATGGGGCTTTTCAAGGGGTGTGAGGAGGCAGGAGTAAGGCTCTAGTATTTAATCCAGGGGTCCTTAGAATGGTGCCCATGGGCGCCACGGTGCCCGCCAACACCTTCCCTGGTGCCTGCCAAGTGTTTTTAGAAAGTGGGCTTGGCCAGATGGGGCTTTTGCCCAGCAGGACTTGAACACACATGAAGCTCCCTTCTACTGAATCAGACCCTCGGTCCATCAAAGTCAGTATTGTCTACTCAGACTGGCAGCAGCTCTCCAGGGTCTCAGGCAGGGGTCTTTCACATCACCTACTTGCCTAGTCCCTTTAACTGGAGATGCCGGGGATTGAACCTGGACCTTCTGCGTGCCGAGCAGATTCTCTGCCAATGAGCCACAGCCCCTCCCCATGGCTCTCCAGGGTCTCAGGCAGGGATCTTTCACATCACCTGCTTGCCTGGCCCCTTTAACTGGAGATGCCGGGGATTGAACCTGGGACCTTCTGCATGCCAAGCAGATGCTCTACCACGGAGCCGCAGCCCCTCACCCCTTCTGATTGGCCATTGGAGATTTTATTGGCTGTGTAGATTTGTAAAAATGTAGCTGCCACCCTGGCAGACTCCGCCCGCCATTTTGTGCCTGCGCCCACCGCTCCGTGTCAGAATTGTGGAAAAGGTCATATTTTGTATCCTGTCCTTCCTTTATACAGCTCAGAGTAACACACAGGCTTTCCCAGTGTGTTGTCTCCACAACAATCCTGTAAGGTAGGTTTGACGGAGAGGTCATGACTGGCCCCAGGACTGCCAACGAACTTTATACCCGAGCAGGGGCTTGGGCCCAGTTCCATGTCCTACTGTCCACCCGCCACAGCATAGTAGACCAAGTTTTTAAAATCTTCACCACAGCCCTGCGAGGTAGGTTTAGTTGAGAGATTGTGAATGGGCGAAATGACATCCCTGGGACCTGAGCAGGAAGTTGAACCCAGGTGTCCAAAGTCAAGTACTACGGGGTCAAAGCTTAGGTGAGGTCAATTCATGGTGAAATGGTGGAACTCCCTGCCCCAGGATGTGGTGATGGCTGCCAACTTGGAAGGCTTTAAGAGGGGAGTGGACATGTTCATGGAGGAGAGGCCTATCCATGGCTACAGGTCAAAATGGATACTAGTCATGATGCATACCTATTCTCTCCAGGATCAGAGGAGCATGTCTGTGATATTAGGTGCTGGGGAACACTGGCAGGAGGATGCTGCTGCAGTTGTCTTGTTTGTGGGCTTCCTAGAGGCCCCTGGTTGGCCACTGTGTGAACAGACTGCTAGACTCGATGGACCTTGGTCTGATCCAGCATGGCCTTTCTTATGTTCTTATGTAGGGTAGTGTCATGTAGTAGATAGAATACTGCACTAGGACTGGTAAGATCTGAGTTCAAATTCCAACTCTGCTGCGAAGTCCACTAGGGGACCTTGGACCAGTCAGTCTCTTCCCAGCCTAGCCTACCTCGTTAGGTTGTTGTGAAGATAAAATGGGCTTCAGCACTGACTCTCAAGTCTCCTTGGAAACAACACTCTTGCTCAGCGGCATACCAAAGAGAGCTTCCTGTGGGTCACCTTCTTTCTCTTTCTCCCCCAATTTCGGCAGCTACACTTCGCTGGGCAGTATGAACAACACGCGGAAGAACCCGGCCCTGCGCTACACAGACGCCCGGGGACGGGAATGCTACCGGCCGGCCTACGAGCTGGAGAACGAAGAGGACGAACGCACCTCCCGCCATTGATGTCTTCGGGGTGGCCTCGGCTGCCCCGGCAGCTCTTGGCCTGCCAGGGAGAGCTAACCAGGCCCAAAGCCTTCCTAGAGTACGATTAGGACCGGGCCAGGCCCGTTAGGCCCAAGGTGAAATGCGTCAGTGCCCCTCCACGTATGCATACTGGAATGCCTTTCCGCAGCCTCTCTGGCCCCAGCAGTGGCCTGTGGGGCTGCCCCACACGTCGACAGCGAGTAGGAGGTTATGCACGCTGCACCCCTGCATTAAATGAGGCCCAGGGGCCAAGTTAGTAAATCCTGTCGATTCAAGTTCCAGCATCGCCTTCTTGGGTTTCGTGCTCCCTCACCCAAGGTCCAGTCTAGGCATTACATTTACTGCATTTTTTTAATACATCGGGTGATTCAGACTAAATTTTCCACTGGCGGAAAGTTTCTTGCTTCCCCTGTCCTACTGCAGCCCCACTGATCTTCACAAAATGCTACATCTAGGGGAGAGGAGATCCTGATGAAGGGCACGGCGGGGATGGCGATCTGCAGGGGAAAGGGAACTGGTGGAAGTTTCCCATTTAGTCAGGATACAACTCTGCTGTGTACCACGATCTGCCGCGGCCACGTGAGTTGCAAGCGGCAAACAAGAGCGTGCATTGCGTCCCGAGTAGGGTTGCCAACCTCCATGTCCTAGCTGGAGATCTCCCACTATTACACCTGATCTACAGCCGATAGAGATCACTTTGCCTGGAGAAAATGCCTGCTGTGGCAATTGGACTCTATAACACTGCCTGTCCTCTCAGGAGCTCAGGGGGAAGTATAGCAATCTCCCTTTCCTAGTTTTTCCTTCACAACAACCCTGTGAGGTAGGCTGGGCCGAGACAGAGCGACTAGTCCGAGGTCACCCGTCAAGCTGTGTGGGGATTTGAACGCAGGCCTTTTTTCTTCATAGGGTCAGAAGGCCGGGGCACACAATGTAGAAATGTTCGGGCAATAAGTGGACTTGGGAGTGGGGGAATTGTACCCCCGAGCCCCTGCCTCTGCACGTTCAGTTTAACACTCTGTATAGTTCCACAAAGTGTATTCATTTAGGGTTCCGTCCACATAATTTGGGGGAGGCTGGGGGGTACCACATTTCGTGGAGGGGGCCAGAATGCACTTCCATGAGAGGCAGCATGTTGTAGTGGTTAAGAGTGGTGGTTTGGAGTAGCGGACTCTCATCTGGAGAACCGGGTTTGATTCCCCTCTCCACATGAGCAGCGGAGGCTAATCGGGTGAACCGGGTTTGATTCCCCACTCCTACACATTCAGCCTGGCCTTGGGCTAGTCACAGTTCTCTTAGAGCTCTCTCAGCCCCACCTACCTCACAGGGTGTCTGTTGTGGGGGGGGGGGAAGGGGAGGTGATTGTAAGCCCGTTTGATTCTCCCTTAAGTGGTACAGAAAGTTGGCCTATAGAAACCAACTCTTCTTCTTCATGCACGTGCATGTCCAGAGGTGGGGATTCAAATACTTCCTGCTTCCTGAGAGCTCTTTCTGAGCAAAACAAAGGCTTTTAAAAACTTTGGCTTGGATTTCTCCTCCCCCTTTCTTTCAGATTGCTCCATTTTTTGTTCTTAAAATGCTTTTTTATGCGGCAATTGGGGTTTTGGGGGGAAATCTTCTCTCACAGTGAGCTCTGCGAAGTAAGCCAATCACAAAGCAGCATTTAAAGGGGAAGGGACTTGATTTGAGCTTGGAGACTGCTGGTGCAGAGATTCCCAACAGGAAAGTGTGGGTCCAGCCAGCTATGAACCTCAGGTAAAACTCTTATGCATAAATGACCCTTGAGACCTTTTTAGCTGGAGATATGAGAACTGTGCTCTGACCTAAATAGAGCAGGCTAGCCTGCTCTCATCAAATCATGGAAGCTGAGCAGGGCCGGCCCTGGCTTGTACTTGGATGGGAGACCACCAAGGAACGCCAGGGTTGCTATGCAGAGGAAGGCAATGGCAAGCCACCTGTGTTTGTTTCTTGCCTTGAAAACCCTACTGGCTTGCCATAAATTGGTTGCAACTTCACACGGCACTTCACACCCACGCAAAGGGCCCTTCAGATATCCTGGTACCAAACCACTGATGTCCCTCTGGACAGTTCACACATTGGTAAAGGTAAAGGTGGTCCCCTGTGCAAGCACTGGGTCATTACTGACCCACAGGGTGACGTCACATCCCGACGTTTCCTAGGCAGACCATGTTTACGGGATGGTTTGCCATTGCCTTCCCCAGTCACCCGCCCTTTACCCCCAGCAAGCTGCGTACTCATTTTACCGACTTCAGAAGGACGGAAGACTGAGTCAACCTTGAGCCGGCTGCCTGAAACGGACTTCCGTCGGGATCAAACTCAGGTCGTGAGCAGAACTCAGGTCTGCAGTACTGCAGCTTATCACTCTGTGCCACGGGGCTTCATGATTGACACGCTAATACATAGTGTATGTGTGTTATGTGCCATCAAGCTGCTTCCAATTTATGGCAACCCTGTGAATTATTTTTTTTAATATATACAGTTTATTGTTCAAGAATTGCTCACTCTTGCGTTGATATTGCCTCGTCGGTCTTTTAATTTTTAAAAAAATTATTTCAGTATACAAACCTCCGAAATGTCCTATCATTAACAGCCTTGATCAAGTCTTGTAAACTAAAGGCCGTGGCTTCGGCAGCTGAGTCAACCCCTCTCCTGTTAGATCTTCCTCTTTTCCTTCTGCCTTCAACCTTTCCTAGCATTATTGTCTTTTCCAGTGAGTCGAGTCTTGTCTTGATGTGACTATCGATAGATTAGTCATTTTAGAATCCAGGCTTGATTTGACCTAGAACTGACTTTTTGTCTTTTTGGTGGTCCACGGTGTCCTTACAACTCTTCTCTCACACCACATGTCAAATGAAATGAGTAAATTTTCTTCCTATCAGCTTTCTTCATTAGCCAGCTTACATCCATATATGTATGTTTGTGTGTGTGTGTGTGTTAAGTGCCGTCAAGTCGCTTCCGACTCATGGCGACCCTATGAATGGAAGTCCTCCAAAATGTCCTATCTTTGACAGCCTTGCTCAGATCTTGCAAATTGAGGGCTGTGGCTTCCTTCATTGAGTCAATCCATCTCTTGTTGGGTCTTCCTCTTTTCCTGCTGCCCTCAGCTTTTCCTAGCATGACTGTCTTTTCCAGTGACTCTTGTCGTCTCATGACGTGACCAAAATACGACAGCCTCAGTGTAGTCATTTTAGCTTCTAGGGTCAGTTCAGGCTTGATTTGAGCTATAACCCACTTATTTGTTTTTTTGGCAGTCCATGGAATCCGTAACACTCTCCTTCAACACCACATTTCAAAGGAATCTATTTTCTTCCTATCTGCTTTCTTCACTGTCCAGCTTTCACACCCATACATAGTAATAGGGAATATGTTGGCATGAATTAATCTAGTCTTGGTGGTCAGTGACACATCCTTACACTTCAAAATATTTTCTAGCTTCTTCATGGCTGCCCTTCCCAGTCTCAATCTCCTTCTGATTTCTTGGCTGTAGTCTCCCTTTTGGTTGATGGTGGAGCCAAGGAATAGAAAGTCTTGAACAATTTCAATTTCCTCATTGTCAACCTTAAAGTCATGTAATTCTCCTATAGTCATTACTTTTGTTTTCTTGATGTTCAGCTGTAGTCCTGCTTTGGCACTTTCTCTTTTAACTTTCAGCAGTAGTCGTTTCAAATTTTCACTATTTTCTGCCAATAATGTAGTGTCATCAGCATATCTCAAATTATTAATGTTCCTCCCTCCAATTTACACTCCACCTTCATCTAAATCTAATCCAGCTTTCCTAATTATTTGTTCTGCATGTAGATTGAAGAGATAGGGAGATAAAATACATCCTTGTCTGACACCTTTGCCAATTGGAAACCATTCAATTTCTCCATATTCTGTTCTAACTGTGGCCTCTTGTCCAGAGTACAGGTTGCACATCAAAACGACCAGATGTAGTGGCACACCCATTTCCTTTAAAACCAGCCATAGCTTTTCATGATCCACACAGTCAAAAGCTTTGCTGTAATCTATGAAACACAAGCTGATTTTCTTCTGAAATTCTCTCGTATGCTCCAGTAACCAGCATATATTTGCAATATGATCTCTAGTGCCTCCTCCTTTTCTGAAACCAGCTTGAACATCAGGCATTTCTCGTTCCATATATGGTAACAGCCTTTGCTGTAAGATTTTGAGCATCATTTTACTTGCATGAGAAATTAACGCGATGGTCCAATAGTTGCTGCAATCTTTGATGTCTCCTTTCTTGGGAATTGGAATGTAAATAGATCGTTTCCAGTCTGTGGGCCATTGTTTTGTTTTCCATATCTGTTGGCATATTCTTGTCAAGATTTTGATGGACTCCGTTTCTGTGGCTTGGAATAGCTCTATTGATATCCCATCTGCTCCTGGTGCTTTGTTTCTCCCGATTGCTCTCAATGCAGCTTTCACTTCACTTTCTAAAACTGTTGGTTCTTCCTCAAAAGATTCTTCTTGGAAAGAATCTTGTATCCTTTCATCTCTTCTGTATAGTTCTTCAGTGTATTCAGTGAATATACATCCATATATAGTAATGGGTAATACAGTAGTATGAATTATCTTGATCTTGGCCTCCAACAACACTTCCTTCCAACTGACCTTTTCCAGTTCCTTCCTTTCAAGTCTCCTGATTCCTTGGTTGCAGCTCATGCCGAAACAACATAAGACAGTGGAAAGATCAGATCTGTAAAAAAAGAAAGAAAGAAAACATTTGTGAAGGGGTTATGGCTCACAGGTGGGGCATTTGCTTGGCATACAGAAGGTCCCAAGTTCAATCCCCGGCATCTCCAGTTAAAGTGACTAGGCAGGTAGGTGATGTGAAAGACCTCCGCCTGAGACCCTGGAGAGCCATGGGGAGGGGCCGTGGCTCAGTGGTAGAACATCTGCTTGGCATTCAGAAGGTCCCAGGTTCAATCCCCGGCATCTCCAGTTAAAGGGACTAGGCAGGTAGGTGATGTGAAAGACCTCCGCCTGAAACTGGTCTCAGTAGGCAATACTGACTTTGTTGATGGACTGAGGGTCTGATTCAGTAGAAGGCAGCTTCATGTGTTCAAGAGTGGTGGCCTGAATCAGCTTGGAGATGTCCTATGGGGGAGGGACATTTAACACTTTCTCCGCATGGTCTTTTCCTAGTATAAATCTTCCCCCAGCTGTAACTTGAAGGGAAATGGATACTGTAAAGGAGGTGACGCGTGAGCCAGAAAGTCCCAGTGCCACAAACTCACAACAGTGGCTACAGACAGGTCCCTGTCCTCCCCAGGCTCCATCCCCAAATCTCCAGAAGCTTCTCTCCCTCTCCCATAATACCAGAACGCAGGGTCATCTGCTGAAGCTGGAGGGTGAGAGATTCAAAACTGATAAAAGGAAATATTTCTTCACACAGCGCATACTTAAATTGTGGGACTCCCTGCCCCATGATGTTGTGATGGCTGCCAACTTGGAAGGCTTGAAGAGGGGAGTGAACATGTTCATGAAAGAGAGGAGTATTCATGGCTACTAGTCAAAATGGCTACTAGTCATGATGCATCCCTATTCTCTCCAGGATCAGAAGAGCATGCCTATCATATTAGGTGCAGGATGGGGCTGCTGCAGTCGTCTTGTTTGTGGGCTTCCTAGAGGCCCCTGGTTGGCCACTGTGTGAACAGACTGCTGGACTTGATGGACCTTGGTCTGATCCAGCATGGCTTTCCTTATGTTCTTATCTTCTTCCCAACCTGGATCTGGCAACCCTGCATCTGGCTTGGGAAGACATGGCAACCCTATTGAGTAGAGAAGAGGACACCTCCATCTCTGACCAATGCAATGCTGATTCTGTAAACTTAGGCAGATGATGAGAGGGAGGGCAGGAAGGGTTGCGTCAGTGTTTAGCTGCCATGGCCCTTTCTTACATGCCCAGGGAAATGCCAATCACCACTTTGGGGTCAGGAAGCAATTTTCCTCCAGGCCAGAGATTCTGGAGGGTTTTTGCCTTCCTCTGGGCACAGTGCAGGGGTCACTGGGGCACGGGAGGAGGCGGTAGTTGTGAATTTCCTGCATTGTGCAGGGGGTTGGACTAGATGACCCATGAGGTACCTTCCAACTCCTTAGCAGCGCGATCCAGGCTGAAGTGCCCCGCATATTTTTTATTTCTTCACGCTGAACCGTCATTCCAGCTGAACTGTCATTCCAGCCGTCACTGCATACCTGCTTCGCTTTTCTTAAGAGCCCCTTTAACGCGACCTTTTGTATTTGCTCCGCCCCCGCTTCGAAGCATTCACTGAAGGAAGCATGCAGAATCCCAGCCCTAAGGCTTAGCTATGCAAACGACCATCGCTAATGGCTATGAAAACGAAGGAATGAAGGAGCAGGCGAGTGTGTGTGTGGGGGGTGGAATTTGTTTGACTTTCTCCTCTTGCATCGGGACCGTGAATAGTCATTTTAAAGGGCGGATTTTAAAAAGCAGCTTTGGGCGAGCCTCAAAATCGACCCTGCATAAATGGCCTATGCTTCTATCACCCACCTGTCAGTTTCTGGTAGCTACCAAGCTGCCAAAGACACCGGCCGGAATGATAAAGGCAACCACCCATTGTGAAACGAGGGATGAGATGGGGTATGTATCTCTTTAGAACGGCAACGTGCCTCCTTTTCATTAAAAAACGTTCCAGGGAGCTCACAATGATGGTCAAACACTCGAACCCGCTGTTCTGTTGTCCTGTGATGTGCTTGTGTGCGAGAAATAGGCAGGACTCCCTTCCTTTTGGGGACGGGGAACAATGCACGCTCGGGCAGCACCCGGCCTTCCACGGGGCTTGAATGATAGGGCCCCGTGAGCTCCCAGAGAACGCAGAAGCTTCCAGTGAACGGCACACAGAGGCAAGGGGAGCATCGCATGCCAGCCAGAACCCAGTCCCGAGCTGACACCCCAGCCCGATGTATCCTCTGCAGAGGTTCGCAGGCCCGCGTCCCTGGGCCACCGCGGCCCCCCCGGGTGGCTTCGGCCTGTGGCGGGCCGCGCGGGGCATGGCACTGCCCTACAACAAGAGCAAACTGCCCTCCAACCTGAGTTACTGGTGCCTGGAAAAGCTCCGAGAGTTTGCCTACGTTTTCCTCTGCTGTTGGTGTCTGAAGGAGCTGCTGGATTAGACGCCCTCGCGGATGCCTGCGGTCGTGTGCCGTGCAGTGTTTTTTCCTCCCGACCCTGGTGCTGGCCTGCCTTAATGCCAAGGCCTTTGTGTGTGGGGCTTCTGTTCTCCTCCCAAACCCAGGGGCTGCCGTATCCCTCGCTGCCGGAGACGCCAAGTAAGTCACAAGGGTCTCTTGTGGTGTGGTGGTTTGGAGCGGCGGAGTCTGGTCTGGAGAACCGGGTTCGATTCCCCAGTCCCCCACACGAGCGGCGGAGGCTAATCTGGTGAATTGGATTTGTTGCCCCACTCCTACACAGGAAGCCAGCTGGGTGACCTTGGGCTAGTCACAGCTCTCTCACCCCCACCTCCCTCACAGGGTGTCTGTTGTGGGGAGGGGGAAGGAAGGTGATTGTAAGCCGGTTTGATTCCCCCTTAAGTGGTAGAGAAAGTCGGCATATAAAAACCAACTCGTCGTCGTCGTCTGGTGAAGAGTTTGTGATTTGTTGTATAGAAACAAGAAAGGAGAGGATTTTTCCCATTCCATTCCTAAACCATTCTGCAACCCCCCCCTCCCATGTTCCATTTCTCAGATCCTAAGGAGAATGCCTAAAATGAATTCCGGCATAGCAGCATGTCCAGTTAGCCACAGGTTTCTGTCCCTTCCCTTTATCTACATCTTTTATCTTCCTCATCAGTGCTGATGCATGCATGTGCATTGATCAAACACTCTGGAGGGTGAGAGATTACAAACAGATAAAAGGAAGTCTTTCTTCGCACAACACATAGTTCAGTTGTGGAACTCCCTGCCCCAGGATGTGGTGATGGCTGCCAACTTGGAAGGCTTGAAGAGAGGAGAGGACATTTTCATGGAGGAGAGGTGTATTCATGGCTATTAGTAAAAATAGATACTAGTCATGACTAGTTCTCTCCAGTAGCATACCTATTCTCTCCAGTATCAGAGGAGCATGCCTATTATATGAGGTGCTGTGGAACACAGGCAGGAGAATGCTGCTGCAGTGGTCTTGTTTGTGGGCTTCCTAGAGACTCAGAACAGCATGTTAAGGTACTCACTTTGGGGAAGGGAGAAAAGGAGGTATATGACTCTCAGAAGCTGCTGTCATCAAGGGTTTGGGGTGGGGTTGTTTTGCATCATGGCCAGGTGTAGGTGCAGTCTATCTGGACTGTGAGAAATAAGGAAGGCTTCTCTTGATCTTGCCAGCTTACCAACCTAGTTGATATTTCATTTCAGCCCCCTGCAAGGTAAAATTCCAGCGTTCCCTAAGACAGCGATGACCATTTTGGAAAGCAGCGCAGAAGGAATTACTCTTGGCCTTGGGGAAAGAAGGGAATGAGAAGAGCCAGTTTCAAGCTGCATTTTCATCGGCTGCCAGCCTAGAAATGTTAACAACGACAGCCCAAAGGAGACTTTGGCCTTTAAATGGAAATTCTGGGCATCTCCAGCTGGCTGAGGAAGACCATCTGCATGTTCAAACATAGAACTGTTATGTGGTCCTACTGAAACCGGTTTTACACTAGAATTGGGGGTGAGTGTGATGGGCAGAGGCAAAGGATGACAAGGCCTCTCGTACCTTCAACTGTCTGGTCAAAGATAGAATATTAGCAGCTGCAAGTTTTCATATGTGGGGGGGAAGCTTAAACTCTCTATTTAATACAACTCCACACAAAGGCCTATTCGCCTTTTGCGCCCAGTCTTTCCTTTATCAGAATGACTGCTTCCTGTATGTTGAAAGCTAGCTCCCCAAGGAGGAGGTTAGGTTAGAACTCTTGACCCTACTATATTAGTTTTCTTCATGCATGGAATTTTTTTTTTTTTAAGGATGGAAGGCCGTTAAGTGATGTGATCGGGGCAGCCCCGGTTTGGCCTCAAGCCCCTGTAGGTGTGGTTTTATCAGTAGTCGAGCTAAACAAACTTTACTTTTTTAAGTACTGTTGTATCCCACCTGTCCTCAAAGGAGCGTACGTGGCTGTGTCCTCCTTTAATCTTGCGACAATTCTGTGAGGGGGTTTAGGCTGAGAGAGAGAGTGATAGATAAATAAATAGTATGGCAGGGTCCCCCTTGGCCCCAGCAGAGGATGGGGGGTAGGGTTGCCAGATCCAGGCTGGGGAAATCCTGAAGGTTTGCGGGGGGAGGCCTGAGGAGGACAGGGACCTCAGTGGGGTACAGTGTCATAGAGTCCACCCTCCAAAGCAGCCATTTTCTCCAGGGGAACTGATCTCTGCAGCCTGGAGATGAGCCGCAATTCCAGGGGAACCCTAGGCTTGCATACCAAGTGGGTGACCCACCCAGTCAGTTTCAGGGCAAGAACCAGATCTTCCCAGGCTGAATCCAACACTCTAACCACTAGACTACACAATTGATTTCTGCAGATCTAACCTCTGTCATTCCCTGCCATGTCAACTAAGGTTGCCAGGTCCTTCTTCACCACTGGTGGGAGGTTTTTTGGGCGGAGCCTGAGGAGGGCAGGGTTTGGGGAGGGGAAGGGCTTCAATGCTGTAGAGTCCAATGGCCAAAGCAGCCATTTTCTCCAGGTGAACTGATTTCTATCTGCTGGAGATCAGTTGTAATAACGGGAGATCTCCAGCCACCACCTGGAGGTTGGCAACCCTAATGCCAGCCATTAATGCTGCCCTTGCTTCCGGGAAGGCAAGTATCTTCTCCTCCCCAAGACACTTCCCACAGTGCCAAAGGAGTTCCCATGAATCCAGAACAGAGACAGCTCTCTCTCAGTGGCCTACCTGTAATGTATCTAGGGTTGCCAGCTCCAGGTTGGGAAATAACTGGAGATTTTGGGAGCGGAGCCTGAGGAGGGCGGGGTTTGGAGAGGGGAGGGACTTCATTGCCGTAGAGTCCAATGGCCAAAGTGGCCATTTTCTCCAGGGGAACTGATCTCTGTCACCTGGAGATCAGTTGTAATAGCGGGAGATATCCAGCTAGTACCTGGAGGTTGTATCAAAAATTAGTACAAGGCTCACTGTAATGCAACAGATATCTTATTTACTACTAGCAAGTGCAAGGTGCTAAACAAACATCAATCAACAAGGACTAGTGAAGATACAAAGCTGGCTGCTTTGCTGAAAGGCGCACGGAGAAATGAAATACTCTGAATAATTCTTACATTATTACCTTGGAAGGAACGTTGTTATTTGAGAAGCTGATGGCTGAAGAAGCTGCTCTGCAGCAGTGAAAACGCAAAAATACATCCAGAAGGCGTTTCCATCTCGTCCTCTGCTTCATTTTTGGTTCGTTGTATAATTTGAAGATTGAAACTATATCTATTATAAGAGAGGAAAACGTTGTAATATCAACTCGTTGTGATACTGTAGTTGCTATTGTTTCAGCTACATCTATGTAGTTTTCGTCTTGTCAGTTTCATGTTACATTGTATCTTCACTAGTCCTTGGTGATTGATGTTTGTTGAGCACCTTGCACTTGCTAGTAGTAAATAAGATATTTGTTGCATTACAGTGAGCCTCGTACTAATTTTTGATACAGCTTGACTTTTTAGTATTAGTGCTACTTTCTCCAGACAGTACCTGGAGGTTGGCAACCCTAAATGTACTTCCACACTTCTGGGATTTCCTTTGTTAATTCTGAAATGCTAATAAAATATCTTTGGATTTTGGGTGTCTTTAATTGATTAATGTTGTTGCAAGGGAGCATTTGGCCAAAGGTTCAGGGCATACTGATAAACATTCTTCGTCACATGATGCTTATGGAACTCACTGCCACAAGACAGGGCTACAACCGGCACTCACTTAGGACACTTTAAAAAGGAGGTCAGGGAAAAGGTGAAGTCCGTTGGCTTCTACTAGCCACGACAGCTAAACGAAACCTCCATTTACAGGGGCACTATACAGTCAAATACTGAACAGGCCTGCTCTGCTCATGAGTTCCCAGAGGTGTCTGGCTGACCGTTGCGCGAAACAGGGTTCAGGACTCAACAGTATTCAGGTTCTTACTGGATGCGGATTTGTCACCAGCTGCAAGCCAGGACAGCTACATGGAGCCTCCAGGTTCCAAAGCAGTGTACCTTTTAAATCCAGGAGCTGGGGTAGAGTTGCCATGTCCCTCTTCCCCACCGGCGGGAGATTTTGGGGGTGGAGCCTAGGGAGGGGGGTTGGGGAGGGGAGGGACTTCAATGGCCAAGGGAACTGATCTCTATCGGCTGGAGATCAGTTGTAATAGCAGATCTCCAGCTACTACCTGGAGGTTGAGTAATCAAACGTATGCACTTGTTAGGAGCTCAATAAAGCACATCTAAAGCAATATGCAAAAGGTTGTATTCTGAGGAAGAGCCTCACCTCAACAATATCCCAAGGATATAAATTCAGAGCAAGGACTTGTTGATATACAGTAAGAATACAAAAAGGTAAGTATATATACAAGAATAAATCAGGTGCACAAAAGTTAACAGTCCAGAATGGTAATGTCCAAATGAAGCACGGAACAAATTTCAACAAGGATATTGCTGGAAATCTGACACAAAGAAACGGGCTAGCCAAACTTCTTGCAAAAACAGTAACACACAACCATGTTTATTTAAAGTGTAGCAATATCCCTGGTGGTGGGAGGACTGCTTGTAGGATGTACCACATACAGAAATGAAGTGGACATTGTAATATGGGAAGACACAAGAAAGCTGAAGAAGACTGAAGAATCGAAACGGCCGTCTGGTCTGTTGATTTACGGGTCTCCCTGTGAGAAAAACACCGAGACAAGGATCTAAGTTTTATTTAGGACTACAGTGGCTGCTTTATCTTATCAGACTTACCTTATTTGTTTTTTGGAGATAATTACCAGGACTGGCTGCTGCGTCTCAGCTGTAGTTTGTCCCGTTGTATTTATGTTTGTATGTAACCAACCTCGTGAAATATCGGTGTATTGCTACACTTTAGACAAACATAGTGGTGCGTTACCGTTTTTGCAAGAAGTTTGGCTAGCCCGTTTCTTTGTGTCAGATCTCCAGCTACTACCAGGAGGTTGGCAACCCCTATGCTGGGGACTAGCAGCAAGGTTTACGGTTATTTTCCCAGGATGCAGGACTAGAGGGATCCAGCGAGGCCACCCCATTACTCTTAAGGAACCCTGGTTGCAAGCAAAACACCTCCCCCCCTCTCCTGCACTAGCCTCTTCCCCATCCCCGCCTGGGCCCAGCCTCCGGCCTGTCTCCAGCTCTCCTCCAGACCATTTCCTGCCTCCTCCGATAAGATCCTCTCTCTGCACAGGGCCCAGACTGGCTGGAGCTGCCCAAAGGTCACCGGCTGGCCAGGCCGCAGCCATGCTGAGAACGCTGCCAGCCGGTGGGCACTGCCCTCAGAAGCCGGGCTGGCATCATCTCCGACCAACCGTGCCCAGTGGAAGATCTTGGCAGGGGCTATCTGTTGTGTAGATCCCCCCTGGGTGGCCTTATGCATGGAGCCCCGGGGGTCCCGATCCCCTGGAAGGCTTGATCCGGGATTGGGGGTACACCTGGGTACCCGGGCACCACCTGGCACCTAGGCCCTCTGTCATTAGGACGTCTGGTTTGAAGGGGATGGACGGGGCAGTGCCGGCGCCAGCCATACTGCTCTTATCTTTCTGGGAAGTTGGAGTAGGAAATGCAAATGACAGTGGGCTTGGCGCCATCAGAGGGGCCTCTCTCTGTTCTTAAAGGGGAAGCCCTTGTGGATCCGGGACGATTGGCATCTCCCCCCACCCTTCCCTCCCTGGCAGACTTCCTAGGCTTTCAAACAAGATGAGAGTCCAGCCATCAGATTCCCCCTCCCATTCTTTACACTGAAGACTCTGCCCCAGTGTGTGAAGCCAGATTGGTGCAGTAGTTAAGAGCTGTGTTAGGGTTGCCAATCTCCAGGTACTAGCTGGAGATCTCCTGCTATTACAGCTGATCTCCAGCCGATAGAGATCAGGTCACCTGGAGAAAATGGCTGCTTTGGCCATTGGACTCTATGGCATTGAGGTCCTTTCCCTCCCCAAACCCCACCCTCCTCAAGCTCCGCCCCAAAAACCTCCCGCCACCAGTGGCAAAGAGGGACCTCAAGGAAGCCCACAGACAAGACAACTGGAGCAGCACCCTCCTGCCTGTGTTCCACTACACTTAATATCACAGGCCTGCTCCTCTGATCCTGGAGAGAATAGGGATGCATCATGACTAGTAGGCATTTTGACTAGTAGTCATGGATAGCCCTCTCCTCCATGAACATGTATGCTCATAAGATGAATGACCTTGGACATGTAAAAAAAGCAAACCATACAGCTGTACACTGGCAGTTTTCCCAAGAGGTAAACCGAGGCAGTGGGTTTTGCATGCCAGAAAGGGAACCAGCCGTACAACTACTCAGAAACCCCTTCTGCGCAAACTCCACTGGAATTTTTAAAACCATTATTCAGATATTTACATTCTGCTTTTCTCCCCAACTGGGATCCAAAGCCACTTTTCTTCTCTCCTCCACTTGATCCTCACAACAACCCTTTGAGGCTGGTCAGGCTGAGATTGTGTGACTGGGCCAAGGCTGCAGGGATCAGAGATCTCTCCAGGATCAGAGGAGCATGCCTATTATATTAGGTGCTGTGGAACACAGGCAGGAGAACGCTGCTGCAGTCGTCTTGTTTGTGGGCTTCCTACCCTAGTTGGCTGCTGTGTGAATAGACTGCTGGATTCGATGGGCCTTGGTCTGATCAGCCTGGCCTTTCTTAGGCTCTTATGTACTTGCAGAACCTCAAAACTCTCTGCATCAGAGCATCTCCATAACAGGCTAAGTTTGCATCTGCTGCAAGGGGCACTTGTTTCATAGTTAACCTGTGGAACTCCCTATCGCAGGATGTGGTGATGGCTGCCAACTTGGAAGGCTTGAAGAGGGGAGTGGACATGTTCATGGAGGAGAGGGCTATCCATGGCTGCTAGTTGAAATGGATACTAGTCTTTATGCATCCCTGTTCTCTCCAGGTTCAGAGGAGCAGGCCTATTGTGTGAGGTGCAGTGGAACACAGGCAGGATGGTGCTGCTGTAGTAGGGTTGCCAGGTCCCTCTTCACCACCAGCGGGAGGTTTTTGGGGAGGAGCCTGAGGAGGGCGGGGTTTGGGCAGGGGAGGGACTTCAATGCCATAGAGTCCGATTGCCAAAGCGGCCATTTCTCCAGGTGAACTGATCTCTGTCGGCTGGAGATCAATTGTAATAGCGGGAGATCTCCAGCTAGTACCTGGAAGTTGGCAACCCTACTCTGCAGCTGTCTTGCTTGTGGGCTTCCTAGAGACCCCTGGTTGGCCACGATGTGAACAGACTGCTGGACCTGATGGGCCTGGGTCTGATAATCCAGCCTGGCCTTTCTTATGTTCTTATGCTGACCCTGACTACAGAAGTCCAGGGGGGGCTCAAAGACTAACAACATTTAGCCCAAGATTCGAGTCCAGTTAGTAGCATAAAGCCCAACTACATTTTCCAGGCTACCCCAATGTTGTCTGACCTCAGCAGCTAAGCAAGGGTTGGCCCTAGTTATAATTTGGATGTGACACCACCAAGGAATACTAGGGTCCCTATGCCGTGGGTAAGATCCCCTGGAATTGCAGCTCGTCTCCAGACTACAGAGATCAGTTTCCCTGGGGATAATGGATGCTTTGGAGGGTGGACTCTATGGCATTATACTAGGGTTGCCGACCTCCAGGTGGTGGCTGGAGATCTCCTGCTATTACAGCTTATCCTAGAGGCCCCTGGTTGGCCACTGTGTGAACAGACTGCTGGACTTGATGGGCCTCGGTCTGATCCAGCAGGGCCTTTCTTATGTTCCCATATTCTTATAAGTTTCCTTGGTAGACCAGGGATTCAAACCTGGGTTCTCCCAGATCCTAGTCCAACACTCGAATCACTACACACTGGCTCTCAGTGCTGTGTGAACGAATTAAAGGTGTTTGTGCAGGAAATCTTTTCTTCGGTGTGTCCCGTGGCTTGGGGTGGGGGGGCCAGATCATGCATCTCAGCCACCAAACTGCCCCCACTGTCCAGTTGCCTGCTCGCAGTTGTCCCCCCCCTGCCCACAGCCTCCAAACCAAGGTTTTTCCAGCTCTCCCCCCCCCCCCGCTTCCTCCTGTCGCTATTGACTCCCACACAGAAGAGGCTGGACCGGGGAAGGGAAGGGAGGGAACCGCCAGAGAGAAAAAGCCCTGTCTGGAAGCCTGCAAACTGAGCCGTCCCGGTCTCCCTGGCGGGTGTGCACACGTCAGTGCGTCCACCCATCCTCGGCTTCCACAGTGAGTGATTCCCTCAAATCTGGCTTTGCACGGGGCCCCTTGCCCACTGGCTGTCACTGGTTATTGGGGTGTGTGTGTGTGTGTGTGTGGTAGGCGCACATGGAAGAGTCTTTGGGTCCTGATGCATCAGGGTTTGCGGTTTGCTTGTGCATATGCTTGCGTGTGATGGGCATTTGTCAGTGCGTTTGCGTTTTCCCCCCCTGCACACTTTGTGCCAGCGTGGTGCAGTGGTTAAGAGCGGTGGTTTCGAGCAGTGGACTCGGATCTGGAGAACCGGGTTTGATTCTCCACTCCTCCACGTGAGCGGCGGAGGCTAATCTGGTGAACTGGATTTGTTTCCCTACTCCCTACACAAGAAGCCAGCTGAGTGACCTTGGGCTAGTCACACTCTCTCAGCCCCACCTACCTCCCAGAGTGTCTGTTGTGGGGAGGGGAAGCGAAGGTGATTGTAAGCCGGTTTGATTCTTCCTTAAGTGTTGGAGAAAGTCGGCATATAAAAACCAACTCTTCTTCTTCTTCTTCTTCTTCTTCTTCTTCTTCTTCTTCTTCGTAGCTTACCAAATAGAGGGGGTGTGGATACCTGTCATGGTGTAACCACATTGGGTGGGACTTTTTCCGCAAGGGAGCCTTTTTGCTTGCGCATGAAGGTTTGTCTTGTTGCGCTTCGATGTGAGTATGCAGCTGTATGAGAACCAGAGACAAATTTCTTGGCGCAATGGTGCATCCGGGTGATGATCTCTTTTCTTCCCAGACGCGTAACACCTAAGATCACTCAAAGACAATTACTTCCATTAGCCACAGCTTCTCTGATTAGGCATGATAGCTAAATAGAACCTCCATGTTCAGAGACAGTATACCTTTGAATATCAGTGGCAGGGGAGAGAGGCTACCTTCTAAAAGGCCCTGGTGAGAACCAGGATGCTGGACTAGGTGGACTGTGGGTATGATTCAGCAGGGCTCTTCTTATGATCCAGAAAGCACCTCTCATTGAGAGCCAGCGTGGTGTAGTGGTTAAGAGCGGAGGTTTGGAGCGGCGGACTCTGATCTGGAGAACTGGGTTTGATTCCCCGCTCCTCCACATGAACGGCAGACTGTAATCTGGTGAACTGGATTTGTTTCCCCACTCCTCTCCATGAAGCCAGCTGGGTGACCTTGGGCTAGTCATAACTAACTCAGCCTCACCTATCTCACAGGGTGTCTGTTGTGGGGAGAGGCAGGGAAGGTGATTGTAAGCTGGTTCGAGTCTCCCTTAAGTAGTAGAGAAAGTCGGCATATAAAAACCAACCTTCTTCTTCACACACACACACACACACACACACACACACACACACACACACACACACACTTATATAGTTATAGTTATATATTTATATATATAGTTATATAGTTAAATATTGTTATATAGTTATATATAGTTAATTGAACCTTGTAGATTGTTTCAAAGATTCCTACTGCTAGTGAGCCTAAGAGATGTGTTTTAAAAAATGACTTGTGTTCACCAGCAGGGAAGATGACCCCGGGGGTGGGGGAGTTCCTAGGCTCTGGCAAACGCTGACATCGCCCACTGCTGATAACAGCCCAGTCTATTGGGATGTTGAATGCACAAGCAAACAGATCTACGTGCATACTCAGAATTGTTGTGCGGAATTTGCTCGTTGCGCAACTGCATTTGTGGAGCCCAACGTGGGCCTCTCAAAAGAGGCACCAACTGGCAAAAGTATGCACTTGGATGTCATTGAGCGTGCATCGGACTTTGAACGGATATTGTGCATCCTTGTATCCAGATCTGTTTTTGTACACGAGGGTATGCTTGGGTGTGCTTGCAAACGTTTCCTGCATTTCTATTCCAGTCCTTTTTGGATGCCCTCAGAGTATCTGTGCAGGTACAGAGTGCTCATAGGCAAAGAGGCCTTCCCTAAGGTAATGCCTAAGAGGCATTCCCATAGATAAACTGGACCAAAGCTTCTCTCATACGTTGGCAGGAATATATCTTCTGACAGCATCCGAGAAGAGGCATTCCTCTTATTTCACAAACTGGTGGGAATGCCTCTTCTAAGAACATCTTAGCAGAGGCACCCCCTTCTCATTCTAATTCCCGAAGGTTTCCCACTTCTTAACCCAGGAGGGAATGCCTCTTCCAATGCCATTTTTAGGAGAGGCATTCCCCTGTTGTCTCACACATAGTGTAGTGGTTAAGAGCGGTGGTTTGGAGCGGTGGACTTTGATCTGGAGAACAGGGCTCGATTCCCCACTCCTCCACATGAGTGACGGAGGCTAATCTGGTGAACTGGATTTGTTTCCCCACTCCTACACACAAAGCCAGCTGGGTGACCTTGGGCAAGTTACAGCTCTGTTAGAGCTCTCTCAGCCCCACCTGCCTCACAGGGTGTCTGTTGGGAGGGGGAGGGAAGGTGATTGTAAGCCAGTTTGAGTCTCCCTTAAATGGTAGAGAAAGTCGGCATATAAAAACCGACTCTTCTTCTTCTAGATGACACTTGGCATCTGCCATGTTTATCGCTGGCTGTGTTAGTTTTGTAAAACATCAACCGCTCAGTGAATTGGGGGCGAGCGCAACAGCATCTACTTTGCAAGGAAGATTCGAGGTTCTTAGTTTCAGAGAATGGCCAATCCTTGACTTTGCCATCTCAAATATCCTCCATGTCTTTTTGAGCAGATCAGTATGAAATCTCTTATATCCATATGGGTACAGATACATTATTCTGGATTGCTTGCTTGACCAGCATGGTGAAGAGTTCCTTTCATTTTGGAATGTGGGAGAACTTTCTATGCTGATCAGCAGCTTACTTTGTTGGATAGTCATCTGAAGCATAATTTAGTATTTTTGTAATTATTTTAACTTATGCTTTAATTATATTGCATTGTATTATATATACTAACTGTTGGAAGCTGCCCTGAGCCCGACTTGGTTGGGAAAGGGCGGGGTTAAAAATTGAATAAAACACAATAAATAAAATAGTTTGAGTATGCAAAATTGTAATTCGGGGAAATTTATTGCTATATAGAAATTATACAAGTATTTCATAAGAGTTGAATAATAGAGGTGTCAGTGTACAGAGGTAAATATAACAACTTCATTAACAAATAGCTTTTTAAATAGTATATTAATGAATCAATATTGGGGGGGGGAAATGCAAATATAAAATTAGAAAATAGAAACAGTTATGTGGGGTTAGTAGGATAGTAGTGAACTCTTAGCATAGTTCTTGTAGTCAGGGTTGTATCAGTAATTAATAAGATTGTGTTGCATGCCATGAAGTGCCGTCAAGTCGCTTCCGAGTCCTGGTGACCCTATGAATCAACGTCCTCCAAAATGTCCTATATTTGACAGCCTTGCTTAGATCTTGCAGACTGAAGGTTGTGGCTTCCTTTATTGAGTTAATCCATCTCTTGCTGGGTCTTCCTCTTTTCCTGCTGCCCTCAACTTTTCCTAGCATGATTGTCTTTTCCAGTGACTCTTCTCATAATGTGACCAAAATACGATAGCCTCAGTTTAGTTGTTTTAGCTTCTAGGGTCAGTTCAGGCTTGATTTGATCTAACACCCACTGATTTGTTTTTTTGGCAGTCCAGGGTATCCGTAACACTCTCCTCCAACACCACATTTCAAAGGAATCTACTTATTTCCTATCGGCTTCAGCTTTCACACCAGTACATAGAAATAGGGAATACGATGGCACTAATTAACTTGATCTTGGTGGCCAGTGACACATCCTTACACTTAAAAATATTTTCTAGCTCCTTCAGGGCTGCCCTCCCCAGTCTCAATCTCCTTCTGATTTCTTGGCTGCCGTCCCCCTTTTGGTTGATGGTGGAGCCAAGGAATAGAAAGTCTCCAACAATTTCAGTTTCCTCATTGTCAACCTTAAAGTTGTGTAAGTCTTCTGTAGTCATTATGAAAGGTATAGGCACTTTTTAGAAGAGGGGGAAATTGCTGTATGCATGTTGTGTGCATGTAGGGTTTGTGGTGTTTTTGTATTTAATAATATATATATATATATATATATATATATATATATATATATATATATATATATATATATATATATAGACAGTGTTGCCAAGACTTGCCTTTTCAAAGATCATGCAACCATAAGCGGTGCTCGGAACGCGCTGTTTGAATGCCAAAAAATGAGTCGTCTCCTTCTTCCGGTTCCAGCCTCATGTTCCGGTCGCGAAGAGCCAGCTTAATACAGCGGCTCTGGAGGCTCCGCTGCCCGACGCCTGGCCCGGACGACAGCCCTGGGGCCCTGAAACCGGCTGCTCACGCCCTCTTCAAGAAGCTGAAGGACACCGAACTGGAGCTGCTCCTGCGGGCGGTGGAGAGCCGAGGGGCGGGCGAGTCGGGCTGCATCTGGGTCGAGCCCCGCGGGTCCAGGCCCGGCCTGCCGGCCTCGCTGCTCCTGTGCCGCCTCTACCGCTGGCCGGACCTGCGCCACTGGCACGAACTCAAGCGCCTGAGCTGCTGCAGGAGCCCCGGGGGTGAAGGCCCCGTCCAGTGCTGCAACCCGCACCATCTCAGCCGGCTCACCACCCCCGGTGAGTGAAACGGGGGGATGATCGGCCAACGGCGATGTCTGGCTTTGGCCGGGCCTTGCCACAGGGGACCCAACAGCATGGTGCCCGACAGCACGCTTCCTAGTTCCCGCCACATTTTTTAAAAATGTGCCACCACAACACAAGGATTAGGGTTGCTAGGTGTCTGGTGGTGGCGGGCAAAATCCCGCCAATCCACTAGGGTTGCCCAGTGCCCGGTGGTGGCAGGCAAAATCCCGCCCATCCACTGGGCTGCCCACCGACCAGCTGAGGGCTGGCATGCTGGCAGCTGAGGGCCGGCATGCTGCATGTGCGTCACTTCTGGGTTTACCTGGAAGCGACGCGGACGCTCTGGCAACCTTGGCTAAAACTCTCTGGAAACCACAGAGCTCCAGCCGAGATTGCTAGAGCGTCCGCGTCGCTTCTGGGTAAACCTGGAAGGGGCGCGGGTGCGTTGCGTGGAGTGTGCGTGCATCGTGCACCGCACACCGTGGCTACGGCCCCGTAAAGCTCCCACAGGTGGAGCTACGGGGCCTGGCAAGCCTACAATCCACCCCCAGCCCGTCGGCCAGCTGAGGGCCAGCGGGCAGACGTGCATGCGTGCCTAAATACTGCGGCACGTCACTTCCGGTTTACATCTAGAAGTGCTGCATCGCGAGGGGCCTTATACCACTCAAACGTATACCACTCATACAGTACCTGGAGGTTGGCAACCCTACCTGGAATGCTCTGAGAAGATGTGAGTGAATTTGCCCTCAGTGCAAAGAACAATTCTCTTTTCCCCTCCAGTTGTAATAGCAAGAGATCTCCAGCCACTACCTGGAGGTTGGCAAGCCTATGTGCCAGCCATTTTGTGGCTGGGCCCTCCATTCTGTGTCGGAATTCCAGATGTGCCCCCAGGCTCGAAAAGGTTGGGGACCCCTGCCCTAGCACGCGAGGATTAGCTTCCGCATATATTTTCAACGTCGGGGTTTTTATCCGTCCTCCCCTCCAAATCCGAATTGGAATCTTCTTTAAAAAATGTTTTTTTAATTATGTTATTTATGGTCCGCTTTTCTCACTGGGACTTAAGCCATATTACACAGTGTGAGACAATACCCAGCGGCAGGGTGCAACACCCAAGAAACAAAGCAACAGGGTTTGGATTGTATAAATCTGGAACCTGCCAGAAATCTCAAAACAGAACGGAAACAAAGGCAGAAGTATGAACACAATGCATTGAACGGTGCACAAATTTCATAGTAGGATGACCCTACATACAGCAACAGGCACTACAAACTATGCACGGTAGCCAGCGCAGTGTAGTGGTTAAGAACGGTGGCTTGGAGCGGTGGAGTCTGATCTGGAGAACCGGGTTCGATTCCCCACTCCTCCGCATGAGCGGCGGAGGCTCATCTGGCGAACTGGATTGGTTTCCCCACTCCTCCGCACAAAGCCAGCTGGGTGACCTTGGGCAAGTCACCCTCTCTCAGCCCCACCTACCTCGCAGGGAGGCGAAAGGAAGGTGATTGTAAGTCGGTTTGATTCTCCCTTAATTCTATTTCTATTGGACCATGGACTATAGCAGCCCAATCACGGACTTGGCTTTGCCTGTGTTCCCATTGGACTATGGACTACAACGGGGCCAATCGCGCACTTGGGGGGCGTGGCTCCGGGCGGTCGGGATTGGCATATAAACCAGGGCGTTGTGCCCGTCCAGGAGAGCTCCGGAGTTCCAGCTGAGATCACCTCTAGGTTGTTAATAAAGCGGCTGCTGTTGGGACGCCGTCTCCAGCCTCGTGTATCACCCACGCATACACAATACTGGCGACGAGGATAGGATTCAGCTGGTAGGCAGCCCGGCTAAAACCCAGTTGAAATCATGAGCGATAGCTGGTAGGCAGGCCGGCTAGTCCAGCAGAAATCGCAGGTGAAGGAGCCTGGAGAAGATAGCAAGCTCAACATGAGCCTTGCTTCCCCCTGCATACATACCACCCCTTTCCCCTAAGATGGAGCCTACCCGCCTAACCTATTGTCTCCAGGATCAGAGCAGCATGCCTATTATATTAGGTGCCGTGGGACACAGGCAGGATGGTGCTGTTGCAGTCGTTTTGTTTGTGGGCTTCCTAGAGGCACCCAGTTGGCCGCTGTGTGAACAGGCTGCTGGACTCGAGGGACCTTGGTCTGATCCCTCATAGCCTTTCTTAGGTTCATATGGTCTAACGATGCATTCCTAATCTCTACAGTATCAGGAGCATGCCCATTTTATTAGGTGCCGTAGAACACAGTCGTCTGCTTGTGGGCCTCCTAGAGGCACCTGGTTGGCCACTGTGCAAACAGACTGCTGGACTCAATGGGCCTCGGTCTGATCCAGCATGGCCTATCTTACGTTCTTATGAGTGGACATGTTCATGGAGGAGAGGGCTATCCGTGGCTACTAGTCAAAATGGATGCTAGTTATGATGCATCCCTATTCTCTCCAGGATCAGAGGAGCAGGCCTATTATATGAGGTGCTGTGGAACACAGGCAGGATGGTGCTGCTGCAATGGTCTTGCTTGGGGGCTTCCTAGAGGCCCCTGGTTGGCCACTGTGTGAACAGACTGCTAGACTTGATGGGCCTTGGTCTGATCCAGCAGGGCCTTTCTTATGATCTCTTGCTTGTTTTCCCTTCCAGAGACTCCGCCGCCCCCGTACTGCAAGATCTCCCCCTTTGGCGTCCCCGCAAAGTGCCCCAGCGTCTTGGACAACAAGCTCAAAGTCTGGCAAGGTGAGACAGATGCAGAGGCAATCACATGGTTCTTTGCAAGGGAGGGGGGAACTGTCCCCAGGGCCAGACCAAAGCCTGTTTCCAAGGCTGAAGAATGTGGACCCATGAAGCTGCTTTATACTGAATCAGACCATCGGCCTATCAGGGTCAGTATTGTCTACTCAGGGTGGCAGCTGCTCTCCAGGGTCCCAGACAGAGGTCTTTTACATTGCTTACCATTGGATCCTTTTAGCTGGAGATGCCAGAGACTGAACCTGGGACCTTCTGCATGCCAAGCAGATGCTCTACCACTGAGCCACGCCCCTCCCCATCATTTTCTCTGTATCTATCTCCAAGAACATAAGATAAGCCATGCTGGATCAGACCAAGGCCCATCGAGTCCAGCAGTCAGTTCACACAGTGGCCAACCAGGTGCCTCTAGGAAGCCCACAAGCAAGACCATTGCAGCAGCACCATCCTGCCTGGGTTCCACTGCATCTAATATAATAGGCCTGCTCCTCTGATCCTGGAGAGAATAGGAATGCATCATGACTAGTATCCATTTTAACTAGTAGCCATAAATAGCCCTCTCCTCCATGAACATGTCCACTCCCTTCTTAAAAACTTCCAAGTTGGCAGCCATCACCACATCCTGGGGCAGGGAGTTCCACAATTAAACTATGCGTTGTGTGCTGAGGTGTGACTTCTCATCCGGTGCGCCCTGGGTCTGGCATGGAAGCGTCTTCATCCAGACTTCCCTTGGGAAGATCTGATTCAGGAGAGATTAAAAAAACAACAGCCTATTTATTCACACGTTGCTGACGTCTCACGCTTTCTCCAACGTGGAAAAAGGTCCGCAGGGCTGGCGTGGGAAGTGGCCCAGGGTGGCAGGGTCGGCACGGCTCCAGCCCTTTGATCTGTGAGCTCCAATGAGGGGCAAGATTGGGTGGTTGGTTGAGACTGGAAAGAGGGTTGCCAATCTCCAGGTGGGGCCTGGAAATCTCCTGGAATTATAAATGGTCTGCTTACTGCAGAAATTAGTTCCCCTGGAGAAAATGGTCTCTGGGTTGCCAGGTCCCTCTTCGCCACTGGCGGGAGGTTTTTGGGGCAGAACCTGAGGAGGGCGGGGTTTGGAGAAGGGGAGGGACTTCAATACCATAGAGTCCAATTGCCACACTGAGCTTCTTGGGACTGGCACCTGAATGTTACCTGTGGTGGGACATATATCATAACCTACTATTTGAAAATGAAAGCTTGGTACAAAATTTTGCAAGATGCCTTCTGAAGGACTGAAGAAGAATTGTTAAATTGCCAAGAATTTGAAACGGCCGTATCCTCCATTACTATTGGCATCCATTGGACTACATGAGATTAGCTTGTGGAAGAAGAATGTGTACCTTGTTTGGACATTTAAAAATATAAATATTTATGAATGACTTCTTGTAGGTCTTTTTGTGTATATAATGTCTCATAATGTATGTAAGTACTTGGAGGTTGGCAACCCCACTCCTGACAAACTTCAGCACAAAATCCAGCGAGCGTCCAGCGTAGATTTCTGCAGCGGGTTGTCCTGTGACTCAGTGCTCCCCCTTCCCAGAAGGAGGAAAAGCCATAAGGGAGGAGCGCAGCCGAAGGCCTTCCTGAGACGAAGGGGGAGAGAATGAACGGCCGGCCCGGTTATTTCTGGTCCTCGCCTGCTCAGAGGAAGTGCGGCCTGCAGAGTTGCAGACAATGTGCCTTGACGTATCAAGCGGAGCTGGACGCTGGCGCCTGGCCACGCCGCCACATCTGAGCAGCGCCGGCGCCGGCCGGCTCTGCTTTTCCTCCGGCCCGGCTGACGACGTGGCCCCGGCGAGGTTTCCGAGGCCTACGTGCCGCCCCAGAGCTCTGCCGTGGGAATCCCCCATGCCTTTGTCCCAGGATGTCTCATTTTAGAGCAACCCTGCCTCCCCCCCGCCAAGCGCCACACTCATGTTGCTATTGGCGTCTGCGCCAAAGGAGCCGTCTTCGTCCAGGCTTCCCTCGGGAAGATTCGATTCTGGAGGGATCAAAAACAGCGTATTTATTCACACGCGGCTGACGTCTCGCGCTTCTCCCAACGTGGAGAAAGGCCCGCAGGGCTGGCGTGGGAAGCTGCCCGGGGTGGCAGGATTGGCAGTAGGGTTGCCAGGTCTCTCTTTGCCACCGGCGGGAGGTTTTTGGGGCGGAGCCTGAGGAGGGCGGGGTTTGGGGAGGGGAGGGACTTCAGTGCCATAGAGTTAGGGTTGCCTTGGCGTATTTTATTACTTCAAGAGGCCAATAAAGGTGTTGTATTGTATTGTTGAGTTAGGGTTGCCAACCTCCAGGTAGTGGCTGGAGATCTCCTGCTATTACAACTGATCTCCAGCCGATAGAGATCAATTCACCTGGAGAAAATGGCCGTTTTGGCCATTGGACTCTATGGCCTTGAAGTCCCTCCCCTCCCCCAAGCCCGCTCTCCTCAGGCTCCAGCCCTTCGCACCATGAGCTTCAACGAGTGGCAAGACTGGGTGGTTGGTTGAGACTGGAAAGAGGGTTGCCAGCCTCCAGGTAACTAGCTGGAGATCTCCTGCTATTACCACTGATCTCCAGCCAATAGAGATCAGTTTCCCTGGAGAAAATGGCGCTTTGGCAATTGGACTCTACAGCATTGAAGTCCCTCCTCTGCCTAAAGTCCACCCTCCTTAGGCTCCGCCCCCAAAACCTCCCACCGGTGGCAAAGAGGGACCTGACAACCCTACTGGCAGCTCTTGTTGCCAATCTCCAGGTGGGGCCTGGAAATCTCCCAGAATTACAGATGGTGCTGTGGATTACAGGCAGGACGGTGCTGCTGCTGTCGTCTTGTTTGGGGGCTTCCCAGAGGCACCTGGTTGGCCACTGTGTGAACAGACTGCAGGATAGGGTTGCCAACCTCCAGGTACTAGCTGGAGATCTCCTGCTGTAACAACTGATCTCCAGCCGATAGAGATCAATTCACCTGGAGAAAATGGCTGCTTTGGCCATTGGACTCTATGGCCTTGAAGTCCCTCCCCTCCCCAAACCCTGTCCTCCTCAGGCCCCGCCCCAAAAACCTCCCGCCGGTTGTGAAGAGGTACTTGACAACCCTATTGCTGGACTTGATGAGCCTTGGTCTGATCCAGAATGGCTCTTCTTATGTTCTTATGGTCTGCTTACTGCAGCGATGAGTTCCCCTGGAGGTGAGGTGTAATTTTCGGGGAGGATCCACAGGCCCCACCTGGAGGCTGGCATCCCTAGGGGGGAACCAGGCCTCAGTTTTGTGTACATGGTTTGAAATTGTGAAAGGGTAAATTATGAACCTTGTTTTCTGGGGGAGGGGATACCTTTGGGTGCCTGCATGCCACGGAGGGTGCGCTTGGATTCAGCTTCTCCTCGATTCTCCTTCCACAGACACCAGTCTCTCCCGGCACTCCATCCGAGATGGCTACTGGTGCAAACTGGCCTACTGGGAGTACCGCCTGCGGGTGGGCAGGCTCCACCCCGTGCACGAAGACTCCGTCAGCATCTTCTCCGAGCTCCCGGCAGGCAACGGCTTCTGCGTGGCTCAGCTGGCATCCCGAAGCCACAGCCAGGCCGTCCGGCGGGCGCGGGGCAAGATCGGGCAAGGCCTGACGCTCAGCCGGGAAGGGGGCAACGTCTGGGCCTACAACCGCAGCGACCACCCCGTCTTTATCAGCTCTCCCACCCTGGGCCCGGCTGTCCACAAGGTTCTCCCCGGTTACTCCGTCAAGGCCTTCGACTACGAGCGCACCAGTGGCCTGAGCGGGTGGTGGGACCCGAGGGATGGGCCGTACGACACCCACACCGTCCGGATCAGCTTCACCAAAGGCTGGGGGCCCAGCTACTCCCGCCGGTTCATCACCTCTTGCCCCTGTTGGCTGGAAGTCCTGTTGAACACACGCGGATGAGGAAGCCTGGGGGGCGCTGGGGAAGGGTGGAAAGGGTGGCCTTGGTCTCTTCCCCACACCCTGAATTCAGGAGACCTTCTGCTGACCCAGCGTCTTTCGGATCAGAGCGAGAGAGAGAGAGAGAGAGAGAGAGCTCTCGGGAGCCTTAACTAATATCTGTTTCTTCTATAAATATACAGGTTGAGAAGGTAGCATTAGAGTTACACAGGTTGAGAAGGTCACATATACAGGTTGAGATAGTAGCATATACAGGTTGAGAAGGTAGCATTAGAGTTATACAGGTTGAGAAGGTCACATATACAGGCTGAGAAAGTAGCATTAGAGTTACACAGGTTGAGAAGGTCACATATACAGGCTGAGAAAGTCGCATTAGAGTTACACAGGTTGAGAAGGTCACATATACAGGCTGAGAAAGTAGCATTAGAGTTACACAGGTTGAGAAGGTCACTTATACAGGTTGAGATAGTAGCATATACAGATTGAGAAGGTAGCATTAGAGTTATACAGGTTGAGAAGGTCACATATACAGGCTGAGAAAGTAGCATTAGAGTTACACAGGTTGAGAAGGTCACATATACAGGTTGAGATAGTAGCATATACAGGTTGAGAAGGTAGCATTAGAGTTATACAGGTTGAGAAGGTCACGTATACAGATTGAGAAAGTAGCATATACAGGTTGAGAAGGTAGCATTAGAGTTACACAGGTTGAGAAGGTCACATATACAGGTTGAGAAGGTAGCATTAGGGCTATACAGGTTGAGAAGGTAGCGTTAGTTGTATTTAGTTGTAGACCCAAGTCTGCATTAGACCAGTATCCATCGTGCTCAGGTAACCCCAGACGACTTTTGCATGGGTAGCTACGCCACGCTTGAAAACCAGGTGCGTGCTTTTCAAACTGGTGCAACAGACATGAATCCCGTTCAAGGGGAGCCCAGGGTCAGAAGATGGGCCGCAGATTTCTTCCTACAGCAGGGGTCCCCGACCTTTTTGTGCCTGTGGGCACCTTTAGCATTCTGACTCAAGGTGGTGGGCGTAACTACAAAATGGCTGCCACAAGAGGCGGAGCCAACCACCAAATGTTAGGGAGTGAGGTCATAGAATAGCCAACATGGGAAGTGGAGCCACACCAAGTGCCAGGGACAAGACGCCCAAGTGCCAGGGACAAGAAGAGCCATTTCTAAAAAATACATTGAGAAAGAGGAGTGAGAAAGAGGATAAAACCATCACGTTGTTTTAATCTGCAGAGCCAATGTCATTTTCAATGGCCAATCCGAAGCCCTGTTGAGCAAAAGCTGCACCTGTCCCTGCCCACTTTCTAAAAACACTTGGTGGGTGCCAAGAAAGGTGCCAGCGGCATCATGGTGCTCAAGGGGACCACATTGGGATCTACATAGAAGGTTCAGCATCCTGACAATACCAGAGTTCCCAGGCGTGTTGGAGTTAAATTGATTTCAAGTTGGTTTGAGGCTTCACTAAGTGGAAAGGCCACGACCCTGCTGAGGCTCTCAAATTTAGGGCGGGGGGGAAAAAATAAAAGAGGATACCCAAGTGGCAAACATGTTCAAGGTTTGTAACATTTTGATCAAGATAGAGGAAGTAGAGTGGGGGAGTCATCATACTAAGTCCCCCAGTGGCAAGCCCCCCCCAAAAAAAAACCCAGAGAAAAGGTTTCTATATATGATACATAGGTGAGTCATGGGTTTCATGACCAGAAGCTACGGGGTGAGCCAAAGGTGTAAAATGACTTTATTCCAGAATAGAGGAAATCATGGAGGAAGAAAAGTTTTTAAGTGTCTAGTAACAATTATAGCTAAATAGAACCTCCACGTATACAGGCAATATAGTATATGCTAAAGACAGACAGTTGGGAGAAGGTAGTTTGCTAGGGTTGAACACATGAAGCTGCCTTATACTGAATCAGACGCTTGGTCCATCAAAGTCAGTATCATTTACTCAGACCGGCATCAGCTCTCTAGAGTCCCAGGCAGAGGTCTTTCACATCACCCACTTGCCTAGTCCCTTTAACTGGAGATGCCAGGGATTGAACCTGGGACCTTCTGCATGCCAAGCAGATGCTCTGCCACTGAGCCACGGCCCCTCCCCGACTCCAGCTTGGAAAATTCCTGGAGATTTGGGCAAGGCAAAGAGTAGAGAGAACTTGGCGGGGATGTGATGCCCCAGACTCTGAGCTGCCATTTCCCCCAGGGGCCAACGAAAACAAACATCTCTGTACTGTTACCATAGGTTAGGAAATTAGTACAAGAATATGCTGAGATGTGTGCAAAAACAGTTTGTATTGGGAAACCAAACAAACAATAACAGCAAAGTGCTATATACAGAAGTGACAAATCACATCAGTGAAGTGCTATGTACATAAATTGCCATAAGCATATACAGCAATCTAGGCATATATTTTTCGTATCCTAAACGCAGGTAGATGTTCAATGGATGTTCCTATTACTGAAGAACAAGATGGAATTCTGGGATACGATCGTTTCGGAGTCTTCTTCAGCCCCACATATTTCACCACAAGTGTATGTGTTCACTTCAATGAAGATTAATAAGTTCCTCATATGGATACGTGGTCTTGCTATATTTAATTTTAATAAAGATCTGTAGTGCAGTAGTCTTAAGAATTTTAAAGCAGGCCAGGTGCACAACTTCTTACAAAGACTGTAACAAGTTCCTCAAGAGATACAAAGTGTAGCAGCTGCACACCAAGCAGAAACCATTGTATCCCAGCAGTAATATGAACATCCATTGAACATCTACCTGCATTTAGGATACGAAAAATATATGCCTAGATTGCTGTATATGCTTATGGCAATTTATGTACATAGCACTTCACTGATGTGATTTGTCACTTCTGTATATAGCACTTTGCTGTTATTGTTTGTTTGGTTTCCCAATACAAGCTGTTTTTGCAGACATCTCAGCATATTCTTGTACTAATTTCCCCCAGGGGACCTGATTGATCTCTGTAGCCTGGGAGATCAGTTGTAAACCCAGGAGAACTCCAGGCCTCACCTGGAGGTTGGCAAGCCAAGCAACTGCCTTTGGGACCAGGCCTAGATGGCTCTTCGGTCTGATCCAGCAGGGAACGTCTTATGTGGAAGGACTGAGAAAAGAAATGAGGGAGAAGCTGAATGGCAGGAAAAGCAGGGAGAGAAAAAGTTAGGGGCCGTAGGAAATGGCCTGGTCAAGAAGTAGGGTTGCCAGGTCCCTCTTTGCCACCGGCAGGAGGTTTTCAGGGCAGAGTCTGAGGAAGGCGGGCTTTGGGGAGGGGAGGGTCTTCAATGCCATAGAGCCCAATTGCCAAAGCAGCCACTTTCTCCAGGGGAACTGATCTCTCTCGCCTGGAGATCAGTTGTAATAGTGGGAGATCTCTTGCCACCACCTGGAGGTTGGCAACCCAATCAAGAAGAAAGCCCCTGGGAAAATGTCCAATGAATGCAGTCTTTTGAATCCGTAGCGTTTTAAGTTTGCAGCTGGCTGGGACTTCTTTTCCCTTTTATTTTTTGCTGTTAGTGCTAATGTTTATTTGTAACCGGCTCAATGTTATACGGAGTATAATGGGGACCCAGTCCTTGCCCAGAAGAGTTGCAGTCTAACCAGAGCGATAATGGCAGGTGGATCAATAAATGGGATAGTGGGGGAAGGAGGACTGGCCAAACTGGGAAAAGAAGGTAACGTTTAACTAAATAAAGTAAATAAATAAAAAATAAATATGAGGGGTGGCGGGGAAAGAGCTTTGTTGGGAAAGTGAGACAGCGGGGTTGCGGACAGCCTGGAGAAAAGCACGTCCTGTACCTTGAAACAGAGCCTTAATGTGTGAAAATTGGCAACAGAAGTTTTTTTGTGTGTGTGTGTGTTAAGTACCGTCAAGTCTCTTCCGACTCATGGCAACCCTATGAATCAATGTCCTCCAAAACGTCCTATCTTTGACAGCCTTGCTCAGATCTTGCAGATTGAGGGCTGTGGCTTCCTTTACAGAGTCAATCCACCTCTTGTTGGGTCTTCCTCTTTTCCTGCTGCCCTCCACTTTTCCTAGCATGATTGTCTTTTCCAGTGGTTCTCATCTTCTCATAATGTGACCAAACTATGACAGCCTCAGTTTAATCATTTTAACTTGTAGGGAGAGTTCAGGCCTGATTTGATCCATAACCCACTGATTTTTTTTATATTTTTTTTGGTGGTCCAGGGTATCCGTAACACTTGCCTCCAACACCACATTTCAAAGGAATCTACTTTCTTCCAATCAGCTTTCTTCAATGTCCAGCTTTCACACCCATACGTAGTAATTGGGAATATGATGGCATGAATTAACTTTACCTTGGTGGCCAGTGACACACCCTTACACTTCAGAATCTTTTCTAGCTCCTTCATGGCTGCCCTTCCCAGTCTCAGCCTCCTTCTGGTTTCTTGGCTGCGGTCTCCCTTTTGGTTGATGACGGAGCCAAGGAATAGCAAGTCTTCAACAATTTCAATTTCCTCATTGTCAACAGGTAAATAACATCCCTCGATCAATAACACCCTGCGAAGCCTCTATTAACAATGGCAAGCCACCTCTGCTTCTCACTTGCCTTGAAAACCCTTTCCTGGAATTGCCATAAGTCAGTTGTGACTTGACAGTCCTTACATATGTGTCTCTGTGTTAAGTCCTTTCAAGTCATTTCCGACTTATGGTGAGCCGATGGGCTTTTCCACATTCTCATTTTCCTGGCTTCTAAGTTCCGGGGGGGGGGGGTGTTTGGTGGGGGGGGAGGTGATTTTCAGTTTCATATGCGTTTTGCTCCCTCTAGTGGTCGATTCTATATCAAATAAGTTTATATGTAGCATCAAAAACTGCAGTTTAAATCTGCGGGGAGATACACTGGATGTAAACCTGTTTTACATTGTGCCGACCAGTAGAGAGAGCAAAACACTTGCGGGAATGAAAAAAATCCCCTGAAGAAACAGGAACGGAGATGTGAGAAAAATGAGAATGCAGAAAATCTCTATGAATTAATGACCTCTAAAACGTCCAGTCTTCAACAGCCTTGCAAACTGAAGGCCGTGGCATTCTTTACAGAGTCAATCCTTCTCATGTTGGGTCTTCCTCTTTTCCTGCTGCCTTCCACTTTTCCTAGCATGATTGTCTTTTCCAGTGACTCCTGTCTACTCATCAGGTGACCAAAGCACGATAGCGTCAGTTTAGAGACATTTTAGCATTCTAGGGAGAGTTCAGGTTTGATTCAATCTGTCTTTTTGGCCATCCACAGTATCCTTTTAAGACAGAGAGATTGAGAGCCAGCGTGGTGTAGTGGTTAAGAGCGGAGGTTTGGAGCGGTGGACTCCAGTCTGGAGAAACAGGTTTGATTCCCCCACTCCTCCACATGAGTGGCGGAGGCTAATCTGGTGAACTGGATTTGTTTCCCCGCTCCTACACACGAAGCCAGCTGGGTGGCCTTGGGCAAGTCACACACTCTCAGCCCCACCTACCTCACAGGGCGTCTGTTGTGGGGCGGGGAATGGAAGGCAATTGTAAGCCGGTATGATTCTCCCTTAAGTGGTAGAGAAAGTTGGCATATAAAAACCAACCCGCCTCCTCCTCCTCCTCCATCAAATGGATCAGCTTTCTTCCTGTAAGCTTCTATGAAAGGGGCAGGACATATTTCTCCATGCCTGTTTGACAACACTAGGAGAGAGACATCATGAATCGATGGGGGAAAGTTATGCCTGGTGTAGGGATCAGAAGGTGGTGTGGGGGAGAGGTGAAGGTCAAGGAGGGGCATGTTGAATGGGATGGTACAATTAGAGGGGTAAACCTAACCCCTTTTTTAGGAGCAGCAAAAGATCAGCAAGTCAGGAGATAATTTTTGAGAGTCACAGATTCTTTTCAAAGTAGAAGAGGCAGGGAAGGGGGTAAAAAAGCTAGGAAAGGAATTAATCCAAGATGGGTCACCCGGGATTGGGGTTGCCAGGTTCCTCTTCACCACCAACCGGAGCTTTTTGGTGCAGAGCCTGGGGAGGGCGGGGTTTGGGGAGGGGAGGGGCTTCAATGCCATAGAGTCCAATAGCCAAAGCGGCCATTTTCTCCAAATGAACTGATTTCTATCGGCTGGAGATCAGTTGTAGTAGCAGGAGATCTCCAGTTAGTACCAGGAGGCTGGCAACCCTACCTGGAATTCTCTGAGAAGATGTGAGTGAATTTGTCCTCAGTGCAAAGAACAATTCTCTTGTTGCACCAAAACACCATACCTGGAAGCAAGGGTTCTTCCAGAGCAGTTGGGGGCAGGGGAAGGTGGGGGGGGGGAGTAGAACATCCTGCTTTTAGCTATGTTCAAGATTAAACTGCAGATAAATATATTGTTTTTAAAAATGGTTGTGTTTCTTTTTTAAAAACACTTTGTTCTCAACACAATTTTGCAAACATACTTTAAAAAAAGGGATTTGTGACTTTGATGTGCAGTGCAAATTCCCAATCTAGTGCATTGTTTACAGCAGGGGTGAACACACATGAAGCTGCCTTATACTGAATCAGACCCTTGGTTCATCAAACTCAGTATTGTCTACTCAGGCCGGCAGGGTCTCTCCAGGGTCTCAGGCAGAGGTCTTTCACATCACCTACTTGCCTAGTCCCTTTAATTGGAGATGCCGGGGATTGAACCTGGGACCTTCTGCACACCAAGCAGAGACTCTACAAACGGAGCCACAAAGTTGGTTTTTGTATGCCGACTTTACCACTTAAGGGAGAATCAAACCAGCTTACAATCACCTTCCCTCCCCCTCCCCACAACAGACACCTTGGGAGGGAGGTGGAGCTGAGAGAGCGCTAAGAGAGCTGTGACTAGCCCAAGGTCACCCAGCTGGCTTCATGTGGAGGAGCAGGGAAACAAATCCAGTTCACCAGATTAGCTTCTGCCATGTATGTGGAGGCGTGGGGAATCAAGCCTGGTTCTCCAGAGTCCACCACTCCAAACCACCGCTCTTAACCACTCCACCACGCTGGCTCTCCTACACCACGCTGGCAAATAGAAACAGATTTCTTACTAATTCCCCTACTAAATTTATTTATTGTGACATGTTTTTGTGACCTAGAACTCACTTTGTCTGATGTAATAAGCAAATCCTATATTGGAAGATGTACTTACGTGTGCTTAAATATAAGATCACGCAATTAAACACACGGCTACAGAGTGAAATGTCGAGAGACGCAGGTTGTGAAAATGGGGTAGAGGTGGAAGGCATTCTTGGCAGGCACAGCTTGTCGAGAAAGAGGGAGGGCAACGGCTCCTGCTTCTTTTACACAATTGCGATGGCTTCTATAGATACGAGGGGCCTGATCGCTGTGCTCGCAATATTTGACAGTAGTTTGAATACTGAATGATCAGTTCTTCCGCTTACCAAAAGAGGATTGCAGCAATACTTGATGAAGCAACAGCTATAGCTATTGTTCTTTTTTTTTGCGGGGGTTAACTTTAGACAAAATCAGATTTCTAACAAATGTCATACCCTGTCTTTCTCCCCGGTCGGGACCCAAAACTGCATTCATAAAATCATAGAATCGTAGAGTTGGAAGGGACCACCAGGGTCATCTAGTCCAACCCCCTGCACAATGCAGGAAATTCACTACCTCAACCCTCCCCTCCATCTCCCCAGTGACCCCTACTCCATACCCAGAAGATGGCCAAGATGCTCGCCTTCTAATCATCTGCTTAAGGTAATAGAATCAGCATTGCTGACAGATGGCCATCTAACCTCTTCTTAAAAACCTCCAGGGAAGGAGAGCTCACCACCTCCCAAGAAGGGAAGGAGAGCTCACCACCTCCAGGGAATGAGAGCTTACCTTCTCCATTTTATCTTCACAATGACCCTGTGAAGTAGGTCTGGCTGAGAATGTGTCACCCAGCAACTTTCCATGGCCAACTGGGGAATCTGAGCATTGGAGACACGTGACAGGTTGCTCAAAAGCTCTCTTATTACACATTGCCTATCGTGAATATGACCTGCGTCATGGTATTCCACGTCCCTTCATTTTTGGCACCGCAACTCCCATCATAATTCCAGGGTTGGTAGCCGGTTTCCAAACATGTAGCATTATTTTCGGATGCATTATGCCTGCCACCAACTGACACCCTCGGCTTCCACTGCAAATAGTGCAGGGGCGTTGTCTGGAGATAACCCGGGCCAGGATATTCCCATGCCTTTCGCTTTCAGATTTATTCTTCATTCAGCGTAAGCCAGTAAAGCACAAGTGTCATTTATACAAAAGGTAAAAAATGATAGTAGTTCAACCAAAAGCATTCCAAATTAAAATTTCCAAATAATTTATAATAGTCTAAAATTGACGAAATTGTGATTTAATCTAATTGGGGTCGAACTTTATATGCAATCGCGCAAAATTTGGCTACCTGTTTGGCCATCTGGGCATTCCCTTCCCAGAGGAGACTCTTAATTCTCCCTTCATCTGAGCTGACTCCGATTTGACTGAGCAGGGGAATGGTTAGCTTACAATGAGCTTCCTTGTAGGAGGAGCACCTGAGCAAAACATGCTTGATAGACTCCAATTCCCCCGACTTACAAGGGCACACCCATTTTGTGGTGATTGTAAAATCTCCAAAGGTAAGGCGGAGCATCTTGCCAGTGCAAAAGCTTTCCTCGTGCTTTTCGCTTTTGGCAAGGAACTCCCACAAGCATCCTGAGATTGGTGGCCATTTTTGAGTCTCCCAGCTTTATTTTCTGATGAGTTACGTCTGCCACAAATCGACAGATGGATGGACAGGGCTAGGGACGCCAGCCTCCAGGTGGGACCTGGGGATCCCCAGGGATTACAGCTCATCTACAGACTGCAGAGATCAGTCCCCTGGAGAAAAATTGATGCTTTGGGGGTGGACTCTATGGCATTGTTCCCCACTGAGATCCCTGACCTACCCAGGCACCATCCACAGATCTCCATGAGTTTCCCAGCCTGGATCTGGCAAGCCTATTCCCCACCCCCTGCCAGTGACCAGGGGGGACCTGGCAACCCTAGGACAGGCTGACTATTTTATTACTACAGATTAGGGTTGCCAATCTCCAGGTACTGTGGTAAACAAAGTGGTTTCTAGTTTGCTGAATCTCCAGGTACTAGCTGGAGAACTCCTGCTATTACAACTGATCTCCAGCCAATAGAGATCAGTTCCCCTGCAGAAAATGGCCGCTTTGGCAATTGGACTCTATGGCATTGAAGTCCCTCCCCTCTAAGGTTGCCAGGTCCCTCTCCACCACCGGCGGGAGGTTTTTTGGGTGGAGCCTGAGGAGGGTGGGGTTTGGGGAGGGGAGGGACTTCAATGGCATAGAGTCCAATTGCCAAAGCAGCCATTCTCTCTAGGGGAACTGATCTCCATCTGCACCCCTGGCACCCCTAATTAATGGTAACAGCAAGCCAAGTGATTCATTTTGTTATGATATTTGGCTAATCTGGTGAACCGGGGTGGTTTCCCTGCTCCTCCTCATGAGGACAGCTGGGTGACCTTGGGCTAGTCACACTGTCTCAGCCTCACCTACTTCACAGGGTGTCTGTTGTGGGGAGGGGAAAGGAAGGTGATTGTAAGCCGGTTTGAGTCTTCCTTAAATGGTAGAGAAAGTCGGCATATAAAAACCAACTCTTCTTCTTCTAGATGGAACATGGGTCTGATCCTGCACGGCTGAACTTGTAGTCTTATGGGATCAACCAGGCAGAACTCAAAGGCAGAGTCAGCAGCTCTGGACCAAAAAGCCTTCCCCAAAGAGGCCCTCCTTTTCAAAACGAATCAATGGCGATTCGAAGCGGAGTTCTTGTAGTTGCCAGCAGGGGGCAGCCGCCACATAGTTTCCACACCTCCTCTCCCCACTCTGGCTTCCCTGGCTGGGAGCCAAGAATACGGCCTGTTGCTTTAATAGAGGTTTAATATCTGGAAATGTTTTTCTCCCTCTCCCATAATACTAGAACGCGAGGTCCTCTGTGGAAGCTGGAGGGTGTCAGATTCAAAACAGATAAAAGGAAGTATTTTTTTCACACAATGCATGGTTAAATTGTGGAACTCCCTGCCCCAGGATGTGGTGATGGCTGCCAACTTGGAAGGCTTGAAGAGGGACATGTTCATGGAGGAGAGGGGTATTCATGGCTATTAGTTAAAATGGATACTAGTCATGCTGCATACCTATTCTCTCTAGTATCAGAGGAGCATGCCTATTATTTTGGGTGCTGTGGAGCACAGGCAGGATGGTGCTGCTGCAGTCGCCTTGCTTGTAGGCTTCCTAGAGGCACCAGGTTGGCCGCTGTGTGAACAGACTGCTGGACTTGATGGGCCTGGGTCTGATCCAGCAGGGCCTTTCTTATGTTCTTAAATGGGCAATGGAAGCTTTTCATAGCACTGAGGCGAAAAGCATCCCCCTGTTGAATAACATCCCTTTAAGCCTCTCTTAAAGCAATAGGACATTTTTTCTCCAGGCCCCTGGCAACTCTAGCCTAGAACTGGGTACGGTTGCCACCTTCCATTCCCCTTCCTGACCGAGCTCCTGTGCCTGTTGTCGTGGGGCGCCCTGTTTATCCCTTTTCACATTACACCTGCATGCCTCTGGGAAGCTCACGTGCAGCACATGAAGGTCATGGGCCTTCCCTGTTATTTAGCCCCAGTGTCTGTTATTCGGAGATAGACTGCCTCTAAACATGAAGGATCCACCTTGCTGTTGTGGCTACTGGCTAGGTTGCCAACCTCCATGTGGTTAGATGCTGCCAACCTCCATGTGGTGGCTGGAGACCTCCTGCTGTTACAACTGATCCCCAGGCGACAGAGATCAGTTCCCCTGGAGAAAATGGCCACTTTGGCAATTGGACTCTATGACATTGAAGTCCCTCCCCTCCCCAAACCCCGCCCTCCTCAGGCTCCACCCTCCAAATCTCCAGGTATTTCCCAGCCTGGAGCTGGCAACTCTACTACTAGCTCATGATCTTATTTTTGCATTGCTTGTTGCAAATGCTCAGAGGCAGCAAGGAGGCTTCTCCTGCTCTTCAGCTAACTTCCTCCAGCAAATTTCTCCGGCCAATAACAAAACACATTTATTTACTTATGTATCTAGTTCATTTACACCCCGCCTTTCTCCCCTAATGGGAACCCAAAGCTGCTTACATTATTCTCCTCTCCTCCACTTTATCCTCACAACAACCCTGTGAGGTAGGTTAAGCTGAGAGAGTGTGACTGGCCCAAGGTCACCCAGCAGAGTTACCAGGTCCCTCTTCTCCATCAGCGGGAGGTTTTTGGGGCAGAGCCTGAAGAGGGCGGGGTTTGGGGAGGGGAGGGACTTTGATGCCATAGAGTCCAATGGCCAAAGCGGCCATTTTCTCCAGGTAGGGTTGCCAACTTCCAGGTACTAGCTGGAGATCTCCTGCTATTACTACTGATCTTCAGCCGATTGAGATCAGTTCGCCTGGAGAAACTGGTCGCTTTGGCAATCGGACTCTATGGCATTGAAGCCCCTTCCCAAAACCCACCCTCCTCAGGCTCCGCCCAAAAAACCTCCCGCCGGTGGCGAAGAGGAACCTGGCAACCCTAAGCACTACCCAGATCTAGCCCATGTTCTCCTCCCCACCGCTTAGGGTTGCCAGCTCCAGGTTGGGAAATACCTGGAGATTTTGGGGTGGAGCCGGAGGAGGGCGGGATTTGGAGAGGGGAGGGACTTTGGTGGGACTTCCCAACCCTGCCCTCCTCAGGCTCCGCCCCAAAAACCTCCTGCTGGTGGCAAAGAGGGACCCGGCAACGCTTCTCCAAACATCTGTGGGCATAGGCCAAATTTGAGTGTTTGTGCGTGAAAGAGAGAGCTGGTTTAGTTCCTAGACTACCCTATGAAAGGAAGTGACAGTTTCCTCCCCGATTTCCTTCCCACCCACCCCACCTTCGGAGAAGCCATCCAATTTAAGAGAAAACAGAGGTGGGGGTGCAGTGGGTGGGTGGGGGAACGGTACAGCTTGATGTCTCATCGGCATCCCATGACCGAGAAGGCCAACACTGTGAGGGACCGGCTGGAAGGCAGAAGTGTGTCCCCGCAATGGTGTTAGCCAAACGCCTGCCGGCTGAGCCGCACACCCCGCCGGCCCCAAACTGAAGTCCGGGGCCGCTGCACCCTTATTACTTGCAAAAATAAATAAATAAATACATATGTTGACAATGTGGCAGAATCAGAATAGACCTTGGCGAGAACCAGCCTGCGCTTCTGAGTAAGACACGGCTCTAGGCACGCCTTCCTCTCAGAGCCCGCCCTGTGTGCTTCTGCATGAGTCACCGTTCGGGGAATAGTTACCAGCACTCGGAGGCATCCCCCCTCCTACGTTTCTACAGGGGTTTTTTCATTATAATTTATTGCGGTCCTTGACCAGTATTCTACAGGGGGTTGTCAGCTCCGGGCTGGGAAAGGGTTTGGGGAGGGGAGGGGGAAGCTCAGTGGGCCTATAATGCCATAGAGACCACCCTCCAAAGCAGCCATTTTCACCAGGGAGAATGATCTCTGCCGTCTGGAGCTCAGTTGTAATTCTGGAAGATCTCCAGGCTCCACCGGGAGGTTGGCAACCCTTTTTTCTAAATGAGTCACTTTTCCGGTAATGTCTCTTGATCAGGAAGGAGAAGCTGAGCTAGGGTTGCCAACCTCCAGGTAGTAGCTGGAGTTCTCCTGCTATTACAACTGATCTCCAGCTAGGGTTGCCAACTGCCAGGTAGTAGCAGGAGATCTCCTGCTAATTCTACTGATCTCCAGCCGATAGAGACCAGTTCACCTGGAGAAAAACGGCCGCTTTGGCCATTGGACTCTATGGCATTGAAGACCCTCCCCTCCCCAAACCCCGCACTCTTCAGGCTCCGCCCCCAAAATCTCCCACCGATTGCAAAGAGGGACCTGGCAACCCTATCTCCAGCCAATGAAGACCAGTTCACCAGGAGAAAATGGCCACTTTGGCAATTGGACTCTATGGCGTTGAAGTCCCTCCCCAAACCCCACCCTCCTCAGGCTCCACCCCAAAAACCTCCCGTCGGTGGCAAAAAGGGACCTGGCAACCCTAAGCCGAGCAGACATGGCCAGGGAGAGGAGAATGGCGGAAGTTGGGTTCCTAGGTCCCTCTTCGCTATCGGCGGGTGGTTTTTGGGACAGAGCCTGAGGAGGGCGGGGTTTGGGGAGGAGAGGGGATCCAATGCCATAGAGTCCAATTGCCAAAGTGGCTATTTTCCCCAGGGGAACTGATCTCTAGCGGCTGGTGATCAGCTGTAATAGCGGGAGACCTCCATCCACTACCTGGAGGTTGGCAACCTTACTGGCGCTCTTGGGACCAAACTAGACATTAGGATTTTTCCCGTGTTGGGTTCGCTGACCTGACCTTCAGACCACCATTTACACGGCTTTTGGTGGGAAGTCAAGCACGTAGGGGCCTGATTAAGAACATAAGAACATAAGAAAGGCCCTGCTGGATCAGACCGAGGCCCATCAAGTCCAGCAGTCTGCTCACACAGTGGCCAACCAGGTGCCTCTGGGAAGCCCCCAAACAAGACGACTGCAGCAGCACCATCCTGCCTGTGATCCACAGCACCTAAGATAATAGGCACGCTCTTCTGATCCTGGAGAGATTAGGTTTGCATCATGACTAGTATCCATTTTTACTAGTAGCCACGGCTAGCACTCTCCTCCATGAACATGTCCACTCTCCTTTTAAAGCCTTCCAAGTTGGCAGCCATCACCACATCCTGGGGCAGGGAGTTCCACAATTTAACTTCAGAGCAGGCTTCCGCCTCCAGAACTGGCAACCGTGCTTGTTTGGCATTCCCTCAGTGATCCCTCCTCCCTGCTCCATGCTTTGAATTGCTGTTTTTATCTTCTTGCATGTATTTTTTAGCCCTGGTTTTAAGTGTTGTACTGATGTGTGTTTGTGGGTGTGTGGGTGAGTTGGTTGTAAATTGTTTTTAATATGTGGTTTTATTGTGCATGTTTTGTTAGCTGCCTTGGGGGCCCTGATGTGGGGCAGAAAGGCGGGTATAAATGTTGTAAAATAAATAAATATGTGAAGGGAAACTACAGCTTCCAACTCCAGGCTGGGAAATTCCTTAGAGACTTTGGAAGTAGGGTTGCCAGGTCCCTCTTTGCCACCCGCTGGAGGTTTTTGGGGTGGGGCCTGAGGAGGCCGGGGTTTGGGGAGGGAGGGACTTGGCAGCCATTTTCTCTAGGTGAACTAGGGTTGCCAACCTCCAGGTACTAGCTGGAGATCTCCTGCTATTACAACTGATCTCCAGCCAACAGAGATCAGTTCACCTGGAGAAAATGGCCAACTTTGGCCATTGGACTCTATGGCATTGAAGGCCCTCCCCTTCTCAAACCATGCTCTTCTCAGGCTTCGACCCAAAACCTCCCGCCAGTGGCGAAGACGGACCTGGCAACCCTAAGGTTAACTGATCTCTATCGGCTGGAGATCAGTTGTAATAGCAGGAGATCTCCAGCTAGTACCTGGTGGTTGGCAACCCTATTTGTGGGGTAGAACCTGGGGTTGGCAGCATTTGGGGAGCTCAGCAGAGTCTAAGGCTCTGCAGTTAGGGTTGCCAACCTCCGGGTAGTAGCTGGAGATCTCCCTCTATTACTATTGATCTCCAGCCAACAGAGATCAGTTCACCTGGAGAAAATGGCCACTTTGGCCATTGGACTGTATGGCATTGAACTCCCTCCCCTCCCCAAACCTCTCCCTCCTCAGGGAGGGACCTGGCAACCCTATTTACCGAATGCCTGGTTCTGGCGGGCAATTGCCCACCAATTAACCGGCCTGAATAGGGAAGCCTTCTTTCCTGCGACCCCACCCACCTCAGGCTCCGACCCCCCAAATCTCCAGGTGTTTCCTATAAACTTCCCAATAAGATTTCCCAGTATGATTTCCCTTCACATATCTGAAGGAATGGGGTCGTGATTCACGAACACTCCTCTGGAAATAAACGCGGCTAGCCCCTAAGGTGCTCCTGGCCTTGTGTTTTCTGCAGGATCGCGGCCTTCTTGTAAAAACATGGCCCTCTTGCCTGAGTCGACTGGAGATTCGAACTCAGGGCTTCTCGGTTTCCCAGCTTTCTTCTCCCTTGCTTGTGACACAGGTTGGGGGGTGGAGTGTAAGGGTATTTGGGGGGGAGGAAGAAACTGAGAGTAGGAAGCCAGGGGTCTCCTGCCTTCCCCATTCGGCGGTAACCATTTCCCTCTCGGGGATCCGAAATTAGCAGTCAGGTGGTGGGTTTGGTTTCACTGCCTGCCCGCCTGGGTTGGCGCCGAGTGGTTTCTGCCACGGAGCTCGTTGGCTTTCATGCCCTCTCCTCTCCCAGCCCCTCTGAAGTGGTTGACACAGGAAGGACTCCCCCCCGAAGCTGACGCCCCCAACGCCGGCGCAGCGAGAACAGCCGTCTGCTCTGGAAGCCGCAAGGTGCGCTTTGGCTGATGGTGAGCAGCCCTTTCAATCAGTGCGCCCCATAAGTGTGCGATGACGCTTCCAACACCCACAATCCGCAGGTCCCGACTCACAACCAGAACTGGGGTTTAGCATCGCCCTTCCAAAAGACGCCCCCCCCCCCGCCACCGCACAATTGCTTAAATTCTGGTGCTTCTGCCTTGGCTGGTTCTCTCTCGCTGCTCTCTGGACGCGACCCATGTCCCAAGCAAGGGGGGAGGAAGAGCTGGAAAACCAAGAAGGCCTGAGTTCAAATCTCCACTCGGCTCTGCCACAGACTCACTGCATGACCTTTGGCAAGTTGCCACTGAGGTCCCCTGTCCTCCCTATGCTCCATCCTCAAATCTCCAAGGATTTCCCAACCGGGGTCTGAAGAAGAAGAAGAAGAAGAAGAAGAAGAAGAAGAAGAAGAAGAAGAAGAAGAAGAAGAAGAAGAAGAAGAAGAAGAAGAAGAAGAAGAAGAAGAAGAAGAAAAGTTTTTTTTAAATATGCCGACTTTCTCTACCAGTTAAGGAAGAATCAAACCGGTTTACAATCACCTTCCCTTCCCCTCCCCACAACAGATACCCTGTGAGGTAGGTGGGACTGAGAGAGCCCTAAGAGAACTGTGACTAGCCCAAGGTCACCCAGCTGGCTTCATGTGGAGGAGTGGGGAAACCAGTTCTCTAGATTAGCCTCCGCCGCTCATGTGGAGGAGTGGGGAATCAAATCTGGTTCTCCAGATTAGAGTCCGCTGCTTCAAACCACCACTCTTAACCACTACACCATGCTGCCAACCCTACTCCCTCCATCCCCTGCCATTGATTCTTTTATTACTACAGATTAGGGTTGCCAACCTCCAGGGTGGCACCTGGAGATCTCCTGCTATTACAATATTTGTCCATTTGATAGAGATCAGCTCCCCTGAAGAAAATGGCTGCTTTGGAGGGTGGCATTATTCCCTGCTGCTGGCCCCTCCTCAATAGGGTTGCCAGCTCAGGGTTGGGAAATATCTGGAGATTTTTTGGGGTGGAGCCTGAGGAGGGTGGAGTTTGGAGAAGAGAGAGACTTCAATGCCATAGAGTCCAGGTGAACTGATCTCTATCGGCTGGAGAGCTGATGTAATTTTGGGAGATCTCCAGCCACCACCTGGCGATTGGCAACCCTACTCCCCGACCCTACCTAGAAACGTGCATATTGAACAACACAATTTATGTTGCTGGCTTCTCTTCAGAAAGAAGGGATATTGCTCTCTTGATGACACAACAGGGTGAAAACATCAAAAAGAAAATGCAAAAAAGAGAGTCCAAACCCTTCGCTTCGGGCTGGGCTCTGTGTTAGCAGACGTAGGCCTTAATCAAAAGATACCTGAGACAGATTGTGACAGATTTATTTATTTAAAACATTTATGTCCTGCCTTTCCACAACGCCCGAGGCGACTCGTAAATTATAACTAGACATAGTTAAAAACATAGCTGTGTATAAGATGGCGTGCATTGCCTTAAAACTGTAACCCTTGCCCTGTATGTCTGCACCTGTTGCCCGTAAGAGACGTTCGTTACTTAAATTCTGCCAAAGGCACCCTGAAACACCTCTGCTTATGCCATTCTTCGGAAGATAGCGAGTGGGAGAGATGTCCGGATAGCGTTGTCAGCTCTGGGTTCAGAAATTCCTGGGGATCTGAATAAGTTGTGATGGCTAAATTGACTAATATAGTGAACAGAAGACCGATGGAAGAATTCCTGAAGAACTGGAAGATGTAATTTGGTTATGTAACAAAATAATACATATGTAGACAATAATTTGTTGTTATTATACACTAACAACAACTATCTATCTATCTATCTATCTATCTATCTCTATCTATCTATCTATCTATCTATCTATCTATCTATCTATCTATCTATCTATGTATCTATCTATCCATCCATCCACCCACCCACCCATCCATCCATCCACCCACCCACCCATCCATCCATCCATCCATCCATCCATCCATCCATCCATCCATCCATCCATCCATCCATCCATCTCTCTCTCTCTCTCTCTCTCTCTCTCTCTCTCTCTCTCTCTCTCTCTCTCTCTCTCTCTCTCTCTCTCTCTCTCTCTCTCTCTCTCTGTGTGTGTGTGTGTGTGTGTGTGTGTTAGGGTTGCCAAGTGCCAGGTGGCTTTACTTAGCAAAAGATAAGCAACAATACTAAATAGACAAGCTGTATCAAATAATAGTACTCGGCTCTCAAGAATTATGCAAAGGTGTAACATATATTATATACAAAATACAAATAGCCAACAGTGACACAGTTACAATGATATATACATGCAAGTGACAAGGACAGAACAAAAAGTGTTGCTAACAAGCTATCTCTAGAGATGGTAAGTTTCAGTAAGGTATATCTTCCAAAGGTAGGTACAATGTCCTTATTTTTTGTGTCCTTTTAGGGATCAACAGATGAAGCGTGAACCGGATAGAAGAGGGATGGAGGGATATTAGACACAACGTGCCAATGTTTGTTAATAATTTTCTGGATTGAGTCATATCATCCATATCATTTGAAAAACAATCTACCTTTCAGTCAGTTTACCCGCTTGAAACGTATCTCCACCCAGTCCAAAAACGATGAGGCTGCTGCAAAGAAATTAAAAGAGGATCTAACAGCAAGAAGTTATCCCCAAAATGTCATAAATAATGCTAAAATTAAAGCAGACCTTAGAGACCGGAGGTCTATGCTTGTGAATAACAATAAAGCCAGGGATAATAAAATATTCTGTTCCCTTATCTACAGTCGTCATGCGGGCACAATCCAGAAAATTATTAACAAACATTGGCACGTTGTGTCAAGCATGCATATATCGTTGTAATTGTGTCACTGTTGGCTATTTGTATTTTGTATATAATATATGTTACACCTTTGCATAATTCTTGAGAGCCGAGTACTATTATTTGATACAACAAGTGCCAGGTGGTGGCGGGCAAACCCCCGCCAATCCACCTGGCTGCACGCTGCCCTGGTGAGGGTCTGGGGCAATCCGAGCAACCGGCAACACGTCCCTGGGGCAATCCGAGCAACAGGCAACACGTCCCTTCCGGTTCACATCCGGAAGTGCTGCATTGCAAAGGGCCAGTTTTCACTCAAACTCCCAGAGTGGTAAAGGCCTGTGCAATGCAGCACTTCTGGGTGTAAAATGCATCACAAAGGATCTATCTATCTATCTATCTATCTATCTATCTATCTATCTATCTATCTATCTATCTATCTATCTATCTATCTATCTATCTATCTATCTTTGTGTGTGTGTGTTTATACACACACACACACCCAATAATAATATATAAGGATACATATATACAGATATAGTCATATAGATTTTAAACACTATTGGAATGTTTGCTGACTATATAGGCTGTACTGTATAGATACAAAAGTAGATAGTAGATCTGCTATGGAAAATATTAGGTCTTCATGGTATTAATGTTTTAAGTCAATATAATTATAAGCAAGATCAATAACCTAGATTAAAGGTAATTTGGAGGTAAAATGTTTATGTATTCGTTTTAGTAAAGAATATATGTGTCTAGATTAGAAGAATAGAACCAACTATTATAGAATGTATTGGGACCGCTCTGTTAGTTATTTGAGGAGGATCTTGTTATGGATTTGAGGTTGCGTGTGATATGTATGAATTTTATGTGCTTTATAAAATTAATAAAATCTTATTTAAAAAAAGGGGGGGAAAGAAATTCCTGAAGACTTGGGGGTCAAGCCGGGGGAAGGTGGTGTTTGGGGAGGGGAGGGACCTCAGCAAGGTATAATGTCATACAGTCCACCCTCTAAAGCAGCCATTTTCTCCAGGGGAACTGATTTCTGTCATCTGGAGATAACTTGTAAATGTTAGGGATGCCAACCTCCAGGCAGGACCTGGGGATCCCACAAATTACAGCTCATCTCCGGACTAAAGAGATCAGTTCTTCTGAGAAATTTTTTTGATGCTTTGGAGGGTGGATTCTATGCCACTATACTAGAGCTCTGGGTTGGGGGGTGGAGCCTGAGGAGGGTGGGGTTTGGGGAGGAGAGGGACTTCAGTGGGGTATAATGCCATAGAACCCACATTTCAAAGCGGCTATTTTCTGCAGATGAACTGATCTCTGTCACCTGGAGATCAGTTGCAATAGCGGTAGATCTCCAGCCACCACCTGGAGGCTGGCAACCCTAATTCTGGGAGATCTAGAGTTGCCAACCTCCAGGTTCTGGCTGGAGATCCCCTGCTATTACAACTGATCTCCAGCCGATAGAGATCAGTTCCCCTGGAGAAAATAGCCGCTTTGGCAATTGGACTCTATGGCATTGAAATCCCTCCCCAAACCCCACCCTCCTCAACCTCCACCCCAAAAACCTCCCATCGGTGGCAAAGAGGGACCAGGCAACCCTAGGGAGATCCCCAGGCCCCACCGGGAGTTTGGCAACCCTACCTCTGCTGTGGGGCTATGGGTGGGGGAAGGGTAGGGTTGCTAGGTCCCTCTTCGCCATCGGCGGGTGGTTTTTGGGGCATAGCCTGAGGGGGTGGGGTTTGGGGAGGGACTTCAGTGCCATAGAGTCCGATTGCCAAAGCGACCATTTTCTCCAGGTGAATTGATCTCTACTGGCTGGAGATCAGTTGTAATAGCAGGAGATCGCCAGCTACTACCTGGAGATTATACACAAAATAGCGTGCTGTGACAATAATGAAAGGGATATAACAGCTGCGCAGACCACAACCTGGAGATTGGCAGCCCTAGGGAAGGCATACATGATTTCCACCTTTAAAAAAAAAAAACCAAGAAACTGAACTCTGAGCATGCCCAGGCAACCCCTCCCCCTCCAAGGAGAGCAGCTGTATGTCCCCCAAAAGCAGAAGCAAATTTGGAGCGGGGGTGGGATGGCCCAGCTGTATCAGCCATACCGCAGAGCTGTGGGTTCAGGCCCTCGCAGGGGATTTACTGTGGGTTTCCCCCCCTTGGCGGCCTCCTCTCCCCCCCCCTCCCCAGGGACCACGGTTTTGGTGTTGACACCACGGTGGGACTTTCCTGAGTGGGTGTGTTGGTGGGATGGGGTGGGCGAGGGTTGCCCCCACGGTTGCGCCTCCCATTCGTGGCTTTTATCGGCGCAGAGGGCCCGGGAGGCTAAAATGCGCTTGCCCCCAAAACAGCCTCGGAAAATAGGTCGCAGGGCCCATTGGTGAGGGTTGCCAGGTCCCTCTTCATCACCGGCGGGAGGTTTTGGGGGCGGAGCCTGAGGAGGGTGGGGTTTGGGGGAGGGGAGGGACTTCAATGCCATAGAGTCCAATGGCCAATGCGGCCATTTTCTCCAGGGGAACTGATCCCTGGCGGCTGGAGATCAGTTGTAATAGCAGGAGATCTCCAGCTAGTACCTGGAGGTTAAGGAACTCAGTACAGGAGCAAAGTGTATACAAAGTGCAAAAAACTTTATAAGCTACCAAAACGACATAACAATACAGCTATACACACTATATACACTACTAAGCTGAAACATACAAGCTAAGACAAACAACGTGACTGTACAAGGTGGAAAAAAGTGTCAAAATGACACAGCTAATGTTCATAGAGTCTCTCTCAATTGTAGGAGAAATGGTATCCAAAGGATTTTCAACGAGGTTCCCAATGAGGAGACGATCGTTTCAAGTTCACAATGAACAGATCTTCATCAGTCCTTCAACGTCCTCTTGTACATTCATTCATTCAAATATTCTCCCATAACGGGTAAGATTTAAAAAAATGCCAAATCATTATTATTTCCCACAAAGGGTAAGAGACATGTCTTTTTTTTTTTGCACTTTGTTTTTTGCACTTTGTATACACTTCGCTCCTGTACTGAGTTCCTTATCCTCCCGATATTAGTACAGTGGTGTCTATTTCTCCCCCAGTACCTGGAGGTTGGCAACGCTACCTATGGTACAGAAGTGAAATGGAGCAGCTGGGGGAAAGGGAGGTGCCCAGGGCCACCCAGAGAGCCTGTGGCAGAGGAGGAGGGCTTTATCGCCTCCACAGAATCAGAAATCCTACGTGGGATTCTAGGTGTTGCTCCATAAGAGAGAGAGAAAAGACACTTGGTGGTATCCTATGGGCTTTTCGCTGCTGAAAGGGGGCAGGGTAGGGTTGCCAACCTCCAGGTACTAGCTGGCGATCTCCTGCTGTTACAGCTGATCTCCAGCCAACAGAGATCAGTTCCCCTGGAGAAAATGCCCGCTTTGACAATTGGACACTATGGCATTGAAGTCCCTCCCAACCCATACCCCACCCTCCTCAGGCTCCGCCTAGGGTTGCCTAGGTTTTCGCCATTGGCGGGAGATTTTGGGGGCTGAGCCTGAGGAGGGTGGGGTTTGGAGAGGGGAGGGACTTCAATGCCATAGAGTCCAATACCAAAGCGGCCATTTTCTCCAGGGGAAATGATCTCTGTCGGCTGGAGATCAGTTGTAATAGCAGGAGATCTCCAGCCACCACCTGGAGGTTGGCGACCCTTCTCACAGGGTTGTTGTGAAGACAAAATGGGGGAGGAAGCCATGTATGTCCCCCTGAGGTCCCAGGAGGAAGAGTGAGACCAAAATGGATAGACTGAAAGTAAGCCTGGCACTCTAGGGAAAAAAAGAGAGGGGAAGGCACTGGCAAACCACCCCGTAAACAAAGTCTGCCTAGTAAACGTTGGGATGTGACGTCACCCCATGGGTCAGGAATGACCTGGTGCTTGCACAGGGGACTACCTTTACCTTTTTACGGGAACAAAGACGAAACACGCACGTGTCCCTGGAATGAGGCACAGCCTCCTCCGCCTGTTCATCCCCACCTCCACAGGGTTTATGGCAAACTTTAGATTGTAAGTGCCTCGGGGCAGTGACTTGTCTTCTTGTACTCTGTAACATGCCTACCGCTTTGATGGCGTCATAATAAATTAAGGGGGAATAGGTGGAGGACCTCATGTTTGCCTGGACTCACCATCCCAGGGTCAGGTGTGGCATCGTGGTTTGAGGACTGGCCTTGGCCTGTGGTGGACTCAGTTCCCTGGCCTCACTATTATGAAACCCACTGGGTGGGTTTTGGTCGGTCTTGCCTACCTCACAGGGTTGTTTTAAGCTAGAAAAGGAGACCCTCTTGGGGGGTGGATACACTGAATGGGGAGGGGCCGTGGCTCAGTTTGTAGAGCATCTGCTCGGCATGCAGAAGGTCCCAGGTTCAATCCCCGTCATCTCCAGCTAAAGGGACCAGGCAAGTAGGTGATGTGAAAGACCCCTGCCTGAGACCCTGGAGAGCTGCTGCCGGTCTGAGTAGACAATACGGACTTTGATGGACCGAGGGCAGTATAAGGCAGCTTCTTGTGTTCATGTGTTCAGTGATTGGGGATAGCCTTCCTTCTGTTGCCTTAGCCAGCCCTTTGCGAAATGCACTCTGCACGTGCTCAGGGGAACCTTTCTCCGTTCTTAACTTTGACACAGCTTTCCCCCTCAACACCACCCGCGCGTAACTGCATCCATACAGCGACCGATTCTTCTCAGAACCTTGCTTTCGACCTTTCTTTCCCTCCCTTGTCCTCCCCCCCTGCATCGAAAGGGAAGCTGTAAGTTCCTCAGGGCAGGGAGTCGTCCCTTGTTTATGTCGCTGTGTGCACCCCGATGGCGCAACACGGCACCGCTCTCTGAGCATGCGCAGACTCAGAGGGCATTGCTCATGTGTGTGCCGTTTGTGTGGCCTAACTCCTCAGTCCTGAGCCCCAGGAGAGTTATATAACCGGGATACTCCCTTCCTGTCCACCTCCCACCTCTTTCTCCCATAATTGAAATCTGCAGTGTAAGCTCCTTGGGGCAGGGAACTGTTTTCATCGTTGCTTTCTGTGACTTTGGGAAGCGGGCTGTACATCGAAAGGGCACGGAGTGTGACTATTTCCCAGTGCTGAGCCCTGCCATTGGAAGAAGCAAACATGCCGGGGCTTTAGGGTTATTTTATTACTCCATTAAAATCCCCAAACCACTACAAGGCTAACAGATTCCCCTGAAGAAGCCTCTAGGTGAAACATCTAGGGAATTTTAATGGGGTAATAAAATATATTTTTACTTTGTTTTGCACCACCGGCCTTGGCCTTATTTTTAAAATCTCCTGTGACTGGTGTGTGGCCCTTTTATTTCTCTTTAGAGCTTTAGGGTTGCCACTTCTGGGTTGAGAAATTCCTTGAGATTTAGGGACGGAACCTTGGGGAAGGCTGGGTTTGGGGAGGGGAAGAAGAAGAAGAAGAGTTGGTTTTTATATGCTGACTTTCTCTACCACTTAAGGAAGAATCAACCCGGTTTACAATCACCTTCCCCTCCTCTCCCCATAGCAGATGCCCTGTGAGGTAGGTGGGGCTGAGAGAGCTGTGACTAGCCCAAGGTCACCCAGCTGGCTTCATGTGGAGGAGTGAGAAAACAAATCCAGTTCACCAGATTAGCCTCTGCCGCTCATGTGGAGGAGTTTGGAATCAAACCCGGTTCTCCGGATCAGAGTCCATTGCTCCAAACCAACGCTCTTAACCACTACACCACGCTGGCTGTCTTACACCCTGCTGGAGAATAGGTCTGCATCATGACTAGTATCCATTTTGACTAGCAGCCATGGATAGCCCTCTCCTCCATGAACATGTACGCTCCCCTCTTAAAGCCTTCCAAGTTGGCGGCCTTCTTGTGAGGCAGCTGGGGCTGAGAGATCTGTGAGTAGCTTCAGGTGGGGGAGAGGGGAATCAAACCTGGTTCTCCAGATCAGAGTCCACTGCTCCAAACCACCGCTCTTAACCACTACACCACGCTGGCTCCCTCATCGGGGTATAATGCCACAGAACCCACCCTCCAAAGCAGCCATTTCCTCCAGGGGAACGGATCTCTGGGATCAGATGTAATTCTGGGAGATCTCCAGGCCCCACCTGGAGGCTGGGAACACTACGGACTTAGTCTTGGTGCCTCTTTGCCTTGCTGCACCAGAGCCAGTGCAGTGTAGTGGTTAAGAGTGTCAGACTCGTATCTGGGAGACCCGGGTTTGAATCCCTGCTCGTGGCATGGAAGCTCTCTGGGTGACCTTGGGCCAGTCACCCTCTCTCGGCCTAACCAACCTCACAGGGTTGTTGTGAGGTTAAAATGGAAGAGAGGAGGCTGATGTAAGCCTCTGTGCATCCCCATTAGGGAGAAAGGTGGGGTACAAATGAATTAAATGAATAAATCCTGCCTTGGCCTGTTGCTATGCGCTCTGTGCTTCAGGGCCCCCCTAGGGTTACGAGTAGGGTTGCCCACCTCCAGGTAATAGCTGGAGATCTCCTGCTATTACAACTGATCTCCAGCCGATAGAGATCAGATCATCTGGAGAAAATGGCTGCTTTGGCCATCGGACTCTATGGCATTGATGTCCCTCCCCTCCAAAAACCCCACCCTCCTCAGGCTCCCAATGCCATATAGTGTCCAAAAGAGCCCATTTTTCTCCAAGCGAACTGATCTCTATCGGCCTGGAGATCAGTTGTAATAGCAGGAGATCTCCAGCTACTACCTGGAGGTTGGCAGCCCTAACGGCCCCGGTGGCATGCTCAGGGACCTGTTTGCCTTGGCCAGTGGGCACCGGGCACCTTTTACCTTCCTGCCCAGGTCAGCTAAACAACTGGCTTGTGGGTTGCTTATCTGAGCCCCGGGGGCTGGGAGGGGGGGAGATTAAGAAGGAGCAAAGACGAAGGGGGGAAATGAGGACTCCTGGTTGAGGCTCGGTGGGGAGGGAGGGTCCGTGAAGGTGAGGCCGGGTGAATGCGAAGCTTGGAACGTGGCGCTCCGTTCCCACCCGTCGGGTTCAGCTGAACAGGTTGTACCTGTGACCCCACCCAAGTCACCTGCGTGAGGGGGAGCAGGAACAGCAGGCAACCCCACCCTGCAAGGTACAGGCGGGGCTCTCCTTCCAGCGGGCAGAGCAGCCAACTCTCTGCGCTGGCATCACCATCCGCCCCCCATCCCGACAGCCTCAACAGGTGGGGCAAAGAGCGGAATTTCGTGCCAGGTTGGGCCCCCAAAGGCTCCAGTGAGGGAGGACGTGGCCCGAGTGCATGATAAGAGCGCATCAGCACACAATGAGAAGAAGAAGAAGAGTTGGTTTTTTATCTGCTGACTTTTTATATGGATATATGATTATGGCATCATAATTATGCCAATAAAGGTTTGTGTTTGTGTTTGTATATGCCGACTTTCTCTACCACTTAAGGAAGACTCAAACCGGCCTACAATCACCTTCCCCTCCCCACAACAGACAACCTGTGAGGTAGGTGGGGCTGAGAGAGCTCCAAGAGAGCTGTGACTAGCCCAAGGTCACCCAGCTGGCTTCACGTGCAGGAGAGGGGAAACCAACCCGGTTCTCCAGATTAGCGTCCGCCGTTCCTGTGGAGGAGTGGGGGAATCAAACCCGGTTCTCCAGATCAGAGTCCACTGCTCCAAACCACCGCTCTTAGCCACTACACCACGCTGGCTCACTCAAATGCACCCTCACAAACCAGGTGCCACACCTCTGCAATTTGGGGCGCATGGTTTCTGGGTCAGCCGGGGTCTCTGACATTTCCAGAAATTCTGCACCATTTCTTTGCGCTGAACCCCTCTCTCTACGTGCAGAAGAAATAAATCGAGTTCATAATAAACCGTGTGTTAGTTAGCATGCGGCACTTTCGGTGTTCAAAACGCATTGCATGGATTCTCTGGCTGTACGCCTTCCAGTCTCAGCGCACCCCAGAAAAGCCCTCCCATTCCCGGTTCCTGGAAAGGTTGAGAACAGACCTTGGAAGGGTGTGTGAGAAAAGCATACACTTCCCTTCCCATCCCAGGAATGCGCTGGAATCAGAAAGGAGCATGTGATTCAAAGAGAATATTCAAGATTTATTTCTGGATACCAGGATCGGAGTTACTGGAATTGGGTATTATTTCCCACCCACCCCACACCCCCTCCATCTGCTAGGCTTCATTCAGCGCCCTTAGGGGAAATGAACTATGAGCTCTGCCTTCCCCAGTATTTCCTGATACAAGTCCTGGAACCAAACAAATTCCTACTGGGGTGGGGGAGATACAAATGGCATACTCCAGCCTCCAGTTCCAGAGCCAGCGTGGTGTGGTGGTTAAGAGCGGTGGTTTGGAGTGGTGGAGTCTGATCTGGAGAACCGGGTTTGATTCCCCAGTCCTCCACGTGAGCGGCGGAGGCTAATCTGGTGAACTGGATTTGTTTCCCCATCCTACCCACATGAAACCAGCTGGGTGACCTTGGGCTAGTCACACTCTCTCAGTCCCCCCTACCTCACAGGGTGTCTGTTGTGGGGAGAGGGAGGTGATTGTAAACCGGTTTGATTCTCCCTTAAGTGGTAGAGAAAGTCGACATATAAAAACCAACTCTTCTTCTTCTCTTTTCTTTCTCCCTTCCCAAAACGTGGGTTGGATCTGGGAATCCCTCTTTCCTCTTCTAAGTTCCCAGGTGTTTTTTCTTTCCCTTTTTCTCTCCCTGATGCATCATGCTCCCGTCCCTCTTTTTCTCTGTGTTGTAAACCATTAGGCCTCACTCCCTTCCCAAAGTGTGGGTTGGATCTGGGAATCCCTCTTTCCTCTTCTAAGTTCCCAGGTGTTTTTTCTTTCCCCTTTTCTCTCCCTGATGCATCATGCTCCCGTCCCTCCAGTGCTCGGAGATGTGGTCAGCTGCCCGGCTTTTACATGTCGCATGAGAATGAGGAAGCGGAAGGGGGGATCAGGCCCAGCAGAATGGCGTTTGCCACAGCTCATTCTGAGGATGTCTCCCTAATAATCCTCTCTCCTCCTTGTTTGCCTAGGGGGAAGATGCCTTGTTAACATTCTGCGAAGGTGAATCGCCAGCGTTGTCCTTTTTAAAGACTTCAGAAACCCCATCTCGGAGTGGAGAATGGAAGCATCTCACGTCGGTTGCACATGGGTGTAATGCACGCGCATGAGCACTAGGATGTCCCATGGCACCCCGCCAGCCTTTTCACACTGTGCAGCCATGGAGGTATATATATTCCTCAATAAGGCCCCGTGTACATTGAAGACATCAAAAAACTAATGATAACAAATAAGAACGTTTTTAATTTATTTTTTTATTTAGAATTTATCAAAAACATACAAGCAAACATACACACATACCTGTCTCAGTCATCCATATATATACAATGTGAACAGTCTTTCAGGGAGTTTTTTGAAGTAGTACTCATGACAAACTGAACAATTATTTAATAATTAGTCTACTTAAATCCAATATCCATGTTTCCTCTACTTTCCAAGCTGACTATAATAGCAATACTTAATATTTGATACTTAGTACAGTTCTTGTTTTGCAGTCTATGTTTCACTATTATTCTTCATCTGCTACACTAGAATAAGAACTTTTTCATTTTGTTTTGCACACCCCCAATCGCCGTTCTTGGCCCTGCTCCCTCGTTTTGGTGTTGTGTGTTTATACGTTTTTATTGAATTAATTTATTTGTGTGTGTGTGCGTGTTACGCGTCATGAAGTCGCTTCTGATTTCTGGCAAACCTATGAATGAATGTCCTCCAAAACATCCTACCGTTAACAGCCTCACTCAGGCCTTGCAAACCGAAGGCCACGGCCACTTTTACGGAGCCATAGAATCATAGAGTGGGAAGGGGCCATGCTGGCCATCTAGTCCAACCCCTTGCTCAATGCGGGATCAACCTAACGCATCCCTGACAAGTCACATGAACACATGAAGCTGCCTTATACTGAATCAGACCCTCGGTCCGTCAAAGTCAGTATTGTCTACTCAGACCGGCAGGGGCTCTCCAGGGTCTCAGGCAGGGGTCTTTCACATCACCTCCTTGCCTGGTCCCTTTAACTGGAGATGCTGGGGGTTGAACCTGGCACCTTTTGCATGCCAAGCAGATGCTCTACCACTGAGCCACGGCCCTTCCCCCAAGTCAACTCACCTCATGCTAGGTCTGTCTCTTTTATACCTTCTTCCCTGGAGGTTTTTAAGAAGAGGTTGGATGGCCATCTGTCAGCAATGCTGATTGTTTGACCTTAAGCAGATCACGAGAGGGAGGGCATCTTGGCCAACTTCTGGGCATGGAGTAGGGGTCACTGGGGGTGTGGAGTGGTAGTTGTGAATTTCCTGCCTTGTGCTAGAGGTCTGGAGGTCCCTTCCAACTCGGTGATTCCATACCTACTTTAAATTCAATGTCGTTTTAACGTGGAAATGTCTTGATCCTGGCCACCTCGGGGTGGGAAGGTGGCACAAAAATGTTTCCCATAAAGAATGCAATAACCACTCTGTGTGTCCATGCCCACCGTGCACGCTCCTTGGGGCAAGGACCCGACCTTCCTTTCCTTTGCTGCTCCCCCACCCCTATAAAACGTCCCCTGCCTTCATGGCACCCAGGTGAAGCCCAGCGACCCATCATTCTGGCCAGCCGGCCGGGTGCCCATTGGCACTAGTGGGCCTCCCTGGCATCCGAGCGGCCAGCAGAGGGGGCTTGGCGGTCGCGCGCTTCCTCCGACGCGGTGCCTTGGCGAGCGGCCACGCGCTGCAAAGGGGGGGGAACTCCCCTCGCCCTTCCTCCTCCTCCTCCTCCCCCTCCTCTCCGGGAAGTCCCCCCTCCCGTCCCTGCCCCACCGCCGGGGGATTTAATCATCCTTTCCACTTGCAAACTTTTCTTCCGGAGCCTTTGATGATTCAGTCCTTCCTCCGCTCTCCCCCACCCCCCCCCTCCGCTGACCGGATTCCCCTCCCTTCCCCCTCTGGGCCCACCCCGCTTGCTTTAACCCTTGCATGACTGCAGGGGCGGGGGTGTCAGCCTGCCCGGTGGCAAGTGGGCCCCTGATGAAGCGAGGCCCCCTTCCACATCAGACATGCTTAAAATGCCGATGACCTTGTAGCAGCTTGAAAAGATAACAGATTTATTTAAAATTATTTATTTTTATTTTTTTAAAACTGCAATTATAACAATCTGCGTTTACATTGTTATCTACTGTACCCTGCCAGTAACATGTACACTATGTGTACAGTTATTACTAAAAATATACATTTATTTCGCAGAAAATTTAATTGTGCCTTTTTTCCACTGATGTATTTTTTGACAATTTTATTTCTTTCTTACCAAAATTAAATGATAGCCTTATAGTTGTGGGTGGGGCCCCTTTGTCTCCTGGCCACCAATACCTTTAGACCCAGTCCGCCACTGCAGGACTGACGGGGGGGGGGTCAGAATTGCAAGCGGCCCGATTCCTTACCCCCGCCAAGTCTCTCTTCCTCGTCCCCCCCCAGGAGGTGTGTCCAGAGACGGCCACGCCGGCCAATCAGAACCACGGCCTCCCTCCTTTCGGCCAATGGTCAGGAGGGGGAGGCGGGACTTTCGGGGCCGCTGGGGACAACGGGGCCGGCGGCCGGGGGATGGCGAGCGGAGGATTCGAAGCCAGGTGGGAAGGGGCGGGGCGGCGGGCGCTGGGGGGGCGGGGCTTGGAGGCAGGTGGGGGCGGGGCCAAAGGGAGAGGGAGGCCTCCGGTGGGGGGGGGCCCGGGGGAAGAGGAGGGCCGGCCTCTTTCCCCCTCGTTGGGGGAGGCGGCGATGGCTGTTGCTCCGCCGGGGGGCGGGAGAGGACAGGTGAGCCGGGGGCGTGGCCAGGACAGGTGAGCGGCGGGGGGGAGCCGCAGGTGGGGGGGGGAGCGCCGAGGAGGGCCACCCAGGCAGAAGGAGGGATCGCGCCCCGCACGCACGGCCGCCGGCTTGGAGGAGCGCCCAGGAATCCCCCCCACCCCGGACCCAACGCGCCGAGAGACACGCCGATACCGGTGGGGGTACGTGTGGCTTGGTGGGGGGGGGAGCTCCGATCCACGGGGGGGGTGCGTGCTCGCCTTCCCATTGCCTAACCCACTTTCCAAGAAGCCCCCCACCTCCACCCAACTTCGAACTTCTCCGCCTTCCTCCCCCACCCCCCAGTTCATTGAGCCCAGGATCTGTGGGAGCTGAGTTCGAATCCCGTGTGGACGGCGGCGCTGGGCTCCGCTGGCTTCCTCCCACGGCTTGCCCAACAGTTCCTCCTCCTCCCCCACCTTCAGACGCCCTTCCCCATTCTTTCCTTTCGGTTGGCCCCTCTTCCCCTTTCTCCCTTTTGCCCAACGTCGCCGGCCTGTCCTTGATGCAATCTCGCCCCCCCCCCCAACAACATCCCAGGAGACGTGGACACAGGCTACAGGATCCTGTGGGCGGGGGCATGACCGGCCCTAAAACGACAGGCTCAGTTTTTGTGGCCCCCTAATCTTCTTAGGTTGGGGGAGAAATTTTCCAAGGAGCCCTGGCAGGGTCCATTAGCTTTTATGGGATGGTGAAAGGGGAGCCGCTTCCTTGAAAAATCTGGGGAGACACAAGTGCTCCCCGTCCCAGATTCGGTTGTCCCGAACCATTGTGCCCCCCACACCTAGTACTTTGCCTGGGACTCTTTCCGTTTGCCTGCTGGGATGGAACCGGGTCTGCGGGTGCCCAGGTTGGCATTGGGGGCCCCCTTAGGCGTGGGTGCCCTGGAATCTGGGAATACAGTGGGAAGGTTAGAAACAGCTTTGTGTGGGCGTCAGGGGTGTGGCGTGGTGCCGTGGGGCGATCTCTGCCAAGTCTGGGCCTTGGCGGTGCAGTTGCGCGGCGTGGGAAGGTAAGTGCCCACCGATTTCCCCTTTGCCCTTCATGTGCGGAAAGCTCTGGCGGAAACTAGGGAAATACTTTTCAGACAGTCCTGGTGCCCTTTATAGCCCTGTTCCCGAGGCAGTCGCCGGTTCTGGTGGCGAACGAAGAGCGTGGGCAGTTTGTGTTTCTTGGCCTGTGCCCGTTGAAGTCATCATTCCCACACTTGGGCGGCCACCAAAATTCAGAATTTGGCTGAGCCTTATTGTTTCGAGCTGTTCTCATATAGCGTGATTTCTTCCTCTCCATGCCACGGGCCACATTTAGGGTCTGAATGGGCCGTATCTGGAAAGGTCTCCCTTTTGGGTCGGGTTATTCTCACGACCAGCATTTATGCTCGAGTCCCTGTTGGTGCATTCTTTGATTTCTACCCCCCTCCCTCCATAACTATTCCCTTGCTCTCTTATCTCTTAAGGTTATGTATCTCACAGCTTTTCAGCTCCTGTTGGAAACTGAACACAATATTTTTTTATGAACATGTGGGTGGATTTTGAGGGCCCTGATCCTACTAGAGGGGTGCACAGCGTGGTTTTACCTCCCCCCGTTCCTGGATCCACAAACGGGGAACGAATTACTCGTACACAATTGTTCTTTCCATGTCGATCCTGTTCGTGAATGGCGCCCAGAACTGGGGCAATGGAAAGAGAAACTGGCATCAACATCGAAGCCTTTAGAATTACAACTTTCCTGTGCCCGGTTGCCCACAACAGACCCTGGGTTTTTTCCTTGGAGTTTGCCTCCCAAGGCACACCCAGCCCCATGGATGACTCTGCTCTCCCTGACGGGACTGTAGATATGTGTGTTTATCCTGGCAAGGTTGGCAGTGCCCCTCTTGAGTATGTGCCAGCTGTCCTTTCGCCACTCTTTCTCACAGAATTCCTACACTCTTCTGCAATGGGCAGAAAGTGCCCCGCAGTCTGACGCTGAATGCCAGGTTTAAAACCCACGGGGTGCCGGGTTCAGATGTCGAGAGGCCCTGCTGGATCAGACCAAAAGTCCATCTTAGTTCATGGTCCTGTTTACAACCGTGGCCAACCGGATGTCTTCAGGAAAGCCCGTACCCTGGGCTTGGAGGCCACAGCGCTCTCCAGTGGTTGGCCCCTTGGCAACTGATATACAGAGGTTCACTGCCACTGAATATGGAGGCTCGGTTTAGCATCCACGTGGAAAACCGAGTCATCTGTCAATTCCCTTCGAGCAATTTGTTGCGTTTGCAAACTAGGGAGTTTAAAAGGGCCGAAAGTCTCAATCTCTCTCTGTCTCTCTCTCTAATGCAGTGGTTCCCAAAGTGGGCAGTACCACCCCCTGGGGGGCGGTGGGATTACCTAGGGGGGCACTAAGAGGCAAGGGGGCAGCAGGGGGGCACTAGAGATGGGCCCCTTCAACTATGTTGTTCACAAATTTACAAGAGATCAAGCTATGGCACCATGCTGGCAAATTTGGTGGAAACTCTCAGAATTTTTTTCCAGACTTTGAAGAGGTGGTACCACTGGGCCAAGTTCATCAGTTTCGTTGAATAAATTTCAACTAAAAAGTTTTAATTTTATTTTGAATAGATGTGCAATTAACTGTTACTGTTTTGAAATTTTTTTGTTATTATCTTATTTGGTGTGTCATGTAAACCCCTATTTTGAATAGTGCTTTTTATAGGGGGTTGGGTTTGTGGAACCAAGGGGGTGGTGGCCCGAAAGATTTGGGAACCGGTGCTCTAATGCATGTTTCTGGGTGAAGCAGGACTTAAATTCCCAGCTATTATTATTTGTATAGTGAGGAATATAAATGAAATGCTTTCCACCGTACTCAAAAGTCAATTCACTCCTCAAGACTTATGATGATATCTGTCAACTGTGGGGTGGGGGACACAGACAAAAAAGAGATTGTAAAGCAATGAGGAAATGGTAAGGAAGGGGATCTTCTTGGGAGTACATAGGCATTGCGATCAGATGGATGTTTCTGCGTTAAAAATACTTATATAGTTGTGGATGAAGGAGCTGGCGGACGGCACAGATGCCAACCCATAGAAGCAGGGTTTTTTTGTGCGGACTGGTACTTTCTTGCAGCACCTTGTAGCTGAAGGCAGAATCTGATGACCTAAATTAGCAATGGGGAAATCTGGAACCCAGAGGTAGTCATTACTCCGGATTAATTCGAGCAGGGCATTGAGGGGGTGAGCTTGGCATACGTGGCACTGGACTGGACTTTGGAGAGAGCTCCGGGGTCTTGTTTTGCTTTGCTTTGGCTGTACGTGGAGCTCTGTCGCCCTTCCCGCCATGCCAGTTGTGACGGAAGCCCCTTCTCTCAGGCTACAGGAGGGTGCCAGCGTTTGTCCCCCCATGTGCCAGCGGCGGGGTGCCGTTCCCAGAGCCCCGCACGCCAGGGCCGAGAGGCAGGTCTGCCTGCCGCACCTGTTTGTTTGCGCCGGCCCACCTCCCCGAGGGCTCTGAACCGGCGGCGCAAGGGTAAGCAGGGTGGGGGCGGATGTGTGCCTAAGAATACACCTGCTTCTTGTCCCCAGGTGTCCTTGTGGCTGTGGGGGAGGGGGGATTTAGGGAAGCCAAAGTGGATTGCAGGCGTTGGTGCACGCAGGGGCTGCAGGTGTGGACGGGCAGGAATTAGCAGGTGGGCTGTAAGCTCAACAGAGAAGGTAAGAAACAGGATTGCAGCCGGCTGGAAATTTAATCCGAGCCCCAGGGCCTACCCGCAGGGCCGGGTGTCAGCCTTATCTTCCCTATCGGGAAATTATGCCATTTTTGGTTTCGTGGCTGCCGACGGAATGAGATTGCCTCTGAGCACGTGCGGGGTATTTTTCCTTCGGCCCTCCGCTTCACCCCAGGTCGGTTTCGATTAGGTTGGTTGGTTGAGCCCCAGTGCTTTTTCGCTTCAGAAACGAAGGCACGGGGCGGGCTCTCGTGGGTAGCGCTTGAGGTTTGCCACTCTCTTCCAGACGGGCAGAAACTCTGCCAGCTCATTTGCATGCGGGCATTAGTTCATTTGAAGAATTGCAAATTTAAAATGAGCTTGTCATTCACGTGGAGTTGGGAGGAGGGACAGCAGTGCACACATACTGAATTGTTGTTGTTGTTTTAAATAATCAGAGTGTCTCAGAGCATGTGCAAAGTGCCTTTCCCTTCTTCCTTTGTAACCATAGCTTTCCCATACTTGAGATGGCTGGAAACTATGTTAGAAGGCATAATATGAAAGCCATATCGTATCTGCATCTTCCCTGAAGTCAATTTTTATTTATTTTAAAAACAAAAAACCCCAGGAGGTCCAGATAGTTTGGGTAGTGATGCTGATTGAGCAGCAGAATGTTCCTGGTTGAGAGGATCCTGGGGTGCTTAGACCCTACCGTGCAATCCCTTCTGATAAGACAGTGGCTTTGTTCCTTGCTGCATAGCAAGACGGAAATCCAACAGGCACAGCTCCCCCCCCCATCGTATCACCATTCCAGGAAAAGCTCTACTTGTTGACTTCTGCCTGTTAAGAAGACATTTAAAGCATTGGGGGGGGGGCAGGGGCAGGGAGGATGTTGCATACCAAATAGACTAGGCTAGGTCTTTTGTAACCTTACAGGTGTTAGAAGAGGGTGGGATTTTGAAGACTGATAGAGACCAGCATGGCTAACCACACTGCCTTGTCCTTTCCTCTTCCCAATTTGAACTGCTTTGGGTGGGTGGGAAGATTTCTGTGCGCAGGGCTTTTTGCTAGCAGGGGTCAGGGAAACAGCTAGGGTTGCCAACTCCCAGGTACTGGCTGGAGAGCTCCAACTATTACAACTGATCGCCAGCCGATAGAGGATCAGTTCCCCTGGAGAAAATGGCCGCTTTGGCCATTGGACTTTATGGCTCTGAAGTCCCTCCCCAAGCACCGTTCTCCTCAGGCTCTGCCCCAAAAACCACCCACCGGTGGCAAAGAGGGATCTGGCAACCCTAGAAACAGCCCAGGGAGAGAGGATTCAGAAGTAAACCCCCCGCCAGTGCCCGTCTGAATGCTGCGGTGGGGTAGTGGTTAGATGCATTTGCTTTAGGGTTTCCAACCTCCAGGTATCAGCTGGAGATCGCCTGCTATTAAAACTGATCTCCAGCCGACAGAGATCAGTTCACCTGGAGAAAAGGGCTGCTTTGGCAATTGGACTCTATGGCGCTAAAGTTCCTCCCCTCCCCAAACCCCGCCCTCCTCAGGCTCCGCCCCAAAAACCTCCTGCTGGTGGCAGAGAGGGGCCTGGCAACCCTAATTTGCTTTGATGCATCTAGTTATATATGTTCTGCTCTTCTCCCCAATGGGGACTGTAAGGGGCTTAGAGCGTCGTTCTGCCTTTCTCCTTTTCCTCACAATGGCAACTCTGTGAGGGAGGCTGGGCTGAGAGAATGCGACTGGCCTGGGGTCACCCAGCAAGCTTCCATGGTAGAAGTGGGGATTCGAACCAGGATCTCTCAGGATCCTAGTCTCAAACTAAGTCTACTAAGCTCTGAGTGTTGGGCGTGGAAACTAAGAGACCTGGGTCCAGTCCCTACTCGGGCCTGATGCTCGCTGGGTGACACTGGGTTAGTCCCTCCCTCTGTCTAAACTCCCTCACAGGGTTGTTGGCAGAGGGCTAAACCATTAGGGTTGCCAGGTCCCTCTTCACCACTGGCGGGAGGTTTTTGGGGCGGAGCCTGAGGAGGGCGGGGTTCGGAGAGTGGAGGGACTTCAATGCCATAGAGTCCAATTGCCAAGGCGGCCATTTTCTCCAGGGGAACTGATCGCTATTGGCTGGAGATCAGTTGTAATAGCAGGAGATCTCCAGCTAGTACCTGGAGGTTGGCAACCCTATAAACCATATATGCCGCTCAGAACTCTTTGAAGGAAGGGGAGGATAAAAATAGCTTTGAACAGAGGAGCCTTTTATTCGTGCCAAGGAACTTGGGGCGAGGGGCGTACGTCTCCCCACCTCTGTTTCCTTTCGACAACAACCCTGTGAGGTAGACCAGGCCAAGAGAGAGATCGTGTGGTTGGCGGCCGAGTGCGAATTTGAACCCGGGTCTGCTCAGACCTGGTCCTGCCCCTTGGCCGCTGCATTCGAACCACCCTGTCAGGCCGCCTGCTTTTCCTAAACGGGCCCTCGCTAACAAGAACCGCGGGACTGTGTGTAGCTGAGACCCACACAGGCCGCGGCAAGGCCTAGCCGGGACTGCGGCCCCCATGGCATCGTTGCCGTGGGAAGCAGAAGCAGCCATGCTCCTCAGGGGTGGCTGATGAAACTGCCAAGAAACTCTCCTTCCTTGCGGCTGCCGCTCCCTCTTCATTGTGCCAGGTGCCCCCCCCCCACGGTGGGGGTGACGCTGCCCCTGAGCTCCTGCGCGCTCCATGGCAACCCCGTGGCACACGACGCCGTCCTGGCAGCTCCGCCACAGGCGAGGCCTGAAAGAGGAGCCGGCTTAGGCGAGGGGGGAAGCGGCAGGGAGGCGCGGCCCAGGTGGGCTCCGCGCCAGCCCCTGGCACTGCCGGGGAGAGGGAGGGCCGACGTTGGCAGGGCCAGGTGCCGTCTCCCCCCTCCCCGACCTTTGGGGCAGGCATGGAAGGTCAGATGAGCGGTAGTAGGCCCGGGGCACTGTTCCCCGTCCCGTGCCAAGGCAACTGGCGAGTATCGATTTCCTCCTGATGCCACCACGCCGGTGCCTGGTGACCTACTTTGTCAGCCGAGGGGAAGAGTTGCCATCCTTAAAGGTGGAATCTGTCCCACTTTTTTTTCTTGCAGTGGAGGGGGGTTCCAAAGACGGGCAGCCCGAAAAGGAACGCACGTGTGCTAGGGGGCACATCTGTCCCCCCCCCTCGCCCCAAGCAGCTGTGGGCATGGCTTGGCCGAGTTCCCCTCCCCGGGGAGGGAGAAAGAGTAGGTGATGAAGAGGAAAGAGAAGTAGGTCAGGCCGGGCCGCCTTCGCCCGGGCTGGGCAGGGCTGGGTGCTACCGCCACCCCTGCCACAGCCCTCCTGACGCCTCAGCTGCGCTCCGTCGGCCACATGGGCAACAGAGGGGTAAGAAGCGGAGAGCCCGTTCCTGGGGCAGAGGAGCCGGGCTGGCAGCCAGTCGGGGCTGCTTAGAGGATTGATTAACGTGGATTAGGTCGGCCTGATCTTCCCCACGGCTGTCGTTGCAGCCAGGAGGGGAAAGGAATGGACGGTTCACTTCGCCTCCCTATTTTAATTGCACAAAGTATGGGGCGGGGGTTTGAATTAGGGGATGTGATCACCATCTTCAGTTACTTGAAGGGCTGTCATATAGAGGACGGTGCTGAGTTGTTTTCTGTTGCCCCAAAAGGTCGGACCAGAACCAACGAGCTGAAATTGAATCAAAAGACTTTCCGTCTAGACATTAGGAAGAATTTTCTAATAGTTTGAGCGGTTCCTCAGTGGAACAGGCTTCCTCGGGAGGTGGCGGGCTCTCCTTCCCTGGAGGTTTTTAAGCAGAGGCTAGATGGCCATCTGTCAGCAATGCTGATTCTGTGACCTTAGGCAGATCACGAGAGAGAGGGCATCTTGGCCATCTTCTCGGCATGGAGTAGGGGTCACTGGTGGTGTGGGGGTTGGAGGTAGTTGTGAATGTCCTGCATTGTGCAGGGGGTTGGACTAGATGACCCTGGTGGTCCCTTCCAACTGTATGATTCTATGATTCCAGTACTTGAAGGGCTGTCATATAGAGGATGGTGCCAAGTTGTTTTCTGTTGCCCCAAAAGGTCGGACAAGAACCAACAGGTGGAAGTTAAACCAAGAGAGCTTCCTGCCTTGTGCAAGGGGTTGGACTCTATGACCCTGGTGGTCCCTTCCAACTCTATGATTCTATGAATTCGGGGTTGACAGTGCCCAGGGAGGAACGCATGGTAAACCTTAATTCAATTTCAGTTCAATTCATTATGATACGGTCGTAGACCATCAAATAAAACAGGATTGCAGAACTGGTCGATAAATAGTAGAGCGTGTAGACAAAATATGGCTAAAATGACAATGTTTAAAAATGACAAAACATTACTAAAATAACCCAGTCATAAATATTCCTAAGATTAATATAAAACTTGTCTGAAAGATTCTGGACAATAAATACCCCATTCTTCCTTGGCTATTGCATAGATTTTGTCCAGCTGTGCCTTATTTTAATTGCTAGACAAGCAAATCTTGCTTGCTTGACAATACTGACTTTGATGGACCAAGGGTCTGGTTCAGTATAAGGCAGCTTCATGTGTTTGTGGCTTTCCTCAGTGGAGAGGGCAGTCTGCATATGGTCAGAGACGTGGCATGGAAAATAGACCCTGGTTTATACTCTGATGTAGTTCTAAGCGTTCTGCAGGTTTATTGCCCTTGAAGAGATTGGAGGCGGGGAAAGAAACACGTGGGGCTAGAGCGTCACACTTATTTTCAGACAGAGGGCGTGTGCTTTCAGCTGGTGTGTGCCAGGCAGAAATTCCACAGGTACATGTGCAGAGATAGGTCAAGTTTCCTCTGTTCACCGTCTGCCTGTTTGGAAGCGGCTGGACAGACAACGGGCGCATTGGTGTTGAGGCCTGAGCTGTGTCGCCCTTTGCCTTGGCGCTGCCAGGCACACATGGCCGGTCACCTTGGCGTTGACCAGCAAGTGCCTTACTGAACTGGCTCGAGCACCAAAATGTTCTCTGCGACCTGAGCCATGGGCTTTTTAAAGAGGCGATTCTAGCCTCTGCCCATTTACTGCCGTACTACAGGGCAGTGAACACATGGAGCTGCCTTATACTGAACCAGACCCTCAGTCCACCAAAGTCAGTATTGTCTACTCAGACGGGCAGCGGCTCTCCAGGGTCTCAGGTAGAGGTCTTTTGCATCACCTACTTGCCTGGTCCCTTTAACTGGAGATGCCGGGGATTGAACCTGGGACCTTCTGCATGCCAAGCAGATGCTCTGCCACTGAGCCATGGACCCTCCTCATGGCTCTCCAGGGTCTCTGGCAGAGGTTTTCGCATCACCTACTTGCCTGGTCCCTTTAACTGGAGATGCCGGGATTGAACCTGGGACCTTCTGCATATCAAGCAGATGCTCTACCACTGAGCCAATTTAGGTGGCAGAGTCTGGGCCGAGCGATCGGCCGTGTCGCGTGAGGTTGGGTTGCAAGTCTTTTGGCGCCTGGCGTCTCTTGTTCTCCCCCCCCCCCCAGCCTGTGGTGTTCCTAGCTTGCCCCTTTTGGCTCCCGGCTTCCGCCCACTCAAGGAACCCCACCCTAGCTGCCTCTCCCCGGCCCTGCGGGGCTGTGTCCCACCCTGCAATGTTCCCGATGCAGCGTCTCCTCTCCCCCTTCTCCCCCCCCCATGTTCTGGCTCCTTCTGCCGTCTCTCCCTGAAGCTGAGCCCGGCCTCTGCAGAAGGATTCCTCAGCCAAGGAAGCGAACGGCCAGGCAGGTTCTGCACTTGGGGAGGGACTGTGGCTCAGTGGTAGAACATCTGCTTGGCATGCAGAAGGTCCCAGGTTCAATCCCGGGCATCTCCAGTTGAAGGGACTAGGCGAGTAGGTGATGTGAAAGACCTCTGCCTGAGACCCTGGAGAGCTATGGGGAGGGGCTGTGGCTTGGTGGTAGAGCATCTGCTTGGCATGCAGAAGGTCTCAGGTTCAATCCCCGGCATCTCCAGTTGAAGGGACTAGGCAGGTAGGTGACGTGAAAGATCTCTGCCTGAGACCCTGGAGAGCCGCTGCCGGTCTGAGTAGACACTACTGACTTTGGTGGACCAAGGGTCTGATTCGGTATAAGGCAGCTGCATGTGTTCACGTGCTCCCCGTCCAAGGAAGCGGGAAGAGGTTTAGTTTTATTCCAAAGTCAAAAGTTCTCTTCTGGAGATAGGACGGTGCCGCGTCTCCTAGGGTTGCCAATTCCGGGTTGGGAAATTCCTGGAGATTTGGGGGTAAATTCTGGGCAAGGTGGGGTTTAAGAGGGACTTCAGCAGAGAAGGGATGCCATAGAGTTAGGGTTGCCAACCTCCAGGTACTAGCTGGAGATCTCCTGCTATTACAACTGATCTCCAGCTGATAGAGATTAGTTTACCTGGAAAAAATGGCCGCTTTGGCAATTGGACTGTATGGCGTTGAAGTCCCTCCCCTCCCCAAACCCTGCCCTTCTCAGGCTCTGCCCCAAAAACCTCCCACCAGAGGCCAAGACGGACTTGGCAACCCTACATAGAGTCCACCTTCTGAAGCTGATGTTTTCTCCAGGGGAGCTGATCTCTGTCATCTGGAGATGACTTGTAATAAGGGTGGCCAGCTCTAGGTTGGGAAATACCTGGATATTTTGGGGCGGAGCCTGGGGAGGGGAGGGTTTGGGGAGGGGAGGGACTTCAACACCACAGAGTCCAATTGCCAAAGCAGCCATTGTCTCCAGGGGAACTGATCTCTATCAGCTGGAGATCAGTTCTAATAGGTGATCGCCAGCCGCCACCTGGAGGTTGGCAACCCTACTTGTAATTCTGGGAGAACTCCAGGCCCCAACCGGAAGCTGGCGGAGGGGGCTTCCCCCATTTTTTGTTGTATAGACTGGGCATTTGGTGTTGTGTTCTGACTCCTTGTGCGGATGGGTGGGAGGAGAAAGATTTGCAATAGTTAAAAAGTCTCCCCCCCCCACACACACACACACTCCAGCTCTAGGGGTTTGTGGCCGCTTGAATCTTTCCTTCCTGTTTCCTTGTCTGTGTGTTGTTTCGCCAGCAACGTCCTTTCCTCCCCTCTTCCTGTCTTTTGCCTTCCACTTTTAAACCTCCGACTGGGGTGAACCCATCCACCCATCACTCTTCTTTAGAATCACAGAGCTGGATTCATCTAGTTAGGGCCAGGGTCATCTAGTCCAACCCCCTGCACAATGCAGGAGATTCACAACGATCTCCCCCCCACACACACACACCCAGTGATTAGGGTTGCCAACCCCCAGGTACTAGCTGGAGATCCCCTGCTATGACAACAGATCTCCAGCCGGTAGAGATCAGTTCCCCTGGAGGAAATGGCCGCTTTGGCCATTGGACTCTATGGTGTTGAAGTCCCTCCCCAAACCCCGCTCTCCTCAGGCTCCACCCCAAAAACCTCCCGCTGGAGGGACCTGGCAACCCTACTTATAATTAGGGCCGCCAGCCTCCAGGTACTAGCTGGAGATCTCCTGCTATTACAACTGATCTCCAGCCAGTAGAGATCAGTTCCCCTGGAGGAAATGGCCGCTTTGGCAATTGGACTCTATGGCATTGAAGTCTCTCCCCTCCCCAACCCCCCTCCCTCAAGCCCTGCCCCAAAAACCTCCCACCGGTGGCGAAGAGGAACCTGACAACCCTAGCTTTGAAGGGGGTGGGTTGCTAGGAGAAATAGTGTTACCCCTTTCCGTCCCCTGCTTCTTCTGTTATTTCAATAGCTCATCAGAAGCAGCGGGTCACTTGGCAGGTGGAAAAGACAGATCCTGTACATGCCTTTTCCCTGCACTGAGCAAACTGCAGCTACTTATGCGTTTATTTATTGGCATTATTTGTCGGGTTGCCAACCTCCAGGTACTAGCTGGAGATCTCCCGCTATTACAACCGATCTTCAGCCGATAGAGATCCGTACATCTGGAGAAAATGGCTGCTTTGGCCATTGGACTCTATGGCACTGAAGGCCCTCCCCTCCCCAAACCCCGCCTTCCTCAGGCTCCACCTCCAAAATCTCCAGGTATTTCCCAACCCTGAGCTGGCAACCCTAGAGAGATGGCAATCCTACTTGGCCTTCTGCAGGTGACTTGGGCGTAGAGAGGATGATCGGGAGGTCACATTGGTTAAATGGTGGAACTCCCTGCCCCAGGATGTGGTGATGGCTGTCAACTTGGAAGGCTTGAAGAGGGCAATGGACATGTTCACGGGGGATAGGGCTAGCCATGGCTAGTAGTCAAAATGGATACTAGTGATGACGCATACCTATTCTCTCCAGTATCGGAGGAGCAGGCCTGTTACATTAGGTGCTATGGAACACAGGCAGGATAAATGCTGCTGCAATGGTCTTGCTTGTGGGCTTCCTAGAGGCCCCTGGTTGGCCACTGTGTGAACAGACTGCTGGACTCGATGGACCTTGGTCTGATCCAGCAGGGCCTTTCTGATGTTCTCATGTGACTGGATTGAGGAGCGACAGTCAGGTGTCTCTACCTTTGGCCACGTTGAGTCGTCTGCCCTGAAAGCCTTCCTAGAGGAATCTGGGACCACCGTCACCTATGCCTCACTCGTCGTTGTTCCCCTTGCGTGGTATGAGTGTGCAACTGAGAATGCAGCTTGTGCTCCAGCATTACTGAGGAGGAGGGGTAGTGGGTGGAAGCTTTTATTTCAGGCAAATTTAGTAATCTCCAGGAGGAAATGCTGAGAGCCTTCCATGGAATCGCGGGATTCCCTGGAAGACACTCCGTGAGCTTCTGATCTCATCTTTCGGGGACCCCAGCAAAGCTGGTTGAACTAGATTGCTGCCTCTGCGTTGTCGTATGACACCACTGCTCTGTACCTATTAGGTCTCTCTGGCATATGGGAGTGGCGCTGGCTCACTGGTAGAGCCTCTGCTTGGCATGCAGAAGGTCCCAGGTTCAGTCCCCAACACCTCCAGTTAAAAAAGACCAGGCGGTACTTGATGCGAAAGACCTCCGCCTGAGCCCCTGGAGAGCCGCTGCAGGTCTGAGCAGGCGATACTGATATTGCTAGGCCAATGGGAGCTTCATGTACGTTTTTAAGGGGAGGGGCTGTGGCTCAGGGGTAGAGCATCTGCTCGGCATGCGGAAGGTCCCAGGTTCAAGTCCCAGCATCTCTGCTGAAAAGGATCAGGCAGTAGGTACCGTGAAAGATCTTTCTCTGGCTGAGACCTGGGGAGCGACTGCTAGTCTTAGACAAGAAGAAGAAGAGTTGGTTTTTATACCCTGATTTTCTCTAAGGAGCCTCAAAGTGGCTTACAATCCCCACAACAGACACCTTGTGAGGTAGGTGGGGCTGAGAGAGTTAGGAGACAACTGTGACTGGCCCAAGATCACCCAGCAGGTTTCATGTGGAGGAGTGGGGAATGGAACCCGGCTCTCCAGATTAGAGTCCCCCGCTCTTATCCACTACCCCATGCTGGCTCTCTGACTAGGGTTGCCAGCTCTGAGTTAGGAAACACCTGGAGGTTTGGGAGGTGGAGCCTCAGGAGGGTGGGGTTTGGAGAGGGGAGGGACTTCAATGCCATAGAGTCCAATTGCCAAAGCGGTCATTTTCTCCAGGTAAACTAATCTCTATCGGCTGGAGATCAGTGGCAATAGTAGGAGATCTCCAGCCACCACCTGGAGGTTGGCAACTCTATCTCTGACACACAAACAGTGACCTTGATGGACCAAGGATCTGATTCAGTATAAGTCCGCTTCATGTGTCCATGTGTGTTCACAGTTTGCTCTGTTGTCTCTTGTGCAGAGATGGGAAGGGAGGCTTGCAAGGAAGGGACCCTCCCCGCAATTCTGGACTTCCCCCACTGTACGTGTATCCCGCTATAGAAATTATAACTACACCATCACTGTGCGTGGTGCTTTGCAGAGAGGGGCCGCAGAGCATGTGCAGAGTGCTCACTCTCGGATTCCTAACCACGCTCCCAAAAGGCAAGACCGCCGATGCTGCTCCAAGAACCCAACTACGGTTGCCAGGTCCCTCTTTGCCACCGGCGGGAGGTTTTTGGGACGGAGCCTGGGGAGGGCGGGGTTTGGGGAGGGGAGGGACTTCGATGGCATAGAGTCCAATTGCCAAAGCAGCCATTTTCTCTGGGGGAACTGATCTCTGTTGGCTGGAGATCGGTTGTAATTGCAGGAGATCTCCAGCTACTACTTGGAGGTTGGGAACCCTACTCATGAGCCCTAGTTCCTTTGTGTTGTGCTTTTTTCCTGCATATATTAGGGCTGGTTACATTTTTGGGGGGGGGGTGTTTGTGTGTCTGAGGGTCTCTGTAAAAGCAGACCCCGCTCAGGGCATTTGGCTGAGCTTGAAGGAAAGCCGGGATCAGGGTGGGTTTGCATTCTGTCTCCGTCGTCCCGGGCCTCTTCCCTCCCCCCACAACTTTAATAACCGCTCATGGCTTGCAAAAGAGGGCCTGCCGCTTGCAACGCCCGCCCGCCCCTCCCAGCCCCAATGAGTCACTCTCCCCCCCCCGGCAGGCCCCCCCATGCCACCGGTTTGAGCCCTTCTTGCCGCACAAGATGCCCGCGCCCCTCCCAGGCAGCCTCGCCCACCTTATCTCCCCGTCGGTACACCTGGCACAGCAGGAAGTGGAACGACCTGGGTGGCGTTGGTGTTGGTAGGGGAGCCGCGTCGGGCCAAAGGACAAAGGGGCCGCGCCCTCCTGTTTATTGGCATGCGGCAGCTCCGTCTTTGGGAAAGGGCTGCGTGCCGGCCAACGCGCAGAGGAGGCAAGAGCCAGGCTGGATGTGTGGAACCTCCATGTTTGGAGGCAGTCTACCTCTGCGTGCTTGGGGCGACTGTGGCTTTCACACTCTACCTTAAGTACTTCTCAGTGGTGTCTGACATTAGTTGCTGGAAACTCCATGTTCAGAGGCAGTCTACCTCTGCGCGCTTGGCGCAATAGGGGGGACTGTCACTGTCATGCCCTACCTTAGGAAGTTACCAGCGGCGTCTTGAGTGGTCACTAGATGATGGAACCTGCACGTTTGGAGGCAGTCTACCCCTGTCTGCTTGGTGCAATAGGGAGGGTGTTGCTTTCATGCCTTACCTTAGGAACTTTCCAGAGGCGTCTACCTCTGGGCTATGGCTCAGTGGTAGAGCATCTGCTTGACATGCAGAAGGTCCCAGGTTCAATCCCTGGCATCTCCAGTCAAAAGCATCTGGCCGTTGGGGATGTGAAAGACCTCAGCCTGAGACCCTGGAGAGCCGCTGCCGGTCTGAGTAGACAGTACTGACTTTGATGGACCAAGGGTCTGGTTCAGTAGAAGGCAGCTTCATGTTTTCATCTGACAGGTCACATGAACACATGAAGCTGCCTTATACTGAATCGGACCCTTGGTCCACCAAAGTCAGTATTGTCTACTCAGACAGGTAGCAGCTCTCCAGGGACTCAGGTAGAGGTCTTTCACATTACCTCCTTGCCTTTAACTAAAGATGCCGGGGATTGAACCTGGGACCTTCTGCATGCCAAGCAGATGTTCTACCACTGAGCCACAGCCCCTCCCCACTAGATGCTGGACTACGTGGACCTTTGCTCTGCCCCAAAAGGCAGGAGTTCTAGCAAAAGCTATTCCCCCTGCTATTTAAGAGTGGAACCTCCCTGTCCGGAGGCAGTTTACCTCTAAAGAACAGATGCTCAGGGACAGTCAGCATCGGAGGACAGTTACCTTCCTGTCTCGATCAGGCATTTCCCAGACAGGCTGCTAGATGTGGGGCTACAGAGACCTCCGGTCTGATCTGGCGAGGCCTACTCTCAAGGCTGCTTTGCTTTCAACGGCTGGGCGAGCCATGTGCCGTCCTTCCCCCTTTCCAGACCTGGGCCCTGCTGAACATGAGACCCGCTCAGCTGCAAGTGCGTGACAGGAAGTCATTTGATAGGAGGAGGGGACGGCGGGATGACCCCGTTGTCGCGGTCGAGGCCAGGACCGTGAGCAGGAGAGCCAGGCTAAGAACATTGGGGCTCAGTTTGTAATGCATCTGCTTGGCGTGCAGAAGGTCCCAGGTTCGATCCCCGGCATCTCCAGTTAAAGGGACTAGGCAGGTAGGTGGTGTGAAAGACCTTTGCCTGAGACCCTGGAGAGCCATGTGGAGGGGCTGTGGCTCAGTGTTAGAGCATCTACTTGGCATGCAGAAGGTCTCAGGCTCAATCCCCGGCATCTCCAGTTAAAGGGACTAGGCAGGTAGGTGATGTGAAAGACCCCTGCCTGAGACCCCGGAGAGCCACTTCCGGTCTGAGTAGACAATACTGACTTCGGTGGACCAAGGGTCGGATTCAGTATAAGGCAGCTTCATGTGTTCAAGAAACACAAACTGAGCCCTAAGAAGTGTACCATAGCAAGGAACGAGTCCAGGGGCCGAGCCACAGAGGAATCTTCTCCGTCTTCCTCTTTAATGTTCCTCTAAGCGCGCATGCATGCAAAGAGAGGCAGAAGCATGCACACAATCGGGACTCTGTTGCCCATCCGAGGGTCCCAACACCAGGGGTGAAGACCGCTGTTCTACGGGGCTTGTGTGGTGCCCCTGTGCTGAAGTTGCTGCCGTGCTGGTTTACGATCTCGCACGTGCGCATGTGAGAAGGACAGAGATTGGGCACCGAAGGAGGAAGAAGCCAAAGCGGAGAGGACTGTGACAGACCTCTTAAGGAGACCTCATGGAGAAACAAGTGATTCCTGGTGGCCCTATTCAAGCTTCCGCCTCTGCTTATTTATTTCATTTATTCTCCACTTTACTCCTCAGCAGGCCTTGGAGGTGCATGAGCGTTTAGTCACAACTTGTTAGGGTTACCAACCTCCAGGCAGTAGCTGGAGATCTCCTGCTATTACGACTGATCTCCAGCCAACAGAGATCAGCTCAGCTGGAGAAAATAGCCGCTTTGGCTATTGGCCTCTATGGCATTGAAGTCCCTCCCCTCCCCAAACCCCGCCCTCCTCAGACTCCGCCCCAAAAACCTCCTGCTGGTGGTGAACAGGGACCTGGCAATCCTTTGCATGTGTGTACATGACAACCGGAGTGTGGAAAGGCTGAAGTCTTCCATGGCTGTCCTGGGGGCAGGGCTGGGTGGCTGTGCTAAAGAGAGGCTCAACAGGGCTTAATTCTGAGCCAGGGCCGACCCGAAGGGCACGTGGGCACGGCTCCGGTGCTTTCTTTCCTGCGTAGTGTAGTGGTTAAGAGCGGTGGTTTGGAGCGGTGGACTCTGACGTGGAAAATCGGGTTCGATTCCCCACTCCTCCACATGAGTGGCGGATGCTAATCTGGTGAACTGGATTTGTTTCCCCACTCCTCCACACGAAGCCAGCTGGGTGACCTTGGGCTAGTCACAGCTCTCTTGGAGAAGAAGAAGAAGAGGAGTTGGTTTTTATATGCCGACTTTCTCTACCACTTAAGGGAGACTCAAACTGGCTTTCAATCACCTTCCCTTCCCCTTCCCACAACAGACACCCAGTGAGGTAGGTGGGGCTGAGAGACTGTGACTAGCCCAAGGTCACCCAGCTGGCTTCATGTGTAGGAGCGGGAAAACAAATCCAGTTCGCCAGATTAGCCTCCGCTGCTCACGTGGTAGAGTGAGGAATCAAACCCGGTTCTCCAGGTCAGACTCCACCGCTCCAAACCACCGCTCTTAACCACTACACCATGGTGGCGCACAGCTGGCTCTCAGAGCTCTCTCAGCCCCACCTACCTCACAGGTTGTCTGTTGCGGGGAGGAGAAGGCGATTGTAAGCCGGTTTGAGTCTCCCTTAAGTGGTAGAGAAACTCAGCATATAAAAACCAACTCTTCTTTCATTTGCCAGAGCTCAGCGCTGGAACGTCGGCCATAATAAAAGTGAGCGAGTGAACCGCTCGCCCTGCCCTTACAATCAAATAACTGAATGCCAGCCCTGGGAAAGGAGCATAGTGGGGGAGAGTGCGCAGCCGAGGTGGCATGGGCCCTTGGCACCTTTCCATATGGACTGGGGGGGGGAGTTGAGAGAGTATGCCTCGCCATCGCCCACTCCTGAATTTGTGGCAGAGGTGAGGTTCGAACCAAGGACTGCCTGGCGGCCCCTCTCAGCCGCCTTGCCGGCGAGCGATTAACATGACATCTCCGTGACCCACCCCTTGGCACGGCTTTGTGCCCCTGGCTCGGGCACGGAGAGCTGGCAGTCTCCCCCCAAAAAAGGGGGCCCACGTGCCTGAGCCCCCCGCCCTGGGCAGCCCGGGTATTGCGCCAGGGCGTGTCGGTGCCTCCGATTCTGTCTCCTCTCCTGCTCCCGACCCCACCCGGCTGCCGCCCGTTCCCCCAGCTGGCATGGGCAGGTTTCTTGCACAACGGGGCGTGTTCCCTTTCTGAGAAATGCCAGGCCCCCCCTTCTCCGACCCGTCCTGGCTTGGCACAGCTCTTGGGCAACCCCCGCTGCCCCGCTTCCGTTTTCTAGCCAGCTGCGCTGTACAAAGGCAGACCTTGTGGATTCTCTTTCCCTGCAGCTGGGTCCTTTCCGCCTGTCCTTCTCAGCTCCTCCCCATGGTCTATTTGGGGAGGGGCTGTGGCTCAGCGGCAGAGCGCCTGCTTGGCATGCGGAAGGTCCCAGGTTCAATCCCCGGCATCTCCAGTAGGTGATGGGAAAGACCTCTGCCGGCTGGAGACCCTGGAAAGCCACTGCCTGTCTGAGTAGACAACACTGACTTTGATGGACCGAGGGCCGGCGTGGTGTGGTGGTTTAGAGCGGTGGTTTAGAGCGGTGGACTCTGATCTGGAGAACAGGGTTTGATTCCCCACTCCTCCACTTGAGCGGCGGACTCTAATCTAAAGAACCAGGTTCGATTCCCCACTCCTCCACATGAGCAGCGGACTCGAATCTGGAGAACAGGGTTCAATTCCCCATTTCGCCACACCAGCTGCGGACTCTAATCTGGAGAACCGGGTTCGATCCCTCACTCCTCCCCATGAGTGGCGGACTGTAATCTAAAGAACCAGGTTCGATCCCCCACTCCTCCATGTGAGCAGCAGACGCTAATCTGGAGAACCGGGTTTGATTCCCCACTCTTCCACGTGAAGTCTGCTGGGTAGCCTCGGGCCAGTCGCAGTTCTCTCCGAACTCTATCAGCCCCACCTACCTCACAAGGCGCCTGTTGTGGGGAGAGAAAGGGAAGGCGATTAAAAGCCGGTTTGAGACCCCTTAAAGGTAGAGAAAGTCGGCATATAAAAACCAACTCTTTTTTGTCTTCTGATTCAGTGTCAGGCAGCTTCGTGTGTCTGTCCATCTCCCTCATTCTTTCCACGGGTTTGGTCGTATGGCAGCTGCAGTTTAAAAAATATATATATTGTGGGGGATCAGGCAAAAGCACCTTTTCAAACGCCGGAAGCCTGGAGATTTGGGGGTGGGGCCTGGGGAGGACAGGGACCTCAGTGGGGTACATTGCCCCCTCCAAAGCATCAATTTTCTTCAGGGGGACTGATCTCTGTAGGCTGGTGAGGAACTGTGCTTTTGGGGAATCCCTGGGTCCCTCCTGGAGTGTGGCATCCCTAGTTCTCTGGTTAGGGGCTGAATTCTGACTTTCAAAAACGGGTATAGGGCCGTGACCCAGGAACTCCCTTGGGGAGGAACGGATCTCACCTCCCTCCAAACCTGACAAGGGTGAGCCGGCTAAGAAGGCAGCTCAATTCTTTGTGTGTGGGGGGCATCATTTGATTGGGAAGTTTCAGGAAGATAAAAGGAAGTATTTCTTCACACAACGCATAGTTAAATTGTGGGACTCCCTGCCCCAGGATGTGGTGATGGCTGCCAGCTTGGAAGGCTTTAAGAGGGGAGTGGACATGTTCATGGAGGAGAGGGCTATCCATGGCTACTAGTCAAAATGGATACTAATCGTGATGCATGCCTGTTCTCTCCAGGATCAGAGGAGCATGTCTGTTATATTAGGTGCTGTGGAACACAGGCAGGATAAATGCTGCTTCAGCCGTCTTGTTTGTGGGCTTCCTAGAAGCACCTGGTTGGCCACTGTGTGAACAGACTGCTGGACTCAATGGACCTTGGTCTGATCCAGCAGGGCCTTTCTTATGTTCTTATGGGAGGTTTTATTTTAATTTTTAATTTATTTACCTCCTGTGTAATCCGCCTTTCTCACATGGGCTCAAGGGCAGATTATACCGCACAAGTCAGAACAATCAACCAAATGGGGCATTCAATAACAAATGCGTTAGGATGCCCTCACCCAATCTGTTTTCACAGTGCCAAAGGCTTTGGGTGTCTCTGGACATGTGCAGAGGGCCTCCCCCTTCACGCTGATCAATATCCACGGGCTGCCTGCACCCAGATTGAGGGTTAGGGTTGCCAAACTCCAGGTAGTGGGGGGGGGGGTAGTAGCAGGTAGTACTCCAGGTAGTACTCCAGGTAGTAGCAGGAGATCTCCTGCTATTACAGCTGATCTCCAGCCGACAGAGATCAGTTCCCCTGGAGTAAATGGCCACTTTGGCAATTGGACTCTATGGCATTGAAGACCCTCCCCAAACCCCGCCCTTCCCAGGCTCCACCCCAAAAACCCGACGGTGGTGAAGAGGGACCTGGCAACCTTATTGAGGGTAGGGGGCACAATATCCATGCCAAGCCACACCCTTTCGGTGGTCTGTTGTTTTCGAACCACCTGCCCAGTTTGTAGGGAAGGAAGGCCGGAGGTTTTGCCCTTGATTGCTGGCATTGCCTGACCTACTGGCAACTGTACTGCCTTGGCCCCTGAAGCTTTTGGGGCTTGGCCCCTGGGGTGCCACCCGGGCCCCTGGCACGGCCGTACCCTCATCGGTTCAGGGCACAGCGCGAGATCGAGGGGCATGGCATCCCCGGCTCTGTGGTTGAGTCAGGCCGGCACTTTCGGGGAGTGACTTCAACAGGGGTGAGGCTTTGGCAGCGCCCACCTTGCCAGGCCACGCACCCGGGCAGGTCAGGGCATGCTAGCTCTGGCCCAGCCCTGGTGGGGTGACACAATCCGGTTTGGAGAACTGGGGCACGAAGAGACAAAGTAGGGCGCAAACACACGGCTCCTGGCCGCTCTGGTTAAATGCTCTGGGCTGCTGGGTGGGGCTGTGGCTCAATGGCAGAGCATCCGTTTGGCCTGCAGAAGGTCCCAGGTTCAATCCCCGGCATCTCCAGTTAAAGGGACTAGGCAGGTAGGTGATGTGAAAGACCCTTCTGCCTGAGGCCCTGGAGAGCTGCTGCCGGTCTGAGTAGACAATGCTGACTTTGATGGACCGAGGGTCTGATTCAGTATAAGGCAGCTTCATATGTTCTGCCCTTCACCACTTCCTTGCTTTGTCAAACGAGGTTGCCAAGCAAACAGGCCCACCCAGGGGATAACCAAGCCGGGTTCTCGCCGAGATCAGCGCCAGATTTGTGAGGCGGGGCCGATGGAGAGGGGGTTTCAGAGCATGTGCAGAGTGCATTTCCCTCTGCTGCTAAGAAGCCACAGTTTAGCGGCTCAGCTTCAGCCTTTGTGTCCAGTGGTACTTGGGCTTAGGGTTGCCAACCTCCAGGTACTAGCTGGAGATCTCCTGCTATTACAGCTGATCTCCAGCCGATAGAGATCTTCCCCCGGAGGAGAAAATGGCTGCTTTGGCCATTGGACTCTATGGCATTGAAGTCCCTCCCCTCCCCAAACCCCGCCCTCCTCAGGCCCCACCCCAAAAACCTCCCGCCCGTGGCGGAGAGGACCTGGCAACCCTAGATGGGCTCTTGGAGCAGCGTCTGCTGTCTTGCCTTTTGGGAGTGTGGTTAGGAACCCAAGGATGAGCACTCTGCACATGCTCTGTGGCCCCTCTCTGCAGAATTGTGTCTGGAATTGACACGTTTGAAAAATGTCCACCAGGGGTTCAGCCCTCTTGAGGGCCCCCTTGTCCCCAGACAGGCTAGCAACAGGGAGAATTTTTTTCCAAATCTAACCGCTGAAATCGAAGCAGGTAAAAAACACTTCGCATCTTTCCAGCAATAGAGAAGTAAATTTGGATTATTTTTCTGTGCACCGAGGCTGAAAATCGGGAACCTCAGAACAGGGTTGGGGGCCTGAGTGGTTGGATTGGGCCCCAAGGAGATGGTGGGCCGTGTGGGTAGCAGCATCAAATAGGTGAAGGAGATTGGGGGGGGGATGCTCCCCCCAAACCCTGTGTCGCCTGGAGCGAATGTCTGATAGTAGCTTTGTTTTAAGGCTGGTCTGACTCATTTTGGAAAGGGGCGGGGCAACGTTGGGCATCGTTTTCTCTCCAAAACCGTGGATGTCTTGGCATTCCTTGTCACAAGGGAGTGCCTTTGAGCATAACCTGCAATTGAAAGAATTAGGTGCATTTGTGGCGGATGAGTGCTATTAGTGGTGATAGTTGGAACAATGGATCCTCCATGTTCAGAGGCAGCCTACCAGGAACAGGGGGGAGTGATGGCTGCTAGTGATGACACCTAAAACATGGAGCCTCCATATTCAAAGGCAGTTTACCAGATGCAGGGGCAAGCGATGGGTGATAGTGATGGCAGCTGAAACATGGATCCTCTGAATTCAGAGGCAGTATACCAGATGTCGATGGCAAGCAATGGCTGATAGTGATGGTAGCTAATACAGGGAACCTCTGTATTCAGAGGCAGTATACCAGTTGCTGGGGGCAAGCGATGGCTATTAGTGATGACAGCGAAAACATGGAACCTCCATATTAAGAGGCACTATACCAGATGCAGGGGGCAAGCGACAGGAGTGGTGTCATCATTTTGAATAATAGAGTTGGAAGGGACCACCAGGGTCATCTAGTCCAACCCCCTGCACCATGCAGGAAATTCTCAACTACCTCCCCCCCCACACACCCCCAGTGACCCATTTGTTCTGTTTAGGAGCTCACAGGCAGAGATGTGACTGCCCCTGTCACTTGCCTCCCCACATCTGGTACACTGCCTCTGAATGTGGAAGCTCTGTTTAGGAGGGCTCCAGGAGGAGGCGGCGCTGGGCTAGCGGGCTTCTTGCTCTGATCCAGCCCAGGCAGCCGTGATCCCCTCTCCCCACCGTGAGCCTGGCTTGGATTAGAGGCAAGGCCTTTTCAGAGCAGGGTACAACTTCCAGATAAATTGTAACTAGCCTTGGCATTTCCCGAACAAAGCCCAAGGAGGCTGCCTTGTGGGGGTGGGCGGAATGGGGGAGCCCCGGCCCTGGCAGGGAGCATGACAAAGAGTTAATGGTAGGGGGGAGAGAGGAGGGGAGGAGGGCAGGGTGCTGCGTGACCCGGGGCGTGGGCGTCGCCTTCTTTTGAGGTGGGATCGGTGCTCAGAGCGAGGCAGGCGGGTGCCAGGTGGCTTCAGATCTGCTCAGCTCGCTGCGGAGAGACAGACGGAGGGGAAGCGAGGTAACCTTGGGGCACCCGTGGCTAGGGGGAACCTCCACACTGCGGGGCAGGGGGAACAGTGCTGAGACGCCGTGGCATAGCTGTGCCAAGGTTAGGCGGGCCAGGTCGGGTCTCTTGGTGTCCACCTGTGCCAGGGACCTGTGCCCGCTTGAAGGGCAGCCAAGGGAGAGGCGCCAGGCCCCCGGCGCTTGGAGTCTGGCCATCTCGGAACCACAGGGACGGGCAGTGCCCAGGTGGTTTGGCGCAAAGGGCTGCACCCCGAGACGCAGCAGGGGGAATGTCTTTGCCAGCACCGTGGTGCAGCCGGGCCCACGAGGGACCTTGGCGCGGCTTTTCGGCCCTGTAGCTAGCCTTGGTGGTTTTGTGGGGTTCGATCGACTAAGCGGTCTTGTGTTTCAATGCGTGGCATTCTTGTCTGAACCCCGTGAGTTCCCCCCTTGCTAGGGCAGCTGGAGGAGAGATGAAGCACAGCTTTGCCCGATGCTTTTCAAGGTTTTCCACCCTGTTTGGGGGATACTTCCGCCGCTCGATTTGCAAGATATGGTTTCCATTTTCTTCTGTTAAAACAAAACAAAACAAAACACAACGGCGCTGTTTGCTTAACCCCCTTTAGAGGTTCTCTCCCTAGAAGCCTACATTGAGTATGTAGAGGGAGCCGGTAATTTCCCTCCCCTGCTTTTCGGTCTTCTGAGATCTTCTTTCATACCCGAAATGCAAAATCCTTCTTCCTCTCTTTGCATCCGAAATTCGACGCATAGGGCTTCATATCTGTGAACTGGCATGAAAAAAAGACCAGCCGACAGGTCTGGAAATCATCACCGATACGGGCAATGTGGAATCTTGGGCTTTGTGGCGCAGAACTCGCACGTTTGCTAAAAACCTGCAGCACCTTGTTGCAGAACCTGTATCAGAATTAAGAGCCCTCACATGTTTCTAGTCCTTAGTGTTGCAAAGGGGAAACCAAACAAACTTGGAGTTCCGCGGTCATTTTCTTTTCTTTCTTTTTGTAAGGTTTGGAAAATGGGGAAGAAAGCCTATTTATGTTTTTACAGCTCTCTTCACCCCAATATAGATCTTTTTGGGGGATGCTTCCGCCACTCGATTTGCAAGATATGGTTTCCATTTTCTTCTGTAAAAAAAAAGCACACAACGGCACTGTTTGCTTAACCCCCTTTAGAGGTTTTCTCTTCTTCTTCTCCTCCTCCTCCTCCTCCTCGCAGGATGGAAGGAGAAGGGTGTAACTTCGTTTCGGATTGCCACTGCTCAGGTTCAGAAAGTCGCATGCGCATTAATCTCGTAATCTGCATGGGAGCTCTGTAAATTAGACCAGCGGCAGCATTCCCATATTGCAGACGGGTGGGAGAAAAGGGACAAAGGCGGAGAAAAAGCGATTTGCCAAAGGCCGTCTTGTAAATCTGTGCCAGAGGCGAAGTTTGGACCAGGGACGACCTGGATTGCTGCTCAGCCTCTTTGCCCCTGGGCCTGGAATGCCCAGCTCTGATAGGGAAGACCTGAATTCAGATCCCTACTCTTCCACTGAGCTTGCTTGAGGACCATCACATTCTTGGCCTAACCTACCTCCCAGGGTTGTTGTGAGTCCCAGGTATGTCACCTTGCACTCCTTGGTGAAAGGGTGGATTGCAAATCTACTGGGCAGGTGGACTTGCTAAGAGCCGTTGAGACAACCCCCCGCCAAAGCCTGAATGATTCAGCTAGGTGTTCCAGGCTGGGGTTTCCTGGTTGCTTTTGGAATGACAGAGGAAAGGAAGTTTTACCTTTCCCCTGTGGCTGGCGTGCTGCCCCAGCTGCCCTGCAAACTCTTGCTCCGCAGAGCCATGTGCCCCATGAATGGCACCCTGCTTGACGGCCCTCCTCCTCTAGAGGTTTGATCCCAATGTGTGCCATCTTGGCTGCCAACTTGGAAGGCTTTAAGAGGGGAGTGGACACGTTCATGGAAGAGAGGGGTATTCATGGCTACTAGTCAAAATGGATACTAGTCATGATGCATACCTATTCTCTCCAGGATCAGAGGAGCAGGCCCATTATATTAGGTGCTGGGGAACCCAGGCAGGAGAATGCTGCTGCTGCAGCCGTCTTGTTTGTGGGCTTCCTAGCGGCACCTGGTTGGCCACTGTGTGAACAGACTGCTGGACTTGATGGGCCTCGGTCTGATCCAGTATAGCTTTTCTTATCTATCCATGAACAGAAACTAAATATGCAGAAAAGACCAAGGGACCCCCGAGCCGGTTGGGATCTTGCGGCACCGAAAGGAAAATGTCCCTGGTCCAGTTACCCTTCTGAATCATATTGGAGGTCCCTCTGGGAAATCTACACAAAAGCCTTCCCCTCTTGGTTTGCTTTCATCATCTTGTATTTAGAGCTAGACTGCCTTTGTCTGCAGAGGTTTCACTTAGCTAGAACCAGTTCCATAAATTAGACGTCAGGAGGCACGATGAATGTGTTTTAGAGGTTGCATTGACTTTGAGTGCTGTCATTCTAACTCTGTGTCTGAATTCACTGATAATGTGCCCTGAGAAATACTTCTAGGCTCCTGTGAGCTGCATTGCCCACCCAGGAAGACACACCCAGAGGTTGCCTGCTATACCTCTGCATGATTCCACTGTTCTTGGTTTGTGTCCTTCCAGTTAGCTTCTGCCAGGCATGAGAAATTCTGCCCAGTCTCTTACCTAGAGCATTCCATCTCTCCCCATGCAGAGAGATGCAATACCATCACCGGCCCTCAAAGGAGGCTTCCCATCACATCTCTGTGTGAGTCCCTGCTTTAACCTTTCCTCTCTTCAATCCCATGGGCAATGATTCATTAAATGCAGAGAGCCAGCGTGGGGTATGGATAAGGAGCAGTGGACTCTAATCTGGAGAACCGGATTTGATTCCGTGCTCCTCCACATGAGCGGCGGACTGTAATCTGGTGAACCGGGTTGATTTCCCCAGCCCTCCCTATGAAGCCAGCTGGGTGACCTTGGGCCAGTCACAGTTCTCTCCAAACTCCCTCAGCCCCACCTACCTCACAGGGTGTCTGTTGTAGGGAGGGGAAGGAAATTGTAAGCCGGTTTGATTCTTCTTAAAAGGTAGAGCAAATTGGCATATAAAAACCAATTCTTCTTCTTTGAGGACAGGTAATTTTTATCTTTTGCGGTCTCAAAGGTAACCTTTTTGGGCTATGAGCAAAAATAACTTGTGGGGATTTGCGAGCGGGGGGGAAAAGGGACGCTTCCGTTGTTCACGTGTTTGTGAAATGCTCTGCTTTGATTGCTGAATTAGTGGCGGATCGAATAGCAGGTTTTTAAACGCCTACCAGTTCACGGGCGGCCGCACGGACAAGATTCTGTCGCCCGATCTCATTCGGCTCAGGAGCCAGTGGCAACCTGTGGTGAGCGCACCATGCGTGTGTTTTGGCTGCACCCCTGTTAAGCAGCTAGTGTGCATCAGGCAGGGTTCTGGGAGACCCGAACCGCAGCGCCCTGCATTTCCATCGTTCCGGAAACTCGCCATTGAAGCGCAAAGCACCCCCTTCCACCAAGAAATAACAAAACCCGGCTTTCTTCGTCTTCATTTCCCCCAAAAAGGTTTAATTTTTTTAGCAGCTGTCTCCTGGACCTATACTGATTAGGGACAACAAACAAACAAACAAACAAACAAACACCTCTCCTGAGCTGCAAAGTGCCCCTTTTAATTTGATTTAATTCTGAGCTGGAAGATCTTCAGTTTTGTGAAAGCCTGACAATGAAACCCGTTGAACGCGAGGCTGGCCTTGCATTACCTGGCATCTCAGGCAACCTGGTCTCTGGGGCCCACCGGATGGGAGAGGCGGGGTTCCTGTAGGGCGTTGATCCCACTGTGAGAAGGAGAAGAAGAAGAAGAAGAAGAGTCGGTTTTTATATGCCGACTTTCTCTACCGCTTAAGGGAGAATCAAGCCGGCTTACAATCGCCTTCCCTTCCCCTCCCCACAACAGACACCCTGGGAGGTAGGTGGGGCTGAGAGAGCTCTAAGAGAGCTGTGACTAGCCCAAGCTCACTCAGCTGGCTTCTTGTGGAGGAGTGGGGAAACAAATTCACCAGATTAGTTTCCGCCGTTCATGTGGAGGAGTGGGGAATCGAACTTGGTTCTCGGGATCAGAGTCTGCCGCTCCAAACCGCCGCTCTTAACCACTACACCATGCAGTGGATAGTGGGAGTTTTGAGGAACAGGATGAGAGCAAGACAAGCCAGAAGGGGTAGTTGGTTCTGTTCCTCTCTCCCTGCAACTCTGAGGACTAGTAGCACATAACCCTCCAACGTTCCACAAGGGGTGTGTTTGCAGCAGTCCGGTTCTCACATTATTCCCACTCTGTTTCAGGTTGCTGTAGACTCTGGGTCTCCTGGGTTTGTACTTCTGATGATTTAAGAATCTGGGAGAAGGTTTGTTCTTAGGTATCTCCCCCCCCCCCCATATATTATGGGGATGTTTAGGGATGCGAGCCTCCAGGTGGGATCTGAGGATCCTTCAGAATTACAGCACATCTCCAGATTACAGAGACCAGTTCCCCTGGAGAAAATGGGTGCTTTGGAGGGGGGGCTCTAGAGTGTCGTACCCCACTGAGGTCCCTGTCCTTCCCAGGCTCCATCCCCATACCTCCAGGAATTTCCCAACCTGGATCTGGTGACCCTAACCCCCCATCCCCCACCAGTGACGGGGGGGGGGCAACCCGGCAACCCTAGGGATGTTCAAAACCCAGCTGGAGAGTGGGAACCCGCCTTAATGGGCAGATTCAAGCATTGATGCCTCCACTCGCTACTGGCAAGATCCATCCCTGCACCTGTTTAGCGATCTAACATGGAGACAGTCTGGGGAAAGGAGCTGAATGTGTCTTACCAGAGGCAGGGTTTGTAGAACAAGGATAGTCCCTGGTAAATCGGTAGAGCCGGTGCAGATGGCAACCGGCTTTGTTGCTGTGTGAATGTGCCAAAGTATATGTGATGGAGTGTGTGTATGTGTGAAGTGCCGTCAAGTTGCTTCCGTCTCACGGCGACCCTATGAATCAAAGTCCTCCAAAATGTCCTATCCTTAACAGCTTTGCTCAGGTCTTGCAAACTGAGGGCCGTGGCTTCCTTTATAGAGTCGATCCATCTCTTGAGGGTCTTCCTCTTCTGCTGCCTTCCACTTTTCCTAGCATGACTGTTTTTTCCAGTGATTCTCGTCTTCTCATGTGACCAAAGTATAACAGCCTCAGTTTAGTCATTTTACCTTCTAGGGTCAGATCAGGCTTGATGGAGAGGGACTGGGTTCGAATCCCCGGTCATGAGCTGCAAAAAGGAGCCACGGGGAGGGGGGGCTGTCTTGGTATGGATTGGGGGTTATGGTGCAGAGGAGCAGGAGGGTAGCTTGTCATTTCCTGGTTGATGCGTGCCCACACACACAAACACACACACACACACACACACCCCGACTGCTTTAAACCCCTTTCTTTAAACTCCTGGAACTCAAAGCAGACGGACGGGGGGCATCTAATTTTTGAAACAGCACAGAGGGAAGAGTGAGGGTCCCATTGCTGTAGCTCTGACCCATGTTGTCCCCCCCCCCATGGTTACTTTTGACAGCTCACTGTGCACATCTGTAACTCTGAACCGAGATCACACATGAAGCTGCCTTCTACTGAATCAGACCCTCTGTCCATCAAAGTCAGTATTGTCTACTCTGACCGGCAGCAGCTCTCCAGGGTCTCAGGCAGAGGTCTTTCCCATCACCTACTTGCCTAGTCCCTTTAACTGGAGATGCCGGGGATTGAACCTGGGACCTTCTGCATGCTGAGCTGATGCCTCTACCACTGAGCCACGGCCCCTCCCCATGGCTCTCCAGAGTCTCAGGCAGAGGTCTTTCACGTCACCTACCTGCCTAGTTCCTTTAACTGCCTAGTCCTTTTAACTTTAACTGCCAAGCCCCTTTGTAATGCCGGAGATTGAACCTGGGACCTTCTGCATGCCAAGCAGAGGCTCTACCACTGAGCCATTTCCCCTCCCCAACCTGTCCTGCCCAGTTCAGGCCCAAGGGTGTGTGCAGGTTCTCCACCAGCCGGTACCCGTCTTTTATTTTTCAAGATAATTTTTGAGCATGGCGTGTGGAGTTTGGCTTTTTGGCGAGCCCAGCTAGACACCCCGGGCCTCGTGGCGTTTTTGTCAGCGGCCGATCCGGCGGCCTGATTTGCAAAGGGGCTGGGAACTGTGCGCCCGGGCGAGCCCCTCCCTTCCTCTGGGAACTCGCTGGCAGCCAAGTCACAACGAGGCGGCGGTGTGGTTTGCAGGCCTCGTTCTTTTCCCTCCCAGTTCTGCTTAGCTGGCGGGCTGGGTTTGCGCTGTGCCAGGGTCGTCCTGACCCAGGGGAGAGGCCCTCTGTACCAGGGGCTGTTCCAGCAGCCTGCCCGGGCATGTAGCTTTCCCACCCACCGCCTGACTGGCACCTCTTAGGAGCTGCTGAGGTCCCTACCTTCAGGCCTGGTTTGCAACAGAGAGATTTATGGGGCATTGAGCACAGAAGCATGGCTGGAGCCAGGTGTGCCTCCTGTCCTGATGCCCGGGCTGTGCCATCCTTTGCAATCCTTTTGCCTAGCATGTGCCTAAATAGATGGGTGCCAGGGGGCTGTGGTCAGGATTCTTGTGCCAAATGGTGTGTACCTTGGTCTCTGTTCCTTTTTAATCTTAATGGTGTTGTGGTTAAGAGCGGTGGTTTGGAGCGGTGGAATCTGATCTGGAGAACTGGGTTTGATTCCCCACTCCACACGAGCGGTGGACGCTAATCTGGTGAGCCAGGTTGGTTTGCCCACTCCTACATATGAAGCAAGCTGGGTGACCTTGGGCTAGTCACACTCTCAGCCCCACCTACCTCACAGGGTGTCTGTTGTGGGGAAGGGAAGGTGATTGTAAGCCGGTTTGATTCTGCCTTAAGTGGTAGAGAAAGTCGGCATATAAAAACCAACTCCAACTCCTCCTCCTCCTCCTCCTTCTTCCCTGGCTTTTGGTTTCAATTGTTCGGGTCTTTTGGCTGAAACCAGTGAGAGCCCGAGGTGTAGTGATTAAAGCATCTTACTAGGATCTGGGAGACCTGAGTTCAAATCCATGCGCTGCCCTGAAACTTGAAGGCTGACCTTAGAGCCATGTCTCTTTTTCCGTCTGGTTTGTGGAAACTTCTGCCACAATCAGTTTGTTGCTCTTGAAAGCTCCCCATAACTCTCTGGTTAGGTTCTTTTAAACGTATATCTCCCGTAGGACATCTGGTCCCCAGCGCGTACAACCTGCGCATGAACACTGCACTTGAACATGCACACCCAGGCGCTTTGGTTTACTGCAGCTTCCGAGGTGTATTTTGAACCTAACATCCTGTGAGAGAGTGTTTCAAAGTGTAGTTTTAACCCACCAAATGGTAGCTCTTTTAGGGTTTTACATCCCTGGAACAAAGTGGGGGAAATGAACACAAGCAGGTGGGAAAGAGTTTTCATCACGGGGTGCTAAAGAGTTGACTTCCCAGAATGTCCCTTGATTGGCGTTAAAAGGCTGTATGTATTTTAATCTGTGAAATGCTGGATGGTGTGGGGTACGTGGAGAGCCAGCGTGGTGTAGTGGTTAAGAGCGGTGGACTTTAATCTGGAGAACTGGGTTGGTTTCCCCCTCTCCACATGAAGCCTGCTGGGTGACTTTGGGCTAGTCACAGTTCTCTCTGAACTCTCTCAGTCTCTCCTACCTCACAAGGTGTCTGTTGTGAGGAGAGGAAGGGAATGTGATTGTAAGCCAGTTTGATTCTCCTTAAAAGGTAGAGAAAATCAGGGTATAAAAGCGAACACTTCTTCTTTCTTCTTCTTCTTTGAAAGTTTGCGTTGCTGACTGGTCGAACATCTGCTTGGCAAGCAGAAGGTCCCAGGTTCAATCCCGGCATCTCCAGTTGAAAAGGACCAGGCAGTAGGTGATGTGAAAGACCCCTGCCTGAGACCCTGGAGAGCCGCTGCCAGATTGAGTAGACAATACTGACTTTGATGGACCAAGGGTCTGATTCAGTATAAGGTAGCTTCTCCTTGGGGAGGGGCTGTGGTTCAGTGGCAGAGCCTCTGCTTGGCATGCAGGCCCCAGGTTCAGTCCCCGGCATCTCCAGTTAAAGGAACTAGGCTAGTAGGTGATAGGAAAGACCTCTGCCTGAGACCCTGGAGAGCTGCTGCCGGTCTAAGTAGACAATACTGACCTCGATGGACCAAGGGTCTGATTCAGTATAAGGCAGCTTCATGTGTGTGTTCATGTGAGTCCGGTGGTCTCCCTATTCCCACATCCTGTTTCATCCAGTGGCCAAGCAAACCAGTATTAACCATTTGACCTTTCATGCTTTAATTTGCCAAGTATTTTACGACCTTTCCAGTGCTTGCTTTAACCTGGTAAGGACTGATCGGATGGGTGGCTTCTTGAGTTGGGGTAGGGGGTTGCCAAACGTTGGTTATTTCATTTGTCCGACCAGGGAACTTGTATTAGGACAGGAAAACCCCGTCAACTTTGCAACTGGCCCGGCAGAGCCAGTACGTGTAGCGGTCAGAGTGTCGGACTAGGATCTAGGAGACTCAGGTGTGAACCCCCTACTCTGCTATGGAAACCAGCTGGCTGACCTTGGGCCAGTCGCCTAGCCTACCTCACAGGATAGGTTAGGATGCGAGGATGAAAGGGAACGGGAGAGAATGGTGTAGGTTGCTTTGCATGTCCGCTGGGGAGAAAGTTGGGGTATCAATGAAGGAAATATATAAAATATTTCGCAGCTTCCGTGGCAGCTTGCTGGGTGACCCTTGGGCCAGTCGCTCACTCTCAGATTAACCTACCTCACAGGGTGGTTGTGAGAATAAAATGGAGGCAGGGAGAATGTCATAAGCTGCTTTGGGTCCCCAATGGGGAAAAATTCAGTGCATAATAAGTTGCTATTAATATTTAGCTGCTGTCTCCCTCCTTACGCCTGCAAGGATCTGCCCTGGCTCTGCCGTGAGCTGTGAAATTCTGCTTGGTTCTGTTCCACCGTTGCCAGAACCAGATCTTGGTTCTGATGCCCAGAATGTTGGGCAGGGAAGGGCGGGACCCTGGTTTTGGGGTTGGCGCCTATCACGCTGGCCACAACGTGAAGGGGTTTGCAGGTAAGGTTGCCAAGTCCCTCTTTGCCACTGGCGGAAGGTTTTTGGGGTGGAGCCTGAGGAGGGTGGGATTTGGGGAGGGGAGGGACTTCAATGCCATAGAGTCCAATGGCCAAAGCGGCTATTTTATCCAGGTGAACCAATCTCCATCGGCTGATCAGTTGTAATAGCAGGAGATCTCCAGCCCATACCTGGAGGATGGCAACCCTATTTACAGGGCTCTTGTTCCCCACTGTTTTGCAGAACGTGTGAGAGCCTCTGGCGACACAGGAGTTAGAATTGTGGACTGCAGTTGGGGAGGTCTGAGTTCAAATCCCTGCAATGTCACGAAGCCAAATTGTGTGACCTTGGAGCAGCCTGTTTTCATAGAACCATAGAGTTGGAAGGGACCACCAGGGCCATCTAGTCCAACCCCCTGCACAATGCAGGAAATTCACAGCTACCTCCCCCCACACACCCAGTGACCCTTACTCCACGCCCAGAAGATGCCCAAGATGCCCTCCCTCTCACGATGTGCCTAAGGTCTTAGAATCAGTGTTGCGGAGAGGTGGCCATCTAGCCTCTGCTTAAAAACCTCCAAGGAAGGAGCGCTTACCACCTCCCGAGGAAGCCCGTTCCACTGAGGAACCGCTCTGACTGTTAGAAAAAACCACCTACCTCACAGGGCCGTTGTGAGGATAAGGCAGAGGCGGGAGAGCTGTGGGTGTAGCCTTGAGCTCTTGGGGGAGGGAATTGGGGTTTAACCTGCAATGGATAGATAGAAGGGGGGAGACTTTGGTAAGGGCAGCTCTGCCTGCGAAAAGTCCCCCCCCCCCTGGCCCAAGCTACCAGAGTTTCGTTCTTTTTCGCATTTGGCCACCGTAGTGCTCGGGGTTTCCAGTAAATGCACAGCCCCAGCGCCTATAGATGTCTTTCTTCTCTGCCCCCCCACGCCACCACCCCAGCTTATCTTGTCAGCATCTCCCCCGAGAACCGTAGGGGTGGAAAATCCCCTCCTCCACACCCCGCTGGGATAGTTCAGCCCCGCTGTTGCATCCGGCCCGCTACCCAGCGCGAAATTTCTACCGTCGGCAGGGCTGCGGTCGAAGGTTTGGCTGTTGCGCCACCCTCCCGATTTGGAAGCAGTTGTTTTCAGGGTCTGTTGGTTGTGATCCACTAGTGCGGGAAAGGCCCCTCTGCACGTGCTCAGAGACCCTCTAGATCAATGGTTCCCAAACCTTTCGGGCCACCGCCCCCTTGGTTCCACAGACTCAACCCCAGCGCCCCCTACCTTGAGGGGCTGTGGCTCAGTGGCAGAGCATCCGCTTGGCATGCAGAAGGTCCCAGGTTCAATCTCCGGCAACTCCAGTTAAAAGGCTAGGTGAGTAGGGGATTAAAAGACCCCTGCCTGAGACCCTGGAGAGCCATGGAGAGGGGCTGTGGCTCAGTGGTACAGCATCTGCTTGGCATGCAGAAGGTCCCAGGTTCAATCCCCGGCATCTCCAGTTAAAAGGCTAGGTTAGTAGGGGATTAAAAGAGCCCTTCCTGAGACCCTGGAGAGCCGCTGCCGGTCTAGACAATACTGAGCTTGATGGACCAAGGCTCTGATCCAGTATAAGGCAGCTTCGTGTATGTGTTCATGTATGTATCCTATAAAAAGCATTATTCGAAATAGGGGCTTACATGATTCACTAAGGAAGATAATAACAATAAACTTTCAAAACAGTAACCATTAATTACACATCTATTCAAAATCAAATCAAAACGTTTTAGTTGAAATTTATTCGACCAAACTGATGAACTTGACCCAGTGGTACCAGCTCTTCAAAGTCTGGTGAAAAACTCTGATAGTTTCCACCAAATTTGCCAGCACGGTGCCTTACCTTGATCTGTTGTAAATTAGTGAACAACACAGTTGAAGGGGCGGTAGAGATGAGTTCCCCTGGAGAAAACGGCCGCTTTGGCCATTGGACTCTATGGCATTGAAGTCCCTCCCCTCCCCAATCCCCGCCCTCCTCAGGCTCCGCCCCAAAAACCTCCTGCCGGTTGCCAAGAGGGATCTGGTAACCCTATCTCCCGGGCACGTGGGCTTCCTATGTGTGGTTGGCTCCTCCTCCCACGGCTGGCATTCTGTGATTGCGCCCGCCACACCGTGTCAGAAAGCCAAAGGGGCCCGCAGGCTCAAAGAAAGGCCGGGGACCCCCCTGCCTTTCGGTAGATCTGCCAACTTAACTTCACAACATTTCAAGAAGGCATTCCCCAAAAGCAAACAGTAGTATATTGACTTAGAGGGATGGGGGACTAGAATACCGGGGCCGTTCTGGTAAACCGCTGGAAAGCAACGGCCTTTATGTTGCCCTGCCCCGGAGAGGAGTTAGGGGAAGCTGTAGGGCAAATTCATGCCCCCCCCCAACCGGTGACAGTCCTTGCCAGCCACAGATGATAGCCGTTAGGGTTGCCAGCTCTGGGTTGGAAAATGCCTGGAGATTTGGGGGCTTGTAGAGGGGAGGGACCTCAGCAACATGTAATGTAGGGTTGCCAGGTCCCTCTTTGCCACTGGCGGGACGTTTTTGGGGCGGAGCCTGAGGAGGGCGGGGTTTGGGGAGGGACTTTAATGCCATAGGGTCCGATGGCCAAAGCGGCCATGTTCTCCAGGGGAACTGATCTCTATCGGCTGGAGATCAGTTGTAAGAGCAGGAGATGTCCAGCTACTACCTGGAGGTTGGCAACCCTACCTACCACCCATTGTCCCAGCCACATGGTGCTGGTAGGCAAAAGGACATTTGGGTGGGCAGCAGGGGGCTCAGGTGGGGACAGTGGGCCCTGCTGGAAGCCCCGGGCCCTGGCAGCTGCCCCGACTCGGGGTACGCCAATGCCGTCCCTGTGCCAGATTCTTGACAATTGGACCCCCATTTTCTGCAGTTCCAGGCATGTGTCAGAATCAGGTTTCTTACAGGGCCAGTGATAAAGTAGCCAGCTCCAGGTTGGGAAATACGTGGAGGTTTTTGGGGCGGAGCCTGAGGAGGGCGGGATTTGGTGAGAGGAGGGACTTCAATGCCATAGAGTCTAATGGCCAAAGCGGCCATCTTCTCCAGGTGATGTGATCTCTATTGGCTGGAGATCAGTTGTAATAGCGGGAGATCTCCAGCTACTACCTGGGGGTTGGCAACCCTAGCCGGGGGTGGTTGCTGCGTTCATTTTAGTGCTGTGAAAATGTGTCCTCCGATACACTTCCCATTTGCTGCTGGAAAAGGCGGCCTCCGAACTGGGAAGCCCGCTGTTGTTCTGTTGTTGCCGTTTTTAAGCAATCTCCTCGGAGAGGCATGCCGCCGGCCCTCATGGAGGGGGCGTTTGGCCTAACCAAACATCAGATGCCCGCCGGTTGTTTTGTAAAGCGTGGGGAGGGTCTGCGGCCTGGGATCCGAAATCGTGCCCTTGGGTGGCGGAGCGATGACTCCGGGCGGTTGGGAAGCCGTGGGCGTGCGTTGCTGGTGGCCCCCGTCGCTGGCCCGCTGGTTGCCACGGCACAAGTCTTTCTCTGAAAACAGGAAGAGGAACCTGAACCCAGAGCACCCACGGTGCACGATAGGGGGTGGGGGGAGGAGGGATGGGGGAGGCTTGACGAAGATGTGGCTTTGGTGTCACTACCGAGAGGAGTCAGAAATCTCATTCTCAAGACAATTCTGCCTTTTTTAAGGTTCGTTTGCTCTTTCGTAGCGACTGGGGGGTGATAGAGGGAAGGTGCTATGGAGCACAGGGAGGATGCTGCTGCTGCAGTCGTCTTGCTTGTGGGCTTCCTACAGGCACCTGGTTGGCCACTGTGTGAAAAGGCTGCTGGACTCGATGGGCCTTGGTCCGATCCAGCAGGGCTTTTCTTTGGTTCTTATGACACATTGTGTATGTGTTAAGTGCTGTCAAGTCGCTTCCAACTCATGGTGACCCTATGAATCAAAGTCCTCCAAAATGTCCTATCTTTGGCAGCCTTGCTCAGCTCTTGCAAATTGAGGGATGTGGCTTCCTTTATAGAGTCCATCCATCTCTTCTTGGGTCTTCCTCTTTTCCTGCTGCCTTCCGCTTTTCCTAGCATGATTGTCTTTTCCAGTGCCTCCTGTCTTCTCATAATGTGACCAAAATACGATAGCCTCAGTTTTGTAATATTAGCTTCTAGGGTCAGTTCAGGTTTGAGTTGATCTATAACCCACTGACACATTGAGGAGGGCAGAATCCAAGCTCGCAGGCAACACCTGGTTCAATGTAACAGTAGCTAAGCCCCCTGCTCAACCAAATGATTTCCCCCCCCCCAAGATCTTTTTGCGCAGCGATGACCCCCTGGAGGACCCAGGACGCTGATCTATGTGCCTGCGACGACCTTTTGGGACTGGATACTTTGCTGGAGGAGACCTGGTTGGCGCAAGAGGACTTTACTCTGCTAACTCGGTTATTGGCTGAGCTTACGCTCCGCGGGGCGCAACAGGAGTCAGTGTTCCCAATCCAGGGGCTCGAGCCCCATTCCCCAATGGCGGGGGCTCGGGAGGGAGGCATTCCTCAAACCGTTCCGGATCCCACCTTATGCCACCGGGAAGCACAGACCGTTGTGCCCGGACAGTCCTGGCCCTCATGGACTTACCGCCAACCATGGCAATGGCAGCTGATGTCGAGAAGGTACTAAACTCTGAGTTTGGTCCTTCCTCTGCGGATCTTGCTCGACAGGTCCAACCGCTGTTGGGCCAACACAAGGAGATCCTAATGCTCTTGGAACAAGCGGCCGAACGAATTGTGACAGCTGCCGCGGCTGCCAAACTCGAGGCGGACCGCTCGCTGACCAGAGGCTGACGGAGGAACAACTGTTGGCGGATGCGGCCGCTGCTCGGGCCCGGGCGACGACAGGACCGGGAGCGCGGTCAAAAGTTTGCGGGGGATCGGACTGGTCTCTCCCCTCATGGTCTTTAGGCTCCCCGGAACCTGGCCTGCCCTGGGAAGTAGTACGCAGGCAGTAGCTCACCTTTGCTCCTGAAGTCCCAGAATATGAGGAGGAGGACTTGTATGCAGAGGAGGGCGACTGGAATACTAACTACCAAGCCAGCCAAGCCCGACGGACCGGGGGGGCTGAGGAGGAGATCCATGCCTTAAGGTTTCAAAACCGAGAGCTTTTTGATCGTATGGCCCGTATGCAGGACCAAATGGACGTGTTGATGCGTGAATACGGTTGCCTGCAGCGAGCTCAAGTGGCACCTGCGCCGGCACCGGTCCTAGGCCAGCAACCCCCCGGCCAGCAGCCTCCGGCGCAGCCAGTACCACAGCAACCTCCGGGGCAAGTACCCCCGGGGCAGCCAGGACAACAACCCCCTGGCCAGCAGCCTCCGGCGCAGCCGGTTCCAGGACAGCCTCCGGCACCTCCACCAGTGACACCGGTGGTGCAGTGGAAGCAACCCCCATTGCGTGTGACATTTGATGGCTCCGCAGATGCATTGCCCTGTTTTCTTCACCAAGTGGACAGTTACATGAGAGAACAAGGGCATACCTTTCCCACGGAAGACAGTCGAATAAGGTTTGTTTCCTCGCTTCTAGCTGGAAAGGCTACAGAATCGATGGTCCTCAGGCCCGCTCCATACGGTCGCTTAATGAATTCATGCGAGCGTTGAGAAGGCATTTTGAGGACCCGTTTCAAGGGGAGAAGGCCAAAGCGGCCCTCCTACAACTCCGTCAAGGATCCTCCTCAGTCCGAGAGTTTGCGGATGAGTTCCAAAGACTCGCTAATAAAATAGTGGACTGGACTGAAGCCACCCGGGTGCACTACTTCAGAGCAGCATTGCATCCTGAGATTCTAAACTGGGCATACATGCAGCGAGACCCAGCCACCTTGGAAGAGTGGATTTTACTGGCAGAAGAAGTGGAAAGCTGCCGCCAGTTTATTTCTCTTGCCCAACAGCAAGCCAGGGAGGGGGGAAGCCAGAAAAACCATCCCAAACCTGCCGCACCTCAGGCCCCGTGGAGGCCGGCTCTGCCTCCACCAGACCGAGCGTTACAGTTTCAAAGGGGAGCCTGCCTCGTTTGCGGTTCCATGGGTCACTTCACTGCCACTTGTCCACCACGCCCGGGGCTGCCGAGTCCCATTCCCCAGCTAGATGGGACTCCTCGCGGGAGAGGACGTGCCCGGGGGAGAGGCACCACAGCCGAGCGGAGCATCCCTCCAAGATGAAAAGTGCCCCCAGCTCTACACGCCGGAGAAGTGACGACGGACCTTTCGCCAGCGGACCCGTCGGGGTCCAGGATTACAATTAATACTCCTGGGGAGAGTAGCCCCGCATCTTCAGAGGAGAGCGACCACTGGAACTCCCCAGCCCTTAACTTGGAGTCTCCCCTTGACCAGCCAAAAAACGGACTGGGTCTGCGGTAGAGGGAGCAATACCGCAGACCTCCGCAGGTGTTCCTGCGAAATCCGAGGCTCCTGTTATGGTGAGTGAAGTAGAAGAGACTGTGTATGTAGATGTGATATTACGACATTATAGAAAAGGCCCTCAATTACAAGTTAAAGCCTTAATAGACTCAGGGTGTGCCCGCTCGTTAATTAACGAAACCACCTTTAAGGCGCTCCAAGTGAAGTCAGTCCCTTTACCGGCACCTCTTCACTTTGCTCAAATGGATGGCAGTGGTTTCAGGAGGGGGGCAGTCGACCGTTGCACTCATGGAGTGGCAATGGGAATTGGCCACCATTGGGAACAAATCAACTTCACTATTGTACTCAATGTTCGATATGCTGTGGTATTAGGAGCCAATTGGCTCAAAGGGCACAGTCCCACCATAGACTGGGAAGCTGAGACCTTAACGTTCAATAGCCCGCTATGTGAATTGCACCGATACGAAGTGGTCGTTAAAACCGTAATCCAACCAACTCCTGCCCTGGTCTCGGACACCTCCAGTCCAACCCAATTGCTACTCGACTACCAGGACTTTGCAGATGTATTTAATGTGCAGGAGTGTGATGTGTTACCCCCCCCCCACCGCCAGACAGACTGTGCTATTGAAGTGGTGGGGGATGAAAAACTGCCCAAAAGTAAAATCTACCCGATGAGTCCTACGGAACGGGCGGTGCTCCGTGAATTCTTAGACAAGAACTTGGCTCGCGGTTTCATCCGACCTTCTACCACGCCCTATTCAGCACCGGCTTTCTTCATACGTAAGAAAACAGGAGATTTACATTTGTGTATTGACTTTCAAAAACTCAGTGCTGTTACCCAAACAAATGCTTATCCCATCCCCCTCATTTCTGATCTCTTGGGACAGTTGAAGGAGGGACACATTTTCACCAAATTGGACTGAGTTGAAGCTTATTACAGAGTCAGAATCCGGGAGGGGGATGAATCTCTGACTGCCTTTCTAGTTGCTTTGGAATGTTTGAATTTATGGTGATGCCTTTTGGATTAAAAGGGGCCCCGGGGGTCTTCATGCAACTCATTAATGAGATCCTCCATGATCTACTGTTCAAAGGAGTGGTGGTCTATTTAGATGATATTCTCATTTACTCTAAAACCATGGATGAGCACGTTGCCTTGGTTTGGGAAGTGTTGCAATGTCTCAGAGACAATCAGCTGTATGCTAAAGTATCGTAAGTGCGAGTTCCATAAGAAGCAATTGACTTTCCTGGGATATATTATCTCACGCCAGGGACTGACTATAGATCCTGAAAAGGGCATTTCGGATTCCTCAAAACATTGCATTTGCTACGGAGACAGTTTTGGTGGGCGGGCATGCGGTCAGATGTGGACTCCTTCATCCGCAGCTGCCCCATATGTGCAGTGGCCAAACGATCACAGGGCAAACCGCCCGGAGTTTTACAACTGTTAGAGACTCCCTCAAAACCGTGGGAAGTGATTGCAATGGACTTCATGATGGACCTACCCCCTAGTGGGGGAAAGACAGTTCTTTGGGTGATTACTGATTTGTTTTCGAAACAGGTGCATCTTGTACCCTGTGCAGGTATCCCTTCCGCCCTGAAATTGGCCCGCCTCTTTGTGTCACATGTCTTCCGTCTCCATTCCTTTCTCGCAAAATAGTCACGGACAGGGGTTCAAATTTCGTGGCCAAATTTTGGCTTTTCTCAGGTTGGTCGGAGTAGAACAAGGACTGTCTAGTGCCTTCCATCCCCAAACGGATGGTCAGACTGAACGGGTGAATGCAGTGTTGGAATGCTATTTACGCTGTTATGTTAATTACCATCAGGATGATTGGGTAGACCTGTTGCCTTTTGCTGAATATTCTTACAATAATGTGGTTCACCAATCCACCGGGTTCAGCCCTTTCCAGGTTGTCCATGGTAAAGAGTTTGGCCCCGCTGGTCATGTTGATGTTTCTGAGGAAGAGGGGGGAGCTGACGTGGATGGATGGGTACGTTCAATTCAAACAACCTGGCCATGGCTGGTTAAAAATCTAGAGCGAGCAAAACGACGTTACAAGGCTCAGGCTGACAAACATCGCTCCAGTATGGAATGCAAAGTGGAGGATCTTGTCTATCTGTCCACCAAAAATCTACGATCCACCCGCCCGTGTGATAAACTCAGTGCCAAATATGTGGGTCTGTTCCCCATTTCCCGGATTATTAATCCAGTGGCTGTGGAACTCTTCTTGCCCAAGTCCCTATGGAGAATCCATCCTGTGTTCCATGTCAGTCTTTTAAAACCGTATGTTCCTTCCCAAAAGTGACATCCTGAACCACAACCCAAAGTGCCTGAAATGGTGTGGGCGGGGGGGAGCATTTTGAAGTAGATAAAATACTGGATTCTCGGATTCGCTATGGTACCCTTCAGTACCTGGTCCACTGGAAGTATTTTAGTTCCGCCCAGGATGAATGGGTGTGCGCCTGTGATGTCTCCGCCCCCCACTTAGTACAAGAATTTCATGCAGCCTACCCTCACAAGCCCATGGTGGGAGGGTGAAGGGGGGGTCTTTAGGGGGGCAGAATGTCAGGAGCAAGCCAGGGGGATGGTATGCGGTAGTGCGATTGTGCTGCTCCCAGGTGCTGTTGTGCTGTTTTGTTCAAGGCCAATCTGTGCCCCGTGTTTAGTCTTCATAAATTCCCATACTGTGGGAATTGCCAAGTGCTCCTTCCTGCCTCTGGGAGGGGGTTGTCTAGGTTACCAGTTATCTCCTGTTGCTTTTCCATATATGCTCTGCACCTTGCCTTTGCCCCTTACTAGTGTCCTTTTGAATATGGCTTCTGAAACCTGTCGATTCTAACCAAATGAAACTGCTTTCGTGGACTTGCCGTCTGCTGGAATCTGTTTATGGTTTTGCCGCAGGGCTAGAGCTTACAGCAAAACAAACTCACATCTGCCTTGAATAGAGGCTATTCCTGTCCGCGGGAGGGTGTGGATCACCAGTCTTAGATCCTTCTGAGCTAGAGATCTGCCAGGACCATGAAGGGCCAGACCAAATGATTTCGTGGGCCTTAAATGGCCCCCGGGCCTGATGTTTCCCACCCCTGGTGTAGTGGTTCAGATTGGCAGACTCTAATCTGGAGAATTGGGTTGGTTTCCCCACTCCTCCACATAAAGCCAGCTGGGTGACCTTGGGCTAGTCTCAGTTCTCTCCGAACTCTCTTGGCCTCACCTACCTCACAAGGTGTCTGTTGTGGGGAGGGGAAGGGAAGGAGATTGTAAGCTGGTTTGAGTCTCCTTAAAAAGGGAGAGAAAAGCGGGGTATAAAAACTAACTTCTTTTTCTCCTTTTTCTTCTCCTTCTCCTCCTGCTTCTTCTCCTTCTCCTCCTCCTCCTCATTTTTCTTCTTCTCCTTCTCCTCCTCCTTCTCCTCCATCTCCTCCTTCTCCTCCTTCTTCAGATTAATTTTAGATTAACTTTAGAACCCTTCTGGCACCTTAAAGACTCATGGGGTGATTGTGGGCAAAGCCTTTGTGGGCTGTAGCCCACATGGATGCGGGAAAAACATCTTCCTTTGGTCTCCGCGCACGGGGGTGGAGATGAAAGAGATCCCTGGCGTTCTGACGAAGCGGCATTGGATAAGGCGTTGCTGCCTCGCCTCCGTTTCCCTGTCTGCGAAACTGGCATCTTCGCACCCGGAATAGTTGTGAGGTTGGCTGTCCATAAAGGAATTCACTTAAGCTCGCGTCTCCTGTCTGCGCCAAGATTAATCTGGGTCTGCTGATCCACCTTCCTTCGCTTGTAAATGTTCCGTAATCCTTCTCTTGCACAAGGGAATCTCGAATGCATCGAGATGATTTATTCAACTGGCTCAGTACTGCCTGATCTGGTTCGTGGCCCCTGTCCAGAGTTTCAGGCAGAGGAAGCCCTTTCTCAACACCTCTCGCCTGAGATTCTTGAGCTAGAGGTGCCGGGAATTGAACCCGGAACCTTCTGCATGCAAAGCAGCGTGTTCTGCCATTCACCCATGGCCCCCATGCAATGAACTTATGATGTTCCCTTATGCCATCGGTCCGCCTAGCCTAGCGTTGCCTCCTCTGGCCAGGCAGCCAGGGTCTTAGACAGGGAAAGGTCTTTTTCGGGATCCTTTGGAGGTGCCAAGGATTGAACTTGGGACCCTAGAGAGTGGGCACCCTAAGCTGCCCACCCCTTCCAATATGGTCTAACAGCTGCCCAGCAAGGCCTTTCCCAGTTGAGATTGAAACCCGAACCTTATGCATGCCTTGAAATCGCAGAAGGCCCCACAAGGTTACCGTCTACTTAAGAATGTAAGACCATGCTGGATCAGACGTATGTCCATCAAGTCCAGCAGTCTGTTCACACAGTGGCCAACCAGGGGCCTCTGGGAAGCCCACAAACAAGACGGCTGCAGCAGCACCATCCTACCTGTGCTCCAAAGCACCTAATATAATAGGCATGCTCCTCTGGTCCAGGAGAGAATAGGTATGCATCATGACTAGCATTCATTTTTTCTAGTCGCCCTCTCCTCCATGAACATGTCCATTCCCCTCTTAAAGCCCTCCAAGTTGGCAGCCGTCACCACCTCCTGGGGCAGGGAGTTCCACCATTTAACAATGCGTTGTGTGAAGAGTCAGAACGTTGGTCTGTCCAGCAATAGAGAGGGGCTCTCGTGATTCTAAGTAGGTCTTTCCAATCCCTGGCTACCTGCAGTCCTTTACCTGGCCTGTGCTCGCACGTCGTTGGATATCGCACAACCCATTCGCCACTGCATTGTCGTCTTCTTGCAGGATAGTCCAGCTGCAAACGACTGAGTGTGTGTAAAGTGCCGTCACACATGAAGCTGCCATACACTGAATCAGACCCTTGGTCCATCAAAGTCAGTATTGTCTACTCAGACCGGCAGCGGCTCTCCAGGGTCTCAGGCAGGAGTCTTTCACATCACCTACCTGCCTGGTCCTTTTAACTGGAGGTGCCGGGGATTGAACCTGGGACCTTCTGCATGCTGAGCAGATGCTCGACCATTGAACCGTGGCCCCACCCCTGTCAAGTCCCCATCAAGTCTCAGCCGACTTACGGCAGCCCCCGCAAGGGGCTTTCAAGGCCCCATCCGGAGTAGAGGCGGTTTGCCAGGGCCTTCCTCTGCAAAGTCTTCCTCGGTGGCCTCCCTTCCAAATACCGGCCCCACTTAGCTTCCAAGATTCTGCACGGGGTGGAAGCCGCCCTCGAGATGCCAGGAACGGAACTGGCAGTGCTCCATTTGCAGATCGTATGTTCTACCGCTGGCACAGCCCATCATACACGAGATTATTCCCTCCTGGTCCAAATTGGTGGGTTCTCCACCCAAACTCCCATCCCCATCAATGCTGGCATAGTTTGCGGTCGCCCTTTATTTCTCTAGAACCTTCCAAATGTCCGTCCCCACCGACACTTCTGTTCTTTCATATGCCGCAATTGATTCCTCCTCTCCTTTTGCCTCACTTCAAAAAGGATGTGGACAGAATCAAGTGGATGCAGAGGAGAGCGATGAGGATGATCCGGGGCCTGGAGACCAAGCCCTGCGAGGAAAGGCTGAGGGTGCTGGGAATGTTCAGTCTGGCGAAGAGGAGGTTGAGGGGGGACAGGATGGCTCTCTTGAAGTATCTGAAGGGCTGTCACTTCGAGGAGAGCAGGGAGCTGTTCCTGTCAGCAACAGAGGACAGGACTCGCAATAATGGGTTTAAATTGCGGGTGGAAAGGTACTGGCTGGATATTAGGAAACAATTTTTTACAGTAAGAGTAGTTCAGCAGTGGAATCGGCTGCCTAGGGAGGTGGTGAGCTCCCCCTCGCTGGCAGTCCTTAAGCAGAGGCTGGACAAACATTTGTCAGGGATGTTCTGGGCGGACCCTGCATTAAGCAGGGGGTTGGAATGGATGGCCTCTGTGGCCCCTTCCAACTCTGTGATTCTGTGGATCAGATTGGGTTGAGCTGACCTAGCGTTGCAAGCCTGATCTTACCTGTGTGTTATGTGTCAGTGCCCTAGTAACAGGATTCTGTCCCGTGCTCTCTCTAGATGCCTCTGTCCCGTGCTCTTTCCAGATGCCACTTGAACCTTGTGGGTGGGTGGTAGACACAGCGACTGTCACTTTAAAAAAAATTGTATTTTTAAGATATAAACAAAATGGACAAAGAAAAATTAAAAAGCACATCAAAATGGCAATTGCAATTGGGTCAGAAGGCAAAGGAGAGAAATAATATACATATACTATAATAGACAATGATGTAATAAACAATGGAGGATGGAAGCAGATGTGAACAGGAAATAGTGATGTAATAATGAGTATTGAATAATTATCATAATCTTAGCATCGATCATTATGTAACTTTGTAATATTTGATAAACACGATATTATTAGATGAATTGATAAGCGATATTATTAGATGAATTGCAATGAATTAGAATGGGGAAAATGCTGTTATGCATTTCTAAAGAAACGTCCCAAACATTGAAAATTGCACTCTTGATCATAGAATCATAGAGTTGGAAGGTACCACTAGGGTCATCTAGTCCAGCCCCCTGCAAAATGCAGGGAATTCACAACTACCTCCTCCCCCACACACCCAGTGCTCCCTACTCCATGCCCAGAAGCTGACAAAAAAACAACAACAACCCACAACCCTCCAGGATCCCTGGCTAATCTGGCCTGGAGGAAAATTGCTTAGAATCATAGAGTTGGAAGGGACCACCAGGGTCATGTAGTCCAGCCCCCTGCACAATGCAGGAAATTCACAACTACCTCCCACACACCCCCTGTGACCCCTACTCCTTGCCCAGAAGATGGCTAAGATGCCTTCCCTCTCATGATCTGGTTGTATCATGAGAGGGGGGGCATCTTGGCCATCTTCTGGGCATGGAGTAGAGGGTCACTGGGTGTGTGTGCAGGGGGAGTTAGTTGTGAATTCCTTGCATTGTACAGGGTGTTGGACTACATGACCCTGGTGGTCCCTTCCAACTCTATGATCAAGAGTGCAATTTTCAATATTTGGGAAGTTTCTTTAGAAATTGTATAACAGCATTTTCCCCATGCTAATCCATTACAATTCATCTCATAATAATCGCTTAACATCATCATTATGTTCATAAAGGACTGCACAGATTATCTAATGATCAAGCTCAGCTCTCATTTTGCTGCTGCCCATCCTTGCGCGTTGCTAGTTCCCTGCCCCTATTTTGGGCTGTGTAGGTGAGGGGCCAGTGGCTCAGTGGCAGAGCATCTGCTTGGCATGCAGAAGGTCCCAGGTTCGATCCCCAGCATCTCCAGTTTAAGGGATTAGGCAGGTAGGTGATGTAAAAGACCCCTGCCTGAGACCCTGGAGGGCCATGGGGAGGGGCTGTGGCTCAGTGGTAGAGCATCTGCTTGGCATGCAGAAGGTCCCAGGTTCGATCCCCTGCAGCTGCAGATACTAGGCCAGTAGGTGATGTGAAAGGCCTCTGCCTGAGACCCTGGAGAGCTGCTGCCGGCCTGAGTAGACAATACTGACTTTGATGGACTGAGGGTCTGATTCAGTAGAAGGCAGCTTCATGTGTTCCTGTGTGTGCCTTTCAAGGGGTCGATTGGTGAGACTTGGCATTCTTCACCCTCCAGCTGCCTCCCCAAGCGATTCAACCTCTTGGACAGGTGGTTGCGCGGACCTTGTTCTGGAACATGCATCCATGCCCTGTGCCATGCAGTGTGCCGCTGGCCATTTTGTACCCCGCCGCCATGGAAATGGATTTTGAACTGGCAAGGGTGACGGCGTTGGTCCGGTTCTAGTATATCTTTAACCTGAAGAGCAAACAGTCTCTTGGCGTTGAAAGCTACACGAGAGACGCCGGTGCGGAGGAAACAAATGATACACGGAGAAGCAGGCTTAGTAGGGTCTTTAGCGCTATGCGCTTGCACATGTGCACTTGTGCGTGAGAATAGTTCCTGAGGATTGGGGCGTCTCTGTTTTTGTCTGTTGGCAGGTTTGCGTGTGGGTGGGGGGAGTGAGAGCCAACGTGGTGTAGTGGTTAAGAGAGGTGGTTTGGAGACGTGGACTCTAATCTGGAGAAGTGGGTTTGATTCCCCCACTCCTCCACAAGAGCGGTGACTCTAATCTGGTAAATGGGTTTTTTCCCCACTCCTCCACATGAAGCCTGCTGGGTGACCTTGGGCCAGTCACAGATCTCTCCGAATTCTTTCAGCCCCACCTTCCTCACAGGCTGTCTGCTGTGGGGAGGGGCAGGGAAGGGAAGGGAAGGTGATAGTAAGCCAGTTTGATTCTTCTTTAAGTGGTAGAGAAAGTTGGTGTAGAAAAACCAACTCTCCTCCTCCTCCTCCTCCTCCTTTTCTTCACCCCATTCCAACTGTGCCATGAGAGATGACCATGCACCCCAAACCCCTGTTTTGAGGCTGCTAGTCCCAGCGCGTGAGAGAGTGATACTGCACGTGCCCAGAGACTTTCTACTCGACGTCCAGCCGTTAAGAAAAGGGGATTGAACCAGGCAAGGGATTGGGGTGGTGTGGAAAGAGTCACCCCAAATAGATAGTGCATGCCTCCTGCCGCCCCACCCCCTTAAGGAACAGTAAAAATTCAAGCCGGGCAGGTTTCCCTCCCTGCTCTGGAGACGGCTGAACCTGTTGGATTTCCGCTTGCCAGGCAGCTGTTAATGGGACAGGAGTTCAGTGGCCAGCGCCTTATTGCTGAGGATGTCTTCCCCCCCTCCCGCCGCCGCCGCTTGCCTTGAAACACCATTCCCCTCCCTTCCCCCTCCACCTGCCCAACCATCTTCTACTCTTGCCCGTGGCGGAACAACCTTCTCTAATCCCAGCCTCGACTCTTCCTCCTAATCCTCCTCTAATCTGATCGGGGTTTTGTCAGGGTTGGTAAACTCACGGGGTGTGTGCGCGCGGGGGGGGGGGGGCTGTTGGCTTAACTGCGGCTAAACCGGCCTTCCTGCCTCCCACCTGGGGCGCCGAGGCCTTGTGGGTAATCGCGGGGCTCCTGGGTTCTAGTCCCAGTTCCAGGTGGGGAGTTGAGAGCGAGGAGTTTTCTTTTTAATGTTCAAAGCGGGACTGCCCCTGTCACTGTTTTCCTCCTCGAGCTGTCAAGCAGCAGCCGGCCAGGCAGAATTCAACCGGTGAAGCTCCCCCCCCCCCGCCCCATGGTCTCTGTGCCAGGACAAGCCACGCTTCTGCCAGAGGGCCCAACTCGATGGGACGACGAGAGATCCGGGAATCGATCTCCCGTGGTCTTTTTGGCCGCAAAGAGGAGCGGATGGGACACCCTGTTTCGATCAGAGCCAGCGTGGCGTAGCGGTTTGGAGCGGCGGACTCTGAGCTGGAGAACCGGGTTCGACTCCCCACTCCTCCACATGAGCTGTGGATTCTGATCTGGAGAACCGGGTTCGATTCTCGCTTCTTCTCCACATGAAGCCTGCTGCTGGGTGACCCTGGGCCAGTCACAGTTCTCTCAGAACTCTCTCAGCGCCACCGACCTCTCAAGGTGTCTGTTGTGGGGAGGGGAAGGCAATTGTAAGCCAGTTTGGGTCTCCATAAAAAGGTAGAGAAAAGCGGGGTGTAAAATCATAGAATCACAGAGTTGGAAGGGACCACCAGGGTCATCTAGTCCAACCCCCTGCACAATGCAGGAAATTCACAACTACCTCCCAATTCCTCTTCCCACCCCTATAAAACCCAACTCTTCTTCTTCTGTTGTATAGGGGAGGGTATTTTTAAGCCCTTCCTTCCGTTCCTGTGATAACAATCCCCCCTCTTGCAATGCTGTTTACTTTGCCAGAAAAAAAAACATAAAAGGTGCAGCTATTTCCCCCTTGTAGAAAAAATAGCAACCCAGAAGGGTGATTATGGAAACAGTGCACAAATGGAAGGGTTAATTGCAAGCATGGGAAGGGGCTGTGGCTCAGTGGTAGAGCCTCTGCTTGGCATGCAGAAGGTCCCAGGTTCAAGTCCCCGGCATCTCCAGTTTAAAGGGACTAGGCAGATAGGTGATGTGAAAGACCCCTGCCTGAGACCCTGGAGAGCTGCTGCCGGTCTGAGTGGACAATACTGACTTTGATGGACTGAGGGTCTGATTCAGTAGAAGGCAGCTTCATGTGTTCCTGTGTGTGCCTTTCAAGGGGTCGATTGGTGAGACTTGGCATTCTTCACCCTCCAGCTGCCTCCCCAAGCGATTCAACCTCTTGGACAGGTGGTTGCGCGGACCTTGTTCTGGAACATGCATCCATGCCCTGTGCCATGCAGTGTGCCGCTGGCCATTTTGTACCCCGGTTCAGTGTAAGGCAGCTTCATGTGTTCATACCCTGCATGCTCTGAATTGCCCTCACCCATCCGTTGCGATTAAAAATTCCCTTGGAGATCCATTCCCAGACCACCTGAGCTGTGGTTGTTAAACGACCTGAGAATCTGCTGGAAAAGGTGGTACCCTCAATCTTGGGGTGGGGGAGGCGCAGAAGTGGGGTGAGGTTTTGGCTTCAGCATCCAGGTGTGGCCCAGAAGGCCGGTAAGGAGCCAGGCTGCCTGTTTCCTCAAGGTCGGCCATGGCAGCTGGCACCCCAGGGAGAGAAAAGAGCTCAGTATGGTTGGCTTTCTCCCTCCCCCCCCCCCCGATGCTGCCCCGGAGGAGGCACCTGGCTCTGAGAAATGCCCCTTTGCGCTTCCCCATGTGGGTTCTGGCTGAGCTGGCACTCTGGCTGGGGTGCTGTCACGACGCGGCCGCGCCCAGCTCCTGGGTCAGAGTGCTCCAGCGCAGCCACGCCTGGCAGTTTCCACAGAGCCTGCCTGTCCTCCTGCCCAGCCGGTCGGGCGTGCTTGGCAGAGAGGGGCGCGGCTGCCCCTGCCAGAGCCCGTTCCCACCCACCCCCACCCCCTACGAAGGCAAACAGCTCCGCTGGCGGGCACCCAAAGCGGGCAGGGAGCGGCCGTAGAGTGCTATCCTCCGTGCCTGGGCATGCTGTGGTATTCTTTCTGGGGGGCCCCACAGCCGTACCCATGGGCACCCGAGCTATCTGGGGTAAAGGTGTTCCGTGCCACAGAAGGTAGAGCTTCCAGGCCAGGCCTACTTTACAGGGTTGCTGTGAGGTAAAATGAGGGAAGGAGGACCACGTCCATCGCCTCTAGCTCCTCAGTAGTCGAAGAAGGGCTGATTTTTATATGCCAACTTTCTCTGCGACTTAAGGGAGAATCAAACCAGCTTATAATCACCTTCCCCTCCCCTACGCACAACACACACCCTGTGGGGCTGAGAGCGCTCTGTGACTAGCACATGGTCCTCCTCATGTGGAGGAGTGGGGAAACCAACCTGGTACACCAGATTAGCCTCCGCCGCTCATGTGGAGGAGAGGGGAATTGAACCTGGTTGTCCAGATTAAGAGTCCGCCGTTCCAAGCAACTGCTCTTAACCACTACACCATGCTGGTAGAAGCGGGGAGAAGTGTAAAAATGTCATATTGGTAGGCAAATTATGGTCCCAGGATTGTCCTTTCTGGAAAAAGAATCCTAAAATTGCTTGCAGAGACGGGACGCTTAACAGAACACAGTACCGGGGAGGGGGGTGCAGTTGTCCCACGAGCATTGCTAGTGTTTTCTTAGCAGGGCTGTTGTGCATTTTGCAGCTGATGGGTGTCGCTTGACCTCTGACAAGGAAAATCTTTACCTGTTAAATTTCTGCCTGTTGGGCACCTGCGTTATAGGCTGCACTAGGGTGGGGGAGTCGGTAACCCTGAATTTTGCTCTTGTCATGCGGCACATAGAACACCAGTGTGAGGAATGGTTGAACCGGGGCTTGGTTGGACCATCTGGGGAATAGCAGTGGCTCAGCGGCTGAGCATTTGCTTTGCACGCAGAAGGTCCCGGGTTCGATCCCTGGCATCTCCAGTTAAAGCGATCAAGCAGGGATATTGGCTACGGGGCCCGTCAATTTCCCCCCCTGCCTGTATCTTCTACAGGAGTTTGGAAGTATTTTGGGGAGAGGCCATGGCTCAGTGGCAGAGCATCTGCTTGGCTTGCAGAAGGTCCCAGGTTCAATCCCCGGCATCTGCAGTTAAAGGGACCAGGCAAATAGGGGATGTGAAAGACCTCAGCCTGAGACCCTGGAGAGCCATGGAGAGGGGATGTGGCTCAGTGGTGGAGCATTTGCTTGGCATGCAGAAGGTCCGGGTTCAATCCCCGGCATCTCCAGTTAAAGTGACCAGGCAAGTAGGTGATGTGAAAGACCCCTGCCTGAGACCCTGGAGAGCCGCTGCCGGTCTGAGTAGACAATACTGACTTTGATGGACCAAGGTTCTGATCCAGTATAAGGCAGGTTCATATGTTCATGTGGTGGAATGTGATGATCATCCCTGGTTCTGCTTAAGGGGGGCTGATTCTCCTGGCCCCATTTAATAAGCATAGCCTCTGTCTGTCTGTCTGTCTCTCTCTCTCTCACACACACACACGCACACACACACACTCTAAATTACAGGCTGCTGGCTTGTTCTGATTCTTGTCTCTAAATCGTGGGTTCTCACGTACGGTTCCTGGTTTCGGCTGGCAGCCCCACTCTGCCACAGGCTTATGTGTTACAGACAACAGATTGGTGGGTTGGTGCCGGTTCAAATGGCACAGTTAAGGAGGAAGAGCTATGGGTTACCACTGTAGCTGGCAGTGCCTGGGCTGAAATCCAGCTGGCGAAGCTGATCTGCTGGAGGAGCTTTACCTGCTGCATTTCTGCCTTTGGGAGACACTGGGGGGGCAGGGAATCACAGGCAGTAGGGGAAGGTCAGAGTTTGGAGGTTTCACACATCGAGCGACGGAAAGGTTTCAAGCAGAGGTCTTTCATTTCACCTACTTGCCTAGTCCCTTTATTTGGAGATGTCGGGGATCGAACCTGGGACCTTCGCATGCCAAGCAGATGAACTACCACTGAGCCACATCCCCTCTTCATGGCTCTCCAGGGTCGCAGGCAGAGGTCTTTCATATCACCTCCTTGCCTGGTCCCTTTAAACTGGAGATGCCGGGGATTGAACCCGGGACCCTCTGCATGCCGAGCAGATGCTCTGCCACTGAGCCACAGTTCCTCCCCTTAAAACATGAAGCTGCCTTGGTCCATCTTCCGCCAGGATTGGTGTGCTGTAGGTGCAAAGTGTAGGCTTGCAGATTTTAACCTTTCCCCTCCACGGGGTGGGGGGAAGGCCGTGGGTGGCAGCAGGGAACATCTGTATCTTTCCTAGGAATCTGCCACAGGCCGACCTCAACCAAGCTGATATCTGGGCCCCCAATCTGCTTTGCATTGTCTGGGGGCGAGAGGACTTCCTTTCTTCTGAGGTGAAGGCGCGACGTTCTGTCGATGTGCTTATGCTTCCTTTTTAGCCGCTTTGGAACCCAACCTCCTCCTCCTCCTCCTCCTCCTTCCCTCAGATTTGGAGGGGAAGAGCGAGTCCTCCCTGCGTGCTGGCGCGGAGCCAAGAAGTCCCCAGTTCGAATTTTGCGGGTGCCGTCAACTCGCTTTGTGGCCCGAGCGTGCGGCGTGCTCTTGGCTTCGGCCCTCCCTCGTCCGCAGAGCGGGGATAATAGCCTAGCCCCTTTCAATGGGTTTCAAATGTATTATCGGTTTGTCCTCTGCACGACAGCCTTGCAAAGTAGGCCAGAATTATTATCTCCGTAAGACGGATGGGGGAAGGCCTAGGCCAGAGGTGTCAATCATAAGGCCCGGGGCCCGGATTCGGCCCCTTGAGAGCGCTTATGCGCCCACGAGCCAGCCACCCCCCAGTCCCAATTTGGGCTTGCGAGCCCACTATGGGGGGGGGGTGGCTACCTCGGCTGGCAAGGCTCTCCAGGCAAGGTAGCCACCCCCCCGCACAGTCCCAAGATGTCAATGATCAAAGACTGTTAAATAAAATAAAATACTGTAAGAGTGTTATTGTGTTCAGCATGTTTGTATTTTAAGTACAAAAAATCAAGTAAAAATAGTATCATTCATTGGCTTTGCCTATGTCTTCTATAAAGCTTGTATCTCTGGTACCTGGCATTGGTGGTGTGGTGGGTAAGAGCGGTGGTTTGGAGCGGTAGACTCTGACCTGGAGAACCGGGTTTGATTCCCCTCTCCTCCACATGTGCGGCGGAGGCTAATCTGGTGAACTGGATTTGTTTCCCCACTCCTACACATGAAGCCAGCTGGGTGACCTTGGGCTAGTCACAGCTCTCTTAGAGCTCAGCCCCACCTACCTCACGGGATGTCTGTTGTGGGGAGGGGAAAGGAAAGGTGATTGTAAGCTGGTGGTAGAGAAAGTCGGCAGATAAAAGACAACTCTTCTTCTTCTAAATTTTATAGTATACATGGCCCGGCCTGACGAAGTGACACTTTTTTCATATCCGTCCCTCGTAACAAAGGAGTTTGACACCCCTGGCCTAGGCCATCTAGCAAATTTGTGGAAGGCAAGATATTTTGAACTGGGGAGCTACTGGACTGCAGTCTTCGGTGCTGTGTCCCATAAGCTCCTGATGATAACATCAACCCACCTGAAGGACCCTTGTGAGGATTCCTTTATGTTAAGGGTCCTGAGTAGGGTTGCCAGCCTCCAGGTAGTAGCTGGGGATCTCCCGCTATTACAACTGACCTCCAGCCGATAAGAGATCCGTTCCCCTGGAGAAAATGGCCGCTTTGGCCATTGGACTCTATGGCGTTGAAGTCCCCTCCCTAAACCCCACCCTCCTCAGGCTTCGCCCCCAAAACCTCCAGGTAGTATTCAAAACGAACCTCATGCTGTAACTCCAAAGATATTGCAAACACAAACAGCACTGATGGCTAAATATTGAATCAATGCAATTATATTCCAATAATCTGTGTTGTATATAATCAAGTTATAATAAACTTTAAAAAAAAAAACATGTACAGGAGTCTCAAGAGTTGTTCATTACAAAACAATGCAAAACTTTGTGAATAGCATACATAGAATGGATACAATGGTAACACGAATTCAAGTTCTTCTGATAATAATGTCCTTCTGATAATATGGACTTGAATTTGTGTCACCATTGTTACCATTGCATTGATTCAATATTTAGCCACCAGTGCTGTTTGTGTTTGCAAAACCTCCAGGTACTAGCTGGAGATCTCCCGCTATTACAACTGATCTCCAGCCGATAGAGATCAGTACACCTGGAGAAAATGGCCGCTTTGGCAATTGGACTCTACGGCATTGAAGTCCCTCCCCTCCCCAAACCCCGCCCTCCTCAGGCTCCGCCCCAAAAATCTCCCGCCGGTGGCGAAGAGGGACCTGGCAACCCTGGTCCTGAATGTACTCAAGTGTCCTATGGGAATTTTGGGTTTGTTTAAAAATAGCGTGACCCCACTGTCTGACCCGCTTAAGCCTCCTTATGACATAACGTACCCAAACCATCCGTAAGCAAAACCATCACCAACTAGGGAAAATACGTCGCAGCAGCCGAGACGAGCCGATAGCCAGTCGAATATGTCAAAAGTTAATCATCCACAAGCTTAACAGTCAAGACGCCACTGATCAGTGCGCTTCCGGTGGACTCTGAGAGCATTTTTAGCTCGCTAAACGGGGAATGCAATGAACGAGCCTTGCTAGAAAGAAACTTCCCCAACCTTGGGGTCACTTCTGAAAAGGTCCTGTCCACTTCTGAAGAGTCCCCGTCTTTGGAGGTCATTAGGCAGAGGCTGGATGGCCATCTGTCGGGAGTGCTTTGATTGTGGGATCCTCAATGGCAGGGGGTTGGACTGGATGGCCCTTGTGGTGTCTTCCAACCTTGTGAACTTGTGAATGTAGCCATGTAAGGGTTAATACACCACAGGACCTCAGTGGGTGACCTTAACGTATGTCTGACCTTCTATGGGAAAAGAGAATCCTTGTAGTATCCATATCCCTGCAGGGGTTGAGGGGTAGTTCTCCCTTCCTGTGAGGTAAGTCCAACTGAGAGAGGGACGTGTCCAAGGTCACCCAGGGAGCTTTGTGGTTGAGTGGAGATTTGAATCCAGGTCTCCCCAGGCCTAACTCTTCAACCTCTACACCCCACCGGTGATAGTACTTATAAGAACATAAGAAAGGCCATGCTGGATCAGACCAGGGGCCATCAAGTCCAGCAGTCTGTTCACACAGTGGCCAACCAGGTGCTTCTAGGAAGCCCACAAGCAAGAGGACTGCAGCAGCACCATCCTGACTGTGCTCCACAGCACCTCTTATCATAGGCCTGCTCCTCTGATCCTGGAAAGAATAAGTATGCATCATGACTAGTACCCATTTTGACTAGTAGCCATGGATAGCCCCATACTCCATAAGAACATAAGGAAAGTCCATGCTGGATCAGACCAAGGTCCATCAAGTCCAGCAGACTCTCCACAGTAGCCAACCAGGTGCCTCTAGGAAGCCCCCAAACAAGACGACTGCAGCAGCAGCATTTTCCTGCCTGTGTTCCACAGCACCTCATATAATAGGCATGCTCCTCTGATCCTGGAGAGGATAGGGATGCATCATGACTAGTCATGACTTTTTACTAGTAGCCATGGGTAGCCCTCTCCTCCATGAACATGTCCCCTCCTCTCTTAAAGCCTTCCAAGTCAGCAGCCTTCACCGCATCCTGGGGCAGGGAGTTCCGCCGTTTAACTATGTGTTGTGTGAAGAAATACTTCCTTTTATCTGTTCTGAATGTTTGTCTGGTGCTCATATCCCCCCGTTCTCTCTGTCCCGTGCAGGTGAGGCAATGGGCAGCCCCGAAGACGACTTGATTGGGATCCCTTTCCCGGAGCACAGCAGCGAGCTCTTGGGACGCCTGAACGACCAACGCCGGCTGGGGGTCCTGTGCGACGTGACCCTGCGGACTCAGGGTTCAGAATACCGGACCCACCGAGCCGTGCTGGCCGCATCCAGCCGTTACTTCCAACGGCTCTTTGCAGGGCCGGGCATGGGGGTGTGCGAGCTGGATTTCGTGGGCGCCGAGGCCCTGGGGGCCCTCCTGGACTTCGCCTATACCGCCACGTTGACCATCAGCGCAGGCAACCTCGGCGAGGTGTTGCGCGCCGCGCTCCTCCTCGAGATTCCTTGCATCATCAGGGCCTGCACGGAGATCTTACAAGGCCACGGTCTGGAAGCCCCCGTCCCCGACGACGCTGCCCGGGAACGTGCCCGCCGGTATCTGGAGGCCTTTGCCACCCTGCCCAACGTGGAAGGGGACCTGGCCGAGCCCCCAGCCCGTCCAGCACCCCGCCGCAGCAAGAAAACCCGCAAGTTTCTGCAAACCAAAGGCTCCCGCCTCAACAATCATGTTGTGGAGCAATCTCCTTCGCCGACCCCTTCCTCAACGGGGACACAGGAGCGCCCCAGTCCCCCCAGCCAGGCCTCTCCTGCACCAGCCTTTGCCCTCCCCAGAGAGGATGAGGAAGAGGTGCTCCAACCCTCTCATACATATCCTTACCTGTACGCCCGGGGCCTCTCGCCTGAGGATCCAGGTTCAGAGGAAGAACCAATTGACCCCAACATCATGAACTGCATGCGCGCGTTGAACCCGGACGGGCTGACTCCGGGTCTCGACGCTCCCGACAAGCTGGTGCGCAAGCGCCGTTCTCAGATGCCGCAGGAGTGTCCTGTCTGCCACAAGGTTATCCACGGTGCCGGGAAGTTACCCCGCCACATGCGCACCCACACTGGGGAGAAGCCGTTCGCCTGCGAGGTGTGTGGAGTCCGCTTTACTCGGTGAGTGCTGGCCTGGAGATCACTTTTCACCCATCGATTTGGCGGTGTCCCATGCTGACCTATGTGCTCCCAGGGTTTTGTTTATAGTACGAGAGGTGCTGGGGATTATACTGATGTATAAATCATGCTTAGAATCATAGAGTTGGAAGGGGACCACCAGGGTCATCTAGTCCAACCCCCTGCACAATGCAGAAAATTCACAACTGCCTCCCCTTCCCCACACCCCCAGTGACCCCTACTCTATGCCCAGAAGATGGCCAAGATGCCCTCCCTCTCATGATCTGCCTAAGTTCACAGAATCAGCATTGCTGACAGATGGCCATCTAGCCTCTGCTTAAAAAACCTCCAGGGAAGGAGAGCTCACCACCTCCCAAAAAAGCCTGTTCCACTTAGGAACCGCTGTAACTGCTAGAAAATTCTTCCTAATGTCTAGATGGAAACTCTTTTGATTTAATTTCAACCCGTTGGTTCTGGTCCGACCTTCTGGGGCAACAGAAAACAACTCGGCACCCTCCTCACTATAACAGCCCTTCAAGTACTCGAAGATGGTTATCATATCCCCTCTCAGTCTTCTCCTCTCCAGGCTAAACATACCCAGCTCCTTCAATCTTTCCTCACTTGGTCTCCAGACCCCTCACCATCTTTGTTGCCCTCCTCTGGACACGTTCCAGCTTGTCTACATCTTTCTTAAATTGTGGTGCCCAAAACTGAACACAGTACTCTAAGTGAGGTCTAACCAGAGCAGAGTAAAGCAATACCATCACTTCGCTTGAATTATCTTGCTAGCCCATAATGTGCTCTGACATAAAGGTCTTCTCCTCAGGTCTCAGTGTCAGAAGGCTGGTTGCGGCTATCACAGACTTAGGGGAATATTAGAACTTTTCTACTTGCACAGAGATGCATAGGCTTGCCAGTTGCCTGGTATTATTATTATTTTTTTTGCCAGTTGCCTGGTACTGACAGGCAAATGCCCACCAATCGACTGGGCTGCCCACCGACCCTCAGCTGGTCGGCGGCTGGAGACGGCCAGCTGAAGGGGGGGAGCAATCGTCACTTCCAGGCACCTCTCTTCAGTACACCTCTTACCCAAATCCTTTTGGCTGGTGAAGTTTTGGACAGGCCGCAGCTCAGTGGCAGAGCTCATGGTTTGCAGGTAGCATGACCAGCATGGTGTAGTGGTTAACAGCAGCGGACTCTAATCTGGAGAATCGGGTTTGATTCCCCACTTTTCCGCATGAGTGGTAGACTCTACTCTGGAGAACTGGGTTCGATTCCCCACTCCTCCACATGAAGCCTGCTGGGTGACCTTGGGCCAGTCACACTCTCTCATCCCCACCTACTGGGGAGGGGCCGTGGCCCAGTTTGTAGAGCATCTGCTTGGCATGCAGAAACTCCTAGGTTCAATCCTGGGCATCACCAGTTAAAGGGACTAGGCAAGTAGGTGATGGGAAAGACCTCTGCCTGAGACCCTGGAGAGCCGCTGAATAGACAATACTGACTTTGATGGACCGAGGGTCTGATTCAGTATAACACAGCTTCATGTGTTCATGTGTACCTCACAAGCTGTCTATTGTTGGGAGTGGAGGGGAAAGGAAGGTGATTGTAAGCCTGTTTGGGACTCCTTAAAGGTAGAGAAAATCAGAGTATAAAAACCAATGCTTCTTTTTCTTCTGAGTTTCATTCATTATTCCTTGCAGGCAGGGTTGTGATGGGGGTTAGTTTCCCTGGAGAAATTGGCTGCTTTGGGAGGAGGACTCCATGGCATTACACCCTGCTGAGATCCCCTCCCCTCCCCCAACCCTCCCCCTCTCCAGGCACTATTCCCAAACTTCAGGAACTTTCCTACCTGGAGTTGTAAAACCTTTTTTGGGGGTGGGGAGGTCATGCCTCACTGCCAAAGCGTGGGCTTTGCATGCAAAAGACCTCAGGTTCAGCTGGTGTTGGAAAACATCTTTCTTTGTCAAAAACCCCGGAGAGCCACTACCAATCAGACTCATCACCACCACCATCAGGATTAGAAACATACAAGTGGGGGGCCTGTGAGACTTGCGCACGTGGGGGGGGGGAGAATCCCATCTTCCCCTCCCCATCACCGAGCCAGGTGTGGCTTCAGCCCCAACCACACACCTTTAGCCCAGCAGTAGCAATGGAGCAGGTCTTGGAGTCGTCCTCTGCCACGGCCAGGCCCCAGAGTCTCTGCTTTTTAAAATTTGGGGTGAATTTAAACCCCGCAGTGCATATTCTTTAACATTTCTGATACTGAAAATTTGTTTAGCATCGGTGTGGCCCCAATCTGCCAATTTAGGTATCTGCACATAGGGGCCACATGTTGCTATTAGATATATAAGAAGCAGCAGCATTGGTTTTTATATGCCGACTTTCTCTGCCTCTTAAAGGAGAATCAAACTGGCTTACAACCACCTTCCCTTCCCCTCCCCACAACAGACACCCTGTGAGGTAGGTGGGGCTGAGGGAGTGTGACTAGCCTGAGGTCACCCAGCTGGCTTCATTTGTAAGAGTTCAGCAGATTAGCCTCCGCCGCTCTTGTGGAGGAGTGGGGAATCAAACCCGGTTCTCCGGATCAGAGTCCACCGCTCTTAACGACTACACCACGCTTTTTAAACATTTCTGATGCTAAAAATGTTTAAAAAAAAAAAAACATTTCTGATGCTAAAAATCTGTTTAGCATCAGTGTGGCCCCAATCTGCAGATTTAGGTATCCGCACATGGGGGCCATGTTTCTCAATTAGATATATAAATGTTCTAGTATTTTGGATTCGGTGCTTGTCAGAAAACTGATGCCTCCAATCCCTTACTCTTTTGACTGACCGACAACTTCTGCTTCTCTCTCCCCCCCCCCCATTTTTTTTGGGCAGGAATGACAAGTTGAAGATCCACATGCGGAAACACACGGGCGAGCGCCCCTACTCCTGCCCGCACTGCCCGGCTCGCTTCCTGCACAGCTACGACCTGAAGAACCATCTCCACCTGCACACGGGCGCCCGACCTTACGAGTGCTGCCTTTGCCACAAGGCCTTTGCCAAGGACGACCACCTGCAGCGCCACCTCAAGGGCCAGAACTGCCTGGAAGTGCGGACGAGGCGCCGACGCCGCGGTGCCGACCACGAATCCGAGCCCTTGCCGGCCGCGGGGACGCCCCCGCCCTCCTCTGACCTCGAGCTGACCAACGGGCAAATCGAGGGGCTCCTCTCCCTCGCCCGCTACTGGGATCAGGACCGTGCCCATCGGGGGCCCTCTCCTGTTCCCAAAGAAGAGGAGGAAGACGAGGAGGAAGAGGAGGACGAAGAAGGCGTCGTCGAGAAGATGCAAACCGACGGGCCGGCGGCAATGGAAATGGCATAAGGCCCGGGCCTAGGCCTCGACCCTGCCTTGCTTGGACTGTTGCCATGGCGACTCTGTAGGGACTCTGCCATTGACTGGATGCACTATTCCCTCCCCCAGCCTGTGCCGTGCCGTTGTGATGGGGAAGATATGGTACCAAGCTGTTGGCACGGCAACGGGATGCACTATGCCCCGATCTCTCCCCCACTGGGCTGCCTCCTTGCCTTTACTGGCCTCTAAGAGGGGTAGAGAGACGGTTCTGAACCAAAGTCGTCCTCGACGTGGGACAGGGGTGGGGTGGGAACCACATACGAAGAGTGCGCGCGCTCAGGACTGGAAAATAAGCAGCTGTGTAAGGGTGGAACGAGGGGTCCATACTTTCCCGGGTGGGGGAACCCACAAAAAGCAGGAGGAATAAAATTTGGGGAGAGGCGGTGGTAGGCGCCACGTTAGGCCTCAGACCCCATTCTTTTTGGGTTTTATCCTCTAGTTTTGGAAGGCCAGATCAGGGGCCTGGGAGTGGGGTGGAGAAGAAACACAGCCAGACTCTCTGGAACAAGAGGTGGCGTCGAAGAGGCTTGGCAGAGAGCCAGGACTCCTGGGTTGCGTGCCCACTTCCGGGTCACGTCGCCCTCCTCCCGTTGGACTTTTATGAAGCAAAAAAGGGGGGGAGGCTGAAGCGATCTTTTCTCTCTCTCCCTTCCCCCTTTTTGGCATGGCGGCTGTTTTTCGGGCCCCGCGCCAGGCTTGGAGGCTTTGCCTGATGCGGGCCTGGGGGGTGGTGGCAGCGTTCTCCCCACCCAGGGCAGTCCCCGTCCCGACCGGAGGAACAGGCCGTGCCCGTCGCAACTGCGCCGTGTTCTTTGGCACGGGCCGAGGCGGGCGCGGAGTCAGGCCGGGCCCCTGCTGCCCCCTGGTGGGCCTCTCGCACACTGCACCGGGCCGGATCCCCTGCCACCCTCCGTTCACCCCATGGGGGTGGGAGAGGTGGGGGGACACCGCTCCACACGAGGGCTTCTGCCCCGATGTTCTTGCAGCACCCACAGGTGCACCCCTCTTTACCAAGACAGACATTTAGCACTTGGGGGGTGGTGGAAGTATAAGCCCCCCCCCATCTCTTCCCAAATCATAGATTTTATGTGTTCGCCCAGGGTGAATTTTCCACAGTAAAAATTATGATGTGTATGGGGCAAGGGGGGGAGGGTCTAGGGTTGCACAAAAATGCTCATGCCCCCTTCCTTCTCCCAAGCTTTAAATGCCCCCCGTCCTATTCTCTACCACTCTATTGCACTAGAGTATGCCAGTCAATGGGGGTGGGGCTGGGGGTTTCACCAACATGGGGGGTTGAGCTGGCATACAGCTGGGTGGTGGTAGGTGGTGGGGTGCAGGCCTATCTGCTCCCCTCCGCCTGTTTGCACATTCCTTGGGTTTCCAGTTCCCCCTCACCCCTTTGGAGGGGCAGAGTAGCTTTTTTTAGTTGTTATTTTTTTTGCGGGGGAGAGACAGAGGTGGTCACGGGTAGGCGAGGGACCGCCTCGAGTATTAATTCAGAGTTTATCTATATTTAAGAGATGATGTAATATATTATTTTGCGCTCTGCTTTCCTCCGAACCATCCTAACCCTGCCCCCCCCATCCCAGCAGAGCGGCCGGGGGGTGGGGGTATCTCTCCCCACGGAGGAGGCGACGGAGGGGAGGTGGTATTGGGTGTCTTCCTTGGCTTTAAAGTGCCTGTATGTTTAAACTTGAATTTTTAGCTACTTGAAAATCCATAATTGCAGTGTAGGGCTGCGCCGGCGGGCCTTTCCCCCAACAGGTCTGGTCCAGCCTGGCTTATACTTCACCCCCCCCCCTTTCCTGTTGTATTCCCCCCCACCCCAGTCTTCTTTAGAACTCACCCCACCCCTCAAGTTGCTGCTTCTCAGTCATTGAGGGAAAAGATGCTTTTTGGGGAAGGGGAATCTTCCTGCTCACTTTTTCTGTTGGTTCTGGCCCCCACTGTCCGAGTGGGGGCACTAGATAATATGCATACTGGAGGAGATGGGGGGGCAGCTCCCCTTTTCCACCTCCCCCCCCCCCCCCCGGGTACTGTTTTTCCTGGTAACTGTTGTCCGTTGACGCTGCTTCACAATAAAATGGAAAGCAGGGAGCCTGTGGCCTAAAGCACTGTCTCTGGTGTCCGTGTCCGTGTTTTGTTGGGTGGGGGGAGACCACACGAGGAGGTGGCGGTGGTTCGGGGAGGGGCCATGGCTGTGATGGAGCATCTGCTCGGCGTGCAGAAGGTCCCAGGTTCAATCCCCGGCATCTCCAGTTGGAAAGGACCAGGCGGTAGGTGATGGGAAAGACCCCTGCCTGAGACCCTGGAGAGCCGCTGCCAGTCTGAGTAGACAGTACTGACCTTGATGGACCAAGGGTTTGATTCAGTATAAGGAAGTTTCAGGTGTGTGTTCTTTTTGGGAGGGGCTGTGGCTCAGTGGAAGAGCATGCAGAAGGTCCCAAGTTCAATCCCCGGCAACCCCAGTTAAAAGGGCCAAGTAACAGGTGAAGTGAAAAACCTCTGCCTGAGGCCTTGGAGAGCAGCTGCCAGTCTGAGTAGACAATACCGACCTTGATGGACCAATGGTCTGATTTGGTATGAGGCAGCTTCGTGTAAATAGGCCCTTTGGATGAATGGTAGAATGCCTGTTTGGCATGCAGAAGGGCCCAAGCTCAATCCCTGGCATCCCCAGTGAAAAGGATCAAGTAATAGGTGATGTGAAAGACCTCTGCCTGAGACCCTGGAGAGCTGCTGCCAGTCAGAGTAGAAAACACTGACCTTGATGGACCAAGGGTCTGACTCAATATAAGGCAGCTTCATGTGTTCATGTGTTCTGCCAAGATGGCAGAGCCCAGAGCTGAAAGCACCTCCCCCCCCCCAATGACCTGTTTTTGCAATGCCAAACCGCCAGCTGTGGCTCAGCGGAAGAGCTGAGTGTAGAAGGTCCCAGGTTCAATCCCTGGTATCTCCAGTTAAAAATGAGCAAAGCAGTAGGTGCTGTGAAAGACCTCTGCCTGGGGCCTTGGAGAGTGGCTGCCAGTCTGAGTAGACAATACCGACCTTGACTGACCAATGGTCTGATTCAGTATAAGGCGGCTTCATGTATGCTTTATGTGAACAGGCCCTTCGGATGAATGGTAGAACGCCTGCTTGCCATGCAGAAGGGCCCAAATGCAACCCCCGGCATCTCCAGTTAAAAAAGGACCAGGCAGGTAGGTGATGTGAAAGACCTCCACCCGAGACCCTGGAGAGCAGCTATCGGTCAGAATAGACAATACCGACCTTGATGGACAATACTGGTCTTGAAGGACCAAGAGTCTGACTCAGTAGGAGGCAGCTTCGTGGGTTTGTGTGCTTCAAAGGCATCACCGGTCAGAGCTCCCTGATGCATGTAGCGGCAGTTGCGGGCGGGCAGGAACACGTGCAAATTCTTGCACGGGAGCAAAGGAAAGTGCACAACGCGCATTGCCCTTCTCCGTCTCCTGCGCTCCAACACTGTGGCCCATGGCGGCTCCCCTTGGAACGCGCCTGCGGTGAAAGGAGCATGATTTTGTGACTGCCGCACGAATTTCTTGTGCATTCAGCCGACACCATGTGTGTCTCAATTTAATATCTAAGTATCCCTTTTAAAGGGGAGAAGGGGCAGGGGCATCGGTTGGGCACCCATCCCTGCCAGCCCTATCAAAGCCCGTGGTTTCCCTAGCCCCGGCAGCCCTATTGGCCCCCTCGGTTGTGCTTCTTCCGTCTCCAGCTTGGGACCCCCGTCAGATTTTTCCTCCTCCTGTCGGGGGCTTTCCTCGGGTTTGGCCTCCTTCAGCAGGGGGTGCCCCTCCGACTTCACCTCCTCCAACTCCTCGGACTCTGGGGTGGGTCCTTCGCTGCCGCTCGCCTCTGCTTGATCTTGATAGGTGAAATCCAGGCTGTTGGAAGAGATGGGAGGAGCTCTTGTGAAGCCTGGCCAGCCGCATCCAGATTAAGGCCTTCTCCAGGCTACAAGTGCCTGTTGACGTTCTACTACTATTTAAGGGTCATGGTTCCCCCCCACCCTGTGAGCATTATTTATTTTATTTGACTTCCCCGTGTGCATTATTTATTTTTTTCACTGCGCGTATACCTCACTTTTCTCCCCACTGGAGACCGAGTGACTCGAAACTTTCTTCTTCTTTATATAATCATAGAGTTGGAAGGGGGCATAGACAAGGTTGCCAGGTCCCTCTTCGCCACCGGTGGGAGATTTTTTGGGGGGGAGCCTGAGGAGGGCGGGGTTTGGGGAGGGGAGGGACTTCAATGCCATAGAGTCCACTTGCCAAAGCGGCCGTTTTTCTCCAGGCGAACTGATCTCTATCGGCTGGAGATCAGTTGAATTAGCAGGAGATCTCCTGCTACTACTTGGCAGTTGGCAACCCTAGGCATAGAGGCCATCTAGTCCAACACCCTGCTCAATGCACGATCAGCCTAAAGCATCCCTGACAAGTGCTTGTCCAGCCTCTGCTTAAAGACTGCCAGTGAGGGGGAGCTCACCACCTCCCTAGGTAGCTGGTTCCACTGTCCAACAACTCTTACTGTAAAAACGATTTCCTAATATCCAGCTGGTACCTTTCCGCCCATAATTTAAACCCATTATTGCAGGTCCTATCCTCTGTTGCCAACAGGAACAGCTCCCTGCCCTCCTCTAAGTGACAGCCCTTCAGATACTTCAAGAGAGCAATCCTGTCCCCTCTTGACCTCCTCTTCTCCAGACCGAACATTCCCAGGTCCCTCCGCCTTTCCTCGTAAGACTTGGACTCCAGGCCCCTGATCCTCCTCGCCGCTCTCCTCTGCACCCATTCTGTCCACATCCTTTTTGAAGTGAGGCCTCCAGAACTGCACACAATACTCCAGGTGCGGCCTGACCAGTGCGGTGCACAGCGGGACTATGACATCTTGCAATCTGGATGTGATGCCCTAACCAGGGACCCTGGAGAGCCGATGCTAGGGTTGCCAACCTCCAGGCACTAGCTGGAGATCTCCTGCTATTACAACTGATCTCCAGCCGATGGAGATCGGTTCCCCTGGAGGAAACGGCCGCTTGGGCAATTGGACTCGACAGCACTGAATCCCTCCCCAAACACCTGGCAACCCTAGCTGCTGCCCATTAGAGCAGACGAGGCCAGCTATTCCAGAGCTGGGGGGGGGTCTGACTCAGTGAAAGGCAGCGCTGTGTGTTCGAATCCCCCCAGGCTCACCTGGAGGGAGACCCCGAGCTGGGGGCACTGCCGTCGCCCGGGCCGCTTCCTTCGCTGTCCTCGCTGGAGCTGCTTCCCTCCTCCTTCAGCCGGTCGAGGGTTTTCTCGGCCACCTCGGGGGGCAAGCGGCGGCAGGCGCCCCGCCCGTTCACGGCCCGCTTGATGCGGCGCTTCAGCTCCCGCCGCTGCTGCTGCCGTTCCTCGCCGGGCTCCCCCCGGAGTGCCTTGACGGCCCCCGTCTGCAGGGCCATGGCTTCCTCGTCGCTGGAGTCGCTGGAGGAAGAGGACACGTGCCTCAGCATCTGGCCCTGGGTGGTGCCGGAGATCTCCCGCCATTTCAACTGGTCTCCAGGCAACAGAGACGGATTCCCCTGGAGAAAATGGCCCCTGTAGAAGTTGGACTCTACGGCCTTCTATGCAGGGACGTTTCCCCGCGGTCACCCCCGCCGACTGCTTTTTTTTGGGGGGGGCTTTCTTTTGATTATGCATGCCTTTTCCATCTGTCAGAGGTCGCCTCGCTCTCCCCCGGCATTTTGCCCGCATTTTCCAGATTCTGGCTAAAACAGCGTCTGGAAAACACAGGCAAAACGTGCGAGGAGTATGAGGTGATCTCTGTCGGGTGGCAAAGGCATGCAGAAGCAAAAGGAAGTCCCGGAGCAGTCGGCGGGGGTAACCGCGGGGAAACGTCCCTGCGTAAAAGGCCCATGGCATTATACCCCATTGACGTCCCTCCCCTCTCCAAACCCTGCCCTCCTCAGGCTCCACCCCCAAATTCTCCAGGTATTTCCCGACCCAGAGCTGGCAACCCTACTGGTTGCTGCCGAGGCATCTCCCACTGGAAAGTCTAGGGGAGGCAGTTAACCGGGTCTTTCTCTCACCCGCTGCCCCTAAGACACACCCAAACAGTTCTCCTTTCCCCCGTATTGTGCCTCCTTTCCTGGAAATTTTGAAAATACTGAAAAACATCTTTGTCGGACATCTCAACTAACCCTATTTCCCTGAGGGGTTTACCTCGTATTTCCTCCGGTCCTCAATTTGCAAGATCTGAGCAAGGCTGTCAAAGATAGGACATTTTGGAGGACTTTCAAGTTGGCTATCATATCCCCTCTCAGTCTTCTCCTCTTCAGGCTAAACATACCCAGCTCCTTCAACCTTTCCTCATAGGACTTGGTCTCCAGACCCCTCACCATCTTTGTTGCCCTCCTCTGGACACGTTCCAGCTTGTCTACATCCTGGAACGTGTTCTGGAGGTCTCTCTCTTCCTGGTTTGCAGAAAATGGCTCCTTCTCGCTCTCTAGATTTGGATTGTGACCAAATGCCCCTCTTTGCTTTGGGCAGGCGGGCATGGAGCAGATGCCATTGCTCTCCCCTTTGATGCCCCTTGATCTTGGCACCAGCCGGGCAAGGAACGCCAGCCTGCCTATCTCTATTGTCAGCATCTCTGTTCCAGATTCACTGGCCTCCCCTGCCCCGCCGGCTTTTCCAGTATTGCCCTGAGATTCGTTCACTCACATCTCCTCATCCAACTCTCCCTGGAAAGTTAGGGGCCCCATGCAGATGGAGCAGATGTTGTTCATCAGCTTGTAGCATTTGGGGCAGTAGAGACCTGTGGAGGAGGATCAAAGGTTACCAGATGCCAGCCTCATCAGGATCCCGCTTCCCCACCCCTGACCCTCAATCTGAAGAAAATGGGTCTCCTCCCTCAGGCTCAGTGGTAGAACATCTGCTCGGCATGCAGAAGGTCCCTGGTTCAATCCCCGGCATCTCCATTTAAAAGATCTGGCAGGAGGTGATAGAAACGTAGAGTTGGAAGGGACGTCCAGGGTCATCTAGTCCGACCCCCTGCACAATGCAGGAAATTCACAACTACTTTCTCCCCCCACACTCCAGTGACCCCCTGCTCTATGCCCAGAGGAAGGCAAAAAACCTCGGCATCCTGGCGTGATGCAAGTGACAAAATCCTCGCTGGCGGTGCCTTTGCGCACGCTCCCACAGCCCATGCAGTAAGACTGGTGAATGCCAAGCCTCTTGACTATCCAGGAAAGCACCGGTACCCTGCAAAAGGGAGAGGAGGGGAGATGACGGTAGGCTCATGATTAGGGCTGCCAACCTCCAGGTATTAGCAGGAGACCTCCCGCTATTACAACTGATCTCCAGCCGACAGAGATTAGTTCACCTGGAGAAAATGGCCACTTTGGCCATTGGACTCTATGGCATTGAAGTCCCTCCCCTCTCCAAACCCTGCCCTCCTCAGGCTCCACCCCCAAAATCTCCCACCGGTGGCGAAGAGGGACTTGGCAACCTTACTTGGAAACCCTATGGAGTTGCCATATTTGGCTGTTACTTGACAGTACTTTCCAACATTCACAAGGCACTCCGGATTAATCAGGCAGTGGAACTAAATTTAAAAAATAATAATAAAAATAACAACAACAACAACAATAATAAAGAAAAGTACTTTTAAAAACTACTGCAGACGGTTGCTGTCTTAGAAGAGGCATTCCTTGTTATTTGGAAGGAAAGAAGGAATGCCTCTTCTGAGACTGTTCTTGCCATGACACACATGTGCATAAGGTTGCCAGCTCCGGGATGGGAAATTCCTGGAGGTTTGGGTGAAACCTGGGGGGCCGGATTTGAGGGAGGTAAGGGACCTTTTACTATGTATGGGTGTGAAAGCTAGACAACGAAGAAAGCTGATAGGAAGAAAGCAGATTCCTTTGAAATGTGGTGTTGGAGGAGAGGGTTACGGATACCCTGGCCCGCCAAAAAAAACAAACCAGTGGGTTTTACATCAAATTAAGCCTGAACTGACCCTAGAAGCTAAAATGACTAAACTGAGGCTGTCGTATTTTGGTCACGTTATGAGAAGACAAGAGTCACAGGAAAAGACAGTCATGCTAGGAGAAGCTGAAGGCAGCAGGAAAAGAGGAAGACCCAACAAGAGATGGATTGACTCTATAAAGGAAGCCACGGCCCTCAATTTTCAGGACCTGAGCAAGGCTGTTAAGGATAGGATGTTTTAAAGGACACTGATTCATAGGGTCGCCATGAGTCAGAAGCGACTTGACGGCACTTAACACACACACCAGGCAACTTAGTAGGGTATAATGCCATAGAGCCCTTCCTCCATAGTCGGGAGACCAGCCCTACTGTGCAAATATGCTCGGAGTGGGATCCGGACTATGCCTGCTTGTAGGGCTGGGGTGGGAAATACCTGGAGATTTTGGGGGCGGAGCCTGAGGAGGGTGGGGTTGGGGGAGGGGAGGGACTTCAATGCCATAGAGTCCGATTGCCAAAGCGGCCATTTTCTCCAGCTGGACTGATCTCTATCGGCTGGAGATCAGTTGTAATAGCGGGAGATCGCCAGCCACCACCTGGAGGTTGGCAACCCTAGCCTGCTGGCATCCCAGAAGTAGGGTTACCAGCGGTGGGTGGGGAAATCCCTGGTGATTTGGGCAGTGGAGTCTGGGCAGGGTGGGGGAGGGACCTCAGCAGGGTATGATGCCATAGAGTCCACCTTCCAGAGCAGCCGTTTCGCCCAGGGGGAACCGATCTCTGCTGCCAGGAGATACAGCTGTAATTGCAGGAGAGCTCCAGGCCCCACCCGGAGGTTGGCAACCCTACCCGGAAGCCAGAAGGGGTTGCTGAACCAGCCCTGCTTCTTGCCTGGACGGCCGGGACAATCTCTTGGGAAGTGTGTGGGAAACACCCGCGGCGGTCTTGCGGGCTGCATGACATTTGTCAGTGGGTGGGGCTTTTGGGAGCCGTACGCCCTCCCATGATGGGCAAAACCACATTCAATTAGGCAGATGAGCATAAGATTGCTGGCAATGCTGAGTCAGAAGGTTCATCGGTGCATAATTTATGGTAAGGGCAGCATCTGGAATGCCTGGATGTGGGGATTTTAACCATTTCAACACAGGTCACGGAGGCTCTGGCAGAGGTTTGCCGGAGCAGGCCAATTCCCCGATTCCACTTTATTTTCCTTTCTCTCCACGTGTAGCAGTAGAAAAGAGCAAGAGTCCAGTAGCACCTTAAAGACTAACAAAATTTCTGGTAGGGTATGAGCTTTCGTGAGTCACAGCTCACTTCTTCAGACACAGGTAGAGACGCTTCTCTACTTAAGGACTGATGGACTCCCATTCTAGCTGTATCTGAATTAGTGAGCTGTGACTCATGAGGAAGAAGATGAAGAAGAAGTTGGTTTTTATATGCCGACTTTCTCTACCACTTAAGGGAGGCTCAAACTGGCTTACAATCCCCTTCCCTCCCCCTCCCCACAACAGATATCCTGTGAGGTAGGTGGGGCTGAGAGAGTGTGACTAGCCCAAGGTCACCCAGCTGGCTTCATTTGTAAGAGTTCAGCAGATTAGCCTCCGCCGCTCTTGTGGAGGAGTGGGGAATCAAACCAGGTTCTGCAGATCAGAGTCCACCGCGCCAAACCACCGCTCTTAACCACTATACCACTACACAAAAGCTCGCACCCTGCCAGAAATTTTGTTAGCCTTTAAGGTGCTACCGGACTCCTGCTCTTTTCCTCTCCACCTTTAACTAGTGCGCAACAGCCCTCAACTTTCTGGGTGGCGTAGAGGGCAGTGAGCTTGCTCAGTTCTCACCAGGTCTTTTTTTTTTAAATTATCAGGTCCCTCTTCACCACCGGCAGGAGGTTTTTGGGGTGGAGCCTGAGGAGGGTGGGGTTTGTGGAGGGGAGGGACTTCAATGCCATAGAGTCCAATGGCCAAAGCGGCCATTTTTTCCAGGGGAACTGATCTCTATTGGCCGGAGATCAGTTGTAATAGCAGGAGATCTCCAGCCACCACCTGGAGGCTGGCAACCCTAGGGATAGTGCATAGGGTTGCCAGGTCCCTCTTTGCCACCGGTGAGAGGTTTTTGGGGCGGAGCTTGAGGAGGACGGGGTTTGGGGAGGGGAGGGACTCCAATGCCATAGAGTCCAGTGGCCAAAGCAGCCATTTTCTCCAGGGGGACGGATCTCTATAGGCTGGAGATCAGTTGTAATACTAGGTGGTCTCCAGCCACCACCTGGAGGCTGGCAACCCTACGTATCCATGAGGAGCAGAAAACCTATTCGAGACGGAGTTGGACAAAAGGCGACTTTTTGAAGGCAGAACAGTGTGCCGAACTTCCACCAGTCCAGGAAAAACTTACTTTGCAGCCAAGATGAGGAAGAGGTTGGTGTGGCCTCCATCCGCCGAGTTCCTCCTCACGGCCTTCAGCACCGCACCCAGTAGAGTCGTCCTTCGCGTCAGGATGGTGTTGTAGAGGTAGCAAACTCTCTCCTGAGAGAAAAGAGGCAAAGGAAGACCTCCGAAGGTCAGCAAAGCAAAGGTGCACCGTACCAGAGGTCAACAACAAGGATTCAAAGAAAAAGGATGCTGCAAAAATTGTATGTAAAATTTATGAAAAGTGAAATATGCAAAAAAAAAAAGTCCAGTGTTGTTCTCGCGAGAAGGTGGAAACAACCAACTTTGCCAGATATAGACAACTGGAAAGATAAAGTGATGGAATACGCTACAATGGCTAAAATGACCCACATGATGAACACAACTGATGAGGAGACCCTCGATCAGTTTAATGAAAAATGGAAACTGTTTTACAGATATATAGAAACTGACGGTTGAAACTCTATAATGATAGTAGTAGATTAAATGTTATAAACATGGGTTAATTTATAGTGAAGTTAACTCCTAGTAGAAAAGCCAAAAAGAAAATGTCAAGAGATAGTCTGCTTGAATAATCGGAAAATCAGATGCTGTAACTATGTTGTAACTTCCTTTTTTTTTTAATATACTCTATCCGCAAACGGTTCCCTTACCCTCTTTTTTCCCTTCTGTATCCCCTATTCGAAATAAATTTTTAAAAATGTCCAATCCACCCCAACTGCAGGGAAAACAGAAAAAGGAGTGAGCCAGCCACGGCACAGTCACTGGCCAATCCGACCTGGAGAAAATTTAATTCCAGTTCCAGGGCCTGCAGATTGTGTGTGTGTGTGTGGGGGGGCGTATTCTCTCACCTGCTCACGGGAGGGGTAGTACCAGGCGCACACAACCCGCCGCAGACGCTGCACGTAGCTGCCGAAGGCGGCAATGAATAGGCAGGTTCCGTACATGATACCTGAGGAGTGGGAGAAAGAGAGGAGCCACCGAATCAGCTCTCCTTCGCTGGAGGTTGTCAAGCAGAGGTTGCACACAGCATACAACAAGAATAGTTCAGTAGTGGAATTGGCTGCCTATGGAGGTGGTGAGCCCCCCCCCCCCCCGTAGGGTTGGCCAGGTCCCTCTTTGCCACCGGTGGGAAGTTTTTGAGGCAGAGACTGAAGAGGGTGGGGTTTGGGATGGGACTTCAATGCTATAGAGTCCAATTGCCAAAGTGGCCATTTTCTCCAGGTGGACTGATCTCTATCGGCTGGAGATCAGTTGTAATAGCAGGAGATTTCCAGCTAGTACCTGGAGATTGTTAACCCTATCTCTCTGGAAGTCTTTGAGCAGCAGCTGGACAAATACTTGTTAGGGTTGCTTTAGGCTTTAGGCTGACCATGCATTGAGAAGGGGGTTGGACTTAGGGTTGCCAACCTCCATATAAAAACCAATTCTTCTTCGGATGAAGAATAATAATTGGTTTTTATATGCCGACTTTCTCTACCACTTAAGGAAGAATCAAACCGGCTTACAATCGCCTTCTCTTCCCCTCCCCACAACAGACACCCTGTGAGGTAGGTGGGGCTGAGAGAGCTCAAAGAGAGCTGCGACTAGCCCAAGGTCACCCAGCTGGCTTCACGTGGAGGGGTTGGGAAACCAACCCGGTTCACCAGATTAGCCTCCGCCGCTCATGTGGAGGAGTGGGGAATCAAACCCGGCTCTCCAGATTAAAGTCCTTTGCTCCAAACCACTGCTCTTAACCACTACACCATGCTGGCTTTGCATGGTCCTTTGCTTTTTCAGTTTGAAAAGAGCTTAAGCAGCCAGTGCTAGAAAAGACATTTTTTTTCTCCCTAAGTCACCAGAGAACCGCTGCCAGTCAGAGTGGATAATACCGACCTGGATAGACCGCACGGCCAGCTCCGTGTTAGGCAGCTAGTTCTACTTCTGATTCCTGCTGAGCTCTTTGAGTTCAGTGCTGTGCTTTGCCATTTATTCTTTCTTCATTTTGCAAAGCAGAACAAGCCCCTAAAGCGGCTGGCCGCCTATTCAGTGGGCCGTAGGTGAACAGGCCTTTCATGCGCACGGCGGTACACCTATGCTCTTGCGCAAGGCCTGCCCAAACAAGTAAACCCTGGATCCATCCCCATCTTGTGACTGGGATGCCCATGTTGGACAGCCAGCGTGGTGTAGCAGTTAGGAGCGGCGGATTCTTTTTTTTTTTTTAATTTTTTTTATTGGATTTTATAATACAAATTTTCCATATTAACAAACAACAATAATGGTAACATATAATTCTAAATCCTAACTAGATGTTGTTGTAATTTCTTATATACGTTATAAACTACCAAGTAACGGAAAATTCACCTCTGTCCGCCTCTTAATAAAGTATTTTAACCCATCGTGATTGGTCTGATCTTAATTATTCTTATAACTCAGTTAAATTTCATATAACATATTCTATTAGTATAATTAATTATAGTTCTTAATATTAATAGTATCGTTTAGATCAGATTAAAAGGTAGTCTTCCATTTTCCCCAGTCCTAATTCATATTCACAATATTTCATCCAAGCCTCCCATTCCCCCATAAATCGTGCATTGTCTTTTTGATTTAAAATGGCTGTAAGTTTTGCCATTTCCACCAGTTCAAACATTTTCAAAATCCAGCCTTTTTTCCCTGGGATTTCTGCCCCTTTCCATTTCGCTGCGAAGAGCAATCTTGCCGCTGTTGTAGCATAAATCAGGCGGATTCTAATCTGGAGAACCAGGTTTGATTCCCCACTCTTCCACGTGATGCCTGCTGGGTGACCTTGGGCCCGTCGCAGTTCTCTCCGAACTCTCTCAGCCCCAGCTACCTCACAAGGTTTATGTTGCGGGGAGAGGAAGGGAAGGAGGTTGTGAGCCGGTTTGATTCTGCTTCAAAGGGAGAGAAAATCGGCACAGCAAAACGAACTCTTCTTATGGTTGGGAGCATTTCATGTGCCATGCCATACCGGATGTGGCCACAAGGGGCCGCTACAGAACGTTGTACATTTGCCAGCATCAGACTAGTTTCTAGATCTAGAAGGACATTCGTGGTCAGAAATTAGAGAGTAGATTTTCCAGCCCTTTCCTGGCGCCCTCTTCGGCTGATGTGCGCTCCCGCGATTCACAAGATGTACTTTCCCTGTCTTAGTTCTCTTACAAAGGAATTTCAAAGGGAGATTGGAAAGAGAAACTGCTGATTTACAGTTGATATTCCAACTAAAGACAATGCATTTACCTGGGCTGAATAAAGACCTTGCATTCATGGCTCATGACCAATGCTGATTTCTCCACACCCATCTCTCCCCTGGACATCACAGACTCTTCTGCAGACCACACCTAATCCCATCACGCCTGCTATTCACATGGACATACTGTTAACATTTACATACTAATGCTTGTCTGAATTCACTCTCCTCTACTTAAAGACGGATGGATTCACTTCTAGCTGTATCTGAAGAAGTGAGCTGTGGCTCACGAAAGCTCATACCCTGCCAGAAAATATTTTTGTTAGTCTTTAAGGTGCTACTGGACTCTTGCGCTTTCCCTGTCTTAGTCCACCACATTCTTCTCCAGCTAGCGTAAGAGACGCACTTCCCGACGGGCAAATCCTGGCTTTTATCGTCCCACCACCGGACTCAGGTGCGCTCCCCATCGCTATCCTATTTTGTTCCGCTACTGTTTCCTTCGCTCGCCAAGGGAAATTGTAAGGTCGGGTCTTAGGCTTCTCAGGTTCACCAGAGGTGAGAGAAGAGCAGACAGTGAAGGAAACTGGAAATTAAATGGACACAGCTATTCCCTTGTGGGAGGGAAAGCGGCATGGTATAGCTGGATTTCATCAGATCTCAGAAGCTAAGTAGGGCCTTATTGGAGTCCTTATATGTTGGAAGCTAAGCAGGGTCAGGACTTGGAAGGAAGACCACCAAGGAAGACTGCAGAAGAAAGCAACGGCAAACCACCTCTGTTCCTCACTTGCCTTGAGAGCCCCTTGCTGAGGTCATTATACCTGGGAAGCTAAGCAGGGTCACGGCCTGGAAGGGAGACCACCAAGGAAGACTCTGCAGAGGAAGGCAATGGCAAACCACCTCTGCTTCTCACTTGCCTTGAGAGCTCCTTGCTGGGGTCATTATACCTAGGAAGCTAAGCAGGGTCAGGACTTGAATGGGAGATCACCAAGGAAGGGTCTGCAGAGGAGAGACCACAAAGGAAAGCTCTGCAGAGGAAGGCAATAGCAAACCATTTTCTCACAACAACAACCCCGTGAGGCAGATCACAATGGGTAGCTGTGTTAGTCATTCTGTAGCAGGAGAAAAGAGCAAGAGTCCAGTAGCACCTTAAAGATGTAACAAAATTTCTGTCAGGGTAAGAGCTATCTGAAGAAGTGAGCTGTGGCTCACGAAAGCTCATATTTTGTTATGTCTTTAAGGTGCTCTTGTGGGGTGGGTCGTGCTCTTGTGGGGTGGGTCAGGCTGAGAATGTGATGGGCCCAGGATCATCCAGCAAGCTTCTGTGGTAGAAGTGGGGATTCGAACACAGGTTGCTGTATCCACTATGCTGCACCAGTTCTCACAGAGGACTCGAAGAAGAGGAGGAGGAGGAGGAGGAGTTGGTTTTTATATGCCGACTTTCTCTGCCACTTAAACTGACTTACAACCTCCTTCCCTTCCCCTCCCCACAACAGACACCCTGTGAGGTAGGTGGTGCTGAGAGAGCTCTAAGAGAGCTGCAACTAGCCCGAGGTCACCCAGCTGGCTTCATGTGTAGGAGTGGGGAAACCAACCCGGTTCACCAGATTAGCCTCCGCTGCTCGTGTGGAGGAGAGGGGAATCAAACCCGGTTCTCCAGATCACTGCTCCAAACCACCGCTCTTAACCACCATACCACGCTGGCTCTTTGGATCAGTACTGGATCAGTACACAACTTGAACTGTGCCTGTTGACGTGCCGGAGCTTACCGATGATGACGTAGCCGCCGTAATCGGGCTCGGAGGGGTGCAGGCGGCATTTCTTGGACAGCACACTGATGTTCCCACGCTGCAACACCTCAAACGCCGAGACCATGTCCCGGTACATCTCGCCCGAGTAGCCCGTCCCGGTCACGCTGATGCTCATTGTCACGGGGGCTGCATGGGAGGAGAATCATGCCACCCACCAGCATGGAAAACCCCTTCTCGGCAGTGCTGTTACCCAAAGGGGAGTTGTCCGCTTCCCATAATGTCCTGCTGTGCTTCCCTGGGCCTGGTGAGGGAACACTTTACTGCTAGGGTTGCCCAGTCCCTCTTTGCCCCCGGCAGGAGGCTTTTTTGAGGGGGCGAAGCCTGAAGGCAAGATTTGGGGAGGGACTTCAGAATCCATAGAGTCCGATTGCCAAAGCGGCCCTTTCCTCCAAGGGAACTGATCTGTATTGGCTGGAGATCAGACGTAATAGCAGGAGATCTCCAGGTAGTACCTGGAGGTTTTGGTATTAGTACAGAGGTGCTGTTTTTCTCCCCACCCCAGTACCTGGAGGTTGGCAGCCCTATTTACTACAGAATTCCACTGGTATAATACTAATTCCCTCTTCCAGGGTCTCATGGGAAGAAGAAGTAGAAGAAGTAGTTGGTTTTTATATGCCAACTTTCTCTACCACTTAAGGAAGAATCAAACCAGCTTACAAACACCTTCCCTTCCCCTCCCCACAACAGACACCTTGTGAGGTGGGTGGGGCTGAGAGAGTTCAGAGAGAACTGTGACTAGCCCAAGGTCACCCAGCAGGCTTCATGTGGAGGAGTGGGGAAACCAACCCGGTTCTCCAGATGAGAACCCACCGCTTCTAACCACCGCTCTTAACCACTACACCACGCTGGGAGTTGTGGTTCTGGGGGAGGGGTATGGAGAGGGAAGGTGGGGCGAGAGAATTGTCAGCCCCTTTTGTAAAACAACAATCCCCAGTCTTCTGTAGGGAAAGCCATGGCTGGAATGAAAATGCTAACATAACATCAGAATAGCCCTGCTGGATCGGACCGGTGGTCCATCTAGTCCAGCATCCCTTCTCACAGTCATTCTGGAGGACCAACAACAGGGCACAGAGGCCGAGGCCTTCATCAGAAGAACCCTGCTGGATCAAACCAGGGGTCCACCTAGTCCAGCATCCTGTCTCACACAGCGACCAACCAGATCCTCTGGAGGTCCAACATCAGGGCTTAGAGGCCGAGGTCTTCCCCTGATGTTGCATCCTGGTGCTGGTATTCAGAAGTTGACTGCCTGTGAATGTGGCGGTTCCCTTCAGTCACCATGGCTAGTAGCCACTGATAGACCTCTCCTCCATGACCTGCCTAATCCCCTTTTAATGCCATCTATGCCTGTGGCCATCACTACTTCCACTGGTAGGGAAGTCTATAGTTTAATTACTCAATGAGTAAAGGGCAAGAGTCCAGTAGCACCTTAAAGACTAACAAAAATATTTTCTGGTAGGGTATGAGCTTTCGTGAGCCACAGCTCACTTCTTCACGAAAGCTCATACCCTTCCAGAAAATATTTTTGTTAGTCTTTAAGGTGTTACTGGACTCTTGCCCTTTTCTACTACTGCAGACAGACTAACATGGCTACCCACTGTGAATGATCTTCATTGAGTAAAGGAAGCCACAGCCTTCAGTTTGCAAGATCTGAGCAAGGCGGTCAAAGATAGGACATATTGGAGAACTTTCATTCATAGGGTCGCCATGAGTCGGAAGCGACTTGACGGCACTTAACACACACAAAGAAGTGTTTCCTGGGCCATTTATGCAGGGTCGATTCTGCTCCTCGCTCAATGCCGATTTTTTAAAATCGGACCTTTAAAATGACTATTCACGGTTCCGATGCAAGAGGAGAAAGTCAAACAAATTCCACCCCCTATTGCCTTCTCCTTCATTTACATAGCCATTAGCAATAGTCATTTGCATAGCTAAGCCAAGGCTGTGATTCTGCATGCTTCCTTCAGTGAATGCTTCGATGTGGGGGCAGAGCAAACACAAAAGGTCACGTTAAAGGGGCCCTTAAGAAACCTGAAGCAGGTATGCACCGGCTTTGCAGTGACGTCTGGAATGACGGTTCAGCATGAAGAAATAAAAAAATATGCGGGGCCCTTCAGCCTGGAACGGGCTGCTAATTACCAAGCATAAACTGCGCTTGTGTCAAGCCTGAACCTATTTCCCACTGATTTCATGGGGTACCCCCAAGTTCTAGTTTTACAGGGAAGGGGCTGGCTAGCGGACAACAAGGGTGTGCACCAGCTGGGACAAGGGCTCCTTCAGCATGGCTCTTCTTCCCTCGCCCGTGTCTGGACTTACCCCTTGCAACTATTTCGCCGTGCAGCTGATACCGCACCAGGTCAAAGAGCCAGAAGACCGAGTAGTCGCCGACGATCAGGAGGACCACAATGATGAGATGGCGGAAGATGGAGTACAACGCCAGGGCGTAGCGTAGCCGTTCGTGGCGGGGTAAGACCAACGAGGCTGCATGAGAATGAAAACATGGGATGCCGGGGCAGGGGTGGCCATAGCCAATGGGCAATGGGGCCGCACACTTGGGGGGCAACTGACCATGGCACAGCCTCAAAAGTAGGGTTGCCAGGTCCCTCTTTGCCACTGGTGGGTGGTTTTTGGGGTGGGGCCTGAGGAGGGCGGGATTCGGGGAGGGGAGGGACTTCAATGCCATAGAGTCCAATTGCCATTTTCTCCAGGGGAACTGATCTCCATCAGCTGGAGATCAGTTGTAATAGCAGGCGATCTCCAGCCACCACCTGGAGTTAGTAATCAGAAAAGGCTACAAGTGCTCAACAGTAGGGTTGAACTCAATCAACAACAGCACAAGACCAAAGGGCCAAACTATCTGGCACATCAACATTTGGTAGCATGCTAATAATCTATATTGTCAAAGAATAACACAGTACAACCGCAGTTGACATGAAACAAGAGCATAAGCATATGTCAAGGTCAGAAACAGATTTCATAGAACGCAAAAGCGTTTAACATGTGTCAAAGTCAGAAGTAATGGAATACATAAGACGCAATGGATTTCCGGTAGATATTCCCATTTCATTACGGCTTTGTCAAGCTTCAGATTCTTCCGTGTGCTTGGAAGGTCATTTTTAGGACAAAGGTGTATACCTTCCTTGTAACAGTGGACGGCTAGCTGAGACGTGTTGTCGTTGTTTGAGTTCAACCACCTGGAGGTTGGCAACCCTACTGATCCTGGATTTTTGCTCAGGGCCTTGGAATCGCCGAGTCCAGCCCCTTGTGTCAGAGACTGCCTCTCTGAGTTCAATTTGGACAATTTATTGATGTGGTTAACCTTTGGCTGGATATTGCCACTTCAGATGTGTGTGTGTGTGTGTGTGTGTGTGTGTGAGAGAGAGAGAGAGAGAGAGAGCTCACGTGATTGAGTGTGAAAATTTGTTTTTTAAATCCCCTGCTTATTGAAAACGAGCTTGTCAGAGGTCTAATTTACACGTCTCCCTGTCAAGCTAGTTTTCTATCTGCAGGAAATTTTTCCCATACAAAGGGGTGCTTAATCCTGGGAGATGAAGAACAAAAGAAGTAGCCTGCTGAGGTGTGGCAGAACTGGTTTAACCAGATTGCCGAGCTTTTTGCTTGGCGGCAGCTAAGGAAGACGGTGTTTTGGGCTCCAGCCCTCTAGGGATGGGTGAGCCAACCTGTTTTTTAAAAGGCTGAGTGCTTTGGGGCATATGCATAATGCACCTTTTCAAGGAACGGAAACAGCCTTCGGACAAAAGGCTTCTGAGCATGCGCAGAACGCTCTCTCCTTTTGGAATAGCTTTGGCTTAAACAGAAGGCCCTAAAGATACTGGGATGCAGGGCGGGGATTTGAACTGGGTCTCCCAGATCCTAGTCCAACACCCTAATCTTTGCCCTGGATTTTGAATGAGGCCTGGACCTCCAGACCAATTGAAGTGTCCCAGCCTGTCCTACTAGGGTTGCCAAGTCCAGGTTGGGAAAATCCTGTAGGTTTGGGGGGTGGAGCCAGGAGAGGGCAGGGCTTGAGGAGAGGAGAGACCTCAGCCGGGTGTCTTACCATGGACGTCCCCCCCCCAGCTGTTTCCCCCAGGGGAACCGTTCTCTGTCACCTGGAGATTGGCTCTAACGCGAGGAGATCTCCAGGCCACACCCGGAGGTTGGCAACCCTATGTCCTACCTGGGCGGATGTATTTGCCGCTCTCCTTTGCAGACAAGGGCAGGACTGTGGGTCTCTGGTGCTTTCTCCGCATGGCGTCCATTTCCAGGAACTGTTGAGTGATGTAGATATTGTCGAAGCTGTCCTCGTGCAAGTAGCACTTCCGGTAGAGGAGAGCCCTACGGGAGAAAGAGGCCTTTTGTGGATGGGCAGTTTCCACTGGATCTGCTGCTCTCTAACTGCACAGTATTTGCAGTCGAATTCTCAAAACACCATGCACAGGGGCTTTCCCCCCGAAAAAATTCCAGGAGCACCTTACGATTATGCATCCCCAGTGAAAATGCGGAGCTTCTGCGTCCCTCCCCCCTGAAAATGCTGCTTTGTAATTGGCTATAGTGTATTTTGTTTAAATACATCACCAACCCCCCACTCCTCCAGCCCCGCAGTGAGATTCTTTCGATTTAACTGAACCGAGTGACTATTTCACAGCCAAAACAGAGAAGGATATGGACAAACACACAAACACCCCCGCAACCAATGTGTTTCTGGCTATCTCAATACAGGTATTATAAGAACATAAAAACACTAGCATGGTAATTTCATCGTTCCATCAGTCATAGAAAGGAGGGGCCGTGGCTCAGTGGTAGAGCCTCTGCTTGGCAGGCAGAAGGTCCCAGGTTCAATCCCCGGCATCTCCAGTTAAAGGGACTAGGCAGGTAGGTGATGCGAAAGACCTCAGCCTGAGACCCTGGAGAGCCGCTGCCGGTCTGAGTAGACAATACTGACTTTGATGAACCAAGGGTCTGATTCAGTATAAGGCAGCTTCATGTGTTCATGTGTGTCATCTTGCAGTCGCAAATGGGAAAAAAGGCTTTCAGGAATATAAGAGGAAGTGTATAAGTGGAGGGCAGGAAATCAGCCTGGCTCTGTTCGATCCCTGAGGCTGAAAACACTCGCTGTGAAACTGACCAGAGGAGGCAGTGAAACTAACCAGTATGAGGGGAGGGCAGGAAATCAGAGAATGGGTGTGGGGAGACACACCTGAAGCAAATCTATGCACAGGACCGGCTTTCGATTTGGGATCGAGGCAGACTTTAAATTCATGGCAAAACAGCGTCCTGAAAAAGTGGGAGAAACGCGGTGTGTGTGCACGCAAAGTAATTACTGAAGGTCCGAAAAATCTTGCATAATTCCAAGGAAGCCCTGAAGTAGTCCAGCGGTGATCACGATGTGAACTACCTATGTGTAAAAGCCAGAGAAGCCTACCAATATTTCAGGAATACAAATTGAAGGGTGTTTTTTTTCCTGTAACACTCCAATATGCCTCTCGAGGATTATCCCCCCCCTCCATTCTGTCTGCTGTTATACATTCTGAAAGGCTTGACTCTCTCGGCTGTCCGCTTTCACACTGCTTTTGATTTCCTGAAAAGATTTTTATCCTGCCTTTTGATTTCGTTTCTTCCTCGGGGTGGCCCACAATAGTTTCTGCAGCTTTCGAATGAAACCCTTTTCAAACGCGACGACCAAACGGAGCGCAGCACGTCCAAACCATATCAAAAGCAGCCCGCTCCTGACAATCTGACGCGGGGGGAAAGCTTGGCTAAATTAAAACATGCCCACTTGGCCCTTAAAAGATTGGTACGATTGCAGTACAATAGCCTCTCCATCGTTTTATTTAAAAGCCAAGAGGGTGTCGGTTCGTGAGGTTAAAGATCGACAAGAAAGGAAATGAACTGCCATAATGATACATTCAAAATGTTAGCTCAGCAGCTGCAGGGTGTAAAGCGGCCAACTGCGCACAGCACGGTACCTTAGCAATCATGCACCCACATTGACACGGATGTGCGCTAGAGGGATAATTAGACAAGGAATAGAGAATAAAACTGCTGCTAGCATACTGCCCTTGTACAAATCTATGGTGAGACCACACTTGGAATACAGTGTACAGTTCTTGTCACCACACCTAAAAAAGGATATTGCAGAGCTTGAGAAGGTGCAGAAAAGAGCAACCAAAAATGATCAGGGGGCTAGAGCAATGGCCCTATGAGGGGCAGTTAAAATGCTTAGGTCTGTTCAGCTTAGAAAGAAGGTAGTTAAGGGGAGACATGAGAGAGGTCTATAAAATTATGCATGGAATGGAAGCTTTCCTCCCTTTCTCATAATACCAGAACGCGGGGGTCATCTGCTGAAACTGGAGTGTGGGAGATTCAAAACAGATAAAAGGAAGTATACCTTCACACAACACATAGTTAAATTGTGGAACTCCCTTCCCCAGGATGTGGTGATGGCTGCCAACTGGGAAGGCTTTAAGAGGGGAGTGGACGTGTTCATGGAGGAGAGGGGTATCCATGGGTATTAGTAAAAATGGATACTAGTCATGATGCATGCCCTGACCTGGATGGCAGGCCCAGGCTAGCCTGATCTCGTCAGATCTCAGAAGCTAAGCAGGGTCAGCCCTGGTTAGTATTTGGATGGGAGACCACCAAGGAAGTCCAGGGTTGCTATACAGAGGAAGGCACTGGCAAACCACCTCTGTTAGTCTCTTGCCTTGAAAACCCCATAAGGGGTCACCATAAGTCAGCTGCGACTTGACGGTACTTCACACACACACACAGTCATGATGCATACCTATTCTCTCCAGGATCAGAGGAGCGTGCCTATTATATTAGGTGCTGTGGAATGCAGGCAGGATAAATGCTGCTGCAGTCGTCTTGTTTGTAGGCTACCTAGAGGCACCTGTTTGGTCACTGTGTGAACAGACTGCTGGACTTTATGGACCTTTGTCCTCATGTTCTTATGCATTCATTCTCCAGTCAGAGATTTAATGCTCTGGGGGTTCAAGCTGAATCTTGTTGGATAGCGCCAGCCCATCTTCCTGGAATACCTTGGCTATTGACTAGGGTGCCGGTCTCCCCCACAGCCAGGGGAGGTGCCAAGCCAGCCCTCCTTTGGCACTGTGGGATTGACAACAGCCGTGGCAAACAGCTGCCATGGGCAGCGCCATGCTGAGACACCCAGGTGGTGGGTAGACCTTTCCCCCATTGCTGCAGCCCCAGCTCCAATGAGAGCGGCTTGAGTTAGGGGTTTTTCTCTGCAGCGTGGGGTAGGGGTCAAAATCTCCAGGTATTTCTCAGCCCAGTGCTGGCAACCCTACTGATCAATGGACCCACAGAAAAAACCTAATGTGTTGTTACACCTTTGGGCTCCAGATCAAAGCACTCTCATTTGCCCTGGTTTTGACTTGAGTGTCAACCCACCTACTGGGCCAAAACTCGAAAATCTCGAGGAGCAAATAATCTTTAATAGTTTAAGGGTATTTTATGGCTTATGAAGAGCACGCCCTGCAGATTATCAATACGCTGTTTGTTTATGAAAGGACATTTAACTTGTTTAGGCTGTATTGATTTGGAAGAGTGGACTCGGCTTTTATTTCTCTGTTTGCTCCTCCATCTTTTCTGAGTCGGCTCAGTTTGTGTGTGGCCTGCAGGTTTACCCCCATGTAATTTTATCACAGTTAGGCCTAGTTTTACTAGGGTTGGAGCTTTTAATGTTTTATCGTTTCTGGCACAGAAATTTCCTAATGACCCAACAGAACTGCTTATTTGCTCCCTGACTCCCTTGAAACAGAGCAAAAGATAGGAGCAGTCCCCAGGTGAACAGACGCAGCTGTTCACCAGTCCCCGGGTGACCTTGGCATTTTACTCCTCTTGCCCTTTTGACTTACTTGTATCAAATGAAATCGTTTATCGCTCATTAACAACAAAGTCATAAGCATATACATAAGACACATAGATGCCTAGAATGTATAAAAATACATGAAGCGTAAAAAGCTAATAATAAATTTATACATGTTCAACAAAATCTCTTAGGCTACATACCATTTACCGGGATAGTTTTGAGACCATTACCTGGGTTAAATATTAGGCAACCTGATGGATTTTCTCACTATCTGCCTCTAAGTCTGATAGGAGAAAGGAACGATCCAGGGTTCAGAGGGAAGATTGTACTTTGTTAAGATAGGTGTGATCCACATCGTTCTCTCTTTGTTCTAATTTTTGCAAAATAAAAGTTAAGTGCCCTAAGGTTTCTATTTCGCTGGTTCCACAATCACGTAAGCGGTTGCCAAAGGGAATTTTAAAAAAGCAGCCCTTTAAGACCTGCGTGGGAAATGCATTTAATCTTGCTAAGGTGACGGCACGTCTTTGGGTTGGGGAGGTTATGAGGTTGAAATATATGGGGAGAATTTCTGGGGGAGGGATTCCCATTGTAGCAGAAGAGCAGACTCTACGTGCGCTACATTGGGTGCTGCCAGAATCCCGGTTAAAGAGTCTTCTTCTTATTGACTTACTTGTAGGGCTGTGCATCCCGGTAAACCCGAACCGAAAATAAATCCGAAAATAGCCGTTTCGGTATTTAGCTGAATACTAAAAACTGAATACTAAAAACCGTACAGGCGATTCTCGAATAGCCAAATAGATATATCGCTTTTTTACGTTTCGGCTATTCGCCTTTGCTCAGATGCACAGTTGCGTGCCTACTCCCATTTTTCTGTCTTTGACTGGTTTTGTTAGGACTCCATAGTTGGAGCCTTTTTGAGGCAGGGGTTGTGTAATCGAAGCCAACTTGGTCTGACCAACTTTCCAGGTACATCCCCCAAGACTAATCTGCATAGCAGAAAGGTCATTTAAATGACGGGGCTCACCTAGTCCTGTCTAGAGGGATACATCCTCCAACTAAAAACACCAGCCAGCGTGGTGTAGTTGTCAAGAGTGGTGGTTTGGAGCGGTGGATTCTGATCTGGAGGACCGGATTTGATTCCCCACTCCTCTACATGAGCAGCGGAGGCTAATCTGGTGAACTGGATTTGTTTCTCCACTCCTACACATGAAGCCAGCTGGGTGACCTTGGGCCAGTCACACTCTCTCAGCCCCACCTACCTCCCAGGGTGTGTTGTGGGGAGGGGAAGGGAAGGCGATTGTAAGCCAGTTTGAGTCTCTCTTAAGTGATAGAAAGTCGGCATATAAAAACCAACTCTTCTTCTTCTTCTTTAACAGCAGCTGATTGGGCTTCTGAAGAATACTTCCTCACCCGTAGGGATGAGCAATCTCCTTCAGAAGAGCCGCCTTTGTTGAGACTTCGGCTGGCTCCAATGTCACCACTCCCCTGCCATGAACACCTGCTCTCAAACTGGAGGTCGCCATGAGTAGTGGCTTCGTTTACCCGCACCTTCTCTTGAAATCAGATTTTTGATGATCATACTAAAGGACTGTTCACAGGATGTCACTTGCCACCAAGAGACATGTTTTCCGTGCCTTATTTTTCTTGCATTTAAGCCGTTTTCCAAACGAAGGACATCACGCAAAGCGACCCAGATATGAACAGGTCCCACCCTTTTCCAAACCCCTCTTCAAGGCAGCATAAGGGAAGCCAAACAGGGGAAGTACAGAAGACTGGCTTCTCTCACAGCCAATCACGAAGCAGTGTGTAAAGAGGCGGGGATTCAAGTGCTTCCTGCTACCTTGGAGCTCTTTCTGAGCAAAAGAAAGGCTTTTTTAAAACGAGGCTTGGATTTCTCCCCCCCCCCTTCTTTCAGATTGCTCCTTTTTTGTTGTTGTTGTTCTTAAAATGCTTTTTTATGCGGCAGTTGGGTTTGGGGGGAAGGAAATCTCTCGCGAGGTAAGCCAATTACAGAGCAGCATTTAAAGGGGTGGGACTTGGTTTGAGCTTGGGAGGCTGCTTTTCTGTATTCGTGCCTCCATTAGCACACAGTTTCGTAACTGATCATTCCAGCCAATGCATACAGTTCCCCCCAACCCGGGTTGCTTTGATCCTGGCTGAACGGGGAATAAAGGAGGTTAAAGCGACCATGCATAAATGAACTTATTTCAGTTTACCTGGGGGGGGGGGGTGAGAAATGGGGCCAATAAACCTGAACCCAACATTTACTGGAAAAAAATTTTTTTGCACACCCCTACTTACTTGACATAGATGTAAAGAATGGCCAAGGTGGACGTGTAGCCAAAAAGCCCAATGGCCTCCTGCACTGGCTGCAGGCGCAGCGAAATGCCCTCCATGATGTCGAAGGCCACCTGGGAGAGGCTCTTGCTGGCGTTGACAGTCACGTCGTAATTGTGGATGGTGGTGATGTTGAATTCGAACTCACGGCGGATGCGGCTGAGCATCTTGGAGATGGCTGGGGGGGGGGGAAGAAGCATGAGCATCAGGGTGGAGGGCGAGGCGGCGCTCCAAATGCCGTCTTTGCATTTTGAAGTGCTACAGCTTCGGGACTGCAAGACGGGCAATATCTTTGCAACAAAAAAAAAGATTAGACCGTTCCGTTTGGCCGGGAGCTGTTAGAGCGAGATGGAACCTCCATGTACAGTGGCAGTTTATCTCTGGACACCCGCTGCTTGGGGACAAACCACAGAGCTTGAATCTGCTGGGAGAACTTTCCAGAGGCATCCCTCTAGTTGGCAATTGAAACCAAACGGTGGACTTGATAGACCCATGGAAATAGACCCATTAATCAAGAACAGTCCTATCAATCCTGTTATCCCTGATGACCCAATGGAACCTCCACATTCAGAGGCAGTGTACCTCCAAGTACCAGGCACTTGAGAGGTATAAACTGGGAGGACTCTTGCTTTCACACCCTGCTTGTGGGTTTCTCAAAAACATTTGGGTGGCTGTGACTGGAAACAGGATTCAAAGATTCAGTGGATTTGGGTCTGATCCAGAGAGGCCATGTTCTTAATTTCCATTCAGAGGAAGCCAGGAAATTTGTGCTTTTTTTTTTTTTTTGCTCATTCATAGATATGAGTCAGCCTCACCCTCCCTCCACTCCCAAACCACACCAAGGTTCTCTGATTCGAGGCCAGTGGGTGAGAAAGGACCCCAAACACTCACGAGCTCCGACGTTGCGGCGTAGGAACGGCACGATATATTGGGGGATGATGCAGAACACGAGGAGGACTGTAGGAAAGAAAAAAAAAGACCATTGAAAGGGCAACGCCCCTCTCCCACCCCGGATGAAACCCGAGGCCTCTGTGAGCTACCAAGAGCCCCATGTTTCACTGTACGTAAGGATAGCATCAAACTGCGAGGAATTGTGGGAAGCAGCAACAATTTGAAGAAGAAGAAAAAACCCCGATATCTCCTTCCGGAATTCTATAAACTCTCATGGATTTAACCAGCTCTGGTTCCCCTATCTCTTCCTGCCTTTTACCACTTTAAATGATTCTCAGCTACTCTCAACATCCTGTGCCTCCTAGAGCATGCTCTTTCTTCATCAGACCAATATTATTGGGGTGGGGGATATTTGGTTCATTTACAAAGTCAGTTTTCTGCAACCCCAAAGTACCTTGAGTGTGAGACACTCCACCTGATCTGTGGATGGCGTGGTTCTCCAAGGGATGAGCCGGCTTACTATTTATTTATTCACTTTATTTATAAATATGAGACTGAAGGCAGATTATGGGGTATAAAAAAATGTAAACTAGTGTGAGAGTCAGAGTTGTGGAGTGGTTTTAATGTTGGACTAGGATATCAGGGACCCAGGTTCAAAACCTTGCTCTGCATGGAAGCTTGCTGGGATATCTTGTCCGGTCAAACTCTCCACCTAGCCTACCTCATAGGGTTGTTGTGGTGAGGATAAATGAAGGGGACGTGAGTGAGGTAAGCCACTTTGGGTCTCCAAACAGGGAGAAAGGTGATGTATACATGGAGTTGTTAACAACAACAACAATAACAATAATAATAGTAGTAGTAGTCATCGTTGGTTTTATACCACACTTTTCTCTACCTCAAAGTGGTATAATAATAATAATAATAATAGTAGTAGTAGTAGTAGTAGTAGTAGTAGTAATAGTAGTAGTAGCAGTAGTAGTAGTAGCAGTCGTTGGTTTTTATACCACACTTTTCTCTAGTCTCAAAGTGGCTTACAATCGCCTTCCCTTCCTCTCCTCACAACACACACGTTGTGAGATAGGTGGGGCTGAGAGAGTTTGGACAGAACTGTGACTGGCCCATGGTCACCCAGTAGGCTTCATGTGGAGGAGTGGGGAATCAAACCCGATCCTCCAGATCAGAGTCCACCGCTCATGTGGAGGAGTGGAGAATCAAACCCAGTTCACCAGATTAGAGTCCGCCCCTCTTAACCACTACATCATGCTGGTGTGCTGATATTTCAAACAATGCAGAAAACAGAATCACAAAAGCAGAAAGATAATTGGGGAGATAGGCAGGGTATAAATGAAGTAAACAATAAATAATAACATCTAAAAACAATGTAATTCAACAGCATGAGAAATCTGATAAGCAATGCAACAGGACAAGGATTACAAATTACAAACAATGCAAAAAAACCCACCCAGACATGATAGTCCAAAGAATGCAGAAAACGGAATCACAAAAGCAGAAATTAATGTAGTCAAAGCAGGATAATCAACCAGCTGGGGCATAGACCACAGTCTTTTTCCCTTTGGAAAAGTGCCTGTTAGACACAGCAGCGATTCTTAGTGTGAATACAGTGCTTTAGAGGGTTGAATGCACAGATATCATCTGGGTTATCCTGACCGCAGCCTTGTAAACTAGGCTAGCATAATCACTATCCCCTTCTGCATTGAAGGGGCTGGGTCTAGGATAAACAAACAGCCGTTTACCTAAGGCCAAATGACTCCAGAGGCAACCAGTTTTCCCACCCCTGGGCTAGGCATACTGGCATACTGGCTCATCCCACTGGCTGCCAAATCCTGCCAGCAACCTGGCCGGACAGCCTCCACTATCAGCGGAGCAGGTTGCCCCCGTTAATTGCCCCACTCAACTCTGCCTTGACTGGGGTTGCCAATAGGGTTGCCAGGTCCCTCTTCGCCACTGGCGAGAGGTTTTTGGGGCGGAGCCTGAGGAGGACGGGGTTTGGGGAGGGGAGGGACTTCAATGCCATAGAGTCCAATTGCCAAAGTGGCCATTTTCTCCAGGGGAACTGATCTCTGTCAGCTGGAGATAGTTGTAATAGCAGGAGATCTCCAGCTAGTACCTGGAGGCAACCCTATATTTATGTCACACTAGTCAGGGGGTCATGCTAAGAGCTGGCCTAGCAGCAGCGGTTGGGGGTCACGCATAGCCATGGGACTGGCTGCAAAGCAGGGTCGGGGGGTCACGCTCACCATTTGCCAGGCCGCAGAGGGGCTTGAAGAGCAGCACGATGTAGCACAGGAGGTAAAGTAAGGGGATGGCCCGTTCACATTCGTCCTTGGCATTGTCGAAGATGCGGGTGCACTTGCGGTAGGGGCTGCCCAATTCCTGGTTGCACACCTCCCCCAGGTTCACCAGCCAGTACCACACGTTCCGGAGGCAGTGAGCTGCAGGGCAGGCAAAGGGACAGTGCCAAGTCAGGGGAAGGGAGGTCATTTCGAGTGCCCCAGGCAAACGCCAGTCTCCAGTTGGCACAAATTACCTTCCTCTTGCCTGCTTCCGGGTATCAGGACCATAGGAAACAAAGTGCTCCATTACACGTTGTATTTCCTTCTGTGTACATTTTAAATCAGGGGTGGTTAACCTTTTTTCTGCCAAGGGCCATTTGAATATTTATAACATCATTTGCGGGCCATACAATTGGGGGGGGGGAAGGGCAGAAAAAGAAAACGAAATCCTCACCAGTAACTGTAGTTTTGCATACGAGAGTATCCCCCCTTTTTTTCAATTCCAGCCTAGGACCACGACTGAGAGGAAAGAGGGGGAGGCATCCGAAACCACGACGAAAGGCGGAGGGGAGTACAGAGAGAGAGAGGCTTTTGCTCCTGTATGCCCTTCCTTCATCTCCCCCCCCACACCCTTTACTCGCCTGGTTTTCCTCTCTCCTCCCATCAGATTTGATCTGCCCCCTTCCTTCCTGCCAGGACTCACGAAGGGCCAGACCAAATGATTTTGTGGGCCTTAAACGGCCCGCGGGCCGGACGTTCCCCACCCCTGTTTTAAATGCTTCCCCCCTCCCCCTTTGTGCAACTGCATCTTCCAGGTTGCCTTTATCAAGGAGGGGGAACCGTGCAGGAAGAGAAAAGGAAGAGGATGAGAAACTTTCCTCCCTGGATGTTTTCTCACTGGAAAAAGCCACCCCTGAATTCCCTTTAAGTAGAGTTGCCAGCTTCGGGTTGGAAAACACCTGGAGATTTTTGGGGCGGAGCCTGTAGAGGGCAGGGTTTGAGCGGAGGAGGGACTTCAATGCCATAGAGTCCAATTGCCAAAGCAGCCATTTTCTCCAGGTGAGCTGATCTCTGTCACCTGGAGTTCAGTTGTAATAGCAGGAGATCTCCAGCTAGAACATGGAGGTGGGCAACTGTATTTTGAGGGCATTGGGGGGGGCTCTGTCATTCTCCCCTCCTTCCCACTCCCACAACTTACCGACATGCCGCACAGAATCCATGACGGACCGGAAAAGCTTTCGGACACGATCACCGACCACTTTGGCTTTCTTGGCGATATCTTTGATTTTCTGTAACGCAGCTGGGCAGAACATGGGGCAGATGGTAACAGGAACCTGGGTTTTAATAGGGACTAGGAACTTGTTTTCAGCACCACGGCCATACCCATGAATGCAGGAATCAATAGTACCCTAAAAAAGGAGCCACTGGACATGCACAGATTGTTTTCCAATCACCACGCAGTAACCACAAGCCTTAAGGCTCATGTCTGTAATTAGGGGACTCTGGTTTCCTGTCTGACACGGGGCCCAGAACCTAGGGTTGCCAGATCCCTCTTGGCAACCGGCAGGAGGTTTTTGGGGCAGAGCCTGAGGAGGGCGGGGTTGGGAGAGGGACTTCAATTTCCATAGAGTCCAATTGCCAAAACGGCCAATTTCTCCAGGGGAACTGATCTCTATCGCCTGGAGATCAGTTGTAATAGCAGGAGATCTCCAGCTATTACCTGGAGGTTAAGGTAAACCACAGCACCTGAGCTCAAAGAAATAACAATTTTTACTTCTATGTACAATGACACAAATTATATGCTATAAGAAAGCAAACAAAATTTAACCATCCAGATAAGTAATATACAAAAATATACTGATCTTTTTCTTGTATCTTTCAACAGGGTAGTGTCTGGTTACTTCACCAAGGCACAGATGCAACGTCCAAAGTATATTAAATTTACTCACAGTCCAGCCAAATGAAAATGAAATAAAAATTCACATGATGCACATAGTCCTCATGTGTATCTCAAAGTCCAACACGAACAAAACGACACTTCCGGATTTGTGCACGTTTCGCATTAAAGTTGCTTCATCAGTTGTTCTTAATATTGTCTTGCGAATTGCTTAAATAGTTCATAAGGGTGCATAGACCTCTGTAAGAAATATTAAACATGCTTACCATTGCAGTACAGTAATAAAGAGAATTCATAGAGTACATACATCTTAAAGCTGCCTTGCAAAAGTTCTAAATATAATCCAAACATTGTGTACAGCTTACCAATCAATGACTAGCCGACCCCCAAGGGTTCTTCTATCTCTCTGGTGGCTAGTGTGGATTGTGGCATTCTCATAGTTTAAATTCTTGCTACCCATAGTGTTCCAGCTGAGATTCATTACGAGGAAGGTAATCTTAAAGAAAAAGTGATCTCTTAAAGAAAGCATGCCAGATCAAATTCATTATTGAGACCTGCTGGCGACAATGGTTTGAAGAGATACACAAATCTCATTTCCTGTCTGTGTAATAATTTCATCACGTCCTCCCGATGAAAGGGACGTGATTTGTATTGCCATAGGGCAAAGAAACGTATGTCCGTATCCGAATGCCCTTGTTGAAGGAAATGGCTTGTAAGGGGCGCATCCATGGTTTTGGAGAGAAAGAGCTTATGGTCAGCTGGTCTTCGAGGTCTATGCACCCATGGGAATCAACTGAAGAAGCATATATCTGCGAAACTTACACAAATCCGGAGGTGGCGTTTTGATTGAAAGGAAATTTTTGACTGAAAGGAAACTTTCCCATGAATGGATTACATTTTTTAATTGAATGAATTGACTGGAATTTGGACTCTGAACTTGAAACTTGGATTTTGGACTTGAACTGTGCTATGAATTTGGACATTTAGAAATTGGACCTGGTGAAGTAACCTATTTGTGTTATATCGTTATACTGGCATTGTGATTCAGTGAATTAACTACCTTTGTTTATTAAATTTCTTTGCACTGTTTATTTTAGTATAGAGATACATACTTTATATTTTACACTACATCCCCTAGTGGGAATTAGCCCCCAGGTGGGGACGCTTGGATTTGTTATCACTTTGTGAGCTGGTGCTGTTATTGCTACCTGGAGGTTGGCAGCCCTAGGTGGTTGTAAGGTTACCGGGTCCCTCTTTGCCACCGGTTGGAGGTTTTTGGGTCAGAGCCTGAGGAGGAGGGGGTTTGGGGAGGGGAGGGACTTCAATGCCATAGAGTCCAATTGCCGAAGCACCCATTTTCTCCAGGTGAGCTGATCCCTATTGGCTGGAGATAAGTTGTAATAGCGGGAGCTCTCCAGCTACTACCTGGAGGGCGCGTACTTGTTGATGTTGATTTTTGTCAATGCTGATAGCCGTATTGGGAAGACTTTGTGTATAATAGGAGGGTTTCTGCTTCCTATACCTGAATTATTTGTTAATATACTTTTTGTGACTAGTGTTTGCTTAGAATAGATTCGTTTTAGGAATAATATGTGTATATGTTAATGATTTAGGAATAAATATTGAATTTGTTGCATACTTCATACTGAGCCTTCGTGCTGCCTTTTGATATATATATTACCTGGAGGTTGGCAACCCTAGGTGGTTGTGAGGATAAAATGGGGGAGAGCAGGCTGACGTAAGCCACTCTGGGTTCCCATTGGGGAGAAAGCTGGGGTAGACATGAAGCAAATCAGTAAATAAATAAAACCATCTCTCTCACTGAGCAGGGGCTCGCGGGCTCTCTGCAGCATCTCCGCCGTCTGGTTGAGAGCGAGCTCGGCCCCGCACGACACGGCCTCTGCGGACCGCGTGAAGTTGCGCATGATGTTGGTGAAGGGCCCTTGCATGGCGAGGCCGAACGCCAGAACAAGCAGGATGGTTTTGCTCTCTCCTGTAGGGGACAGAAAGAGGTACATGCCTAAGGTCCCTGGTACAGAGAGGTAGTGCCAGCGAGGCGTAGAGGGTAAGAGCGGTGGTTTGGAGCAGTGGACTCTGAGCTGGAGAACCGGGTTTGATTCCCCGCTCCGCCACATGAAGCCAGCTTGGTGACATTGGGCTAGTCACAGTTCTCTCAGAGCTCTCTTAGCCTCACCTACCTCACAAGGTGCCTGTTGTGGGGAGGGGAAAGGAAAGAGATTGTAAGCCAGTTTGATTCTTCCTTAAGTGGGAGAGAAAGTCAGCATATAAAAACCAAACTTCTTCTTCCTCTTCTTCCTCTTCCTTCTCCTCTTTCTCCTCCTTCTGCTTCTGCTTCTTCCTCTTCTTCTCCCTCTTCTTCTTCCTCTTCTTCTTCTTCTTCTTTGTCTGGGCTTCGAAAGCTCTTTGCCTCTGGGTTTCTGACCATAGCTAAGCTCACATACCTTGCCACTAGCAATGATCTTAGAGCAGGGGTGGGGAACGTCAGGCCCGGGGGCCGTTTAAGGCCCGCAAAATCATTTGGTCTGGCCCTTTGTGGGTCCTGGCAGATCTCTAGCTCAGAAGGATCTAAGACTGGTGATCTGCCCCCTCCAGCAGACAGGAATAGCCTCTATTCAAGGCGGATGTGAGTTTGGTTTGCCAAGAAAAGGAACCTTTTCCCCCCCCTTACAGAAGAGTTGTTAGCTATGGAGCTGCTAGGACTGCCCAAGCAACTGTGTTAACCCTTTCCCACCCGGGCCATGGAGAAACGTATTCCCACTGTACTACAAGAGGGCTGGGGGCGGAAGTTGCGACAATGGAGGGGTTAAAGGGGGCAGGGCCAGAATGTGCGGGGGGGGGGAGGGAGTTCTTAGCCAGTGTGTCCTCATTTCATCCCTGCAGGCAGAGGTATCAGGAGCCGGCTGTAGGATCTGGCCCCGCCCATGCAGAGCAGGAGCAACTCCAGTGTGCGGCTGGACGGCTATGCCCGGCTGGTGCAACAGACCATCCTGGGCCACCAGGTGGGTGAGTGCACCACCGGTTGGATGCCTGCCTGCTTGCCCATGTCAGGGGGGTCATCTGGGGCAGCTGCCTGATTGGGGCTTGGTCGGCTAATTTTTAAGCTGATAATTTTGTATGGCCCGCGAACGATTTTATAAATAACCAAATGGCCCTTGGCGGGGGAAAAGGTTCCCCACCCCTGTCTTAGAGGATACACGTGAGATCAATATTTTTATGATTTTATGATTTATTTTAATAGAAAGGGTGAAATGCTCCCCAGCTTGAAGACACTGCCAAAATTAGTCATTTGACTGCGTAAATTAAATAAATAATAGTAAAAGCTAACAAACAGGGGATTCTCCCCCCACCCGCCAGATCATTGGTGACAGTGAGGCTGAGAAAACCACTGGGCACAAAGGGAAAAGCTGAGTGGAATTTGGAGCATTACCATGGGGGGGGGGGGGCTGAGCTCCAGCTGTCATTGATTTTGATTAAAACAAGACTTTTTTTCTTCTTCTTAATGCACAAACAAGCTCTCCTTGTTTATATGGAAACTGTCCTTTAAACAAATCAAAATGTCTGTTTTCAGCATAAAAATCTTAGCTGGGGGTGAGTCACTGTCCCAAGTGGGGGGCGCACCCACCAGCCTTTTGCTGTCTTTGGTACAACATCTAACCAACTGCTGCCTGCTGGCTCACTTTGTGTTCTTCCATATATCTTTTGGGAGGAGGAGGAGGAAGAAGAGAAAGAAGAGGAAGAAGAAGAGGAGGAGGAAGAAGAAGAGGAGGAGGAAGAAGAGTTGGTTTTTATATGCCTCTACCTTTTAAGGAGAATCAAACTGGCTTACAATCACTTTCCCTTCCTCTCCCCACAACAGGCACCCTGTGAGGTAGGTGGGGCGGAGAGAGCTCTAAGAGAGCTGTGACTAGCCCAAGGTCACCCAGATGGCTTTGTGTGTAGGAGCGGGAAAACAAATCCAGTTCACCAGATTAGCCTCCCGCCGCTCATGTGGAGGAGTGGGGAATCGAACCTGATTCTCCAGATCAGAGTCCACCGCTCCAAACCACCGCTCTTAACCACTACACCATGCTGGAAGACAGCATGGTATAGCCTGATCTTGTTAGATCTCAGAAACTAAGCAACATCAGTACTGGGATGAGGGACCATCAAGGAAGACACTGTAGAGGAAGGCAATGGCCAGCCATCTCTGCTTCCCAATGGCCTTGAAAGCCCCTTGCTGGGGTCATTATATGTTGGAAGCTAAGCAAGGATCAGGACTTGGATGGGAGACCACCAAGGAAGGCTCTGCAGAGGAAGGCAGTGGCAAACCACCCCTGCTCCTCACTTGCCTTGAAAGCTCCTTGCTGGGGTCATTATACCTGGGAAGCTAAGCAGGGTAGGACTTGGATGGGAGACCACAAGGAAGGTTCTGCAGAGGAAGGCAATGGCAAACTACCTCTGCTTTTCACTTGTCTTGAAAGCCCCTTGCTGGGGTCGCCATAAGTCAGCTGCGACTTGACGGCACTTAGGTCGGACCAGAACCAACAGGTTGAAATTAAATCAAAAGAGTTTCCGGCTAAACATTAGGAAGAACTTCCTGATGGTTAGACCGGTTCCTCAGTGGAACAGGCTTCCTCGGGAGGCGGTGAGCTCTCCTTCCCTGGAGGTTTTTAAGCAGAGGCTAGATGACCATCTGTCAGCAATGCTGATTCTGTGACCTTAGGCAGATCATGAGAGGGCGGGCAGGAAAGGTTGCGCCAGTGCTCGGTTCTTGTGGGCCTTTCTTACATGCCCAGGGTAATGCTGATTGCCACTTTGGGGTCAGGAAGCAATTTTCCTCCAGGCCAGACTGGCCAGGGATCTTAGAGGGTTTTTTTTTGTGCCATCTTCTGGGCATGGAGTGTGTGGTCACTGGGTGTGTGGGGGGAGGTAGTTGTGAATTTCTTGCATTGTGCAGGGGGTTGGACTAGATGACCCTGGTGGTCCCTTCCAGCTCTTTTATTCTATGTACCTAGTAGTCTTGCCAGCTAACCAGTAAAGATGTGATCTGTTGAGCGGCCACATTTGGGAGGGTCACAAATGCAAGAATTTTTTTAAAAATCCTGCTATAGCCCAGCCTGGCCAGCAATCCATTGGAGTCTGCCTGACTTGGCCCCTGCCAGCATCGATTTTTGACACCCCAAGCCAGAGATCTTGGGCAGCACTTACTCGAGAACATCTGGGGCAGGACGAGGAAGACGGTCACCCTCACTTTGTACGAGAAGGCCATGCCGAAGCCGAGGCCGGCTGCTAGGCTGATGGTCGACACCATGCAGTACCAGATGCTATAGCCCTGGACAAAAATGACCATTGCGCTGTACAGTGCGGCGATGGTCATCCCCAGGAGAAAGCCCCCCATGCTGCGCACCACTGTCCGTCCCACGGTGTCTTCAGACAGCCGAGGGCCCAGCGGTTTCTTCTTCCTTCTCTTTGCCTGCTGCGTGGAGAAAATGGACAGAAGGCCCATGGCTATGGCTACTCCGAATGGGCTACTGTGCCCGAGAAAGCAGGATGAGGGCTGTATGAAAAGGTGTGAGTTCGAAATCGAGGATGGATCCTAAACAAAGAGCCCCAACCCAAAAAACACAGAGTATGGGGGATACATGAAAGAGTTTTTAGCTGGTGTGGGTTTCCTCACTCAAACGCCAGGTTCTGTCAGTACTGCGGATCTCAAAAACCAGTAAAATCCAGTGTTTGCTAAGCCCCGCCCAGATTCTGCCATGACCCCGCCCTGAGCCACACCCAGATTCTATCCTGGCTCCGCCTTCGACACGCCAGAATCTTCCTGTTTCTCCAACAATACTCAAGCAAGCTGATTTTTGTTCCGATCGAAAGTTAGCGTACTTTTAAATTTGCATTGTATGTTAGTTTGCAAATGCTATGTCTTTCTATGTTGCACGCTTTTTGCCTCCTGAGGCTGACGAAGCCTCACGGCGAAACGTGGTTATTTATCTAGAACACACATTCCTGGAGCTTATTGCTTTCCCGGTGGAGTTGGTCGGTCCCCCTGCTGAACCTTTCCACCATTTGTATAACTTGCCCGTCCCCCATCTGGATCGTTCAGTGTGATATTGTGATCTTCGAGTCGCGCTTTCGCTTATTTGAGGACATTTCTGGTGACTTGCAACTCTCTTCGAGGAATTTAAAGGCTTTTGGCGGGCTATACATATGGACACTCCAGGGGTTGCTTTTGATGCTGCGTGTATTCTGCATTTTGTATTTGTACTTGCATTTTGCATCTTCCCTATGTGTGCTTTATAGATGCTCTAGTGCAGTGGTGGTGAACCTATGGCACGCGTGCCAGAGGTGGCACTCAGAGCCCTCTCTGTGGGCACGTGAGCCGTCGCCCCAGCACAGAGTTTGCCTGAGTTCATTCCCCCGGCTGAGGAGGGTGGGGACCAGTGGTGCCTTCCCAGCTCCTCCGGGAAGCGCAGGGCTCCTTCCCAGTGCCTTCTCCGCAGTCGATGGCTGACCGCTCCGGAAGTGAAGACTGTAAAGGAACATGGCTCCCATGATTCCTTTGTGTCCTGAAAACATTAGTTCAGGCTTGTGGCCTGCTATAATTCAATATAAAATGTTGGGAGGCCAGGAAACCAGGCCTCGGCTAATTTACGCTTTACAGCTTTTTACAACCATGGGAAAGGTTTCACTTTTGAGAGAGATATTTAGGGAGGGGAGATTACACCCAGCTGTGAAAGATCACCAACTCCCTTCCTGCCTCATCCTGGAGACATCTGAAGGACATTTGTCTCCCTAGCAACAAATCACTCTTATCTCGGCTGACATGTCACAGGTGCCTTTGATACTGCAGAGTCAAACTGCACTCTTGACATGGCCAGCTGAATGTGATTTGCAATCCAATCAACCAATGGTTTATGATTATGGTTTGATCTTCAATTGGTACTGGCCAGGCCTTTGAAGTTCTAGCATAAAAGTAGACCATGGTGCCTTGTAGAGTGGGTGTCTTTTGGGATATGGCTGGTCCATTCCCTGAGCTCACCAACACTTGGCTTTTCTTGTCCTCTTAGGGAGAACCTATGATGGAATGATTTTGGAACTTGAAACAACCAACTTATGCTGACTTGAAACCTCTTGTGGAACTGGTATTGTATACTTTTGAATGCCTTGTCAAACTTGTCTAAGCTGAAATGTGTAGTTAGAATAAGCTTTATTATTTTTGCTTGCTTGCTTCTCTGAACCTTTGCTGTGAAACTGCACTCTTCTTAATAAACTTGTTAGCCTTTAAATTGGCGTTTGTGACTTTTGCTTTTGGTGGTTCCAAGCTAAATCTTGAGTGTCTGAAGCCTTCGGCTTGCTACCGCATTTTGTAATCTCTTTTGAAGGTAAAGCCTCCCCCTGCTGGGTCTCTACCTTGCAGGGCGAGTTTGCTATTGTGGTGCTAGATAGCTGGCAGACGCTTTGCCCTTAGGCTCTGCTAAGTGTAATCCCTTTGAAGCAGATCTACCCGCTAAACTCAGAGGGGAAGCTCTCTGAGTGAAGCGTCTTGTGTGAGCAGCAACTTCTGTCTATTTGCCTATTTGGGCCCCTTTGCCTGGCGGAGGCTGGCAAGGTGCCCTGCAAGTGGCAAGGTTGTCTGCCTTCTGACCCAGATAGGAGCCTCCCACTCCTTGGTGCTAGGCATTGAGGGCTGGAACTCCTTGACAAAGACAACGACGAGCCTTCTGCCGAGAACTGGAAGAGGCTGAGCTGGGACGGAGCTGGACCGGGAGTGGGACGGCTGGGCAGCCGTCTGCGGCAGGCTGGTTGGTGACTGCAGCTCAGGGGGTTGGTGGTGAGGGCCGAATGGGGGCCCACCTGGCGTTTGTGCTGGAGCCAAGCCCTTTGCTTAGCTCGGGTTTCCACTCTGCTCGTTCATGCAACCGAAGGTGCCTCTGAGCGCGTGCAGAGGGCTGTCCCCACCATCAGCCCACCCACATAAGTCTTTTTTAATTCGTATGAACAGTTGGAAAAAGAACCAAACTGAAGGGGTGGGGGCTATGCTCCAGCTGCTTTCCTTCCCCCGCTCGGCCACCCATGCAGGGTTGCCAACCTCCAGGTAGTAGCAGGAGTTCTGCTATTTCAGTTCGCCTGGAGAAAATGGCCGCTTTGGCAATTGGATTCTATGGCATTGAAGTCCCTTCCCAAACCCCACCATCCTCAGGCTCCACCCCAAAAACCTCCCGCAGGTGGCAAAGAGGGACCTGGCAACCCCATGTGGACTTCTAGCTGTGTTGGCACTTTGCGATAAATAAGTGGGTTTTGGGTTGCAGTTTGGGCACTCGGTCTCTAAAAGGTTCGCCATCACTACTCTAGTGCATGTTAGCATTGATAGATGTGTTAATTGAACCTCCAGGTGGTAGCTGGAGATCTCCTGCTGTTACAACTGATCTCTAGCCGATAGAGATCCGTTCCCCTGGAGAAAATCGCCGCTTTGGCCATTGGACTCTATGGCATTGAAGTCCCTCCCCTCCCCAAACCCCACCCTCCTCAGGCTCCGCCCCAAAAACCTCCCCCCAGTGGCGAAGAGGGACCTGGCAACCCTAGGCCAGGTGGGGGTTTGGCCAAGCGGGGCTTCTGGTTAGCCATTGGAGATCTGATTGACTTATACAGATTTTCAAAAGTTCCTCCGGCAGCTGCTGCCACCACAAAACAAGAATCTTCTTGAATGACTGAAGAATGCAAGAAGAAAATTCACAGTGGGTAGCCGTGTTAGTCTGTCTGCAGTAGTAGAAAAGGGCAAGAGTCCAGTAGCACCTTAAAGACTAACAAAAATATTTTCTGGTAGGGTATGAGCTTTCGTGAGCCACAGCACGCTGTGGCTCACGAAAGCTCATACCCTACCAGAAAATATTTTTGTAAGTCTTTAAGGTGCTACTGGACTCTTGCCCTTTTCTACTATGCAAGAAGAAAATATTTCAAAACAATATGTTCATTCAGAAAGGAATCCTGTTAAACAGAGCTTCTGCCTGAAATGTTGAAGAATAACTGTCAGAGTTGCACACAACTTCATCTGAGATTTCGTGGTTTTGTGATTGTGTCCCAAAGATGCCAAAAGGCTCAAAAAGGTTGGGGGGACCGGCTGTAGAATGTGGATTGTGATGTCACAGAGGCTTAGTTCTCTGTGAGGTGGCCGGCCCGCGCCGAGGCGGTACCACTTCAGAGTCCAGAAGGGGGCTCACACAGGGGGGGAAATTTGATTGTGCAAGAAAATCCTCCCATGCAGAAAACTAGCATGTACGCGACAATGCTATGTCACAGCGCTTCTCCCTGATGGACTAGTTTTCTCTGTGCAGGGAATTGGTTAGTATGAAGGAACATGCAATTGGGTGTGCTGCCCCCTGCAGTCTGAGGTGGTATAGCCTTGATACAGGTTGACAGCCTCAATGAGAACTAAGCCAGCGAGACCAGGTTCTGAACCAGGCTTCACCTTTGTATTAGAAGCAGCAGGGGGAAATGGGGCGCCACGTCTCCAAAGGGAAGTATCAAGGGATCGGGAAGGGCCGCTGGCAGAAGCCCCCCAATACCGGTGAGTGTCACCTTCCCGTCCGAGTTTTAAAGGGTGATCAAACTCTGCGTATGGGAGAAAGGGCCAGTGTATGGGAGGGATTTACTTCTTTACTCGATGAGTAATGATTCCCTGCCAAATGTCGTAGTGATGGTCACAAGCATAGATGGTTTGAAGAAGAAGAAGAAGAAGAGTTGGTTTTTATATGCCGACTTTCTCTACCACTTAAGGGAGAATCAAACCGGCTTACAATCCCCTTCCCTTCCCCTCCCCACAACAGACACCCTGTGAGGTAGGTGGGGCTGAGAGAGGTCTAAGAGAGCTGTGACTAGCCCAAGGTCACACAGCAGGCTTCATGTGGAGGCGTGTGGAAACCAATGCGGTTCACTAGATTAGCCTCCGCCGCTCATGTGGAGGAGTGGGGAATCGAACCCGGTTCTCCACATCAGAGTCCTCCAAACCAAACCACTGCTCTTAACCACTACACCATGCTGGCTCGCTGGAAATAATTAGATTTGTGGAGGAGAGGTCCATCTAGGGTTGCCAACCTCCAGGTGGTAGCTTGAAATCTCCTGCTATTCTAACTGATCTCCAGGCGACAGATATCAGTTCACCTGGAGAAGATGGCCACTTTGGAAGGGGGACTCTATGGCATTATACCTAGGGTTGCCAGCTCTGGGTTGGGAAATAAGTGGAGATTTTTGGGAGTGGAGCCTGAGGAGGGTGGGATTGGGTTGGGGAGGAATTTCAGTGATGTTTATTGCCATAGTACCTTCCAAAGCAGCTATTTTCTCCACGTGAACTGATTTCTGTCACTTGGAGATAGGGTTGCCGACCTCCAGGTAGTAATTAGAGGTCTCCTGCTATTACAACTGATCTCCAGCCGATGGAGATCAGTCCACCTGGAGAAAATGGCTGTTTTGGCCATTGGACTCTATGGCATTTAAGTCCCTCCCCTCCCCAAACCCTGCCCTCCTCAGGCTCCACCCCCAAAACTCCCGCTGGTGGGGAAGAGGGACCTGGCAACCCTATCAGATACTAACTGATGAAGCCATTGTGAAACAGGAATATACCGGAAGCCTGTTTCGCCTCGCTTATCGTTTTTGGCGTTACATTCTGTTGCTTTCACACAACCGCGTCGATTTTTGGCCATTCGAGTAATTCCACCTCTTGTCTGAGGCTGCAATCATGCGAGGAGCGAGAAACAGAGTATCTTATTGAACTTTACGCATGACTACTTCGTGCTTTGATATTGGATTTCTCTTTGTACATTTCACATGGTTGTATATTGCAAATGTTTCACGTATTGTTTTGATTTGATACACGTGTACAAATATGAAATTGAAAAATATTGTTTAGTAACTCAGTGAATTGTTTCCTGCATGTAACTAGTTGATGTACATTTCGTGTATACTGTTTAGCCATAGTTGCTGTTTGTTTGTTTTTTGCTCAATACTTTACATTTCCAGCACAAGTTTTGCATTTTTTTACTTGTAGAACCTCCAGGTACTAGCTGGAGATCTCCTGCTATTACAACTGATCTCCAGCCAACAGAGATCAGGTCACCTGGAGAAAATGGCCGCTTTGCCAATTGGACTCTATGGCATTGAAGTCCCTCCCCAAAAACCTCCCACTGGTGGCGAAGAGGGACTTGGCAACTCTATTGCCAGCCTCCAGGTACTAGCTGGAGATCTCCTGCTATTACAACTGATCTCCAGCCAATAGAGATCAGTTCACCTGGAGAAAATGGCACTGAAGTCCCTCCTCAAGCTTCACCCCAAAAACCTCCCGCTGGTGGCGAAGAGGGACCTGGCAACCCTAATGATGGACTACACGGATTACTGGTCTGATCCGCAGGGTGGTTCTTCTATTCTTATGGGATGAACAAATGTTGGTAAACATTTTGTCTTCGCACAGCCCTCAAACACTTCCTCGGCCTCCTGCTGCCTCGCTTCTGCACCCGTTACCTGTGGAGCGAGCCGGAGGAATTCAGACTTTCTAAGTTTTTCCTGGGGGCTGGAATCGGAAGCTTATTTGCTCTGGGTGAGTCGACGTCGTGCTGGAGCGGTGGTCAGCTTCTGGGCGGGGGGGTGGGGAGATTCAGTCATTTCCTACCCTACCACTTTTCCTCTGGAAAAACCCACCCCCAGCTCTTTTACCCCAACTGGGGTAAAATATGAATGCCTGTGTTTTCCTCAGAGGGCTTAAATATAGGGTTGCCACCACCACAGGTGGTGGTTGGAGATCTCCTGCTATTACAACTGATCTCCAGCCGATAGTGATCAATTCCCCTGGAGAAAATGGCCGCTTTGGCCATTGGACTCTATGGCATTGAAGTCCCTCCCCTCCCCAAACCCCGCCGTCCCCAGCCTACTCCCCCAAAATCTCCTGCTGGTGGCGAACAGAGACCTGGCAACCTTATCAATTCAGGTTCCCATAAGGGAGAAAGGCTAGGATAAGCGTAGTAAACTGCACGGTTGTGGGTTCTCAAGCACTAGAACTGGTTGTGACTTGGCAGCACTAAATTATTATTATTTATTTGGGGGAGGGGCCATGGCTCAATGGCAGGGCACCTCTTGCATGAAGACGGTCCCCGGTTCAACCCCCAGTATCTCCAGTTCTTAGGCATCTGGAAAGAAAGACCGTTCTCTGACTGACATCCAATTCCTGTCACAGTACTAGGGAGGGCAGCCTCTGGGTGGGACCTGGGGATCCCCCCGAATTACAGTTCCTCTCCAGACTACAGAGATCAGTTCCCCTGGGGAAAATAGCTACTTTGGGGGGGGGGTAGACTCTATATGCCATTGTACCCTACTGAGGTCCCTGTCCTCCCCAGGCTCCATCCACAAATCTCCTAAAGTTTCCCAACCTGGATCTGGCAGCTCTACATGGTACACAGTGATGAAGAAGATGGACCAGTGGTTTGACTTAGGCAAATCACGAGAGGGAGGCCAGGAAGGGTTGTGTCAGTGCTTGGCTCTTGTGGCCCATTCTTACATGCCCAGGGAAATGCCGATCGCCATTTTGGGGTCAGGAAGTGATTTTCCTCCAGGCCAGATTGGCCAGGGATCCTGGAGTTTTGTTGTTGTTGTTGTTATTTTCTGGGCATGGAGTAGGGGTCCCTGGGGCTATGGGGAAGAGGTAGTTGTGAATTTCCTGCATTGTGCAGGGGGTTGGACTAGATGACCCTGGTGGTCCCTTCCGACTCTATGATTCTATGACTCAGTTTAAGCCACCTTTGTGCATTGCTATGAGTAGTGAGGGATAGATGTGGCAGTCAACCTGCAAAGAGCACCCGCACCCACATGAGCGCTGTTTTTTGGTTTCCAGTCCTCTCCCGCATCCTGATTGTCCCAATGAGCATCACCGAGGACCACAAAATCCAGCTGATGTACGGCATGGCAGGTGAGAACAGGGTCGAGAGGGGAGGGAGGGATGGGAGAGGCCCAAAGGGACGCTGGCGGAGGAAGAGGCAGAGGCCCAGCAACCCATCCTCGGTTCTGACTGCCTCCTCCGTCCTTCTAGGTGTGGGCGCTCTGGGATGGGGCACCTCCCCGCACTTCCGCTGCACCAGCCTCCTGGTGATACCCAAGTTCATGGGCAAAGAAGGACGGCTCTACGTGCTCACCTATGTGCTGGCTAACATCTACGATGGTACGGGAGAACATTCTTTTCTACTGCTATTGACAGTCTAACACTGCTACCCATCGTGATCCATCTCCCTGGAGAAAACTGCTGCTTTGGAGGGCGGGCTCTATGGCATTGTACCCTGCTAAGCTCCTCAGACTCCACCCTCCCTGGACGCCACCCCCTAATCTCCAGGAATTTCCCAACCCAGAGTCAGCAACCCTAGTTTCAGAGGGGTGGGGTGCAGAGGCAGGGGCCGCCGGCTCTCCAACAGAAACACATGGAGCTGCCTTCTACTGAACCAGACCTTTGGTCCATCAAAGTATTGTCTACTCAGACCGGCAGCGGCTCTCCAGGGTCTCAGGCTGAGGTCTTTCACATCACCTGCTTGCCTGGTCCCTTTAACTGGAGGTGCCGGGGACTGAACCTGGGACCTTCTGCATGCCAAGCAGATGCTCTACCATTGAGCCACAGCCCCTCTCCATGGCTCTCCAGGGTCTCAGGTGAAGGTCTTTCACACCACCTACCTGCCTAGTTCCTATAACTGGAGATGTTGGGGACTGAACCTGGGACCTTCTGCATGCCAAGCAGATGCTCTGCCACTGAGCCACGGCCCCTCCCCATGGCTCTCCAGGGTCTCAGGCAGACGTCTTTCCCATCACCTACTAGCCCAGTCCCTTTAACTGGAGATGCTGGGGACTGAACCTGGGACCTTCTGCATGCCAAGCAGATGCTCTGCCACTGAGCCACGGCCCCTTACCTCTCCGCTCCCACCAGGCCCCGTGGCCAACATCCGGCACAACCTGGGCGAGGTGGTGCGCTCCATCAGCTGCACGGTGGAGCTGCAGATTGAAAACGCCAAGCGCGCCTGGAAGGTGTCGATTGCCCCCCTGCGCAAGGTCCTGATGGACATGGTGGTGAGTTGGGAGGAGGCGCCTCATTCCCCTCTCTCCCCTTTATCCTTATAACAACCCTGCAAGGTGGGCGAGGCTGGCAATGTGCGCCTAAGGCCACCTAGCAAGGTTCCATGGCCAAGTGGGGATTTGAACCTGGGTCTCCCAGCTGCTAGTCCGACACTCTAACCATTATACCACACTCTCCCCTTTATCCTCATAACATCCCTGCGAGGTGGGCAAGGCAGGGAATATGCAACTGGCCTAAGACCACCAAGCAAGTTTCCATGGCCTTGTGGGGATTTAAACCTGGGTCTCCTAGCTCCTAGTCCCGACACTCTAACCACTCCACTTCACTGTCCCAGAACTGTCGTGTCCTTTCACGCGCTGCCAGGTACCTGTCACCTCCCCTCATTCCAGCATTTCTTTCCATTGCAGAAGAGCGGGAAGACCCTGAGAAGCGAAACCCGAGAAGTATCTCGCTCCTTCTTGGCCCTGAATGAGCAAGTGGCCAGCGAGTCTGGCTACAACGTGCGCTCAGTGAGGGAGGAGAGCAAGAAGCACCCGCTTTCCACTCAGGAACTCTACGAGGAGAAAACCCGGAGGCGCTGCTCATGTGAGTGGGTGAGGAAGGGGAAGATATCCCTCTAGGGGCAGTGGGGGATGACCGTCAGACATAGGGTTGCCAACCTCCAAGTACTAGATGGAGATTTCCTGCTATTACAACTGATCTCCAGCCGATAGAGATCAGTTCCCGTGGAGAAAATGGCCACTTTGGCAATTGGACTCTATGGCATTGAAGTCCCTCCCCTCCCCAAACCCCGCCCTCCTCAGGCTCCGCCCCCCAAAAATCTCCCATCGGTGGCGAAGAGGGACCTGGCAACCCTAGTCCCAAGGGCTCAGTCTGAAAGAAATGCAGTTATCTTGCCTCTACTTACAAAATCCCACCATGACTTATTTTTATTTGCTTTGTTTATAATCCACCTTTCTCACTGAGACCCGAGGTGGATTGTGTGTGTGTAAAGGGGCCGCAAGTCGCAGCCGACTTATGGCAATTCTGTAGGGTTTTCAAGGCAAGAGACTAACAGAGGTGGTTCCTCTGCATAGCGACCCTGGACTTCCATGGTGGTCTCCCATCCAAGTACTAAACCAGGACTGACCCTGCTTGGCTTCTGAGATCTGACAAGATCAGGCTAGCCTGGGCCATCCAGGTCAGGGCTTAGAAGGATATAGCTCTGCTAAAGATTGTATTGTCAGTTTCCTCTGGGTCGAGAGAGAGAGAAAGAGAGAGATTCTGCATCTTCCCGGGAGCATCACCAAACCACAGCAGTGTTTGTCTGCTTCACTTTCTGGCTCCAGAATCTAAACCATTATTTCTTCTGCTGCTGCTGCTGCTTCTTCTACTTCTTCTGTTTCTCCTCCTCCTCCTCTCTCTTTCTCTCTCTCACACACAAAATTATGCACTCCCCAACTGCTGGGAGAGGGTAACGTCCAAGCCTTGCAGGGTGCTCAGACAGAGGAAGGGCTGTGGCTCAGGTGGTAGAGCCTCTGCTCGGCATGCAGAAGGTCCCAGGTTCAATCCCTGGCATCTCCAGTTAAAGGAACCAGACAAGTAGGTGATGTGAAATACCACCACCTGAGACCCTGGAGAGCCCCTGCCGGTCTGAGTTGACAATACTGACTTTGATGGATCGAGGGTCTGATTCAGTATAAGGCAGCTTCATGTGCTCATGTGTTCAGAGCATTTTCCTGACAGTCAGGGCCTGTTGAAAAAACACTTGCCACAATTATGAAAAATGGGCTCTGGGCTGCCCCCCTTCCCTAGGCAGACCCCTTTAGACCAAGTCTACAGTGTAGGCCCCTTCCTAGGAGCCGGACTCAGACCTCCATTAAAGATGGGGCTTCTCTTTCCTACAGACATCATAGATCAGTCCATCATGCGCTGCAAGGCCTGGTTCGAAACCAAGCACGCCTCCTGCCTGAGGAAGATTGCGGTGCCCGTCATTAACCACCTCCTCTGCATTCCCATGAAGTTCAGCTTCATCTGCCACCTTGCCAAGAGTGAGTAGCTGCCAAGAAGCTGTTGTTCTGCCAGCAGGGACCGGCCACACCGCTGATTTCATGCTACTGGCATCATTGGTTGCTTAGCAAAGGGGGGGGGGAAGTAGCTTTGTAGGTCACAAAGAGAAGGAACGTCTCTGCTCTCTTTCCTAGCTTAATGGCGTGGAGTTCTGGAGTACACGTAGCTCCAAAACGGAGGTAATAACTCCCCCCCCGTGCTGTTTTATCTCAGGAAAACGGCCAGGGGGAGTAGAGTGGCCAACCTCCTGGTGGAAACTCAACCAAACAAGTTAGCCTGCTGTCCAGTAAGTCCAACCAAAAAACAGCAGTACAAAAGTGTGCTTATACCAGGAACTAGAAAATGCCGAACAAGTGTATTTCAGAACCCTCGCGTTCCAATCATGGCAGTCCATGTTGAATCCTGATGAAGACTCTGTCGAAACGGGGTTATGCCTGGATCCCTGTCATGTATATGAAGGATTCACTGTTATCATTAATTACTTCAGCTCTAGAAAGATCCACTGGAACCACGTTTCAACTACATGATCCTTGCCTCTTGTTTAAAGTCCAAATTCTACTTCACTCTGGGGAGATCTATCTACCTACTATGGACTTTGATCTCAAGGAGTAACTTTCTCATGGACTTTCGTTGAACTTTTCCTTTGTATTATAACGTTTGTCTTTTTGAGGAATGTTGTATGTTCTTGTTCTAAAACACGCTTGTTTGGCATTTTCTAATTACTGGTATAAGCACACTTTTGTACTGCTGTAGTGCTGTCTTTTGGTTGAACCTTCAGGTGGGGCCTGGGGATCTCCCAGAATTACAACTGGTCTCCAGACTGGTCTTCACACAACACGTAGTTCAATTGTGAAACTCCCTGCCCCAGGATGTGGTGATGGCTGCCAACTTGGAAGGCTTTAAGAGGGGAGTGGACATTTTCAGGGAGGAGAGGGCTATCCATGGCTACTAGTCAAAATGGATACTAGTCATGATGCATCCCTATTCTTTCTAGTATCAGAGGAGCATGCCTATTATATTAGGTGCTGGGGAACACAGGCAGGAGAATGCTGCTGCAGTTGTCTTGTTTGTGGGCTTCCTAGAGACACCTGGTTGACCACTGTGTGAACAGACTGCTGGACTTGATGGGCCTTGGTCTGATCCAGCAGGGCTTTTCTTACATTCTTTTGAGTGGACATGTTCATGGAGGAGAGGGCTATCCATGACTGCTAGTCAAAATGGATACTAGTCATGATGCATCCCTGTTCTCTCCAGGATCAGAGGAGCATGCCTGTTATATGAGGTACTGTGGAGCACAGGCAGGACACAGGCTGCTGTGGTCGTCTTGCTTGTGGGCTTCCTGGAGGCACCTGGTTGGCCACTGTGTGAACAGACTGCTGGACTTGATCTAATCCAGCATGGCTTTTTATATGTTCTTATGTTCAGAGACCAGTTCCTCTGAAGAAAATGGCTGCTTTGGAGGGTAGACTCTATGGCATTGTACCCAGCTGGGGTCCCCAAATGCCCCTGTCCCCAGGTCCCACCCCTAAATTCCGAGGACTTTCTCAGCCTCAAGTTGACAACCCCAGAGGGGACAAGAACCCTGCCCACACTACACCACGCTACCAAGCCAACTTGGTCTCCCACGCATCTTTAAAATGAAGTTCCCCGCAGGTGATGTGCGGCTGTGGGGAAAATGAATCAGGGCCAGGAAAGCTGGACCTGATTCATTACAAAACATTATCTGTAGTTTGGCTCTAATTATTCTGGAGCTTTGGACAGAGTGATGTCAGGATGGTGCCGAGTTGTTTTCTGTTGCCCCAGAAGGTAGAACCAGAACCAACGAGTTGACATTAAATCAAAAGAGTTTTTGGCTAAATACTAGGAAGAACTTCTTGAAAGGCACCTCCAGTTAAAAAAGAACCAAGCAGTAGGTGATGTGAAAGACCTCCACAAGAATGAGGCCTTCTGACCCCTCCCTCTCCCCCCTCCATCCTCTTCCTCTTTGCCAGTTATGCACACCTGGTGCCGCGACAAGATTCCCGTGGAGGGGAACTTTGGCCAAACCTACGACCGCGTCAATGGCTCCGTCGACAACTTAAACCAAGACTTCACTGCTGACTTAGTGGTCAAGGTGCGTAGGTCCTTTGCCGGCCCAGTGGCTAAACTGTGTGCTGTGGGTACGGCGGTGGAGGAAGATAGCCCCTACTTCTGTCTCTGTCTCCTCCCTTCCCCAGGAAGAACACCAAGCGATGCTCGTAGGTGCCAACATCTCCCACGAACACCTGGTGGAAGAGGTCAATGAACAGGTGGCCCTGCACGGCGGCCGTATCAGCACCTCCATGTCTGTGCTCCGCGTCTTGCTCTCCTGCACCTTCGTTGTCATTTTTGCCTCGTAAGCACAGCGGGGCAGGGAAGGGAAGGTCTCCATGGGGAGGGCCCCGGGCTGAGTGGCACAGCTAAGTGGCAGAACACTGCAGGCCTCTCTAGTTTAAACGATCTCAAGGGCTGAGAGCTGCTGCTGGTCCACTCTAGGGCGGCCAGATCTTCAGAGAGTCAGGGAAGGAACAGCCTGGGAGATAAGGGGCAGGACCAGGAGGACTGAGAGGAGCCCAGCGAATTGGGGTGTAGCCTCATGGTAGGGAATAGTGTTAGGCAAGTCAGGGATGGAGCCTAGTGGAAGGGAATAGCATCAGGCAGGAGTAGAGCTTAGCGGAAAGGAATAGCGTCAGGCAGGTCAGGGGTGGAGCTGAGCAGAAGAGAATAGTGTCAGGCAGGTCAGAGGTAGAGCCTAGCGGAAGGGAATAGCGTCAGGCAGGTCAAAGGTAGAGCCTAGCGGAAGGGAATAGCGTCAGGCAGGTCAAAGGTAGAGCCTAGCGGAAGGGAATAGCGTCAGGCAGGTCAAAGGTAGAGCCTAGCGGAAGGGAATAGCGTCAGGCAGGTCAAAGGTAAAGCCTAGCAGAAGGGAATAGCGTCAGGCAGGTCAAAGGTAGAGCCTAGCGGAAGGGAATAGCGTCAGGCAGGTCAAAGGTAGAGCCTAGCGGAAGGGAATAGCTTCAGGCAGGTCAAAGGTAGAGCCTAGCGGAAGGGAATAGCGTCAGGCAGGTCAAAGGTAGAGCCTAGCGGAAGGGAATAGCGTCAGGCAGGTCAAAGGTAGAGCCTAGCGGAAGGGAATAGCGTCAGGCAGGTCAAAGGTAGAGACTAGCAGAAGGGAATAGCGTCAGGCAGGTCAAAGGTAGAGCCTAGCGGAAGGGAATAGCGTCAGGCAGGTCAAAGGTAGAGCCTAGCGGAAGGGAATAGCGTCAGGCAGGTCAAAGGTAGAGCCTAGCGGAAGGGAATAGCTTCAGGCAGGTCAAAGGTAGAGCCTAGCGGAAGGGAATAGCGTCAGGCAGGTCAAAGGTAGAGTCTAGCAGAAGGGAATAGCGTCAGGCAGGTCAAAGGTAGAGCCTAGCAGAAGGGAATAGCATCAGCCAGGTCGAGTAGAGCCTAGCGGAAGGGAATAGCGTCAGGCAGGTCAAAGGTAGAGCCTAGCGGAAGGGAATAGCGTCAGGCAGGTCAAAGGTAGAGCCTAGCGGAAGGGAATAGCATCAGGCAGGTCAAAGGTAGAGCCTAGCAGAAGGGAATAGCATCAGCCAGGTCGAGTAGAGCCTAGCGGAAGGGAATAGCGTCAGGCAGGTCAAAGGTAGAGCCTAGCGGAAGGGAATAGCGTCAGGCAGGTCAAAGGTAGAGCCGAGCGGAAGGGAATAGCGTCAGGCAGGTCAAAGGTAGAGCCTAGCGGAAGGGAATAGCGTCAGGCAGGTCAAAGGTAGAGCCTAGCGGAAGGGAATAGCGTCAGGCAGGTCAAAGGTAGAGCCTAGCGGAAGGGAATAGCGTCAGGCAGGTCAAAGGTAGAGCCTAGCGGAAGGGAATAGCGTCAGGCAGGTCAAAGGTAAAGCCTAGCAGAAGGGAATAGCGTCAGGCAGGTCAAAGGTAGAGCCTAGCGGAAGGGAATAGCGTCAGGCAGGTCAAAGGTAGAGCCTAGCGGAAGGGAATAGCGTCAGGCAGGTCAAAGGTAGAGCCTAGCGGAAGGGAATAGCTTCAGGCAGGTCAAAGGTAGAGCCTAGCGGAAGGGAATAGCGTCAGGCAGGTCAAAGGTAGAGCCTAGCGGAAGGGAATAGCGTCAGGCAGGTCAAAGGTAGAGCCTAGCGGAAGGGAATAGCGTCAGGCAGGTCAAAGGTAGAGACTAGCAGAAGGGAATAGCGTCAGGCAGGTCAAAGGTAGAGCCTAGCGGAAGGGAATAGCGTCAGGCAGGTCAAAGGTAGAGCCTAGCGGAAGGGAATAGCGTCAGGCAGGTCAAAGGTAGAGCCTAGCGGAAGGGAATAGCTTCAGGCAGGTCAAAGGTAGAGCCTAGCGGAAGGGAATAGCGTCAGGCAGGTCAAAGGTAGAGTCTAGCAGAAGGGAATAGCGTCAGGCAGGTCAAAGGTAGAGCCTAGCAGAAGGGAATAGCATCAGCCAGGTCGAGTAGAGCCTAGCGGAAGGGAATAGCGTCAGGCAGGTCAAAGGTAGAGCCTAGCGGAAGGGAATAGCGTCAGGCAGGTCAAAGGTAGAGCCTAGCGGAAGGGAATAGCATCAGGCAGGTCAAAGGTAGAGCCTAGCAGAAGGGAATAGCATCAGCCAGGTCGAGTAGAGCCTAGCGGAAGGGAATAGCGTCAGGCAGGTCAAAGGTAGAGCCTAGCGGAAGGGAATAGCGTCAGGCAGGTCAAAGGTAGAGCCGAGCGGAAGGGAATAGCGTCAGGCAGGTCAAAGGTAGAGCCTAGCGGAAGGGAATAGCGTCAGGCAGGTCAAAGGTAGAGCCGAGCGGAAGGGAATAGCGTCAGGCAGGTCAAAGGTAGAGCCTAGCGGAAGGGAATAGCGTCAGGCAGGTCAAAGGTAGAGCCTAGCAGAAGGGAATAGCGTCAGGCAGGTCAAAGGTAGAGCCTAGCAGAAGGGAATAGCATCAGCCAGGTCGGGTAGAGCCTAGCGGAAGGGAATAGCGCCAGGCAGGTCAAAGGTAGAGCCTAGCGGAAGGGAATAGCGTCAGGCAGGTCAAAGGTAGAGCCTAGCGGAAGGGAATAGCGTCAGGCAGGTCAAAGGTAGAGCCTAGCGGAAGGGAATAGCGTCAGGCAGGTCAAAGGTAGAGCCTAGCGGAAGGGAATAGCGTCAGGCAGGTCAAAGGTAGAGCCTAGCGGAAGGGAATAGCGTCAGGCAGGTCAAAGGTAGAGCCTAGCGGAAGGGAATAGCGTCAGGCAGGTCAAAGGTAGAGCCTAGCGGAGGGGAATAGGGTCAGGCAGGTCAAAGGTAGAGCCTAGCAGAAGGGAATAGCGTCAGGCAGGTCAAAGGTAGAGCCTAGCGGAAGGGAATAGCATCAGGCAGGTCAAAGGTAGAGCCTAGCGGAAGGGAATAGCGTCAGGCAGGTCAAAGGTAGAGCCTAGCAGAGGGGAATAGGGTCAGGCAGGTCAAAGGTAGAGCCTAGCGGAAGGGAATAGCGTCAGGCAGGTCAAAGGTAGAGCCTAGCGGAAGGGAATATAGCCAGGCAGGTCAAAGGTAGAGCCTAGCGGAAGGGAATAGCGTCAGGCAGGTCAAAGGTAGAGCCTAGCGGAAGGGTATATAGCCAGGCAGGTCAAAGGTAGAGCCTAGCGGAAGGGAATATAGCCAGGCAGGTCAAAGGTAGAGCTTAGCGGAAGGGAATACTCTCAGGCAGGCCAGGGGTGGACCCTGTCAGAAGGGAATATAGCCAGGCAAGTCAGGAGCAGAGTCTAGTGGCTCAGGGGTGGAGCTTAATGGAGAAGGGGTGGAGCTAATAAGAAAAGCCCTCATCACCCCCAGCAGAAAATAGCCATGCTCCACCTTGCTTCTGCTCCCACACCCTGAGATTTTACTCCTTCTCCCGACAGCCAAGTTGAACCCCGTCAGATAGTCCTGGATTGGATCCATCAGTGGTCTGACTTGCTACAAAGTTGTTTCAGGAGGTGGAATTCGTGATTTCCAGCCCCCTGCTGGAGTGACTTCCTGCCCTCTGCACTGCCCAATTCTGACCTGTTCTTGTGTCCCCCCCACCCCCAATTCTTCCCAAGGGCCCACTCCTACACAAATAGTTACAACCAGGACGTCCGCTTCGACAACATTTACATCACCCGCTATTTTCGGCAGATCGATGCCCGGCGTCGGAAGCAGGTAAGAGCAGTCAGTGACGATGGGGCAGGGCACAGACCGGGCAGAGAGGGTCCCAGTCGCAGAAGAACTTGGTCTGCAGATGTTCAGAGAGAGGAAGCAGGAATCCAGGGCTCCTGTTATTGGGGGTGGATCTCCTCCTTTCTGGGGTGTGTGGAGATTGCCTGGGAAAACTGATTCTGAACTGGTGTTTATGATGCTGTGGGAACAGTCCAACCAACCTTCCTTGTTCGCTTGTCTATCTGGAAACTCCTGGGCAGGACTGTGCAAAACAAACGACACAATTTGTGTGTGTGTTAAGTGCTGTCAAGTCGCTTCCGACTCGTGGCGACCCTATGACTCAGAGTCCTCCAAAATGTCCTCTCTTTGACAGCCTTGTTCAGATCTTGTACGTTGAGGATCGTGGCTTCCTTTATTGAGTCAGTCCATCTCTTGTTGGGTCTTCCTCTTTTCCTGCTGCCTTCGGCTTTTCCTAGCATGACTGTCTTTTCCAGTGACTCTTGTCGTCTCATGATGTGACCAAAATACGACAGCCTCAGTTCAGTCATTTTAGCTTCTAGGGTCAGTTCAGGCCTGATTTGATCTATAACCCACTGATTTGTGTTTTTGGCAGTCCACGGTATCCGTAACCCTCTCCTCCAACACCACATTTCAAAGGAATCTACTTTCTTCCTATCAGCTTTCTTCATTGTCCAGCTTTCACACCCATACATAGTAATAGGAAATACGATGGCATGAATTAATCTAGTCTTGGTGGCCAGTGACACATCCTTACACTTCAGAATCTTTTCTAGCTCCTTCATGGCTGCCCTTCCCAGTCTCAATCTCCTTCTGATTTCTTGGCTGCAGTCTCCCTTTTGGTTGATGGTGGAGCCAAGGAATAGAAAGTCTTGAACAATTTCAATTTCCTCATTGTCAACCTTAAAGTTGTGTAATTCTCCTGTAGTCATCACTTTTGTTTTCTTGAGCACAATACTTAAGCTCTTTCCGGCTTGTCCTTTTCAGCTGTAGCTCCTCCAGTGTCCTTTTAGATGAAACGGCAACTGGCTTCTGCTTGAAAAGCAGGGTGCCTCACTGCTGGAAAACTGTTGTAAACCTGCCATAAAACAGGCAGCCGGACAATTCCGTATGAGACAATGGATTTTAAAAAGTATGGATCAGAGGTCATAAAACAGAGCCAAATGGAACTGACTAGCAGGGATTGCTTGATTGCTTAAGGGCCATGGCTCAGTAGCAGAGCATCAGCTAGGCATGCAGAAGGTCCCAAGTTCAATCCCCGGGACTAGGCAGGTAGGATTAAAGGGACTAGGCAGGTAGGTGATGTGAAAGACCTCTTCCTGAGACCCTGGAGAGCCGCTGCCAGTCTGAGTAGACAATACTGACTTTGATGAACCCAGGGTCTGATTCAGTATAAGGCATCTTCATGTGTTCAGTCTAGCAGTGCAATCCCAAGGAGAGTTACTCATTTCATTGAAATGAATGGGCTTAGACTGGAGTAACTCTTCTTGGGATTGGACTGTAGGGGGTAAGAGACCCCTCCCTCCCTCCCATCAATTGCTATCTTCCCTTTCCTGTCTTTTTCCTGGAATGCTGCAGAAGAAACGGACTCTCCTTCCTCTGCGCCGTGCTGAGCTTCCTGGCTATATCGATCCGTACCATCTCATGTTCCAGCCGGCAGAGACCAAGAACCTGGTGAATTGATGGGACATGCGGGCAGAGACCTACGTAGCTGGTGGGGGGGAAGTCAGAGTTTGGGGACCAGGCCTTTCATCAGATTGTCGAAGGGGAGAATTTCAGAAGGGGCCGCTGCTCTTCCCGCTGCATGGCTGGCAGCCCTTACCCAACGCCCACTTTTAGCGTAATTATGGGAGGTGGGGATGCTCTGACCTCCTAGATAGGGATTCCTTCTGTTTAGTTTCAAAGTCCAGTATTCCCTTTACAGCAAAGTCTGGAAGAATTTTCTAACAGTTAGAGCGGTTCCTCAGTGGAACAGGCTTCTTCGGGAGGTGGTGGGCTCTCCTTCCCTGGAGGTTTTTAAGCAGAGGCTGGATGGCCATCTGTCAGCAATGCTGATTCTACGATCTTAGGCAGATCATGAAAAGGAGGGCATCTTGGGCATCTTCTGGGCATGGAGTAGGGGTCACTGGGGGTGTGGGGGGAGAGGTAGTTGTGAATGTCCTGCATTGTGCAAGGGGGTTGAATTAGATGACCCTTGTGGTCCCTTCCAACTCTGTGATTCTATGATTCTAAGTCAGCCAGATTCCTCTGGGGGCTCAGAAGCAAGAAATGAATGCCTAGTACCTTCCATCTGTCCTTTCTGCCCACAACACACACTGCCTCTGGTCATGGAGGTTCTATTTAGCTAGTCCATCTAGCAGCCACTGATTAGTTCTGTCAGTTCTGTCCTCCTTTTCACAAATTAACTAAGCTGACGGATGTCACGGCTAGGGTTGTCAGATCAAGGTTGGGAAATACCTGGAGATTTGGGGTGGGTGAAGCCTGAGGGCAGGGTTTGGAGAGGGGAGGGACTTCAGCAGGGTATAATGCCATGGAGTCCACCTTCCAAAGAGGCCATTTTCTTCAAATTCTGATCTCTGTCACCTGGAGACAGGTGTAATCCCAGGAGATCACCTGGAGGTTGGCAACCATAGTCACAGCACCCCTCCCCAAAGTCCCTCCCCTCCCCAAACCCTGCCCTCCTCAGGTTCCACCCTCCCAAATCTCCAGGTATTTCCCAACCCAGAGTTGACAACCCTACCAGTGAACCCTTTTCTAAATAAACGGAGGGATAAGAACATAAGAAAAGCCATGCTGGATCAGACCGAGGCCCATCAAGTCCAGCAACCTGTTCACACAGTGGCCAACCAGGGACCTCTAGGAATCTCACAATCAAGACAACAGCAGCAGCACCATCCTGCCTGTGTCCCACAGCACCTAAGATAACAGGCCTGCTCCTCTGATCCTGGAGAGAATAGGTATGCATCAGACTAGTATCCCTTTTGACTAGTAGCCATGGATAGCCCTCTCTTCCATGAACATGTCGACTCCCCTCTTAAAGCCTTCCAAGTTGACAGGCAACACCACATCCTGGGGCAGGGAGTTCCACAATTTAACTATGCATTGTGTGAAGAAATACTTCACATCAGGCTCTCCTTAACTCCCAGCTCGGTCCCCTAACCTCTCTGTAATGTCAGCTTTTCAATCATTTTCCAAACAACTGCCCCCAGAGTTGGCCTTTTCCCGATCAGGGCCGCTTTTTTCCCATCCTTCCTCTTTCCAGATGTCGGAGCTGCTGGGCTGCCTGCCGTCCTTGATCTTCCTCCTGCTGGCCTTCTGCCTCGATTACTTGCTCTACAACATATTCAGCGCCATCCGACACCACTCCTTTGTGGAGTACTCTTTCAGCAGTAAGTGTGCGACCCTTGGCACAGCATTTTTCTCCCCCCCCCCAGAAGGGAGGCCTGCTTCCATCCCCCCCCCCATTCCTCACAGCTTCTGTTCCTTGAACGACAGCCAGGTGTCAAGGCGGTGAGCAGGTAAGTCGTTCCATTCATTGTTCAGTCTCTCCAGAACAGCGGAAAACTTCAGCCAGCGTGGTGTAGTAGTTAAGAGCGGTGGTTTGAAGCGGTGGACTCTGATCTGGAGAACCGGGTTTGATTCCCACTCCTCCACATGAGCGGCGGAGGCTAATCTGGTGAACAGGGTTGGTTTCCCCACTCCTACACATGAAGCCAGCTGGGTGACCTTGGGCTAGTCACACTCTCCCAGCCCCACCTACCTCACACAGTGTTTGTTGTGGGGAGGGGAAGGGAAGGTGATTGTAAGCTGGTTTGAATCTGCCTTAAGTGGTAGAGAAAGTCGGCATATAAAAACCAACTCTTCTCTTCTTCTACCGAGGGTTGCCATCCTCCAGGTACGGCCTGGAGATCTCTTGGGATTAGAACTGGCCTCCAGACTACAGAGATCAGTTTCCCTGGAGAAAACGGCAGCTTTGTAGGGTGGACTCTACGCCATCACATCCCTGCTGAGCTCCCTCCCCAAATTCTGCCCTTCTTAGGCTCCACCCCCAAACCTTCAGGAATTTCCCAACCAGGAGTTGGCAACCCTATTTTGATATTCCTGTCCCTCATAAATCACTGTCCCTTTTTTTCCACTTTGGGGAGGTTCGGGGCATCCTTCTGTCAAAACATGTTCCGCGTAATGGGCTGTTTCTCAGTTTCTTCCTCTGGGACTCCAGAAATTATATCCCTTTTGAATGTCCTGGGAGCATCTTTGTCTGCACAGCACAGGCAGAAGAACAGAGGTTGGCAAATTAATAAAGGGCTTTTTCATAGCAGCCCCTGAAGGGCCTCATCATTAGAGCCGAGGGGATCCATTGTTCAACCAATTTGTCCGCCTCGCTTCCGTTGACCTGCTTCCAGTCCCGCAGACAAGACTCCGGCTCTCGCCGGCTGACCCAGTTCCCTTGTCCAGCCAGCTTGGCAGGCTCAGGACAACCCCTAAACTCTCATGAGAACTCCGAAATCTCGCCTCCTCCTTCTCTGCCAATGCTGGCTGTACATCGCCACATTGGTAGGCTTGCCAGGTCCCTCTTCGCCACCGACAGGAGGTTTCTGGGGTGGAGTCGGCGGAGGGTGGGTTTTCAGGAGGGGAGGGACTTCAATGCCATAGAGTCCAATGGCCAAAGTGGCCGTTTTCTCTATCTGCTGGAGATCAGTTGTAATGGCAGGAGGTCTCCAGCTAGGACCTAGAGGTTGGCAACCCTACACATTGGGTGGGGAGACAGGGTGGGGGCCATCAGTTCCCAGATGGAGCCACCTAGCGGGGTGCCAACTCCAGGTCGAAAAATTCCTGGAGATTTGGGGATGGAGGCTGGGGAGGGCGGGGTTTGGGGGAAGAGAGGGACCTCAGCAGGTTATAATGCTGCAGAGTCCACCCTCCAAAACAGTCATTTTCTACAGGGGAACTGATCGCTGTCACCTGGATATCACCTGTAATCCTGGGAGGTCTCAAAGTAGGATTGCCAGCTCTGGGTTGGGAAATACCTGGAGATTTGGGGGTGGAGCCTGGGGAAGGTAGGGTTTGGGGAGGGGGGAGTCCACCCTCCAAAGCAGCCATCTTCTCCAGGGGAACTGATCTCTATTGTGTGGAGATCAGTTGTAATAGTGGGAGATCTCCAGGCCCCACCCGGAGGTTTCTCTTCAGATCGTATAAAGCTCCCACCAGTATTCACATGACACATTAAGTGGTGCAAAAACCACATCATAGGATCCTACTGAGAGCTAGCATGGTGTAGTGGTTAAGACCGGTGGTTTGGAGCGATGGACTCTAATCTGGAGAACCAGGTTTGGTTCCCGTCTCCTCCACATGAGCGGTGGACGCTAATCTGGTGAGCCAAGTTGGTTTCCCCACTCCTCCACATGAAGCCAGCTGCATGACCTTGGGCTAGTCACACTCTCTCAGCCCCACCTACTTCACAGGGTGTCTGCTGTGGGGAGGGGAAGGGGATTGTAAGCCAGTTTGATTCTTCCTTAAGTGGTAGAGAAAGTCGGCATATAAAAACCAACTCTTCTTCTTCTTCTCCTTCTTCTCCTTCTCCTCCTCCTCCTGACTCACAGCAGTCCAGACCACAGTCCCTAATCATTTATTCAAGTAGGTTTGTAAACCATTTTGTACCATGCAACCCTATTCCCTGTGCGGAAAAGCCCCCCTAAATAGTTTGGTTGAGCCACGTGGATGATGTGAGGAGTATTTGGGGGGGGGGTTCTTGCCTGTAACCCAACCCCTCCCCCTTTCTGCAGGCAGCCATCACCTGGAAGTGAAAATCGGCGGGGACACGATGATGGCACGACTCCTCCGCAGCACCATTGGGGCCTTGAATACCTCCTCAGAGATGGCGATGGAGGCCACCAACGTGCGTAAGTCGGGAAGGGTCCTGCAACCGAGGGGAATTGTCTTTCTCCTTAGTGCTCCAGCCTTCCTGGAACCAGTGGGACGAATAGGGGTTGCCAGCTTCGGGCTGGGAAATACCTTGAGATTTCGGGGGCGGAGCTTGAGGGCAGGGTTTGGAGAGGGGAGGGGCTTCAGTGCCGTAGAGTCCAATTGCCAAAGCGGCCATTTTCTCCAGGGGAACGGATCTCTATCGGCTGTAAAAGCAGGAGATCTCCAAATAGTACCTGGAGGTTGGTAACCCTAGGGTCGAAGGGTCTGAGTTAGCGTTGCCGGCTCTGGGTTGGGAAATTTGTAGAGATTTGGGGGGTTGACCCTAGGGTGGAAAGGGTGAGGTTGCCAACCCTACATGTGGAGGGCTTTTGAAGAGCTTATTTTTATGTGTTTATGGTTCATTTTGAATGGGCAGTAAGCAAAACATTTCTTCTACACTCCTCACTTTTCTCTTTTGAAGGAGGGGGAGGTGTAGGGTTGCCACCCTCCAGGTCCTCAGTACAGGGGCGACAAAACTGTACAATAACAATTACTGTTAAGTGCAACCAATGTTTATCCTATGATGTCTAAATACAACTATACATATAAACATACAGTGTTATGTACAAGCATACAAAAATAACAAGCACAACCAAACAAGTCCACATGGATGGTGACACAGACACTAACAAAATTCACAAAAATGTAAGGTCTTTAGCAAGGTGCTGCATTCTTCTATAAGTCCCATGCAGGTAAGTGTGCAATTCTAGCAGAAATACCAATTTTAGAGGAGTAACTTGATGGAGGATACGGCCCTTTCAAATTCTTATGGGTAGAATTCTTCATCAGTCCTTCATATAAATTCCTCTTATATTGCACATCTTAAAGATTAAATTTCAAAATGCTGGATGCATGTTAGTTCCCACGAAGGGTAGTTATCATTAAGGCAGCCATGCATCCAGCATTTTGAAATTTAATCTTTAAGATGTGCAATATAAGAGGAATTTATATGAAGGACTGATGAAGAATTCTACCCATAAGAATTTGAAAGGGCCGTATCCTCCATCAAGTTACTCCTCTAAAATTGGTATTTCTGCTAGAATTGCACACTTACCTGCATGGGACTTATAGAAGAATGCAGCACCTTGCTAAAGACCTTACATTTTTGTGAATTTTGTTAGTGTCTGTGTCACCATCCATGTGGACTTGTTTGGTTGTGCTTGTTATTTTTGTATGCTTGTACATAACAGTGTATGTTTATATGTATAGTTGTATTTAGACATCATAGGATAAACATTGGTTGCACTTAACAGTAATTGTTATTGTACAATTTTGTCGCCCCTGTACTGATTTCCTAATCTCCTGATAGTAGTACAGTAGTGTCTTTTTTCCCCTACCCTCCAGGTCCTAGCTGGAGACCTCCTGCTGTTACAACTGCTCTCCAGCCGATAGAGATCAGTTCCCCTGGAGGAAATGGCCGCTTTTGAAATTGGACTCTATGGCATTGAAGTCCCTCCCCTCCCCAAACCCCACCCTCCTCAGGCTGCGTCCCCAAAACCTCGAGGTATTTCCTAACCCGGAGCTGGCAACCCTAGGGAGGTGCCTATGTCCTAGTCTGCTTACAGTGCCAAAAAACCTTAGGCAGGCCCTGGTTACAGCCTGACTACTTTAATGTCCCCCTGAACGCCGAGACCCCCGGACCCACTGCCCACCTTTCTTCCCACCGGTCTTCCGCAGAGTGTCTGCCCGAACCTCAAGGGATGTCCAGAGCGCAGTACCAGGACTCCTGCATCCCCCTGGGCGCCTTGTTCCTGCTTTGTATTGTCCAGGTGAGAGCCAGCATGGTGTAGTGGTTAACAGCGGTGGTTTGGAGCAGCAGATTCTTATCTGGAGAACTGGGTTCGATTCCACACTTCTCCACATGAGTGGTGGATGCTAATCTGGGGAACTGGGTTGGTTTCCCCACTCTTCCACATGAAGCCAGCTGGGTGACCTTGGGCTAGTCACAGTTTTCTCCGAACTCCCTCCTCCCCACTGCCTCACAAGGTGTCTGTTGTGGGGAGGGGAAGGTGATTTTAAGCCAGTTTGATCCTTCCTTAAGTAGGGTTGCCAGGTCCCTCTTGGCAACCGGCGGGAGGTTTTAGGGCCAGAGCCTGAGGAGGGGAGAGTTTGGGGAGGGGAGGGACTTCAATGCCATAGAGTCCAATTGCCAAAGCGGCCATTTTCTCCAGGGGAACTGATCTCTATTGGCTGGAGATCAGTTGTAATAGCAGGAGATCTCCAGCTAGTACCTGGAGGTTGGCAACCCTATCCTTAAGTGGTTGACAAAGTCGGCATATAAAAACCAACTCCTTCTTCTTCTTCAGGTATACGTCTACCGTATCCGGAGGGTCATCGCTGCCTTCTATTTCCCCAAGGTCAGCGAGTAGGTTTGCCAGCTCTGGGTTGGGAAATAGCTGGAGATTTTGGGGGGTGGAGCCTGAGGAGGGTGAGGTTTGGGGAGGGGAGGGACTTCAGGGGGGCATAATGCCACAGAGTCCACCTTCCAAAGCAGCCATTTTCTCCAGGTGAGTTGATCTCCACCTTCTGGAGGTCAGTTGTCATAGCGGGAGATCTCCAGCCACCACCTGGAGGTTGGCAGCCCTATCAGGGTGCTGGGCTACAACAGACCCCTGACCCCATCAGGGCCTCCGTGATTACTGTGGGGACCCCTGAAGTGGGGCAGCCTCTTCTTCCGGGTCAGGCCTTTTTATTTTCCCTGATGAGGATTTTGGACCTTTCTCAACTGCGTAGCAGGTATATATATATAAAGAATTCATGCTTGGTATGGAGAATATGGACAGAGAGAACTTTCCCCTCCCTTTTCCATAATACTAAAACTCAGGACTGTCTGATGAAATGGATGGGCAATAGATTTCTTTCTTTCTTTTTTTAAAAAATATTTTATTATGTTTCTTTTGGGTGCAGAAGGAAAAAGGGAAAGGAAAAATTTCACTTCCGTCTGCAATAGACAATGTTCTCTTTGGTCAATATTATACATCCATAAAATGAGTTTCTATACTTATTATGATTAGTTTAACAAACTGTTTACTATCTTAGTCTTATTCAGTTAGAAGGTTATGTGTATAATAAGTCAGATATATTTTTAAGCGTATAAAATAAACGCACACATAGAAAGAAATACCGTAACACTATAATGAATTACCATTTCTCTTAAAGTTATTTATTGTTTGAAAAAATCGAATATATTCATAGATGCATATAGAAGAAGAAAAAAAAACGTTTACTCAATTCAAGAAAAATTCAACAATCTAAATATTTAGAGACATATAAGTACCATGGTACCCATTTCTCTTGAAATTGCTCTATAGATTGTGTGTCAGTTGGGTTCATCAAGTGAGTCATTTTAGCCATATTTGCATATTCTAACATCTTTTCTCTCCATTAGTCAACTTCTGGTAATGTTGTTTGTTTCCATCTCCTTGGCAATAGATTTCAATAGGGATACTAGGAGGTATTTCTCTGCACAGCATGCTGTTTAAGTTGCAGGACTTTGAATGACAAGTATTGTTTAAAGGGGGAGGGGGGAGATATTTGGGGTTTGCTGTTTTATTGTTGGTTTTCACTGAAAACATTTTTAATTATTATTGTAAGCCCACTTGAACCATGAGAAAAGGCGGGATAGAAGTTTTTAATAAATAAATAAATAAACGTGTTAACTTGTGTAACTCCCTGACTCATGAGAGAGCCAGCGTGGTATAGTGGTTAAGGTGTGGGACTCAAACCTGGGAAATCCAGGTTGAAATCTCCCCTCGTGCCATGGAAGCTCGCTGGGTGACCTTAGGCCAGTCACGCACTCTCAGCATAACCTACCTCGCAGAGTTGTTGTGAGGGTAAAACCAGGAAGAGAGACTGCTATACTCCCCCCCGCCCCGAGCTCCTAAAAGGACTTCCGAGGTTAGACGAGATCAGGCTAGTTTGGGCAATCCAGGTCATGCTGATATCAGAGATGTGCAAACCTCAGTCCAAGAAAAGGATCCACCCTACTAAGGAAGTTGTATTTCCCTCATCAGCAGTTGGTCGGGGCTAAGAACAACAACCTAATGCTCTCCCAATCGGTCTCCCTTTTGCGCAGCGGGAGAAGAAGCGTATTCTCTTCCTCTATAATGAGATGCTGCGGCAGCGGGCGGCCTTCATCACGGTGCAGCGGAAGCGCATCATCCAGAGATCCCGGCGGCAGAAAAGACTGGTGAGTCGCATTTCATAAGGACATAAGAAAGGCCATGCTGGATCAGACCAAGGCCCATCAAGTCCAGCAGTCTGTTCACACAGTGGCCAACCAGGGGCCTCTAGGAAGCCCACAAGCAAGACGACTGCAGCAGCATTATACAGCTTGTGCTCCACAGCACCTCATAGAATAGGCATGCTCCTCTGATCCTGGAGAGAATAGGTATGCATCATGACTAGCGTCCATAGCATAATACAAACTAAATAGCACTGCTATGTAAAATATAACACAACAAATGAAATCAGCATAGGCGGCCAACCTTGAATTACCAACTCTTATATATTTGCATGCAAGCATCTAATAGCCTGAAATTGACATATATGCAAGATAACCAATACCAGGTAAGTACCCAGGGTAATAACCCACAAGGGGATTATATACAGCATTATATGTCAAGTCCATTAAATTCCAAAGCTACTACAGACTGTCTTCTAGAAAATTAGCTCCGTTTCGTCTGATGACTTCTTCAGTTCCTTTAATCTCTTCTTATATATGTGCCTTCTTGTCTCTAAACAGTACACAATAATGATGCAGCATTCTGTCACAGCTATATATTTTCAAAGTTCCAGTCTGGATACTCCCTTGCTGTGAAGGCGTGAACCCTTACACTTACCTGCTGTATATAATCCCCTTATGGGTTATTACCCTGGGTACTTCCCTGGTATTGGTTGTCTTATTGTATATTTGTCAATTTCAGGCTATTAGATGCTTGCATGTTAATATATAGCAGTTGGTAATTCAAGGTTGGCCATCTATATTGATTTCATTTGTTGTAGTATCCACAGCACACCTATTATATCAGGTGCTGTGGAACACAGGCAGGGTAATGCTGCTGCAGTCGTCTTGTTTGTGGGCTTCCCAGAGGCACCTGGTTGGCCGCTGTGTGAACAGACTGCAGGACTTGATGGGTCTTGGTCTGATCCAGCAGGGCTTTCCCTGTGTTCTTATGTTCTAGTCACCGATCTTAGCCAATAGCAGTGAGTAAACCTGCGGCCTTTTTGCAAGGAGCCTCGCCCTGGTTTCCTGCTCGTTTCTGTTTACTGTGTTCTGGCTCCCCACCCCTGCGGCCGCGCACAGACCCCAGGGCAGGGCTTCCTGTTGGCTCCACAAAGCAGCCTCAGACCCTCCCTTCCCACAGGGACTGTTTGGTCAATCGCCAGCCAAACCCAGCCTTTGAAAGGGGCTCGATTGCTCCCCAAGGGCTGGCTGGTCTTGTTCTTTTCCCTCTCTCAAAGCATCTGCTCTTTTGCTGAGTTAAGCTCTTCTGCCCTGACCTGGATGGCCCGGGCTGGCCTCATCTCATTAGATCCCAGAAGCTTGGATGAGAGACCACCAAGGAAGTCCGGGGTCGCTACACAGAGGCAGGCACTGGCAAACCCCCTCTGTTAGTCTCTTGCCTTGAAAGCCCTACTGGGTCGCCATATGTCGGTTGCTAGTTGATGGCATTTTACACATATGCACACACCTGTCATGTATAGTCCATGTCATTCCCTGAGACTCAAGGCGGATTACACAGGGCGAGACAATCTAAATCAACAAAAACAGGACAGCCAGTAAACAATACAACGGAGGTCCGGATTGCAGAAATCTGAAAAGGAGCAGGAAATCTGTAAACAGAGCTGAAACCCAGAATCAGCATCATCAGAAGAGTTGGTTTTTATATGCTGACTTTCTCTACCACTTAAGGGAGACTCAAACCGGCTTACAATCACCTTCCCTTCCCCTCCCCACAACAGACATCCTGTGGGGTAGGTGGGGCTGAGAGAGCTCTCAGAGAGCTGTGACTGGCCCAAGGTCACCCAGCTGGCTTTCGTGTGTAGGAGTGGGGAAACAAATCCAGCTCACCAGATTAGCCTCCGCCATTCATGCGGAGGAGTGGGGAATCGAACCCGGTTCTCCAGATCAGAGTCCATTGCTCCAAACCCCCGCTCTTAACCACTACACCACGCTGGCCCTTTAAATGGTGTTGAGTGACGCAGAAAGATCATACTTATAGGAACAGACGATACATACTAGACTCTCTAGTACAGACCACGTCCGTGTTCCTTTTACCAAAACATCTATCTGAAAAATTCCAGTTGAGTCCTATTACCCATGTGGAAAAGCTGTTTTGAGAAAGTGAAGCTGGTTCAGCAACCAGTTCTTGTCATATCTGAGTTTGGCTTCTTTCCACCCTCACCCCAACCTTGCTCAGCTTGTATACATGGTTAAACGGTTTTTCGGGCATGGATCCCTTTTTTGAAGTGCTGGAATTTTTTTTTCCACGTCAAGCCTCAAGCCCTGGTGAGGTCTTCAAGGCAAGAGATGTTCGGAGGTGATCTGCCGTTGCCTGCCTCTGCATTGCACCCCTGGTATTCCTCGGAGCTCTCCCCTCCAAATACAGAGAGCTAGCGTGGTGTAGTGGTTACTAGCAGTGGTTTAGAGCAGTGGACTCTGATCTGGAGAACCGGGTTCAATTCCCCACTCCTCCACATGAGTGGCGGACGCGAATCTGGTGAACTGAATTTGTTTCCCCCACTCCTACATCTGAAGCCAGCTGGGTGACCTTGGGCTAGTCACAGTTTTATTAAGAGCTCTCTCAGCCCCACCTACCTCACAGGGTGTCTGTTGTGGGGAGGGGAAGGGAAGGTGATTGTAAGCCTGTTTGATTCTGCCTTAAGTGGTAGAGAAAGTCGGCATATAAAAACCAACTCTTCTTTATCTTCTTCTCCTCCTCTATTGCAAACCAACACGACTACCCTCTGAAACGCCCTTTAAAGGTGCGTCTATAAGAAGACATAAGGGGTTGCTAAGGGGTTTGTTTCCTCCCTTTGCAGGTGAGTATCTGGACTCTATGAGTGCAGGATTAAGACCTCTTTCCTACAATGTCTTGTCAAGAAAATGTTATCAAAGCTGGGAGATACAAAGGACCGAACGGCCTGGCCTGGCATGAGGACTTCTTCGCAAAGACACAGGAAACCCTCTGAGGGCAAACAGCCACCAGAAGATATTGTCGAAGGCTTTCACGCTCAGAGTTCATTGGTTCTTGTAGGTTATCCGGGCTGTGTGACCGTGGTCTTGGTATTTTCTTTCCTGACGTTTCGCCAGCAGCTGTGGCAGGCATCTTCAGAGGAGTAACACTGAAGGACACTGTCCTTCAGTGTTACTCCTCTGAAGATGCCTGCCACAGCTGCTGGTGAAACGTCAGGAAAGAAAATACCACGGTCACACAGCCCGGATAACCTACAAGAGCTACCAGAAGACTTGATGTGCATCGGAAATCACTTATATCTCATTAGGTGTCCAGGCTGGATGGATAGAGGGGTGCCTGGCTGCTTCCTGGCTTCAGCACTGGGAGGTGGAGGGAAAAGGTTATTGGCTGGAGATGTGCGCTGGCACGACAAAGAGACGGCTGCCTGGCAACTTCCTGGCCTCGGCAGTGGGAAGCTGGAGGGAGGAGGCTCTTGGCTGGAGATGTGTCTAGGCATGATGGATAAGGGGGTACCTGGTTGCTTTCTGGCCTCAGCTGTGAAAGCTGGAGGTAGGAGGCTCTTGCTGGAGATGTGTCCAGGCACGATGGACAGGGGTATCTGGCTGCTTCCTGGCCTCAGCTGTGGATGCTGGAGGAAGGAGGCTCTTGGCTGGAGATGTGTCCAGGCATGATGGACAGGGGGTATCTGGCTGCTCCCTGGCCTCAGCAGTGGAAGATGGAGGGAGGAAACTCTTGGCTGGAGCTATGTCTAGCATGATGGATAAGGGGGTACCTGGTTGCTTCCAGGCCTCAGCTGTGAAAGCTGCAGGAAGGAGGCTCTTGGCTGGAGCTGTGTCTAGGCATGATGGATAGGGAGTACCTGGCTGATTCCTGGCCTCCTTTTGCTGGCTTCCATTTACATCTCCTTGCAACATACATATCACACCCATATGAAACAGGTTTCATACCCGACCACCAGATTTCTTATGACACGGTCTTTAAGACAGATTTCAGCATCAGGGAATGGGCACTCTTACTCCTCAGCTGGCCTTCTGTGGCTGGCATTGAGCCCCCCACTCCCTTCCCGTTGCAGGAAAAGCCCCTCCTGGACCGGCTGGGCCGTTGGTTCCCGTTCCTGCAGCGTTTTCTCCGCCGGCGTTGCATTCTCTGCGGCTTGCCCGAAACCTGCAACTCGGTCCTCTGTGCAACCACCAATTGTGGCACGGTCTACTGCCGGCTGTGCTGGAAAGACATGGGCGAAATCTGCTTTGCATGCGGCCAGGATGACGTGGTCTCCGATGACGGCACCAGCGAGGAGGGGATGGGCTACGCCCACTGAGCGGCCGAGGGGCGGAGCTGCTGTGTTTCCCATGATAAAATTGTTGATTTGGTTCCTTCAAATCTTCTAGTCCTCTTGAATTGCATCATGGGGGGAGGGAAATGTGTGTGTGTGTGGGGACCCTATGATGACCCAAAATGTCCTATCTTCGACATCCTTGCTCAGGTCTTGCAAACTGAGGGCTGTGGCTTCCTTTATTGAGTCCATCCATCTCTTGTTGGGTCTTCCTCTTTTCCTGCTGCCTTCTGCTTTTCCTAGCATGGTGGTCTTTTCCAGTGAGTCTTGTCTTCTCATAATGTGACCAAAGTACGACAGCCTCAGTTTAGTCATTTTAGCTTCTAGGGTCAGTTCAGGCTTGATTTGATCTGTAATCCACTGATTTGTTTTTTTGGCAGTCCACGGTATCTGTAACCCTCTCCTCCAACACCACATTTCAAAGGAATCTACTTTCTTCATTGTCCAGCTTTCACACCCTTACATAGTAATAGGGAATACGATGGCATGACTTAACTTGATCTTGGTGGCCAGTGACACATCCTTACACTTCAGAATCCTTTCTAGCTCTTTCATGGCTGCCCTTCCCAGTCTCAATCTCCTTCCGATATCTTGGCTGCCGTCTCCCTTTTGGTTGATGATGGAGCCAAGGAATAGAAAGTCTTCAACAGTTTCAATTTCCCAAATGTTATTTTTTCTTTATTTTATTTACTTCATTTATACCCTGCCCCCTCCCCATTGGGGGCCTAAAGCAGTTTACATTGTTCTCCTCCCCCCCCTCATTGTATCCTTGCAACAACCCTGTGAGGGAGAAAAGGTTGAGTGTGCAACTTCCCCCAAGGTCATCCCACCACAGCAGGAATTAAAACCCGGCTCTTCCAGATTCTAGTGCAATGCTCTGTCGTCCCATGCAGTTTGGCTGTGGACAGGAATTTGAACTTGTGTTTTCCCATCCAAGATTTTAACTAGAACACCACTCTTTAAAACCCTCAATCCCGAGAGCCTTTTATGGCTTGGCACAAGGTGGATCACCAGATCCCATTGGAATCTTATCTTTTTTCAGAGGCCCTTTTCTGCCTTCTGAAGTTAGACAGGCAACAGCCAGGAGCGGGGCCTGTTCTTTGGTGGCCCCTTGCTTGTGGAATATCCCCCCCCCCCGAGACACTTGCAGAACACCAACTTTGCTTTGAGGCACCGAGTCCAAACAGTGTTATTCTTCTGAGCTCTTAATGGGTGAGGGTCTTTTTAAGGGTTTCTGCTGTTTCGATCGCAGCTGCAGTCGGTGTTTTAAATAGTTGGAATTTTATGGTCATCGCTTGGAATTTTATGGTAATAGGGAAGGTGCTCCAACCCCCTAGTCATTTTGGTTGCTCCCTTCTGTGCTTTTTCCAGCTCTGTGACATCCTTTTGACCAGAATTGCACACAGTACTCCAAAAGAGGCAGCGCCATCGATCTGTACGGGGCATCCTAACATTGGCTGTTTTGTTTTCAATCCTTTTCTTAATAATCCCTTTTAAAAATACAATTGTATTCAGAATACAAATTTTAGCTTTGTGGCACACTTACAAAATGGGCTGCAATCCTACGCAGAATGACATCATTCAAAGTCCATTGGTTTCAATGTGTGTAGACTAGTAATGCTCAAATATCTGCTGGTTTGGCTCGCATCCTGCTTGCTGGTCCCAAGAAAGGCGCTGTTTGGATGCCTCTGAATGAATTTAAATGTTTGCACTTTTTACCGCGGTTTCCCCACATAACTGGACATTCACACTGCCAACGCTGCCAGCCACCACCTCTAATTTTAAAAGGGCACATTATAAAATTGCGAGGGGGAAGGGTGAGACTCTTGAGTTGAGACTTTTTATTTGTCTGTTTTTTAATTTCAAAAGTGTGAGCATGTTTTTCGTTTTTCACTCTGCGTTGAACCAAATACACAAAATCAAACTTTAGTTGTAATTTAAGTCACAGATCGCAATAAAAAGAATATATATATATATATAGTTGAGCAAGTAATTTTCCATTAGCAACTATCAAAGAACAAAGAAACACGTCCCTGTTTCCCTAAATGTAAAAACCTATTCCTAATCTTGAAAAATGTGAGCATCGACCCAAAGTTATTAGGACTACCTTTCCTCTTCCGTGTCTAGGAAAACAGCCTCCTTCGGCCATGTTTTCTCCAGCAAGATTTCTTCACTGCTGTTTTCCCAACTAACCCAGAGAAAGAACGACCTTTTCCATTAATGGGATCTTTAGCATACTGTCTACCTGCTAAAAATTCTGGTATTTTCTGGTTCCAGAAACGTCTGGATCCCGTTGCTTCCACTGACTTATTATTTAGATGTCTCAGTGTGCCTTAGGTGTCTGCCCGCGAACCCAGATAGTAATTTCTTGCAATCTGTGCAGGTGCAAAAAGCAGGTAATGCAACCTAGCCATGTTGGTCATTTAAAGCAGGGGTGGGGAACCTTTTTTTCTGCCAAGGGCCATTTAGATATTTATCACATCATTCGCAGGCCATACAAAATTATCAACTTAAAAATTAGTTTGCTATAGTCTTGGGCGGTCCTAGCAGCTCCATAGCTAATGACTCTTCTTCAAGGGGGAAAAAGGTTCCTTTTCAACTCACATTCGCCTTGAATAGAGGCTATTCCTGTCTGTGGGAGGGGGCAGATCACCAGGCTTAGATCCTTCTGAGCTAGAGATCTGCCAGGACCCACGAAGGGCCAAACCAAATGATTTCGTGGGCCTTAAACGGCCCCCGGGCCTGACGTTCCCCACCCCTGATTTAAAGGATGCCTACAGCTGCACAGGTGTAAAGAGGGGTGGAACTACCAGCAATTTTCCATGCCCTGTACAAATTGGTCAATGTAATGGTGATGACTGAATGACCCCCATTTAATTATTTAACAAATGAATGACTTTCACAATCATCACAATTTAAATGACCATGATCCCAGAGAGTACTACTGCTTCTCCAGGAAAAGTATTTTTATTGTATTTCTTTTATGTATGTTATTTATAGTCTGCCTTTCTCACTTGGCGTCAAGGCGGACTGCCGCAGAGCATGAGGATTTAGCTCTCAGACTGGGCAAAAGCAATCGCATCCCATAACCACTGAGGGGTCAGCCTGGTGCTATGTACCAGGCAAACAATACCAGGAAACATCAAGGTGATCCGATCGGGCTCACCTGTCCTGGAGTTCTAAGAAGGTACCTTTCCCTGGTTGATGGTGGGGTTCTCGACACTATTAAGGGCTATGGTGCTAACATATCTTGGGCCTGAAACCCTAAATGTGCTACAGAAAGGTAGCCAGTTTCACATTGGGAAATTCCTGGAGATTTTGGGAGTGGAGTCTGAGGAAGACAGGGTTTGGGGAGGGGAGGAACCTCAGCAGGGTATCACGCAGGGTTTGGGGAGTTATACAGTTATAGAATATATTCCTTGCCGTACCTATGTAATGTAGTACTTTATTCTGTAAGTCTTTACCTGATGAATTAACTACCTGATAATATTTCAACTTGTTTTCTTTAACTGTATGAAATTTCTCTATATTTCATGTTGAATTTATGCGATATTGGACTTTGTAATTTGGAGAAATTAACTGTAATTTGGAGTAATTAACAAAGAAGTTGTATAATTGACTAAGAAATACTATGTATGTACATTTACAAACTATGTTGAACATTGAAAATTGGTCAACTATGACAACACTATTTTTGAACAATGTATACTAGTAAAATTGGATTTATATTAGCAATAATTTTGTACAGTCTATAGGTTTCTATCTATGATTATATACTCCTTTGAAATGTGGTGTTGAAGGAGAGTGTTACGGATATCCTGGACTGCCAAAAAAACAAATTAGTGGGTTCTAGATCAAGCCTGACTAAATTGAAGCTATCATACGTTGGTCACATTATGAGAAGACAAAAGAGTCACTGGAAAAGACAATCATATTAGGAAAAGTTGAAGTCAGCAGGAAAAGAGGAAGGCCCAACAAGAGATGGGTTGACTCTGTAAAGCACTGGTTCCCAACCAGGGGTCCATGGACCCCCAGGGGTCCCCGAGAACTCAATTAAGGTCCGCGAAACAAAGTTATAAACCCATAATAAATTAATATTTTCAATTAAAAGTTCTCTATTATAAAAATATATATTCAAATATTATTCTAAGTTTAATGTTTAACTAACAGTTATGATTAAAGTTTATTTTTAAATTCTCGGAATTTTTATTTTGAACCTTGGGGTCCCTGCACCGAACAAAAAAGTCCTAGTGGTCCCTGGTCAAAAAAAGGCTGGGAACCACTGCTGTAAAGGAAGCCACGGCCCTCAATTTGCAAGGCTGTTAAGGCTAGGGCGTTTTGAAGGACATTGATTTATAGGGTTGCTGTGAGTTGGAAGTGATTTGATGGCACTTAACACACACACATGATTATATACAGATATATTATAGGTACTACTTTCTATTTTTATACCACCTGGAAGTTGGCATCTTGGGCTAAGCGAGATTTCAAAAATTGCAGGTGCAGAAGGAAGAAGAGTTGGTTTTTATATACCGACTTTCTCTACCACTGAAGGAAGAATCAAACCAGCTTACACTCACCTTTCCTTCCCCTCCCCACAACAGACACCCTGTGAGGCAGGCGAGGCTGAGAGACTGTGACTAGCCCAAGGTCACCCAGCTGGCTTCAGGTGGAGGAGCGGGGAAACCAACCCAGTTCACTAGATGAGCCTCCGCCGCTCATGTGGCGGAGAGGGGAATCAAACCTGGTTCTCCAGCGCAGAGTCCACTGCTCCAAACCCCCTGCTCTTAACCACTACCTCACACTGGGGTGGGGCTTAGCAGGCTCATGGGTGGAGCGGGGCCAAATCTCTGGTCTGACCGGTTTACTAAAGGAGCAGGTAAAAGGGCGCCTGACTTCAGACTGGCGCTCCTGAATACTTTTAATTCCCCCCCCCCAAAAAAAAGGTAATTCACAGTGGGTAGACGTTAGTCTGTCTGCAGTAGTAGAAAAGGACAAGAGTCCAGTAGCCCCTTAAAGACTAACAAGAATATTTTCTGGCAGGGTATGAGCTTTCGTGAGCCACAGCTCACTTCTTCAGATCCCCGGTTCAATCCCCGACATCCCCAGTTAAAGGGACTAGGCAAATATTCTTGTTAGTCTTTAAGGTGCTACTGGACTCTTGCCCTTTTCTACTACTGGGAACTGAAGAAGTGAGCTGTGGCTCACGAAAGCTCATACCCTACCAGAAAATATTCAATATAGTAAACTCAACTGTATTTATGAGTATAATTCACAGTGGGTAGCCGTGTTAGGCTGTCTGCAGTAGTAGACAAGAGCAAGAGTCCAGTAGCACCTTAAAGACTCACAAAAATATTTTCTGGCCGGGTATGAGCTTTCGTGAGCCACAGCTCACTTCTTCAGATCTCCGGTTCAATCCCTGACATCCTCAGTTAAAGGGACTAGGCAAGGATCTGAAGAAGTGAGCTGCGGCTCACGAAAGCTCATACCCTACTAGAAAATATTCTTGTGAGTCTTTAAGGTGCTACTGGACTCTCACCCTTTTCTACTACTGGTATCTGAAGAAGTGAGCTGTGGCTCACGAAAGCTCACACCCTGCCAGAAAATATTCTTGTGAGTCTTTAAGGTGCTACTGGACTCTTGCCCTTTTCTACTACTGCAGATCTGAAGAAGTGAGCTGTGGCTCACGAAAGCTCACACCCTGCCAGAAAATATTCTTGTGAGTCTTTCAGGTGCTCCTGGACTCTTGCCCTTTTCTACTACTGGTATCTGAAGAAGTGAGCTGTGGCTCACGAAAGCTCACACCCTGCCAGAAAATATTCTTGTTAATCTTTAAGGTGCTACTGGACTCTTGCCCTTTTCTACTACTGCAGATCTGAAGAGGTGAGCTGCGGCTCACGAAAGCTCACACCCTGCCAGAAAATATTCTTGTGAGTCTTTAAGGTGCTACTGGACTCTTTGCCCTTTTCTACAAAAAAAATGTGGTTTTTTTTGTGTGTGTGTTTTTTTTGCAAGCGGCCGAGCCTCAATTCCAGGCCATCTCTCCCCCCGCCCCGGGAAATCCCGTCTCCCCCCCCCCCCCGCTGACCCGCGCGCTTCGGAAGCGACTCGGGTTGGGTTGCGCTTCTTCGCCGGGTGGGAGCGGAGCGCGGCGGCTCGTGGGGCCGGGACTTGGCCGGGCTCCGGCGGGGGGGAGGCGGCGGCCGGGGCAGGAAGTGCCGGTTCCCGGGCGCGCCCCGGAGGCGGCGGCTGCGCTGCGCTGCGAGGCGGTCCGGAGGGCGGGCGGAGGCGGCGGCTGCTGGGGCCGCCTCCTGGCCGGGGCTCGGGGAGGGACTGAGCCCCAGCCGCCGCCGCTAGTGCTGCTGCTGCTGCTCCTCGGCCGCCAGGCTGCTGCGGCTGCTGCGGCTGCTGCGGCTCGTCGGCCGACTGGGGCGTCCCCGCAGCGGGCGGACGGGGCGGCCAGGCCGGGCGCGGCGCGGCGCGCGAGGGATGCGGCTGCTGTGCTGGCTGGGCGTGCTGCTGGCGTGCTGCGGGGGGCAGGAGGAGGAGGAGGAGCGCGGGAGGGGCCGCGGGGCCCCCGCCGAGGGTGAGTCCCGACGCCGGGCCCGCCTTGGGTTCACGCGTGACGTCGGGGGAGGTGTGCACGGGCGTGTTTGCCCCTGTCCGGACGGAGACGCGGGTCCGGCTTGGGTTCGCACGTGACGTCGGGGAAGGTGTACGCAGACGTGTTTGCCCCTGTTCGGACGGAGACGCGGGTCCGGCTTGGGTTCACACGTGACGTCGGGGGAGGTGTGCACGGGCGTGTTTGCCCCTGTTCGGACGGAGACGCGGGTCCGGCTTGGGTTCGCACGTGACGTCGGGGGAGGTGTACACGGGCGTGTTTGCCCCTGTCCGGACGGAGACGCGGGTCCGGCTTGGGTTCGCACGTGACGTCGGGGGAGGTGTAGGCAGGCGTGTTTTCCCCTGTTCGGACGGAGACCCACGTTACGTCGGGGGAGGTGTACGCAGACGTGTTTTCCCCTGTTTGGGGAGACGCGGGTCCGGCTTGGGTTCGCACGTGACGTCGGGGGAGGTGTGCGCGGGCGTGTTTGCCCCTGTCCGGACGGAGACGCGGGTCCGGCTTGGGTTCGCACGTGACGTCGGGGGAGGTGTAGGCAGGCGTGTTTTCCCCTGTTCGGACGGAGACCCACGTTACGTCGAGGGAGGTGTACGCAGACGTGTTTTCCCCTGTTTGGGGAGACGCGGGTCCGGCTTCGGTTCGCACGTGACGTCGGGGAAGGTGTACGCAGACGTGTTTGCCCCTGTTCGGACGGAGACGCGGGTCCGGCTTGGGTTCACATGTTACGTCGGGGGAGGTGTGCACGGGCGTGTTTTTCCCTGTTCAGACAGAGACGCGGGTCCGGCTTGGGTTCACACGTGACGTCGGGGGAGGTGTAGGCAGGCGTGTTTGCCCCTGTTCGGACAGAGACCCACGTTACGTCGGGGGAGGTGTACGCAGACGTGTTTTCTCCTGTTTGGAGACGCGGGTCCAGCTTGGGTTCACACGTGACGTCCGGGGAGGTGTACACGGGCGTGTTTGCCCCTGTTCAGACAGAGACGCGGGTCCGCCTTGGGTTCACACGTGACGTCGGGGGAGGTGTAGACAGGCGTATTTTTCCCTGTTTGGAGAGACTCAGGTCCGCTTTGGGTTCGCACGTTACGTCGGGGGAGGTGTGCACGGGCGTGTTTGCCCCTGTCAGGAGAGAGACACGGGTCCGCCTTGGGTTCACACGTTACGTCCGGGGAGGTGTACACGGGCGTGTTTGCCCCTGTTCGGACAGAGACGCGGGTCCGGCTTGGGTTCGCACATTACATCGGGGGAGGTGTACTCAGAGGTGTTTTTCCCTATTGGGAGCGAGACGCGAGCCTGCCTTGGGTTCACAGGTTACATGGGAGGTGCACACAGATAAGGCTTGGGAACAGGTGCGTTTGTCTATGGACCCTTTCGACGAGGAGCTCTGCATGGCATACACATCTCCCTCCCCTCCCCTGGCTGCTTTATCCTCACAACAGCCCTGTGAGGTAGGTTAGGTTGGACCAAGGTCACCCAGAGAAGTTCATGACTATGGATTTGAACTCGGATCTCCCAGGGTTTATTGCTGTAACCGCCACACCAGGGTGCCTTACAGAATTGAGTGAAGTGGACGTTCACAAGGCAACGGAAAAGCTGATCGGTGTGATGTCAGAAAAGATGAATGTGCCGCTGAGAAGGTGCAGAGTGCATTTCTTTTGCCCCTGAGTAACTGCAGAGAGTGTCTGCCTAACAATTTTCCGCGTGGTTTCTGGGTGCGGGGTGGGTGGGGGGGATCTTTGCCAGTGGATCCCAGCAGATGTAAACACCTTCTCCCGCCCCCATAGGAAGTCCTGAATTTCCTCCGGCCAATCAGAAGCCCAGAATGTTTCCTGGGCGGTCAGTCCCCTGGAAATCAACAGGCCGGCGAGGGGACGTGCCAGGGATTGCAGCTTTTGGGTGTTCGCCTGATTCATAACGTCATGCATGAATGCTGCAAACCAGGGTTTGAAAAATGCATCCATTCCTCTCGACAGCTGGCCGGAACGGCCTGCCATTCAGGACCGGGGCCAGAATGCCCAGGCCCTTCCGTTTGAGCGGGGCAAGGGTTCACCTTCCCGCATCATAGCCCTGATGCCAACCTCTCCTCCCCGTGCTCTTTGAGATTCAGCTCAGCAAGGGAAGATGTAATCGCAGATCTTTCATTTAGGGTGGGGCCGTGGCTCACTGACAGAGCATCTGCTTGGCATGCAGAAGGCCCCAGGTTCAATCCCCAGCATCTCCAGTTAAAAGGATCGGGTGGTAGGTGATGTCTGTGACCCTGGAGAGTGGCTGCCAGTCAGAGTAGACAATATTGACCATGATGGACCGTCGATCTGATTCAGTATAAGGCAGCTGCCCGGGGCGCGTGAAGCCTGCTGTTATAAATCCAGTTATGCCACTGTATATCTGGAAGAGCCCCGATTCCCTCTCTTGCATGGGGTCAGACGTTTGGGGAGGGCTGTGGCTCAGTGGTAGAGCATCTGCTTGGCATGCAGAAGGTCCCAGGTTCAATTCCCGGCATCTCCAGTTAAAGGGACCAGGCAAGTAGGTGATGTGAAAGACCTGTTCCTGAGACCCTGGAGAGCCATGGGGAGGGGCTGTGGCTCAGTGGTAGAGCATCTGCTTGGCATGCAGAAGGTCCCAGGTTCAATCCCCGACATCCCCAGTTAAAGGGTTAAAGACCTCAGCTTGAGACCCTGGAAAGCCGCTACCGGTCTGAGTAGAAAATACTGACCAAGGGTCTGATTCAGTATAAGGCAGCTTCATGGGTATTATTTTTTGGGGGGTTAATTACCCCAATTTTGGGGGGCGGGGTTGTGGCTCAGTGGTAGAGCCTCTGCTTGGCAGGCAGAAGGTCCCAGGGTTTGATCCCCGCCATCCCCAGTTAAAGGGACCAGGCAGGTAGGTGATGTGAAAGACCTCTGCCTGAGACCCTGGAGAGCCTCTGCCGGTCTGAGTAGACAATACTGGTTTTGATGGACTGAGGGTCTGATTCAGTATAAGGCAGCCTAATGCGTTCAGTGTGTTCAACCCATCCTTACCTAATGCTGCAACCTTAGTGTAAATTGACCTCCCCCAAGTTGCTGTGTTGGACCCAATTCCACCTCGGGAGCTCCAATCTCGATGCCCCAATTCCGTGTATAATTTGGCCCTTGGTGGCGATATATTAGTTCCCACGGAAAACTGTCCGGCGTGGACGTCAAACGTCTTTTGGAGATGGCAGTAAGGTTGCATCCTTGTCTGCAACCCCCGCCTCCCGGTCAAGACTTTCCAAACTTGGATCGCTTCCTCTCTTGGGGCTGCTTCGCAGCGTCTGTGACTCAAGGAGGGCCTTGCATGCTTTACATCGGAAAGGGCTTCGCTGACGCAAGACCCCAAACATGCCTGCCCACCTGTGCCGGCCAGCCATTGTATTCAAAGCCGCCCTGAGTCGTCTGTAAAGCCCCCGCCGTTGAAGCCGGTCAGCCTTTTAAGCATCACTTCAATCACGGCTCTTCGGCGGAAAAAGCAACGTACAATGGAATGTCCTTCCGTCTGGGTGCTAAAACTGTAAAGAAGAGGCCTGCAGGATTGGGCCAGAGAGGAAGTCCACGGCCGGGTCAAGAAGACCACAGGCCTTCTTCCATGGATGGCCTCCCAGAAAGAAGAAGAACTTGTTTTTATATGCTGACTTTCTCTACTGCTTTAGGGAGAATCAAACCGACTTACAATCATCTTCCCTCCCCCTCCCCACAGCAGACACCCTGTGAGGTAGGTGGGGCTGAGAGAGCTCGGAGAGAGCTGTGACTAGCTCAAGGTCACCCAGTTGGCTTCATGTGGAGGAGTGGGGAAACCAACCCAGTTCACCAGATTAAAGTCCACCGCTCCAGCCCACAGCTCTTAACCTCTACACCACGCTGGTGTAGCAGCAGCATCCAGGGGTAGACTGCTTCTGAACATGGAGGTTCCATGTCGTCATGAGATTCACAAATGGTTGCAATTTTGGACTAATTGGCCTAGAATAACTGGGAGACCCCCCACCCACCCGATACCCATTAAAGCCAGAACTCTGCATGTGCCAAAAAAGGCATTTTCTGTCCTTTTGCCTCACCGGAAAAGCCAGAATGGGTGTCGTCGCCCAAGAACATTGCCGAATCAGACCAAAGGCCCTTCTAGTCCAGAATCTTTATCCGACAGCAGCTGGCCAGATGCTTCTGGGAAGCCCACGAGGCAGCAGCCTCCCCCCCCCCATACTATCTTAGCATCTGCTACTTAGAGGTACACTGCCTCTGAACAAGGAGGTTCTGTTCACCTCTGTCAGCCGTTGGGAAGCCCCTCTTCCTCTGCGATCTTGTCTGATTTATTGTTATGATAGCTGCCTAAGCTGAGGGCCAGCTCCGCACCCTTGTGGCAGTGAATTCCGTAGGCTAATTCGGGACCCAAATTCAAAATGCGTAATGAATGAGAAACGTTCGTCTCCTGTGCGCACAGGTGGGGAATTGTCCGTGTGTGCCCTGCGCAGATCCCTGGTAGGGAAACGTTGCAGGAAGCGCGCGGCCCCTTCAGACCAAGACAGCGTTTCTGGATCGCTTTGTCATAGGCCGTCCACATAGGACTCTCCCTCCATAGCGCAGTAGGGTACCGTTATGTCCATTTTGCTCACTGGGGAACTGAGACTCCCATGATGCGCAATTTATGAGAGTCACAATTTATGGAGAAGGCCATCGGCTTCAGCATCTTTAAAAGGAAGCTGAACGAAGTCTCAGTGGCGGAGAGGCCCACAGGCAGAGACGATGCTGGGGGTCTTGAACTCAAGAAGCTGCCTTATATTGAATCTGACCCTCGGTCCATCAAGGTCAGTATGGTCTACTCAGACCGTCAGCGGCTCTCCAGGGTCTCAGCCAGAGGTCTTCCACATCACCTGCTGCCTGGTCCTAAGCCAGCGTGGTGTAGTGGTTAAGAGCGATGGTTTGGAGCGGTGGACTCTGATCCTGAGAACCGGGTTTGATTCCCCCCTCCTCCACATGAGCGGCGGAGGCTAATCTGGTGAACTGGGTTTGTTTCCCCACTCCTCCGCATGAAACCCGTCCTCCACATGACGCCAGCTGGGTGACCTTGGGCTAGTCACAACTCTCTTAGAGCTCTCTCAGCCCCACCAACCTCACAGGGTGTCTGTTGTGGGGAGGGGAAGGAAAGGCGGTGGTAAGCCGGTTTGATTCTTCCTTAAGTGGTAGAGAAAGTCGGCATGTAAAAACCAACTATTCTCCTTCTCCTTCTTTTCCTCCTTCTCCCCAGCTGGAGGTGCCGGGGATTGAACCTGGGACCTTCTGCATGCAAAGAAGATGCTCTACCGCTGTGGGAAGCCACGTGCCTCTGGACCTAGGCAGTCAAAAGACCTCTGCCTGAGATCCTGGAGAGTTGCTTGCCAGTCTTAGACATTACTGACCTTGGTCTGACTCTGCAGGCCTTCTGACATTCTAAAAGAAGGGTTAATTCGCAGCCAGGAAAGGGATTTGCACCTGGGGCGAATACTGGCATTAATATAAGAGGATTAGCAGGGGCTCCTTCTTCACTTCCAGTGGTAACCTGGGTTCCTCCCGGCTTCCCAGTTGAAATGACAGGAAAGAGTGGCTCAGCTCTCCGTTAATCTCCTTCCCCGATTCAGACAGGCTGCCTGGTTTAAATGATTTTTTTTTGCTTCAGAAAGCGCTGTACATCTGTTTGTTTGTTTTTAAAAATACTTAGAAGCTTGCCTTTCTTCCAAATGTCGAAACGCAAAGGGAGATCCTTTTTCCGCACTGTATTTTAAAAGCATTTGAAAGCCGTTGCCGAGCTGCTTTGAAGACGGGAGGCTGTCTGTCTCTGTGGGTTTGTGGTGGCACAGGTGCTAGCCAGTTGGCGCCATGTATTATAGCCTGCTTTGGCTGCAAAGAGGCAGAGTTCTTCTTTTCCATAACTCAGCCCTGCAGAGGAGAGGTATGTTTGGACTGAATGGGGTGGAGGATGCTTGCAAATTCCCCCCCCCCTTTCTCCTTACTATTTCTGTTCTTGAAGCCGTCTTTCTGACCCACATCTCACTCTCTATGGCCTGGTCTGAACTGTTTCTTCCGTCTAGTGTGGTGCTTGTCAGGCTGAGTCCAGGAAACCGAGTTGAATATAAGAACATCAGAAAGGCCCTGCTGGATCAGACCAAGGCCCATCAAGTCCTGCAGTCTGTTCACACAGTGGCCAACCAGGTGCCTCTGGGAAGCCCCCAAGCAAGACGACTGCAGCAGTATTATTCTGCCTGTGCTCCACAGCACCTAATATAACAGGTCTGCTCCTCAAATCCTGGAGAGTATAGGTATGCATCAAGACTAGCATCCATATTGACTAGTATCCATGGATAGCCCTCTCCTCTGTAAGAATATAAGAAAGGCCAGGCTGGATCAGACCCAGGCCCATCGAGTCCAGCAGTCTGTTCACACTGTGGCCAACCAGGGGCCTCTAGGAAGCCCACAAACAAGAAGACTGCAGCAGCATTATCCTGGTTATGTTCCACAGCACCTAATATAATAGGCATGCTCCTCTAACCCTGGAGAGAATAGGGATGCATCATAGAGCATAAGAAAATCCCTGCTGGATCAGACTAAGGCCCATCGAGTCCAGCAGTCTGTTCACACTGTGGCCAACCAGGGGCCTCTAGGAAGCCCACAAACAATTATCCTGCCTGTGTTCCCCAGCACCTAACATAATAGGCCTGCTCCTCTCTGATCCTGGGGAGAATAGGCATGCATCATGACTAGCATCCATTTTAACTAGTAGCCATGGATAGCCCTCTCCTTTATGAACATGTCCACTCCCCTCTTAAAGCCCTTCAAGTTGGCAGCCATCCCCACATCCTGGGGCAGGGAGTTCTGCAATTTAACTCTGCGTTGTGTGAAGAAATGCCTCCTTTCATCTGTTTTGAATCCCTCACCCTCCAGCTTCAGCAGATGACTCCCACGTTCTAGTACAGTGGTTCCCAACCTTTTTTTGGCCAGGGACCACTAGGACCTTTTTGTTCGGTGCAGGGACCCCAAGGTTCAAAATAAAAATTCCGAGCATTTGAAAATAAACTTTAATCATAACGGTTCGTTAAACATTAAACTCAGAATAATATCTGAATATATATTTTTATAGTAGAGAACTTTTAATTGAAAATATTAATTTATTATGGGTTTATAACTCCGTTTCACGGACCTTAATTTAGTTCTCGCGGACCCCTGGGGGTCCGTGGACCCCCGGTTGGGAACCAGTGTTCTAGTATAATGAGAGAGGGAGAAAAGCTTCTCCCTGTCCACTCTCTCCATTCCATGCATAATTTTATAGACCTCTATCATGTCTCCCCTTAACAGCCTTCTTTCCAAGCTAAACAGCCCTAAGCGTTTTAACCGCTCCTCATAGGACAGTTGCTCTAGTCATTTTGGTTGCTCTTTTCTGCACCTTCTCAAGCTCTGCAATATCCATTTTTAGGTGTGGTGCCCAGAACTGTACCCAGTATTCCAAGTGTGGTCTCACCATAGATTTGTGCCAGGGCAGTATGATAGTAGCGGTTTTATTCTCTATTCCTCGTCTAATTATGGCCAGCATGGAATTTGCCTTTTTCACAGCAGCCGTACATTAGGTTGTATGTACTCCAGATAACTCCCAGAATCCTCTGCAACAGGCAAACCAGCCAGCGCAGAACCTTATGCATCAGATAGGGTCTTAGAAATTTTGAATGGGCTCAGGTAGGCGGCTGGGATTCCGGATCATGTCCTGAGGAGGGCGACAAAGATGGGGAGGGGTGCCGAGTTGTTTTCTGTTGCCCCAGAAGGTCGGACCAAACCAACAGGTTGAAATTAAATCAAAAGAGTTTCCACCTAGACATTAGGAAGAATTTTCTAACAGGGGTTCCTCAGTGGAACAGGCTTCCTCGGGAGGTGGTGGGCTCTCCTTCCCTGGAGGTTTTGAAGCAGAGGCTAGATGGCCATCTGTCAGCAATGCTGATTCTGTGACCTTAGGCAGATCATGAGAGGGAGGGCACCTTGGCCATCTTCTGGGCATGGAATAGGGGTCGCTGGGTGTGTGTGTGTGTGAAATTCCTGCGTTTTGCAGGGGGTTGGACTAGATGACCCTGGTGGTCCCTTCCAACTCTATGCTTCTGTGATTCTATTCTATGATTCCTGTTTTAAACTTTGTTAGAGATGTGGCTAATTGGAGTGGGCATGGGGCCAGCAGCAATGTATTTATGGGCCAACTCCCACCCTCCAAAACCTTCCCCAAATCAAGTACTGGGATAATCCTAACTCTGTGCCAGTAAAAGCCAGGCATTGAAATACTGTGTCCCCTTGAAATCCTGTGCTTTTCTTCTCTCTGTGAGATTTCCCCAGGTGTGGCTCATGCGCTTTCGAGTCTATTGCTCGTGGCCCATAATGGCTCGAAACCACTTTTTTTTTAAGCCACAAGATGTCAGTCTGAGTCGTGCCTCAGTGGCAAATTCAACACCGGCAGGGAAATCCAAGGACAGACGAAATACCAAACATTCTAGCCCTTAAGAGGAGTTAGCGAAATCTATTTAGCAGTTAACAGACGCTTGCTTTTTGCCTTACAAAAAAAATGAAACATCTCAGGAATCGGAATGGTGTTCTCAGTGCCAAATTCCACATGTGCAAAAGAAAAGAAAACTCCCCATAGAATCATAGCGTTGGAAGGGACCACCAGGGTCATCTAGTCCAACCCCCTGCACAATGCAGGAAGCACAATGCAGGAAATTCACAACTACCTCCCCCCCCCACCCCCAGTGACCCCTACTCCATGCCCAGAAGATGGCAACGAAAACCCTCCAGGATTCCTGGCCAATCTGGCCTGGAGGGAAATCCTTTCCTGACCCCAAAGTGGCGATTGGAATTACCCTGGGCATGTAAGAAAGGGCCATGATAGCTGAGGCAACCCTTCTTGCCCTCCCTCTCATGATCTGACTTTCACAGAATCAACATTGCTGACAGTTGTCCATCTCTGTGTGTGTGTGTTAAGTGCCGTCAAGTCGCTTCCGATTCATGGCAACCCTATGAATCAAAGTTCTCCAAAATGTCCTATCTTTGACAGCCTTGCTCAAGTCTTGCAAATTGAGGGCCGTGGCTCCCTTTATAGACTCGATCCATCTCTTGTTGTGTCTTCCTCTTTTCCTGCTGCCCTCAACTTTTCCTAGCATGACTGTCTTTTCCAGTGACTCTTGCCTTCTCATAATGCGACCAAAATACGATAGCCTCAGTTTAGTCATTTTAGCTTCTAGGTCAGTCCATCCAGCCTCTGCTTTAAACCCCCCACAGAGGTTTTCACTCCAACATAATAAATCCCCAGACTGCTAGCCTTTCGGGTGGGGAATCCATATGCAAAGATGACGCTTTCTTTTTTTGGCTTGTGTTTGGTTGCAGACGGCCGGGTCTGGCAGCCGTGGGATGAGCTGGCCTGCCACTGGCCCATCGCACTGAAGATCCGGCAGGGCAACCGGACTCTCAGCTTGGAGGAAGCGGCCCTGGTAAGACCCTCTTTCTGCATCTCCATTCGGCACCGTCGTCCGTCTGCCGCTGATTCTGCTGGTTTTTCCTCTGCTGATTCTCGGGTGGCCTTGTGGCTCAGCTGTAGAGCACTCGCTTGGCATGCGGAAGGTCCCTGGTTCGATCCCCGACGCTGCCGGCTAAACGGAAAATTGCCTTCCTTTGCTCCTTTTCTTTGCCGAGGACCCGGGAGAGCCGCTGCCAGTCACAGTACACAGTATAAGTTGGTCTGACCCAGTGTAAGGCAACTTCATACGCGTGTCGGCTAGCAGTGGGTGCAGAGGAGAGTGACGAGGATGATCAGGGGCCTGGAGACCAAGCCCTGCGAGGAAAGGCTGAGGGAGTTGGGAATGTTCAGGCTGGAGAAGAGGAGGTGAGGGGGGACAGGATTGCCCACCAAGGGAGAGTTTAGCATGATTAAGGGTCTATGAAATGGCCTTATACACAGGCAGGGTTGCAAACCTCCAGGTGGTGGCTGGCGATCTCCTGCTATTACAACTGATCTCCAGCCGATAGAGATCAGTTCACCTGGAGACAACGGCCGCTTTGGCAATTTGACTGTATGGCATTGAAGTCCCTCCCCTACCCAAACCCCACCAACCTCAGACTCCACCCCCAAAGTCTCCAGGTGTTTCCCGACCTGGCGCTGGCAACCTTACTTATCCTAACCCTCTCGTGGGAAGGGACAGACCGGAAGAGCTGGCTCAATGAATGTATCTGCCTCACAGACTCATACATGTTGTCGTACCAGGTCTTGATTCTCAAACCCCAGAGTTGAAGGCAACTAGGATGAACAGGGGCCTGGAGACCAAGCCCTACAAGGACAGGTTGAGGGAGTTGGGAATGTTGAGTCTGGAGAAGAGGAGGTTGAGGGGGGACAGGATTGCTCTCTTGAAGTATTTGAAGGGCTGTCACTTAGAGGAGGGCAGGGAGCTGTTTCTGTGGGCAGCAAAAGACAGGACTCGCAATAATGGGTTTAAATTGCGAGCGGAAAGGTACCGGCTGGATATTAGGGGAAATTTTTTTACAGTATGGGTTGAGCAGTGGAATCAGCTTCCTAAGGAGGTGGTGAGCTCCCCCTCGCTGGCAGTCTTTAAGCAGAGGCTGGACAAACACTAGTCAGGGATGCTCGAGGCTGATCCTGCATTGAGCAGGGGGTCTGTGTGGCCCCTTCCAACTTTAGGATTCTATCCACATTGAGTTCCCAACATTTCCAGTTGAAGGAGGCCCCCATAATTACATAAGAACATAAGAAAGGCCCTACTGGATCAGACCCAGGCCCATCAAGTCCAGCCGTCTGTTCACACAGTGGCCAGCCAGGTGCCTCTAGGAAGCCCACAAACAAGACGACTGCAGCAGCAATATCCTGCCTGTGCTCCTCAGCCCCTAATATAATAGGCACACTCCTCTGATCCTGGAAAGAACAAGTATGCATCATGTCTAGCATCCATTTTGACTAGTAGCCATGGATACTCCTCTCCTCCATGAACATGTCCACATCCTGGGTCAGGGAGTTCCACAATTTAACTAAGCGTTGCGTGAAGAAATACTTCCTTTTATCAGATAGCCCCCAGATAGAAAGTGCCAGCAAAGATCGCAGCTTGAAACTTTGGAGAGCTGCCTCCGCACAGAGTAGACGATTCTGACCTTGCTGGGCCAGTGATTTGTCTTGGTATGAAGCAGCTTCCTGTATATGGCAGCTGGTGCATATGTTTGATTTAAGGTGGGGCCGTGGCTCAGCGGCAAGGCCTCTGCTTGGCATACAGAAGGTCTCAGGTTCAGTCCCCCGGCATCTCCAGTTAAAAAGACCAGGCGGTGGGTGATGTGAAAGATCTCTGCCTGAGTGTGGTGGGGCATCTGCTCGGCATGCAGAAGGTCCCCAGTTCAATCCCCGGCATGCCCAGTTAAAAGAATCTGGTACAAAATGATCCAGAAGACCTCTGCCCAAGACCCTCGAGAGCTGCTGCCAATCTGAGTAGTCAATACTGAACAGAGGAACCACTAAGTCAGGAAGTCCTTCCTAATGTTTAGCCGAAAACATTAATGTTTCTGGCTGAACATTAGGAAGGACTTCCTGACAGTTAGAGTGGTTCCTCAGTGGAACAGGCTTCTTCGGGAGGTGGTGAGCTCTCTTTCCCTGGAGGTTTTTAAGAAGAAGCTAGATGGCCATCTGCCAGCAATGCTGATTCTGTGACCTTAGGCAGATGATGAGAGGAAGGGCAGGAAGGGTTGCGTCAGTGTTTGGCTGTCGTGGCCCTTCCTTACATGCCCAGGGAAATGCCGATCACCACTTCGGGGTCAGGAAACAACTTTCCTCCTGGTCAGAATGGCCAGGGATCCTGGAGGATTTTTTTCTGGCCATTTTCTGGGCATGGAGCAGGGGTCACTGGGGGGTGTCGGGGGGAGGTAGTTGTGAATTTCCTGCATTGTGCAGGGGGTTGGACTAGATGACCCTGGTTGTCCCTTCCAACTCTGTGATACTCTGATTCTAGTAGACCAGTGGACTCTTTGTTCTTTTGGTGGTTACGTTTTTCACCGCCCTTCCTCCAACATCTCCTCTCCTCGCTTTGGTTTTTTGGACGACCTAGCAAGGTAGACGTGGCTGAGAGAGAATGAGTGGCCTGAGGTCGCCCAGTAAGTTTCATGGCAGGCAGGGATTTGAACCCCCCCCAAAAGGGGGGGAACTTAACCCTAAAAAAACAGAATTAAGTACCCAAAAGGTCAAGAAAAAAGAAAGAAACATACTAGGCCAAAAGTTGTACAATTAAAAGCTGAGCCGTTAAAAGGCTATGTCAGTGCACAATGTCTATATAAATTTATTACAGCTTAAAATCTAATCACACATATGACACAGCCCTGCAAAATCCTTCCAAATAAATGTGCTCATGTAACACAATTAGACATAGAATCATACAATCCAGATTTTAAGACTACTTTGTGACTGTGAGAGGTTGACGTTTTATTTATTGCTGTATTTTTCATTTGTAATGAAGCCTTTGAAATATGGTGTTGGAGGAGAGGGTTACGGATACCGTGGACTGCCAAAAAAACAAATCAGTGGGTTCTAGATCAAATCTAGCCTGAACTGACCCTTGAAGCTAAAATGACTAAACTGAGGCTGTCGTATTTTGGTCACGTTATGAGAAGGCAAGAGTCACTGGAAAGACAGTCATGCTAGGAAAAGTTGAGGGCAGCAGGAAAAGAGGAAGACCCAACAAGAGATGGACTGACTCAATAAAGGAAGCCACGGTCCTCAATCTGCAAGACCTGAGCAAGGCTGTCAAAGGTAGGACATTTTGGAGGACATTGATTCATAGGGTCCCCATGAGTTGAAGCGACTTGACGGCACTTAACACAACACATACCGTATGTGTTATATGTGTGATTAGATTTTAACCTGTAATAAATTTATATAGACATTGTGCACTGACATAACCTTTTACTCGTTCAACTTTTAATTGTATAACTTCTGACCTTGGTCTGTTGCTTTCTTTTTTCTTGACCTTTTGGGTACTTAAGGCAGGGATTTGAACCTGGGTCTTCTGAGTCCTAGTCCAATACTCTGACCACTATGCCACGCTGGCTGGCTGGTCTAGAGGGGTGTAAGGCAGATTAATCATCCGTTTTCCTAACTAGCATTTGCTGCTTGCAAATTCTTCTCTCGTGGATGGGGACGGGATTTTTGTGGATTAGTAGGGCAAGGGCTGGGGAGGCATTAATATTTTAAAGAAATAGAACCCGCAGGGGAAAAAACTGAGATGCTTGGGAACGGGAGCCACGCAGCTGCTGTGTGTAACCTTGAGATGAGCCGGCTTGAATGAGCTCATCTCCTCCTGCCCCCCCCTTCACCCGCCGTGTGCCCAGCCCACGGATGTAGGGAGTCTCCCAGGCATTTCCTTCTATTACTGTGGGGCAGGAAACGCCGGGTGGGGCGGAGTGAGGAAGGGGAGAGAAGCAGACACCTCTGTGTGGCTGCTTTGCACCCTGCGGGTCGATGAGCTAATCTGGGAGAGGCTTTTCCTGCCGGCCGGGGGGCGAAAAAACCCCTCCCTGCCCTCGAGGCAACCCTGCTGCGTGGCACGCTTTTGGGCGCGGCCTGGACCGAAGTCACAAGTGCATGCTCAGCAGGGAGCGGAGGGGGGACGGGGGTCCCTGCTGGTCTAGGGTGGCCAACCTCCAGGTAATAGCTAGAGATCTCTCGGTGTTACAACGGATCTCCAGCTGATAGAAATCAGTTCACCTGGAGAAAATGGCTGCTTTGGCATTTGGACTCTATGGCATTGAAGTCCCTCCCCTCTCCAAACCCTGCCCTCCTCAGGCGCCACCCAAAATACCTCCCGCTGGTGGCAAAGAGGGACCTGGCAACTCTACTGCTGGTCCCCTCCCAAGCCCGGGTGAGCTTTCTGGAACCACTAGCTCAGTGATTCCCAACGTGGGCAGTACCACCCCCTGGGGTCGGTGGGATTACCTGGGGGGCATTAAGAGGCAAGGGGGCAGGGGGGGACACTAGATGTGGGCCCCTTCAACTGTGTTGTTCACTAATTTGCAATAGATCAAGCTGCGGCACCATGCTGGCAAATTGGGTGGAAACTATCAGAATTTTTTCCCAGACCATGAAGAGCTGGTACCACTGGATCAAGTTCCATCAGTTTTGTTGAATAAATCTCAGCTAAAAAGTTTTAATTGATTTTGAATAGATATGTAATTAATTGTTACTGTTCTGAAATTTTATTGTTATTATCTTCTTTAGTGAGTCATTCAAAACCTTATTTTGAATAATTCTTTTTATAGGATAGGGTAGGGGGCGCTGGGGTTGAGTTTGTGGCCCGAAAAGTTTGGGAACCACTGCTCTAGCTCTGAGACCCTTTTGCAAAAGAGACCCATCCCTAGGAATCCCCGTGATGGTTTTCTCTTCCCAGCTCATTTTCTCATCTCTGGTTGGCAGGGGCAGAACGGATTCCCGGCTCGGCTGCAGGTCACGCTGGAGGTGGAGGGAGATCGCTTTCTGGTGGATTTGGAGCGGAATTGGTGAGTAGTGCCTCTAGAAGTGCTGGCTGGAAGAGTTCTGCTGGATCGAACCGAACAGCTGTCTCTTCCAACATCCTGTTTTGTCTGTGTGCCTCTGGAAAGCCGGAAAGCAGCTGCTCTCCATTTCTTGTTATCTCTCTTCAACTGGTATTTAGGGGTGGACTGCCTATGAACATGGAGGTTCTATGAGGCATCATGGATGGTAGCCGCTCATAGTCGCATGGAAAGAAACATGCTGGTTCTAACGGGAGCCCAGCCACTGGGAAACAGAGAGCTGGGGCAGGCTGCCCTCCCATACCTCTGGTATGCAGAGGTATAGTGGAGCCTCCTTACTAAGAGACAGTCTACCTCTGCACACCAGAGGTGTTGGGGGGGCATCATAGAATCATAGAGTTGGAAGGGACCACCAGGGCCATCAAGTCCAACCTCCTGCACAATGCAGGAAATTCACAACTACCTCCCCCCACAACACCCCTAGTGACCAGAAGGTGGCCAAGGTGCCCTCCCTCTCATCATCTGCCTAAGGTCACAGAATCAGCATTGCTGACAGATGGCCATCTAACCTCTTCTTAAAAACCTCCAGGGAAGGAGAGCCCACCACCTCCCGAGGAAGCCTGTTCCACCGAGGAACCGCTCTAACCATTAGAAAATTCTTCCTAATGTCTAGACAGAAACTCTTTTGATTTAATCCTGCCTCAGCTGACTGTTTCCCAGGGACTGGGCCCCCATTAGAACCAGAACGCTGGGCAAGATGGACCTGTGGTCCAGTCCAGCATGTTTCTTTCTATGCGGCTATGAGCGGCTACCACCCATGGTGCCTTGTAGACCTTCCATGTCCAGAGGCAGTCTACCCCTAAATACCAGTTGAAGAAAGATAACAAGGAAGGGAGAGCAGCTGCTTTCGCGCTTCTCGGGGGCACACGGACAAAACAGGGTGTTAGAAGCGATGGCCGTTTGGTCCGATCCAGCAGAGCTCAAAAAGCTCTCAAAGGCGTTCGATAGGGAATAGTGAGTTCTTCTCCTGGCTTCCATATTTAGCCTGATACATTGGCCAGAGAGCATCTGAATGCTTGCCTGTTATTCCATTCAAATGAGACCGGATTGTGATCAGAAAAAGTTCTTGGTACTATATGTACTTTACGTAGCTGTGTAAAAATTGATTTACTTGCCCAGATCATATCTATTCTGGAGTGAGAGTCATGTCTTGCTGAGTAAAAAGTATATTCTTTAGCTGTTGTATTCATTGTTCTCCAAATGTCTTGCAGTTTGAATTCTTCCATCATTTGAAAAATGGTTTTCGGAAGACATCCTTCCAAAAGGATTGAGTTGAGATTTTTGGGGTGAAGGGTTATGGTTATTTAGGGTGGTGTTGTGGCTGTTGTTTTTTTTAATCATGATCCCTTCGAGGGTCCTGAAAAGCCCAGGTCAAGGTCTGAAGGCACCTATTGCAGCACGCACACACCCCAGTGAAGCTAAGGCGGTCTGGGGTCTACTCAGTGCTTGGGTGGGAGGACCCAAAGTCCTCGACTTAACGGAAGAAAGGCAGGATAGAGATGTCAAGCGGGATACAGAGATTTTTCTGACTTTAGTTATGAGTAAGTGGCTCTTCCTGTTTGGTCTCTGGCAACTGGGCCTTCGAGGCTGGCTGGCTGTAAATGGGGCACCCTGGGAAGATAAGGCCTGCTGGGTTAGACCTCTGAGGGTCCATCTAGTCCAGCATCCTGTCTCACACAGGGGACAACCAGTTCCTCTGGAGCGCCAACAAAAGGGCACAGAGTCCAAGAGGGCACAGAGTCCTAAGAACATAAGAAGTGGCCTGCTGGATCAGATCAGCTGTCCATCTAGTCTAGCATCTGGTCTCACACAGTGACCAGCCACTTTCTCTGGAGGGCCAACAGCAGGACATAGAGTCCGAGGCCTTCATAAGAACATCAGAAGAGCCCTGCTGGATCAGACCAGGGGTCCATCTAGCATCCGGCCTCACAAAGCTGCCAACCAGTTCCTCTGGAGAGCAAACAACTGGGTCTAGAGGCCGAGGTCTTCCCCTGATGTTGCCTCCTGGCACAGGTATTCAGAGGTTGACTGCCTCTGAACATGGAGGTTCCCTATGGCCAGAAGTCGTTGATAGACCTCTCCTCCACAAATCCGTCTAATCGTCTTTTAAAGCTGTGGCCATCGCTGCATCCTCTGGCAGCGAATTCCACATTTTAATCCCTCGCTATATAACAGTGTATCCTCACAACAACAGCCTTGTGAGGTGGGTTAGGTTGAAGAAGAAGAATTGGTTTTTTATATGCTGGTTTTCTCTACCTTTTTAAAGGAATCTCAGATTGGCTTACAATCGCTTTCCCTTCCTCTCCCCACAACAGACGCCTTGTGAGGTAGGGCTGAGAGAGTTCAGAGAGAACTGTGACTAGCCCTAGGTCGCCCAGCAGGCTTCATGTGGAGGAGGGGGGACTCAAACCTGGTTCTCCAGATTAGAGTCCACCACTCTTAACCACCACACTACGCTAGAGTACACAGAGCCAGGCAATGGCAAACCACCTCTGTTCGTGTCTTGCCAGTAAACCCTTATGGAGTCGCCATAAGTTGGCTCTGACTTGACGACATAGTCCACCACGTGCCTCGTAGCAGAACCAAGAACCCCTGCCCGTTTCAGCGATTGGCCCTTCGTCAGGGTAACCTTTTTCCAAGCGGAAACTCCACCCGTGCTGATTGTGTCTTCCTGTGGCAGGGAGCTGCTGGCGGGTGCCAAGGGACTGGCATATTACCTTCCCGATGGAACCAGGGCGATTCATCGGACCAGCCCAGAGGTAGGCATTCGTGTTTCCAGCTGTGTGGCAGCCACCTACAGGCGGTGGTCTTAGGTGGGGGGTTCTGTTCTCCGTCTGTCTGCTTGTGCCAGCTAAGGCCCGGGCGTGCTGCGGTGTTGTGCCCAGATTGCCCCTCCTGGCGGGGCAAAAGCCCCCTTTAACGTTTTCTGCCTGGAGTAACGTTTTCCCCCTCCAGAATTTTATTTACAATCTCTATTAGCCGCCTTGCTTCCAACGGAGCTCAAGGCAGCTTACGATGTTAATAAACTACATGAAACATTTAAATCATAGAACCAAGATTTAAATTTATTTGGAGGCAGTCCTAAATAACATTTGTCTTCTGCTGCCTGCTAAAGATGGAAAGTGAGGGGGCTGGGTGCACTTCCCTGGGAAGGTTCCATAATCATGGGGCTGCCACTGAAAAGGCCCTGTCTCGTGCACCCACCAAGTGAGCATCTTTAATTGATGGGGAAGTAGGAAGGGCATCTCTCTGGCTGTTTATGCTTGGTAATTAGCAGCAGCGTTACAGGCTGAAGTTTTTTTTTTATTTCTTCACGCTGGACCCTCATTCCAGCCCGTGCGTACCTGCTTCGTATGTCTTAAGAGCCCCTTTAACAGGACCTTTTTTCTTTGCTCCGCCCCCGCCCCCAAGCATTCACATGAAGAATCACAGCCCACGCTTAGCTATGCAAACGTTGATTGCTAATGGCCAGGGGTCGGCAAAGTCATTAGTCAAAAGAGCCAAATATCAACAGTACAACGATTGAGATTTCTTTTGAGAGTCAAATTTCTTAAACTATATAGGTAGGTACACTGTTTATTAACTTAATAAACTTTAATTAAAGTTTTAAGTCTTAATTAAACTATAGGTACACTGAATAAAACTTGATATCATACTTAATAGTGATCTTATTTATTGATCAAAATTAAATTGTAAGTCCCTGCCATTTCCCCCTCCCCGTCCAGAGTCCTCGTCTGGAGGCCTGGTCTACCACCATAAAAGCCTATTGGTGGACCTGGCCTCCGGCTGAGTCCCATTGGGAGGCCAGGTCTACCCATTGGCTTTCTTGGCAGTAGACCTGGCCTCCAGAGGCCCATAGAAGCCAATTGGTAGACCTGGCCTCTGAAGGGGGACTTTTTCCCCTCCTCGGAGTCCATGTCTACTGCCCAGAAAGCCAGTGGGTAGACATGGCCTCCCAATGGGACTCAGCCGGAGGCCAGGTCTACCAAAGGAAGCCCGCCCCGCCCAACAGCTGATAGGCGGGCGGGGGGGGCAGGAACCGCCGAGCCGGCCGCCCAGCAATCGCGTGGCTAGAGGGGAGGGGAGGCTTTAGCCTCCCAACCATTGAGGGCAAGGGAAAGGGGGACCCGGCCATTCTCCACGGCGGGGGGGGGGGGAGAGACAGCGCGCCCGCTCTCTCTCTCTCTCTCTCTCAGGCACGCCGGCTCCGCAGCCCGGCTGCCGGCGCGAGCGGGCGCAAGAGCAGGGGCTCCAAACCAAGTTCGGAGAGCCGCACTCAACGGGCCAAAGAGCCGCATACGGCTCTGGAGCCGCAGTTTTGAGACCCCTGCTAATGGCTATGCAAACGAAGGAGCAGGCGAGTGTGGGGTGGTGGAATTTATTTGACTTTCTCCTCTTGCATCGGAACGGTGAACAGTCATTTTAAAGGTCGGATTTAAAAAAGGAGTTTTGAGCGAGCATCAAAATTGACCCTGCGCAAATGGCCTCTGTGATCTTAATTGCCACGTAGGAACATATGGGAGAAGATAGTATGGAATAGTTTGAACTGTTTTGCCTTATTGTGAATATCTGCTAAAAGTATATTAAAAACCCTTTAGGTTCTAGGCCTGGGAATCTGGACAATTTCACTATCTGTTCTATTAGCAGATCCTGCCTGAAGGTGCCATGGATCCAGTGGCTATTATCTTTGACCCTTGGTTTATGGAGGTCAAAGCTAAGCCGTGTCAGCCCTAGTTAGTACTTGGATGGGAGACCGCCGAGGAAGTCCAGGGTGCCTTCACAGAGGCAGGCAATAGCAAACTACCTATGTTCTTCTCTTGCCTTGAAAACCCTATGGGGTCACCATAAGTACTTGGATGGGAGACCCCCAAGGAAGTCCAGGGTCGCTAAGCAGAGGCAGGCAATGACAAACCACCTCTGTTTGTCCGTAGCCTTGAAAACCCTATGGGGTCGCCATAAGTACTTGGATGGGAGACCACCGAGGAAGTCCAGGGTCGCTCCACAGAGGCAGGCAATAGCAAACTACCTCTGTTCGTCTCCTTCCTTGAAAACCCTATGGGGTCCCCATAAGTATTTGGAGACCCCCAAGGAAGTCCAAGGTCGCTCCACAGACGCAGGCAATGACAAACCACCTCAGCTCATCTCTTGCCTTGAAAACCCTATGGGGTCGCCGTTAGTACTTGGATGGGAGACCCCCAAGGAAGGCCAGGGTTTCTAAGCAGAGGCAGGCAATGACAACCACGTCTGTTCCACCTTGAAAACCCTGTGGGGTTGCCATAAGCCAGCTGCTTTCCAGCACCCAGGCGCTTCTGATTTGAGCTATGGGTTGTCTAGAGACTTGCTTCTTCAGTTGGTTGGTTTGATTTCGAGGGGGCGGCTTTTTATGTTTGGCCTCTGTGCGTTGTTCCTCGGTTTGAGAACTGTATTGAAGGGCGATACACTGAGCACTTTGGAAAGCAATTAGGGGAAATGGGCTCTCTAAATATCTGCTATTATCTTCTGTCCTCAACGTTGGCTGTGTTTCCTGGGAATGGAATTCTACTGCTGTCCTTGTTCAAACCCTCGTTTTTTTAAATTGTGAGCCACTTCGAGCCCAGCTCTAAAGAGGCCTGCATAGAACTATCCTAAATCGATAGATCTGAGTCCTTGTGAGGTAGGTGGGGCTGAGAGAGTTCAGAGAGAACTGTGACTGGCCCAAGGCCACCCTGCTGGCTTCATATGGAGCAGTGGGGAATCGAACCCGGTTCTCCAGATTAGAGTCCGCCACTCTTAACCATTACGCCATGCTGGCAGGGTATAAAACCTACTCTTCTTCAGTTGTGAGGGTGTTGCAGTAGCAATGATCTCATCCCCAGTATAAGGAGATACCTGTAGCTATGTCATCCTTTGCTTGCAGTTTTAGGCCTGGAAAGTTTTTAGCTGATGTAATCTGGGAAAGTTTTTCAATGGTTATTTTGATGAGCTAGCTTATGGTCTTTTATCTAGCTATTTCAGAAATGTATTTATCATGTGATAAAACGAACAGATGTGCTTATGCTGACTTGCTTATTACAATAGCCAACCAAGTACTTCGATATAGTCACATGATTGTGATAAGTGACTTCAGAGATTGATCAGATAGATAAGTTTACTCTATAACTATGCATGAGTCTGAGGACCAAATCAGATTTTCCTTGGACTGAACCTCAGCTATCAGAGATTGAAGGACCCTTGCTTGGTAAGATATTAGGATCCTTTTGGCTTATTTGAAATTCCTTAAGAGCAATGACTAAGACTGAATTCTGATTTATTCTAACAGACAACTAGTTTTAATATTCATTAATATAATGTTAGGAGCCCCGTGGTGCAGAGTGGTAAGCCCTTTCCTCCATTAATATGTCCACTCCCCTCTTAAAGCCCTCCAAGTTGGCAGCCATCACCACATCCTGGGGCAGGGAGTTCCACAATTTAACTATGCGTTGTGTGAAGAAATACTTCCTTTTATCTGTTTTGAATCTCTCACCCTCCAGCTTCAACAGATGGCCTCGCGTTCTAGTATTATGGGAGAGGGAGAAAAACCTCTCCCTGTGCACTGTCTCCATTCCATACATAATTTTATAGACCTCTATCATGACTCCCCTCAGCCGCCTTCTTTCCAAGCTAAACAGCCCTAAGCGTCTTAACCGCTCCCCATAGGACAGTTGCTCCAGCCCCCTAATCATTTTGGCTGCTCTTTTCTGCACCTTCTCAAGCTCTGCAATATCCTTTTTTAGGTGTGGTGACCAGAACTGTACCCAGTATTCCAAGTGTGGTCTCACCATAGATTTGTACAAGGGCAGTATGATATCAGCAGTTTTATTCTCTATTCCTCTTCGTTTTGCCTGCCACCCGTCTTCAGCTATATTTATTATTTATTTACCTCATTTATTCCCCACCTTTCGCCACAGTAGGGATCCAGTTCCGCTTACATCATTTCTCCTCTCCATTTTTTTCCCGTACAACGGTGCTGTGAGTTAGGAGGCCGAGCATGTGGAACCGGCACAAGGTCACCCAGTGAGCTCCCACAGCAGAGTAGGGCATTTGAACTTGGGCTTTCCAGATCCTAGTCTGAAATTCTAACCACTACACCCCACTGGCTTTTGTGGGGTGGCTGCTGCTGAACAGTAGCAAGCAGCCAGTCCTAGGGGAGTCATGAGTGTCATATCAGGTTGCTGAGTAGTTGCTGCCAGGCCTGGCCCTGATGAGTCTTTCCTCAAACAGCCCTGAAAAGGGCTCTCCCCCTTGCCTTTGATCGATAGAAACCGAGGCTTGAAAGCTGGCTGTACTGTTGTCATTGCCTAGCAACCCCCACAATAGCCATTGCAGAGGGCCTGATTTGCATAAAGGTACAGGCACTGCTTCTACTGCTAGGGTCTAGGACAGACCCCCAAAGAGCCTCAGGTTTGCAGCAAAAGCTGATATCTGTCTATCTATCTATCTGTCTGTCTGTCTGTCCGTCTAATCTATTTTATCTAATCTATCTATCCAATCTATCTCATTGAGGGGTTAAAATCCCGATAGATAGATAGATAGATAGATAGATAGATAGATAGATAGATAGATAGATAGATAGATAGATAGATAGATATCAGCTTTTGCTGCAAACTTGAGGCTCCTTGGGGGTCTGACCTAGACCCTGGCAAGTATTTGGATGGGAGACCTCCAAGAAATACCAGGGGCGTGATGCAGAGGCAGGCAATGTCAAACCACCTCTGAACATCTCTTGCCTTGAAAGCCCTACAGGGATCCCTAAGTCAGCTGGGACGTGACAGCAACAAAAAAAAATATCTGTCTTGTCTGTTCATGGCTCAAGTATCTGGATTTAAGTATCCACAGATTTGGCCACATTGAGAATTATATTTTTATCTGCTGTGTATCTGATTTCCCCCCTAAGCTAAAGTACTCCAAAATACATTCGCCTTTCCATCCCAGCTAAAACATATCTTTCTTGCCACTTTGGCCTTCTTTAAGAATAATTTCAATGTTGGATGTTTACAGACTTGCCTCAAACTGTGCGTGTCAACGTGGGGTCAGAGGCTGTGGTTTGTACCTTCTACTTCTCTCTGTTGCAGGAGAATTGCTGTTATCGGGGTAGCATCGAGGGATTTCTTGAATCTTGGGCCAATATCTGCATTTGCTCAGGTCTAAGGTAAGAATGAGAGCCAGAACAAAGAGGGAAGGAAGAAAGAACTGTGGGGGCTTCCAGACAATCCAGATCAAAATGTTATAACGGCGCTTTGACACCCGAAGCATCCGTTACTGCATTTTGCAGTTTGCTGCCACAACAAACACCTTGTGAGGTAGGTGGGGCTGAGAGAGTTTGGAGAGAACTGTGACTAGCCCAAGGTCACCCAGCTGGCTTCACGTGGAGGAGAAGGGAAACCAACCCGACTCACCAGATTCGCCTCCGCCGCTCATGTGGAGGAGTGGGGGAATCAAACCTGGTTCTCCAGATCAGAGCCCACCGCTCCAAACCACTGCCCTTAACCATTACACCACGCTGGCTCTCCTTTTGCCTTCTGCTCACCGCTTCTCTCACAGGGATGCCAGCCTCCAGGCCCGGGGATCCCCCCGGAATTACAGCTCATCTCCAAACCACAGAGATCAGTTCCCCAGGAGAAAATGGATGCTTTGGCGGGTGGGCTCTATGGCATTGTACCCCACTGAGGTCCCTGTCCTCCCCGTGCTCCACCCCCAAATCTCTCGGAGTTTCCCAACCTGGATATGGCGACTGTTCCCCCCCCATCCCCCGTGGGTGGCCAGGGGGGACTTGGCAACCCTGTTCTCTAACGTGGCCTCCTTTTCCAGTGGTCTCCTGGCTGTGTCCAGAGAGCGAAGCTACAGCCTCGAGTCCCGTGTCAAGGGGAACGTGACGGATCACAGAGCCTACAGACTTCGTGCAGTCAGACACGGCACAGGAGAATGCAGGCCAGTTTCTCTGTCCCATGGACAGCTTCATTCACAGCCGGAGCAACCTCTGCTACGTAGGGTATGCATTACGGCCTTCTTGCTCCTCACTCTGAACTTCTACTTCATGATTCCTTTTTGTTCTGAATGTGCAATAATAGTGTAGTTTTTTTTACCTACTTACAGAAAGTTCTGACCATAGAGAAAGTTCTGACCATAGGAATTGCCAGGAACTCTATGGTCAGAACTTCCTGTAAGTAGACAAGGTCTTATTTTTCTCATTTTTTTTCTCCCATGGACGATTGTGGACCCTCCCATTGGCCGCAGTTTTTGCCTGCCAATCAGATGAGCATCGGCAGGCAAGGGCTGAAATTACCTGGAGGTCTTGCACTATACGCGGACCAAGGGGAACCCTATAGACTGTACCTCTTATAAAGTGCAGGCTGGGGGAGGGGGAATTGCATGTCTGAATCCTGGATTCTCATAAATCTTAGAAACATAGAGCTGGAAGGGACCTCAATGAATGGTCATTTTGTCCAACCCCTTGCACAACACATCAAATTCACACCTACCCCCCCCCCAACGAAGGGCCTCTAAGGATGACTGAAGCAGATGGGTAATTTTACGTGGGACCAGGCAGTTCTTAAAATATGCTGCCCCCAAGCTGCAGAGGGCTTTAAAAGGTCAATGCCAGCACTGTGAATTGGGCCTGGAAGCCAATTGGGAGCCAGTGTAGAGGAAACAAGGCTGGAACGGCATGATCCCCTACCACCTGTGCCACTCAACATTTTGGACAGTCTTCAAAGGCAGCCCCATGTAGAGCGCAATGCAGTTATCAGGGCATATTAGTGTTTCCACTTGCTCGAGGACTGTGATGGGATCCGCATTTTCTCCTCTCTCCCAGGGTAAGCGGCAGGCGGAACCCGAACATGGATACGTGGAACTGGTGATGGTGGCTGACCATGCCGAGGTGAGATGTCCCCAAATCCTTGCTGTGACCTCCTCCCTGCCTTGGTAGCTTCCAAGGAAGACATCAGAAGGTGAAGATGTACCAGAGAGACCTCAGAACATGTGGCTGTAGCATATCAGTGGATCCGAGGGTATGCTGAGTTGTCCGAGGTCCACCCAGTGAGCTTCGTGGGAGACTGGGGATGCCAGCCCCACATGGAAGTGAAAAAAAAATACTTGTGCTGAAACTTGGAAATAATACACAAACAGCAGCAACTATGACCAAGTTAGAATGAATGAAGATTTACACAAGTGTGTATAATACTCTGTTTACCCAAAACACAATAATTAAATACAAAAGTGTTTATAACTATAATTGTAGATAGTGTACACATAACAATATTCACACAAGATTACACATAACAATATTCACACAAGAAACAATAATCAATAATAATAAAGTCCCATAAAGATTATAAAGCCTATATCATACACATGTAGTGTTTATAACTATAATTGTAGATAGTGTACACATAACAATATTCACACAAGATTACACATAACAATATTCACACAAGAAACAATAATCAATAATAATAAAGTCCCATAAAGATTATAAAGCCTATATCATACACATGTAGTCTTGTAGACACTGTCTCTAAAGCACCAAGGTAAGCCAGATCAACTCCAAGCAACAAGTGAGACAGGAATCTTGTATTTACTATTTCATACTTTTTTCTTCAGTCGCATTTCAACTGGCTGTGAAGTCATTCCAACATTGCACTTCGCAGTGTTCCTGGATCAAAATTGCTTCCGCAATGTGCTTTGCTCCTCAGTCTAACAAATATCAAAGAGGATGCGACTGAAGAAGTATGAAATAGGAAATACCGGATTCCTGTCTCGCTTGTTGCTTGGAGTTGATTTAGCTTACCTTGGTGCTTTAGAGACTGTCTACAAGACTACATGTATATGATATATGGTTTACGAGCTTTATAAGACTTTTTGTGTGATTATTGTTTCTTGTGTAAATATTGTTATGTGTACACTATCTACAATTATAGTTATAAACACTTTTGTATTTAATTATTGTGTTGTGACCCCACATGGAAGGCATCTGATTCAACCCCCTTGCGGAAGCTAAGGGAGCCTGGGTCTTGTCAGTGCTTAGGTAGGAGACCTGGGAATCCTACGACAGTCTTGCTCCAGACACTGGCTGGCTGCTGGCTTGCTGTCCCCACAAAGCTCCCTGGATCAGTTTGCCTGAAACAGGGTGCCGGAGCAAGTGACGTCTAGTGGTTAGAGCAGGGGTCCTCCAATGTAGCATCTGCTGAGTGTTTTTGAGAAAGTGGGTAGGGCCAGGTATCACTTTTGCCCAGCAGGGCTCCTAATCACGCATTAAAGAACTGATTGGCTGTGCAAATTTTTTAAAAAGTTGTTTCCGGCAGTGGCTGCCACCACAGCACGAAGCTCTCTGCTGCATGACTGAAGTTATTCTATGTTCAAGCAAGGAAATATTTTTAAATGATACGTTTCTTACAAAGGCATTCTGCTGCCTGAAATACTGGCAAGCATTTCTGTTAGCGTTCCTGTTTCTATTTGAGTTCTGCAAGACCTCACTCCCTGACGTTTTGTGATTGGCTGCAGCCATTTTTTGGTTGAGCCCACCATCCTGAGTCAGAATTCTAGAGGGGACTGCAGGCTCGAAAATGTCAGGGACCTCCATGCTATAGCATTGGTACAGGTATATCCATGGCTATTATCGTTGATGGTCAACTGGGACCTTCAGGGGCACGAATTCCAGTTGCCGGAGTGTGAGTGTGTGTGTCAAAGAACCAAGGAAGACTCTTAACTTGTGGGTTTCCCAGAAGGTTCTGGTTGGTCTTAGGCCCGATCTTGCGGAGATCTTCTCGAGTAAATTGAAAAGAGAGCCAGAAGCACAAGTGCTGGGCTGGGAAAGTCTTTTCTGATGTCCTGCCATCTCTGCCCGGAATAACCTCAGCCCAATTCTCTTGTTTTAGTTTGAGCTGTATTTCGACCTCAACCAAGTCCAGATGCGGATGCTGGAAATCGCTAGCCATATGGACGGGGTACGTAGCCAACCTTTGCAGATTTGGACAGTGTTGGACAGATGAGTTCATGGATTAGCCTGTTAATTGTATCAGTATTTATTTACAGTCATAGACCATCAAATAAAACAGGATTACAGAATTGCTCGATGACTGGCAAAGCACATAGACGAAATGTGGCTAAAATTACAGTACTTGAAATTACAAGAACATTACAAAAATAATCCAGTCATATATATTCATAAGATTAGTATAAAACCAGTCTAAAAGGTTCCGGACAGTAAAGATTGCATGTTTCCATGGCTATTGCATAGATTTAGTCCAGTTTTGACAATGAGGAAATTGAAATTGCTCAAGACTTTCTATTCCTCGGCTCCATCATCAACCAAAAGGGAGACTGCAGCTGGGAAATCAGAAGGAGATTGAGACTGGGAAGGGCAGCCATGAAGGAGCTAGAAAATATTCTTAAGTGTAAGGATGTGTCACTGGCCACCAAGATAATTCAGGCCATCGTCTTCCCTATTACAATATATGGGTGTTAAAGCTGGACAATAAAGCAAGGTGATAGGAAGAAAGTAGATTCCTTTGAAATGTGGTGTTGGAGGAGAGCGTTACGCATACCCTGCCTAGACCGCCAAAAAAACAAATCAGTGGGTGTTAGATCAAATCAAGCCCGAACTGACCCTAGAAGCTAAAATGACTAAACTGAGGCTGTCATAGTTTGGTCACATTATGAGAAGACAAGAGTCACAGGAAAAGACAATCATGCTAGGAAAAGTTGAGGGCAGCAGGAAAAGAAGAAGACCAACAAGAGGTAGATTGACTCAATAAAGGAATCCGCAGCTCCCAAGTTGCAAGATATGAGCAAGGCTGTCAAAGATAGGACATTTTGGAGGACTTTGATTCATAGAGTCGCCATGAGTCGGAAGCGACTTGACGGCACTTAACACACACAGTTCAGTTCTGCCTTATTTTAATTGCTAGCCAGGCAAATCTGGCAACTCTATTTTTGTTAAATTATCATACCTGGTAATAAAACCTTAAGACGTTGTTTCCTCAAAACTCTAGGACAATCTACAAGTAATGGGATCAGTGATCTCATGTGTATATTATTGTACAGTTTGCATTCGAATAACACATGTTCAGAGGTTTCAAGTGCATCTTGTTTGCAAATACATTTGCATGCTTCCAATGGGAATTTGTTATATTTCCCATCTAAGAACACAGAAGGCAGGGCATTGTATCGCAGAAGCATAAAGGATCTGCGATACTCAGGATTTGTGATGCTGGACAAATATGGCATTATGACATTCCTATTGAGCAGGTCCTTTCCTGTTAATAGAAGTCTGTTGATGCTAAGTACTGAAAATAAAAGAGAGGCAGGTCCCTGGCCCAAGGAGCTTGCCGTCAAAATTTAAATTTAAACCAGGGTTGTGGAGGTGAGAGAGGGGGGAAAACTGAAGCTACCCAGATACAGTCTCACAAACCTGGATTTCTATAGGAGATGAAGACCAAGCTGGAGAGAGCATTTATAGGTTAGGGGATGGAATTGAAGGGAAGGGATTAGGGAACAGAATCCGCAGCCGGAATAAACAGCTGCAAGAGCCTGTGAACCTGCCGTTTTTATTTCAGGGAAGACGATATTCCCGATACGATCTCTCTCTCTCTCTCTCTCTCTCTCTCCCTTACTTTGCACGGGTGAAATGAAGTGATTCTACCTTTTCACCCTTTTCTAAGCCTGACCTTGCTCTCTCTGTCTCCTCCAACTTAAATCCCGCTCAGTTTTACCGTCCGCTGGGCCTGCGGGTGGCGCTCGTGAGCGGCGAAGTCTGGAACAAGCAAGACCAGGTGTCGATGGAGGGGCATCCCCACGTGGTGCTGGAGCGCTTTCTACGCTGGAGGCAGCAGGCACTCCTGCCGAAGGTCCCGCATGACAGTGCCCAGCTTATTACGTAAGGGGGGCGATGGGGTGAACCGACCGATAAGCACCATCTGGGGATGGTGGTGGAGTAGGAGGCGTGAGGGACTTGCAGCCAGCGCCGGCGGCATCCTCAGCGCCCGAGCCTGCCTGCTTCGGCAGGAAGCCCCACGGTGTGCAAAGAGGCGGCCGCTCAGGTGTGCAGGACAGCGGCCGAGAGCCGCTCTGCCCAGCAGCGCCCGCCGGCGCAGCCTCCATTCACAAAGGGGGCCGCCGAGCGGCCGAGGAAGCGCCCAAACTGCCCGCGCCACGCCAGGAGGCGGCCCCAGCAGAGCCACGAAAAGTCCTGCGCGGTGTGGGGGTGCACGGGGAGAGCGGGCGCGTGCGTCGGGGGAAGAGACCTGCCCGCCCGGTTCCCGCCACCCTCGCGCACTCTCCCCCCTTTCCCTGCCTCCCCCGGGTCTAGGAGACGCTCGCTGTCCCCTCAGAAGCCGGTGATGGCCGTGGCGGGAAGCCGCTGTGGCACCAAAGGCAAGCCGTGGGGCGCGCGGGAGGAGGTTGCGGGATTCACCAGGGGGCGTCCGCTGCTGCTGCTGCACAGCCCCAAGCGGCTGAAGCTGAGGGCAGCGACGGCAGAGCCCGAGCTTGCTCCCGCGGCGCAGGTGGGCGGTGGGCGGTGGCGGCGGCAGCCTGGCTCCCTTCTCTGCCAGTCTGCTCTGCTTACCCCCACGTGCCGGCAGAGAGGGCTCAGCATGCCAAGTCGGGCACACGTGCCGTAGGTTCACCAACATGGCTTTATAATCTGACCGGGGGGTGTGGGCATTAGAGGCACAGGGTGGGGATCTTATGGGTGATGCCATCGTAGGGATGCCAGCCTCCAGGTGGGACCTGGGGATCCCCCGGAATGACAGCTTATCTCCAGACAACAGAGATCAGTTCCCCTGGAGAAAATGGATGCTTTGGAGGGTGGACTTTATGGCATTGTGCCCCACTGAGACCCCTGTCCTCCCCAGGCTCCATCCCCAAATCTTCAGGAGTTTCTTGACCTGGGTCTGGCAACCCTACAACCCGCCTACCTCACAGGGTGTCTGTTGTGGGGAGGGGAAAGGAAGGTGATTGTAAGCCGGTTTGATTCTCCCTTAAGTGGTAGAAAAAGTCGGCATATCAAATCCAACTCTTCCTCTTCTTCCTCCCCCGCCCCCCACCAGTGGACAGACAAGACCTGGCAACCCTAGTTCCCCTGGAGAAAATGGATGCTTTGGATGGTGTATCTGTAGGATTGTACCCCATTGAGGTCCCTGCCCTCTCAGGCCCCATCCCCAAATCTTCAAGAGTTTCCCAGCCTGGATCTGGCAACCCTATCCCTCATTCCCCACCAGTGGCTGGGGGGACCTGGCAACCCTACACTATATGGTCTTTCCTACATCAGAGGTAACCCCCTTCCTCGTGTACCTACCTGCCCCCGCTCCGCAGAGCCACAGTTTTTCTTCTGCTGTTGTGTTTCATGCAATTTTTTTCTTATTCACCCTGTCTCCTTTATCTTCTCAGGGGCTCCCCACTAACCGGTGGCATGACAGGGGTGTCCACTCATGCTTCCATCTGCTCCAGGCGCTCAGGAGGGATCAGCATGGTGAGTGCTCACACTCGCTGTCTCCTGGGGAGGGGGTGTAGCTGAGCAGCCAAAAATCTGGTTGCCCCTGATTTGGATCTCAGTTTTAAGAAGATGGTGATGACGGCTGCCAACTTGGAAGGCTTGAAGAGGGGAGTGGACATGTTCATGGAGGAGAGAGGTATTCATGGCTGTTAGTTAAAATGGATACTAGTCACGATGCATGCCTATTCTCTCCAGGATCAGAGGAGCAGGCCTATTATATTAGGTGATGTGAAGCACAGGCAGGATAAAGCTGCTGCAGTCATCTTGTTTGTGGGCTTCCTAGAGGCACCTGGTTGGCCACTGTGCGAACAGACTGCTGGACTTCATGGGACTTGGTCTGATCCATCACGTCTTTTCTTACATTCTTATGAGTGGACATGTTCATGGAGGAGAGGGCTATCCATGGCTAGTAGTCAAAATGGATACGAGTCATGATGCGTACCTATTCTCTCCAGGATCAGAGGAGCATGCCTGTGATATTAGGTGCTGTGAAACACAGGTAGGACAATGCTGCTGGAGTTGTCTTGTTTGTTGTCTTCCTAGAGGCCCCTGGTTGGCCACTGTGCGAACAGACTGCTGGACTTGATGGGACTTGGTCCATTCCAGCATGACCTTTCTTATGTTCTTATGAGGCAATTCCTCTCTCTTTAGAGGCAGAGAAAGCGTTTGACCGCTTACAGGGAGTCTTCTGACATTCTTATTGATCTCATATGGGTTTGTCTTGTTTGTGGGCTTCCTAGAGGCACCTGGTTGGCCACTGTGTGAACAGACTGCTGGATTTGATAGGCCTCAGACTGATCCAGCATGGCCTTTCTTATGTTCTTATGAGATCCCTTCCAACTGTGTGTTTCTATTTTAGAAGGAATGAGTGCAGGGCTTGCTGTAGTGCACGATTTCTCAGTAATGTCACCTTATCAGATGCATTCCCTTCTGAAGTACGCAAGGGAATGCCTCATGGAATATGGTGTTGGCTGGGACACATGGATGCAGCCTAATTCCGTCTTAGTAGAGACGTTTCCTTTGGAGAGAGAGAAAATCCCTCTTATGATGCCTTCTATAAGATGAAATACACCATGATGCCCTGTCAAAAGAGGCATTCCCTCCTGGAAGAATGAGGCAGGGAATGCCTCTCCTAAGATGGTGAGGACAACTTGTATAATTCCTCTTTTAACATAACCCCAGTGATGTCTTCCTGCAAGCATTCTTGACAAATTAATAAAACATAAGAACATCAGAGAGGCCATGCTGGATCAGACCAAGGCCCATCAAGTCCAGCAGTCTGTTCACACAGTGGCGAACCAGAGGCCTCTAGGAAGCCCACAAAAAAGATGACTGTAGCAGCTTTCTCATACCTGTGTTCCACAGCACCTAAGATAATAGGCATGCTCCTCTGATGCTGGAGATAATAGGTATGCATCATGACTAGTGTCCATTTTGACTAGTAACCACGAATACCCCTCTCCTCCATGAACACGTCCACTCCCCTCTTCAAGCCTTCCAAGTTGGCAGCCATCACAACATCCTGGGGCAGGGAGTTCCACAGTTTAACTATATGCTGTGTGAAGAAATACTTATAAAGGTCTTGTTTCCCCCCTTCCGTTCCCTGCTCCCGTTCTTCACCTTTCAGGACCACTCCGTCAGCCCGCTGGTCATGGCTTCCACCCTCTCCCACCAACTAGGCCACAACCTGGGCCTCAGCCACGACGGTGCCAGTTGCGGCTGCGACGGGTCCAGCCCCAACCTTCCCCCGGGCCGTAGCTGCATCATGGAGCCACCGGGGTGAGTGCGTCCACGTGTACTGCGTTCGAATCCTGTAAACGGGGAGGTGCCCGAGCTCTGAATTCCTCCCTCCTCTTCCTCAGGTTGTTGCCCGGCCTGAGTTTTAGTCGTTGCAGCCGCCAGCAGCTCCAAGAGATCCTCCAGAGCAACAGGGTCTGGTGTCTTCGGGACGTGCCTGAGCCGACCCGCCTGACCAAGCCCCGCTGTGGGAACCACCTTGTGGAATCGGGGGAAGAATGCGACTGCGGTCTCCGACAGGTAGGACATAATCTCCCTGCCAGCATAAGAGCCAGTGCGGTGTAGTGGTTAAAAGCGGGAGACTCTGATCTGGAGAAGAAGAAGAAGAGTTGGCTTTTATATGCCAACTTTCTCTCCCACTTAAGGAAGAATCAAACAGGCTTGCAATCTCCTTCCCTTCCCCTCCCCACAACACACACCTTGTGAGGTAGGTGGGGCTGAGAGAGCTCTAAGAGAGCTGTGACTAGCCCAAGTGTGACTGGCCTCACGTGTAGGAGAGGGGAAACAAATCCAGTTCACCAGATTAGCGTCTGCCGCTCATGTGGAGGAGCGGGGAATCAAACCCGGTTCTCCAGATCAGAGTCCGCCGCTCCAAACCACCGCTTTTAACCACTACACCATGCTGTCTCTCAGCTAGGGTGTGAGTCCACCATACGTCCTTAAGTAGAGAAGAGTCTCTAGCTGGGTCTGAAGGAGTGAGCCGAGACTCACGAGCTCCCGCCCCTGCCAGAAATTTTGTTAGTCTTTAAGGTGCTACTGGACTCTTCTTCTTTTCTACTGCAACAGACTAACACGGCTGCCCATCGTAATTTTGTGGGGCAATCTATTAGTTTTTATGCCAGTAGTGTCTACGTTCGAGTGTATGGCTTCTGGTAGTGGTTCTATTGATAACGCAAATAGCAAAAGCGACAGAGGTGAGCCTTGTCGAGTTCCTCCCTGTATCTCTGTTTCTCCAGATCTGAAATTATGCACTTCAGCTTGGGCTGTAGAAAAGAGCAAGAGTCCAGCAGCACCTTAAAGACTAACAAAATTTCTGGTAGGGTGGGAGCTTTTGTGAGCTTTAGAGAGCCAGCATGGTGTAGTGGTTAAGAGCAGTGGACTCTAATCTGTAGAACTGGGTTTGATTCCCCACTCCTCCACATGATCAGCGGAGGCTGATCTGGAGAAGAAGAGGAAGAAGAATTGGTTTTTATACGCCGACATTCTCTACCACTTAAGGGAGACTCAAACCGGCTCACAATCACCTTCCCTTCCTCTCCCCACAGCAGATACCCTGTGGGGTAGGTGGGGCTGAGAGAGCTCTGAACTGTGACTAGCCCAAGGTCACCCAGCTGGCTTCGTGTGGAGGAGTGGGGAAACAAATCCAGTTCACCAGATTAGCCTCCGCCGCTCATGTGGGAGGAGTGGGGAATCAAACCCGGTTCTCCAGATCAGTGTCCACCGCTCCAAACCACCGCTCTTAACCACTACACCACGCTGGCCAGGTTTGTTTGTTCTTCTGCACATGAAGCCTGCTAGGTGACCCTGGGCCAGTCACAGTTCTTTATGAACTCTCTCTGCCCCATCTGTTTCACAAAATGTCTGTTGTGGGGAGAGGACAGGAAGGAAATTGTAAACTCCTTATGGTAGAGAAAAGCAGGGTATAAAAACGAACTCTTCTTCTACTGGACTCTTGCTCTTTTCTGCTGCTACAGACATACTAACAAGGCTACCCATCATGATTTAACTTGAGCTGTGGATGAGTTGCATGTAGCAGAGATGGCCTGGATGAAGCCCTCCCCAAAACCCATATGAGATCAATAAGAATGTCAGAAGACTCCCTATAAGCGGTCAAACGCTTTCTCTGCCTCTAAAGACAGAGGAATTGCCTAATAAGAACATAAGAAAGGCCACGCTGGAACGGACCAAGGCCCATGAGGTCCAGCAGTCTGTTCGCACAGGGGCCAACCAGGAACCTCTAGGAAGCCCACAAACAAGATGACTGCAGCAGCACCATCCTGCCTGTGCTCCACAGCACCTAATATCATAGGCCTCCTTGTCACCTGTTTGAGACTGGTTTATAATATTTAGATTTCTAAATATTTCTATTTGACCTTTAGGAATGAAACCCGTTCGCATCCTAGCTTCTTACTGGAGTGTTGTTGTTTTTTAATAGTAATCTCTGTCTCCCTTTTCTTTCAGGAGTGTACAGATCCGTGTTGCGATGCAATCACATGCCAGCTGGTGCCCGGAGCTCAGTGTGCCACGGGGGGAGGCTGTTGCCACAAATGCAAGGTAACTGGCCCCTGCAAAGGTGGGGCAAACCTTTGACTCAGATCCTCAATCACATCCCGTGCTTCCCCTCCCCCCCAGTCTTGCATGCTTCTCCCTTAAAATGTGATGATCGCATAGCTTTATTTGGAGCACATGATTGCGCCTTGCTTGTGCGTGTGGGTGGGAGGGACTTTAAGCGCTGGTGCTTATCACACAAATGCAGATGTGCGCATATCTAGCGATCGTTTAAAACAAAACTTAGCATTTGGGCATCTTATGGGCTAAAAGGCTGAGCTGTGAACCAGTTCAAATCTCCATTTTGCCAGGGATTTGCTAGGCACGCTTAGGCAAACTCCACACCCATCTCTAATCTACCACATGGTGTTAATAATAAGGGCTCACCTCACAGGGCTGGTATTTAAGGTAGTGTCTGTGAAGTGCTCTTAAAGTTTCGAAGAAGGAAAAGTAGAAAGAGAAGAAGAATTGGTTTTTACATGCTGAGTTTCTCTACCACTTAAGGAAGAAACAAACTGGCTTACAATCACCTTCCCTTCCCCACAACAGATACCCTGTGAGGTAGGGGGGGCTGAGAGAGCTCGAAGAGAGCTGTGACTAGCCCAAGGTCACCCAGCTGGCTTTGTGTGTTGGATTGGGGAAACCAACCTGGTTCACCAGATTATCCTCCGCTGCTCATGTGGAGGAGTGGGGAATCAAACCAGGTTCTCCAGATCAGAGTCCACAGCTCCAAACCACCACTCTTAACCATGACACCACGCAATGACCTTCAACCTTTGTGGACTCTGTTCCCACCTTTAACGCCCTGAAAACTGTATGAGACCGCCAAGTGGCAAGCACATGGCACGAAGTGGTGTAACATCAGAGTCCTGTGACAGGAAGAGCTGTGGGCCCGCTGCTGCGAGGAAGAGATCTCTTCTGGGAGCGAGTGTAGAGCATTGACAGATCAATTCTTGGGTTGGCCAGGCTGTAGGGAAAGAGAATCCCTGATCCCGCCTGGGCTGCAAACAGTTCTCCGAGGGACCCTGCCTCAGTCTCCTCCTGGTTCTCTTCGTGCATGCACGGAGGCAGGTCGTGCGCCCCGGCAAACAAAAAAGGCCCACTCCGCAACTACCGGAGGGGCCGCAGCCATGGGTTCAAAACCACCGCTCTTAGAGGTGCCGAATACATCCTTTGTTTAATATCGGGCATTTTGAAAGTTCAAAGCCCCACCCCCCCCCCTGAAATCTGAGCATTGTTAAAGCCTGGAAAGAAAAATGATTCCACGCTCGAATGCTTGCTTGCCATTTCTACCTCCGTTTGTTCCGTACTGGGGGCTTATTCTGCGTCCCGGGTTTCTGTTCTGAGAGAGTTTTTCTCCGTTCAGTTGTTTTCTGGTCCTCGGGTTCAGTCTCGTTTCAATATTTTTTTCATTTGGGGTCAGGAAGCAAGTTTCCTCCAGGCCAGATTGGCCAGAGATCCTGGAGGGGTTTTTTTGGGCCACCTTCTGGGCATGGAGTAGGGGGTCACTGGGTGTGTGTGGGGGGGAGGTAGTTGTGAATTTCCTGCATTGTGCAGGGGGTTGGACTGGATGACCCTGGTGGTCCCAACTCTATGATTAATTTCAGCTTTTTTATTTCATGGAGCAGGGTCTTAAGAACATAGAGACAATGTTACAGAGGGGGACGAGAATCATTTAGTTCCATTATGCCGCCCCTAGGAGCCCCGTGGCACAGAGTGTTAAGCTGCAGTACTGCGGTCAAAAGCTCTGCTCACGACCTGAGTTCGATCCCGACGGAAGTTGGTTTCAGGTAGCCGGCTCAAGGTCGACTCAGCCTTCCATCCTTCCGAGGTCGGTAAAATGAGGACCCAGCTTGCTGGGGGTAAAGGGAAGATGACTGGGGAAGGCACTGGCAAACCACCCCATAAACATAGTCTGCCTTGGAAACGTCGGGATGTGACGTCACCCCATGGGTCAGGAATGACCCGGTGCTTGCACAGGGGACCTTTACCTTTTTTTTATGCCGCCCCTACTCTTTTTGCTTATGCTCTTTTGGGCAGGGATCTGTGCCATAATATCAACCAGCTCCCACAGTAACCGAATTTTGGCATTGACGTCCCTCCCCAAACCCTGCCCTCCTCAGGCTGCGCCCCAAAAACCTCCCGCTGGTGGCGAAGAGGGACCTGGCAACCCTACCAATGGAGGCCCGAAGCAGCTTACCTCATTCTCCTCTCTTCCATTTTATTTTCCTCTCTTCCATTTTATTTTCCTCTCTTCACCCTGTGAGCCAGCATGGTGTAGTGGTTAAGAGCTGTGGTTTGGAGCGGTGGACTCAGATCTGGAGAACCGGGTTTGATTCCCCACTCCTCCACATGAGCGGCGGACGCTAATCTAGGGAACCGGGTTGGTTTCCCCATTCCCACACACAAAGCCAGCTGGGTGACCTTGGGCTAGTCACAGCTCTCTTCGAGCTCTCTCAGCCCCACCTACCTCACAAGGTGTCGGTTGTGGGGGGAGGGGGGAGGGAAGGTGATTGTAAGCCGGTTTGAGCCTCCCTTAAGTGGTAAAGAAAGTCAGCATATAAAAACAAACTTTTTTTTCTTCTTTTTTTTCTTTTTCTTCTTCTGCTTCTTCTGCTTCTGCTGCTGCATAGGTTAGGCTGAGAGGGTGTGCCTGGCCGAAGATCACCCAGTGAGCTTCCATGGCAGATCGAGGATTTGAACCTGAGCTTCCCAGGTCCCAGTCTGACACTTTAACCACTACACCGCGCTATCTCACATATGCTGTCTGTTCCCCTTCCATCTGTCCTTTTCCAGCTCCGGGGGGCTGGTTTTGTCTGCCGTGGAGCCCAGAAGGAGTGTGACCTTCCCGAGTTCTGCGATGGTGTCTCCCCCCGTTGCCCCACCAACGTCCACAAACAGGATGGGACGCCCTGCGCGGAAGGCGAGGCCATTTGCTATGGAGGGGCCTGCCCCACTTACTTGGGTCAGTGCCAGGAACTTTGGGGTCCAGGTGAGTGGATGTCGAAAGGTGTGCCTAGAGGGGGTTTACAGTGGGGGCCGGTGCGGGAGCAGACCTGACAGAGCGGTTCCTCGGTGGAGCAGGCTTCCTCGGGAGGTGGTGAGCTCTTCTTCTCTGGAGGTTTTGAAGCAGAGGCTAGATGGCCATCTGTCAGCAATGCTGATTCTGTGACTTAGGCAGATTGTGAGAGGGAGGGCAGGAAAGGTTGCGTCAGTTTTTGGCTCTTGTGGCCCTTTCTTACATACCAAGGGTAATGCCGATTGCCACTTCATGGTCAGGAATCAATTTTCCTCCAGGCCAGATTGGTCAGGGATCCTGGAGGGTTTTTTTTTATTGATAGTTTTTGCTATCTCTGGTCATAGATTAGGGGTCACTGGGGGTGTGGGGGGTATGTTTAGCTTGGAGTACAGATGACTGAGAGGTGATATGATAACCATCTTCCAGTACTTGAAGGGCTGTCATAGAGAGGAGTGTGCCGAGTTGTTTTCTGTTGCCCCAGAAGGTCGGACCAGAACCAACGGGTTGAAATTAAATCAAAAGAGTTTCCATCTAGACATTAGGAAGAATTTTCTAACAGTTAGATCGGTTCCTCAGTAGAACAGGCTTCCTCGGGAGGGGGTAAGCTCTCCGTCCCTGGAGGTTTTTAAGAGGGAGGGCATCTTGGCCATCTTTTGGGCATGGAGTAGGGGTCACTGGGGTGTGGGGGTGTGTGGGGGGCAGGTAGTTGTGAATGTCCTGCATTGTGCAGGGGGTTGGACTAGATGACCCTGGTGGTCCCTCCCAGCTCTACGATTCTATGACCATGGTCTGCTTCACGTTTTGGCCCAGTTTGCCACGAATGCAACCTGACCTTCTGCGTTGTCTCCCGACAGGTTCGGTCCCCGTCTCTGACGCCTGCATGGCTTCTCTGAATGGCAGGGGCGACCTGGAGGGCCATTGCGGGCAGCATCTTAACGGCTCCTATGTTTCTTGTGCCCACCGGTGAGTGACGCTTCCCACACACACACACACATGCGCTTGCACAGAAGCATCAGTCAAAGCTGACAAGCTACAATCTTGGAAAGAGAAACTGCTGAATTACAGTTGATATTCAAACTAAAGACAATGCATTTACCTGGGCTGAATAAAGACCTTGCATTCATGGCTCATTACCAATGCTGATTTCTCCACACCCATCTCTCCCCTGGACATCACAGACTCTTCTGCATACCACACCTAATCCCATCACGCCTGCTATTCACATGTACATACTGTTAATATTTACATACTAATGCTTGTCTGAATTCACTCTCCTCTGCTTAAAGATAGATGGATTCACATTCTAGCTGTATCTGAAGAAGTGAGCTGTGGCTCACGAAAGCTCATACCCTGCCAGAAAATATTTTTGTTAGTCTTTAAGGTGCTACTGGACTCTTGCTCTTTTCAACTACTGCAGACAGACTAACACGGCCACCCACTGTAAATTAAGCTACAATCTGTTAGGGCAGCCCCGTCAAGTCAGGGAGTTCTGCCTGGTGAGGATGTCGAAGGCCTCCTTCCGAATAGGCAGAGGAAGCCAGAGGTGAGGCAGTGGTGGTCGAAATCAACCCCCCGCCCTCTGTGGCTCTGTTCAGTCAATCAATTTGACTGAATTGATTGAACGGTGTGGTGGCCAAGCTTGCAGACGACACCAAATTATTTAGGGGGGTTAAAACAAAATGGGACTGTGAAGAGCTCCAAAAGGATCTCTTCAAAACTGGAGGAGTGGGCGTTAAAAGAGGAGAGTGGACACGTTCATGGAGGAGAGGGCTATCCATGGCTGTTAGTCAAAATGGATGCTAGTCATGATGCAAACCTATTCTCTCCAGGATCAGAGGAGCATGCCCATTATATTAGGTGCTCCTCCACATGAGCGGCGGAGGCTAATCTGGTGAACTGGATTCGTTTTCCCGCTCCTCCACACGAAGCCAGCTGGGTGACCTTGGGCTAGTCACAGGTCTCTTAGAGCTCTCTCAGCCCCATCTTACCTCACAGGGTGTCTGTTGTGGGGAGGGGAAGGGAGGGTGATTGTAAGCAAGTTTCATTCTCCCTTAAGTGGTAGAGAAAGTTGGCATATAAAAACTGACTCTCCTTCTTCTTCTGCTTCTGGTGGAGTTGCCACCTCCAGGTTCGAAAGTTCCTGAGATTTGGGGGGTGGAACCTGGAAAGAGCAGGTTTGGGGTAGGGGAGGGACCTCAGTGGGACATAATGCCAATAGTGCCCCACCCTCCAAAGCAGTTGTTCTATCTAGGGGAACAGGTCTCTGTTGTCTGGAGATCAGCTGTCATTTGAGTTTTCTCCAGGCCCCACCTGGAGATTGGCAACCCTAGCTTCCAGGCCTCATTCTCTTAACGACAAACAGTGATTTGACGCTATCTAAACAGAGCGTATACTTATCTAAAACTGGCGTGCTTTTGTTCTTTTTTAAAAATTAAAAGAACATGAGGAACAAGCAGATAATTTGAACCTCTTCCTTTCTCCGAGATCTAAATTATATGTTTATGTAGAAGAGAATATTTAGATAATGTGCTGTTTTTATCTGAAAGAGTGATCTAGGAACAGGGATCTGATTAGTAGCTGCTAGGATGAAAATAGCTGGCTGGGGGCGGGGGGGGGGACCTTTCTCATCCTCAGTCACTGAACAGTTTCATAGACAGAGCTATAATGTCACGAGAACCGTTTTATAGCCAGCCTAGGAAGGGCGGACTGCGCACGATAAATATATTCAGAAATGGGGCGCATTCTTCGTGTTTGGAAATGAGAATTCTCGCCCAGTTAGATCACAAATCCTTCTAACGTTAAGTTGATATTGTGTGTCGGGATTGATTCTTGGGCACTTGAAGAATAAGAATTGGTTTTTATATTCTGACTTCCTCTACCACTTAAGGAAGAGTCAAACCGGCTTACAATCACCTTCCCTTCGCCTCCCCACAACAGACACCCTGGGAGGTAGGTGGGGCTGAGAGAGCTCTAAGAGAGCTGTGACTAGCCCAAGGTCACCCAGCTGGCTTCGTGTGCAGGAGTGGGGAAACAAATCCAGTTCACCAGATTAGCCTCCGCCGCTCATGTGGAGGAGGGGGGGATCGAACCCGGTTCTCCACATCAGACTCCACCGCTCTAAACCACCGTTCTTCGGCAGTAGTAGAAGAAGAATTGGTTTTTATACCCCACTTTTCTCTACCTTTAAGGAGTCTCAAACTGGTTTACAATTGCCTTCTTTTCCCTTCTGAGAGCCGTGACTGTCCCAAGGTCACCCAGCAGGCTTCATGTGGAGTGGAGGAGCGGGGAATGGAACCCAGTTCTCCAGATTAGAGTCCACTGCTCTTAATCACTACACCACGCTGGCTAGATGATGCGAAAGACCCCTGCCTGAGACCCTGGAGAGCCGCTGCCAGTCTGAGTAGACAACACTGGCCTTGATGGACTGAGGGTCTGATTCAGTATAAAGCATCTTCATGTGTGGGTGTGTTTTTGGCACCCCGATTTTCAACCTGACAGGCATTATTAGAGGCGGCAGCAGCAGGTGTGCCCTTGTGCTCAAAACACAGTGATAACCCACCGGCCTGCGTTAAATGGAGAAAGTAGGGAAATCGATAGAGAAGGAATCATTGGGGACAGGTGTTTTTTTTTTTTTAATCATCTAAAGACTAGAAGCCCGAAACCAAAGAGCAGCCAGCTTAAAGGCTTCCTCTCCTGTCTGGTAGGAACTCTCGGTGTGGACGACTGCAGTGCCAAGGGGGCAGCGCCAACCTCACGAAGCAAAACAAGGTCGGGGCCTCGCCCGCCTGCCCGCATAACACCCCCTCTCCTGCAGACGACGTTCTCGATCTGGCCATGGTTTTGCCGGGTACCGCTTGTGGGCCTGACAAGGTGAGTGGTGCCTGGGGGAGGGGGGGCGTTGGCAGGAACACCACGTCACTCAGAGCGCCAGCCCAGGTGTTTCCTGTGGTGACCCCCCCCCCCAAATATCCCTTTCTCGATTTGCAGTTCTGCATTGATCAGCGGTGCCAGGATCTACCCGCGCTGAAGTTTCCAGTCTGCCTTTGCAACGGGCATGGGGTAAGTGTCGGGAATGAGGGCTCTTAGCCGTGGAGGGAAAGATGGGGGCTTGTTATTTTCTCCGGGTGGTGTGACATAAGTAGAAAATAATCCAGTAGTAATTTATGTTTAGATTTATTATTACGGTCATCCCCACTCAATGTTTATCAATATAAACCATTTATTCCTCTATAATATTGTTATTATAACTTATTGTCTAGCTTATTAGAAGAAGAGTTGGTTTTTATATGCCTACTTTCTCTACCACTCGGGCCTAAATCTTTCTTTGCCATTTCTAACGTTCAGTTGAGACCATGAGGACTAGAAAACTTGTTGAAAAGGAAAGGGTAAGGAGAGGGAAGGCCAGTCATTGAAGTGTAATAACTCTTTTGTTGGGTCAGACCAAGACCTGTCTAGCCCAGTGTTCTGTTTCCAACCGCAGAGAAGCGGAGATTGTCCAATATCTCTGACAAATTCTGTGTTACATAGAATCATCGAATCATAGAATTGGAAGGGACCACCAGAGTCATCTAGTCCAACCCCCTGCACAATGCAAGACATTCCAAACTACTCTCCCCCCCACACCCCCAGTGACCCCTACTCCATGCCCAGAAGATAGCCAAGATGCCCTCCCTCTCATAAACTGCCTAAGTTCATAGAATTAGCATTGCTGGCAGATGGCCATCTAGCCTCTGCTTAAAAACCTCCAGGGAAGGAGAGCTCACCACCTCCCAAGGAAGCCTGTTCCACCGAGGAACCGCTCTGTTAGAAAATTCTTCCTAATGTCTAGACGGAAACTCTTTTGATTTAATTTCAACCCGTTGGTTCAACGTTGGTTACGAAGTGTGCGTGCATAAGTGCTGATGGTCACATTTCTCTTGCCTGCACGTTCAAAGTTCGCTTCGGGGGGGGGGGGTTGCTTTCCTCTGGTAAGGGTCAGGCCAGTCCTGCTGGGTAACAGGCTCTGCATTTCTCTTCTCTCTGCCAGGTGTGTAACAACCAAGGAAACTGCCATTGCCAGCCAGGTTGGGCACCCCCGGACTGCCGGAACAGTGGCCGAGGAGGCAGCGTAGACAGTGGCTCGCCTGCTGTGGAGCGAGGTAACGTAGGGGAGAGGAAGAGGTGGAATGTGTGAAGCCAACGTGGTGTAGTGGTTAGGACCAGTGGACTCTAATCTGGAGAACCGAGTTCAATTCCCCGCTCCTCCATTTAGTCCAGCAGCCCGTCTCACACAGCGGCCAACCAGTTCCTCTGGAGGTCCAACAACAGGGCACAGAGGCCGAGGCCTTCCCCTAATGTTGCCCCCTAGCACTGATATTCAGAGGTTGACTGCCTCTGAACGTGGAGGTTCCCTTTAGTCACCATGACTGGTAGCCGCTCATAGACCTCTTCTCCATGAATCAGTCTAATCCCCTTTTAAAGCTGCCTATGCCTGTGGCCGTCACTACATCCTCTGACAGCGAATTCCACATTTTAATCACTCATTGTGTAAAGAACTATTTCTTTGTTGTCCTCCTGAACCTACTGCCCATCAGCTTCACTGGACGCCCTCAAGTTTCAGTATTTTGGGAGAGGGAGAAAAGAAGAAGAAAGAGTTGGTTTTTATATGCTGACTTTCTCTACCACTTAAGGGAGACTCAAACTGGCTAACGATCACCTTCCCTTCCCCTCCTCACAACAGACACCCTGTGAGGTAGGTGGGGCTGAGAGAGCTGTGACTATCCCAAGGCCACCCAGCTGGTTTCGAATGTAGGAGTTGGGAAACAATTCCATTTCACCAGATTAGCCTCCGCCACTCATGTGGAGGAGGGGGGAATCGAACCCGCTTCTTCAGATCTGAGTCCACCGCTCGAAACCACTGCTCTTAACCACTACACCACGCTGGCTCTCAAAGTGCTGTTTGCCAACGCTCTCCACCCCGTGCATAATTTCATAAACCTCGATTGTGTCCTGCCCTGAATGGGTGGGCGGCTGCATTCAGAGGCACTCCGCACGCTTTCTCCTGTAACTCTACCCGATCATCCCTTTCTCCTTCTTCTCCCAGCCCCTTTTCCTTGATTTAGTTAGTAGTATTATGCGGTGGATTTGTATCCCAGCGGGTGACCCAAGTCCCCCAAGCGATTCACATTTCGTTTAAAACAAATCGACACCTTCTTTTCAGTTTAAGAAACAAAAACCCATAAAATAAGTGGACCCCCTAAAGAGGAGGCGTAGGTGGGGAAAGAAGAGAACAGATGGGGGGGGGTGAGAGAGAGGGAAAAAACTCTGGATTTTGTTTTTGGGTTTTGTTGTTGTTGCTTTGTTTTACAGCTCAGTTTCTGACTACATGTAAGACACCCTCCCACACATGAAGAACACTGAGTTCCTATAAGTGTGGAGAGGGGAGAAATGAGAAGGGTAACTCTGAGCCTGTCTAGGAATACTTGCAGGTTGGCGGCCGTCTCAATTCCCTCTTTCTCCTTTGTTGTCAAATTTGTGGAGGAGAGGTCCAGGAATGGTTATCGGCTGTAGAGCCTCCATGTTTAGGGGCCATTTACCCCAGAGTACCAGCGCTGGCTGGCAGCCGCAGGGGGAGGCTGACCTCAGTTCTGGGCTTGTGGATACGCCAAGGTTTCCCCGCACGAGGGGACAGGATGCCGCACTAAATTTAGTTAACTTTTTAATTTATTTACTAATACCCTGCCTTTCTCTCCAATGGGGACACAATGAGGCTTACATTTTTATCCAGGAGCTAGCGTGGTGTAGTGGTTAAGAGTGGCGGACTCTGATCTGGAGAACTGGGTTTGATTCCCCACTCCTCCACATGAGCGGCGAACTCTAATCTGGGGAACCGGGTTGGTTTCCCCACCCCTGCACATGAAGCCAGCTGGGCAACCTTGGCCTAGTCACAGTTCTCTCCGAATTCTCTCAGCCCCACATGCCTCACAAAGGTGTCTGTTGTGGGGAGAGAAAGGGAAGGCGATTGTAAGCCGGTTTGACACTCTTTAAAAGGTAGAGAAAATTGGGGTGTAAAAGCCAAACTTCTTCTTTTTCTTCACTCCTCCATTTTATCCTTGCGACAGCCTTGTGAGGTAGGTTAGGCTAAGTGTGTGTGATTGACTCATGATCACTCAGCAGTCTTCCACAGTAGAGTGGGCGTTTGAACCCAAGTCTTCCAGATCCTAGCTCAACACTTTAATCACCGTTCCATGGGTCTGATCCAGCAGGGTTGTCGTTGTGTTCTTATCAACTCAGATCTGTGGTGGGAATCATAACTCCCAGTCTGCCTTCGGAACTGCTTCCTGCCTCCATTCCCCCCCCCCGCCCTTCAGTCCCCCCCTCTACAGGGTACCTCCATGCTCCCATGGTCCATCGCTCCCCCCCTGCCACCGCCGAAGGGAGCTCTCTTCTTCCCCTTCCTCTTTCACTATTCTCCCCCACCCAATAAAATTGTCTAAGCCTGCCCTTCTGGGGGGTGCATTTATGAGACTTTAGCACATAACGAGGAATCATAGAATCATAGAGTCGGAAGGGACCACCAGGGCCATCTAGTCCAACCCCCTGCACAATGCAGGAAATTCACAACTCACTCACTCCCCCCCACGTCCCCAGTGACCCCTACTCCATGCCCAGCAGATGACCAAAAAAATCCTCCAGGATCCCTAGCCAATCTGGCCTTGAGGAAAGTCGCTTCCTGATCCCAAAGTGGCGATTGGCATTTCCCTGGGCATGTAAGAAAGGGTCACGAGAGCCGAGCTCTGGCTCAACCCTTCCTGCCCTCCCTCTCATGATCTGCCTAAGTTCACAGAGTCAGCATTGCTGCCAGATGGCCGCCTAGCCTGTGCTTAAAAACCTCCAAAGAAGGAGAGCTCAACACCTTCCGAGGAAGCCTGTTCATAGAATCATAGAGTTGGAAGGGACAACCAGGGTCATCTAGTCCAACCCCCTGCACAATGAAGGAAATTCACAGCTACCTCCCCCCCCCCACTCCCAGTGACCCTTCTTCATGCTCAGAAGATGGCCAAGATGCCCTCCCTCTCATGAGGATGGGACTTCAGTCTCATGCCTTGATGTGGCTCAGCTCCATTGTCGGGGTTGAGCCTGGAGCATGTGCAGTTGAAGACGAGAACTCCTCTGACCATGTGCCGAGTGTAGTTCCCTGACAGCTGAGGAGATGCAGCCAGCCTCCACCCCAGGAAGGCTCTTTGCACCAAGGAAAGGTGCCGCCCTTAGCACATCTTCAAGATGCAACCCTAGTGCCCTTTCTGTGAGTGTGGGATGTTCAGAAAACGGGCCGCGGTTGGTTCGTTACTCCATAAAATCGATTTCCCCACCGTTCAGAAGAATGTTTTTCTTCCAAGTGGCGTGAAGAAACAATCACAGCTTTTTTTTTAAGCAGAAAATATTTTTAACTGTAAAATCAGGCAGTAAAAAAGCAGAACTGCTGGTGCGGATGAACAACCCATACGCCGAGGCTAGACATTTTCCATGCTCGGAACAATGCGCCTTTGTGGCGGGGATGGAGGAGAAAAGAGCCCGCGTCCTCGGAGAACGCACTGCCTGGCATCCTGTGCTGGGGACGGGAGTCTGCCTGGCTCCCAACAACACTGATTTTTTTCCTTCCCAGCAGGCAGTGCCACCTCGACGGCCCTCATCCTGAGCAGCCTCCTCCTCGTCCTGCTTTTAGTCTTCGGGCTGTATTTCGCCAAGCGAGTCGGTCTGCACAAACGCCTCTGCCAGCTCGGCAAGGGCACGAGCTGCCAGTACAGGTAAGGGCCCCCCACCTTCGGTCTGCCCTCTTTCAAAATGGCCGCTTCCGCCAAGAGCTGGAATACCTCGCCTTGCGGGTCTGTCAGACTCTCCTGGCCCTCTTCCTCCTCAGGTTATTCTCAGTGCAGTCTCCCCTTCCAAGGCCAGGAATGCCTCTCCAGCTTTATCTTCCCTCCATTTCACCCTTGTGTTGAAAATCTGACGTGAGCCTGCCTCTTCCCCCACCAGAGCAGACCTCCCCAAAAACCAGTCCGTGGTACCTTTGACCCATCCCCTCGCACACCGCCGTACGGCGCTAACTCTCGTCCTCCCCTTGCCCTACAGTGCGGAGGCAGAGTCCCGGGTGCAATTCCTCCACCCGTCTGAACAGAGAGGGTAACGTAGCTGTCGCCGGAATGGCTTGACGTTTGTCTGATGGGCTTTCTGTGTCGGTGGCCTCTTTTGTGGGTTGAGCGTCTCTTTACTGTTTCGGGGCTAAGGGTCCTGGCTCGATCTGGGTTCAACCTAGTAACTTCTGCTGCGCCGTTTTTCAGACGGTGTCTTTTGCCTGCACAAATCTGTTTCCACTCCTCCTTCCTTTGGGATAGAATCCACTGTCTGTCAAGTTGGGCTGTGTGTACTCGGGGCCAAAGCGGGAAGGGGGAACTCTCCGTTTCAAGATGCTGAAACCGTGCATTTGGAATGGATTCCAATCTTATTCACAATCTGTTCTACTTCCAAAGAATTTGGAACGAGCCCGGGAACAGAAGGTTGGAGCAATTTGTTGTTCAGGGATAAACTGTTCCCTCTTCTGGGAGGGACTGCTTGTCGGCGGCCAGCACACTCCTCACGTGCTGACGGCCCGGCGTGTTGGTTCGCAGCATCGGCAGTCGAAAAGATGTCGAACGAGCAGGAATCCAGTCTCTGGAAAGCTGCTGCCAGTCCGATCTGACAGTGCCAGGCAAAATGGACCGGTGCTCTTGACAAATTATTTTTTATTAGCCGTACAAACAAGGCAGTTCTGTGCGTTTATGTATTCTCTCTCAAAGCACCAGAACTCTGGACTACTTGCAAATCCAGTTGTTGGTCTGTTGAGATAACTGTTTGTGACTGGCTGCGACACATCAGACTCCCAGGCCCAGAGGTTTCTTTCTCATGATCTGCTACTCATGATGGAACCAGAGACCTCCCGCGCCCAAAATACTCGCTGTTCCCCAAATATGATATTTGCTTTATACAGAGTCTGGGGCACAGAAAAGTCCCATCATCTGAGATCCTTTTAACTGGAGGTGCCGGGGATTGAACCTGGGACCTGCATGTACCAGAAGGTGAGCGGGACCCGTGCTAAAAAGCCCTCAGCCCCTTCATTGAAACTGATTGGAAGCGAATCAGACTGACAAATGAAAGTGCTTTGTCAAGTGGCTCACGACAAACTTGTGGAACTCATTACCACAAGATGGTGTTTTTTTTAAACAAACCAATTAGAAATTCCTGTAGGCCCACCATTTTTCAGATGACGGCCATCTCTCTATGCCCCAGTTCACTATGTTTGTTTTTTGGCTGCTGTTTCCTTGTGCAGCATGTGAATGGAGACCAGGTGGATCCTTCAGTATTGGGAAGGACATTTGTTACCTCTCCCCCAGCTTCCAGCCTGCCATCTGTCATGGGCTGGAGCTAGGGGCCTGCATTCGGCTAAAGCTGAACCGAAACCCCCCCCCCAATACCTTTTTGGTATTTTTCGGGGGTTTAAAAAAATGGCAATAAAAGGGAGCCGAAAAAGCGGGTCCCGAATAATGCTGAATTTATTCGGCATTATTCAGGGTTGCTTTGGCCCTGTTGCCATTTTTTAACCCCCTCCCTGATTTACTTGATGGCTGGGTCCCCCACCGCCTCCGAACTTCACATGGAGTTCAGCTGTGGTGGGGATGCAGAACTGAAGCCCGGCCTTCAACTCCGCACTGTGTATTTTTCGGGTTCGGGTTCATTAACCAGAAAAAAATTCATTTTCCGGGAAAAGCCAAAAAAATTTCCAGATTTTTTGAAAAATCCCGGGTCTGTTAAACCCAAGCCTGAAAAATACCAAGAAAAAATTGGGGCACATCCCTAGACAGAACATCACCCATGTTTGTGTAGTGGTTAGAGTCTCAGACTAAGATCTGGAATACCCATTTTGCCGTCGTGACCTTAGGGCCAGTTAGGCACTCCCAGCCGAACCTCCCTCACAGGGTTGTTGTGAGGATAAAAGGGAAGAGAGGAGAGCAACATAAGCCACGTTGGGCCCCTGTTAGGGAGAAAGGCGGGGTATAAATGAAGTAAAATAAATACATAATCATCCTGATTCAATATTTGGTGTTGGCCCTCAACAAATCAAGGGGCGCCATTGGAAACTAAGGAGGGCTGGGATATCCAGAAAACTGGTAGAAAAACATGGTATGAACACATAAATACATGAAGCTGCCTTATACTGAATCAGACCCTTGGTCCATCAAAGTCAGTATTGTCTACTCAGGCAGCGGCTCTCCAGGGTCTCAGGCAGGGGTCTTTCACATCACCTACCTGCCTAGTCCCTTTAACCAGAGATGCCAAGGGTTGAACCTGGGACCTTCTGCATGCCAAGCAGATGTTCTACCACTGACCCATAGCCCCTCCCCAAAAGTTGGAGTTTCTCTTGTTCTTGGCTGTATGTGACAGACCTCACGTCTTAGAGGGTTACCAAATTTTGGGTGGCCTCTTACGGGAGACACACAGCCCTGCTAGCTAGCGGGTGGTGGGGTTTTCCTGTGGCCTGATCCAGAGTAATGTCCAGGCTTTGGAAAAAAGCTGGGTGACTCGGGTAGTTCTGGGTTTCACGGAAGGGGTTGGCTTGACTCGTCCCAATTCTGTCCTTTTTAACCTGAAGCTGCAGATTGTTCAGGACTGCGACCTCCCCTTCCGTACTTCCACGTCCTGCTTAAAGCTCTCCGCTTTGATGGCAGTTCTGATGTTGTTGTGGGGCAGCTTTACAAGGTGTTTTTGGTGGCGCAGTCATCCTGCGGAGGCCGTTTTGAGCGACCTCTTTGCGATAACCCATACTTTTAACTGCTTTTCCGGCCAGGATCACCCAGCCTGAACCCCGAAGTTACAGCCGGGCCCCCCCGGAGCGGCCCCAACCCCCCCAGTGGAGGCAGAGCTCTGAACTTCAGCTGATGCCGAGCAGTAAGGTAAGTGGAAGGAAGAGCCCCCGGACCCGTCCGGGGTCCCGCAGCAGAAGCAGCGCCCTGGAGCATTTGCAAAGGGCAAGAGAAGCTTATTGAAACATCAGTTTGAGAAACTTCTTTTTTACTACAGGTTTCCTGAATCCGCAAATGATTAATTTTTAAAGTTTGGAAATTCAGAATTTTCTGTGTATGTGTTTGTATAAATAATGTATTAGAATTATTTATAAGAACTTGTGTGTAGGGGTGTATATGTATGGGTTCTACCTTAGTAGCCTGGGGGCGGGGCTTGTATCCTGCAGTGTTGCTATCGGTGATGGGGCGGGGCTTAGAGGTGTTGCCACAACTGGCTGAAGGGGAGTGGTCTGGTTTGTTGACATTGCTGAAGGGAGGCGGGGTTTAGGGACTGTTGCTAAGGACGACTGGGGGCGTGGCTTTTTACTGCTGTGAGGTGGGGCTTAACCCTGTTGCCCAGAGTGTCTCTTTGATGTGCATCCTGAGGCAGTTGCTGCGGGAGACCACTGGGGAAGGGGCCTGGTGGAGGAAATTATCTAGAGAGGGGTAAAAACAGTGTTGTAACCCACTGCAAGGAGATTAAACTTTATTTTCCCCATGTAGCACATGAAGCTGCCTTATATTGAATCAGACCCTTGGTCCATCAAAGTCAGCATTGTCTACTCAGACCGGCAGCAGCTCTCCAGGGTCTCAGGCGGGAGTCTTTCACATCACCTACCTGCCTAGTCCCTTTAACTGGAGATGCTTGCCGGGGATTGAACCTGGGACCTTCTGCATGCCAATCAGAGGCTCTACCACTGAGCTACGGCCTAACATAATTGATCTAATTAATTGCACACATTGACATATAGGATGGTCTGGCACCAGGCTAGGGAGACCCAGGTTTATGTCCCCATTTGGTCTTGATCCCCATTTGGTCTTGACCCATACCGGCTCACCTTGCGCCAGGCACACCGGGAAGATTTGGCAACTCCTTTACTAGTTAAGAGCGGTGGACTCTAATCTGGAGAACCAGGTTTCATTCCCCGCTCCTCCACATGAAGTTAGCTGGGTGATCTTGGGCTAGACACAGCTCTCTTAGAGCTCTCTCAGCCCCACCTACCTCACTAGGTGTCGGTTGTGGGGAGAGGAAGGGAAGGAGAGTGTAAGCCGGTTTGAGACTCCTTAAAAGGTAGAGAAAGTCGGCATAGAAAAACCAATTCTTCTTCTTTTCCGGTGTCTCTAACAGTGGTTTGAACAGCTAGCTTTAGCAGATCTTAAACCCTGGGCTGTGAAAAACTTCACCGGTTGGTGTTTTTGCAGGCTATGCCACTATTCAGTCACGCAAGAGCAGTACAGGTTCTTTTTTGGTCTGTTTGCCACTCTCCCTCACAAGAAACTCTGGCTCTATATATGAATTGAAGGGAAAAGAGAGCAGGGTCCCTTCACTCAATGTGATCGTTGGATCGAAATTTTAAACAACAATCAACATTCTGGATAGGGGATTATCTGAAATATGGCGCATTGGTCATGTCTGGAGAGCGCTTTTGTGAGTTGAGTGTAGGATTTTATTGGGGACAACCTCAGAATCCTGACCCTAAAACACTAGGAAAAACGAGAAAGTTCTCTGGAGCATGTGCAGAGTTTTGGCCACATTTGGCATTCATAGCTGTCCTTGCGCATCTGGGACTACAGTCCCAGCACAACCCAGGCAGGATTAAGCCCGGCCATGTCCTGTCTTTTAAGGAACGAAGCCCTGCGTAGGATCCCCGTAGCGTGCTGGCGGGCTCTGGTTATTAACTATTGATTTGAACTGCGCTCTTGGCATAGCAAGAGGGAATTTAATTGATTTTGAGTGTTTCGGGGACAATTGGTATCCGATTAAAGAACTCTTGCTTGACTAGCCGTATAGTTATTCGTCAATTAATTAAGTTTGCGTATAGAAAAACCCAGCGCGATTCGAGCCCAGCAGCACCTTAGGGACCAATGATTTTCGGAGTATAAACTTTGACTCTCGGAAGCTTATAACCCGAAAATCTGGTTGGTCTCTAAGGTGCCGCTGGACTCGAATCTAGCTGTTCTACTGCAGGCCAGCACAGCTTCCCTCTGAAATTGTATAAAAAACTGTTAAGGAGAAGGGTGTACTGTTCCTCCCTCCTTACACAATGCAGTACTGTTGCAGTAGATGCCGTGTTAGGAGGGACCTTCCCTTTCCTTTTCACATAGGAGGGCCTGCCTCTTCTAACACTGTCCTAGAAGAGGCCTTCCCTATCTCTCTGTCAGCAATGCTGATTCTATGACCTTAAGCAGATGATGAGAGGGAGGGCATCTTGGCCATCTTCTGGGCATGGAGTAGGGGGTCACTGGGTGTGTGTGTGGGGGGGAGGTAGTTGTGAATGTCCTGCATTGTGCAGGGGGTTGGACTAGATGACCCTGGTGGTCCCTTCCAACTCTGTGATTCCATGAACAGGCTTCCTCGGGAGTTAGTGAGCTCTCCTTCCCTAGAGGGTTTTAAGCAGAGGCTAGATGGCCATCTGTCAGCAATGCTGATTCTTGGACCTTAGGCAGATGATGAGAGGGAGGGCATCTTGGCCATCTTCTGGGCATGGTGTAGGGGTCACTGGGGGTGTGGAGGGAGGAGGGAGTTGTGAATGTCCTGCATTGTGCAGGGGGTTGGACTAGATGACCCTGGTGGTCCCTTCCAACTCTGTGATTCTATGAACAGGCTTCCTCGGGAGTTAGTGGGCTCTCCTTCCCTAGAGGTTTTTAAGCAGAGGCTAGATGGCCATCTGTCAGCAATGCTGATTCTAGGACCTTAGGCAGATGATGAGAGGGAGGGCATCTTGGCCATCTTCTGGTCACTAGGTGTAGGGGTCACTGGGTGTGTGGGGGGAGGTAGTTGTGAATTTCCTGCATTGTGCAGGGGGTTGGACTAGATGACCCTGGTGGTACCTTCCAACTCTATGATTCTCTTTCCTAAGAGTGAATGCTTTTTCTAATACTGTGTTAGAAGAGGCATATCCCCCATCTTTCTCACACTGGAGGAAATCTTTATTGTGAGATTGTGCTCGCTTGTTCGTTCTGCCGTTAGCGCTCAAAAATAATTACATTTTCATGTCCTAAATCTGCTGGCTGTCCAAGGGTTTTGGGATAAGGGGGATCTCTTTGAAATGGAAAAAGGTTGACTGTAAAAACAAGCGGGCACCCTTATAGGCCCAGGCCGCTGGAAAAAGTACTTGGAAGTCAGAAGTGGGGAGTGGAGCAAGGCTCACCGCACCCTCAAGCTTCTTGAGCATGCTACTGCGGCTTCTGCTATCTCCTTAGCCAGCGTGGTGGTGTGGTTAAGAGCGGAGGACTCTAATCTGAAGAACCGGGTTCGATTCCCCACTCCTCCACATGCAGCCTGCTGGATGACCTTGGGCCAGTCACAGTTCTCTCCGAACTCTCTCAGCCCCACCTGCCTCACAAGGTGTCTGTTGTGGGTAGTGGAAGGGAAGGCAATTGTAAGCCGGTTTGATTCTCCCTTAAGTGGTAGAGAAAATGCTTCCCTTGGTCTGGAAGCCCTTTCTCCCTGGATTCCCAGATCCATAGAGGGTGACTGTGGGAGCTTGGGCGAGTGAAGTAACACTCTGCACATTCTCAGAAGCATTCCTGTCATAGGAATTGCACTTCACATTCCCCGCCAGTGGAAACGGTGCTGGAACTGTTCGAAGGTTCAGAGGGAAATCCCAGAATGGGCGTGAAAACCTGGGTGGATCTCTCAGTTTCTCTCTTGCTCTCTCTCCTATCAGATGCACGTTGCATGAATGTGTAGGCGCCCCGCACGTCTAGCCATGCATGCCACAAACATAACGTCCTCTGCCCATCCATCTCTCTCTCTTTCTCTCTCTCTCTCTTCTTGTGGCTCCTCTTTACTCCTTACTACAGCCCACCCCCCTTGACGACACACGGCCCGATCCTCCGTCCAAGCCACTGCCGCCTGACCCGATCCCAAAGGGTCAACAGGTAACAAACCGGGGTTGGTGGGTAGGGAGGGGTAGCTGTGATGCTCTCCTTAACACTTGTGCATGTCCCTTACTCTCTGCATAGACTTACAGGGTGGGAAGTTTGGGGTCCGGGGGTCCTTTGCACCCATGACACTCCCATCACATCCTGGCAATAAAGGCAGGCATGGAATTTTTTGAATGCTCCCAAATGGTACAAAGTAGTTCTTAAAATCCTTGTATGTGGAAACTAGCCAGTAGGGCAGATGGCCATCTCCCTGATGAGCTAGCTATCTGCGTGCAGGGATATTTTTTCATTTCCTTTTTTCCATGAAAGAGCATTAAAAAGAATTATATCCCCCCATTTTTCCCCCAGGTTGAGTTAGTACAGTCTTGGACCCTCTTAGGTGATATCAGCTGAGTCAATTTGTGAGTTCTCTGCTACCCCGCCTTGCTCTGTTATTGGTTGTTTATTTAGGAGTAGGGGTGTGCATATCGGTTTACTGAATTTTTTTTAAAAAAACCCAAAAATACCTTTTTTAGAGTCTGGAGAAGCGGCACGAGCTGGGTTGGTGTCAGATTTACCCCGCTGGTTTCTCAGGACACCGAAAATTTCAACTCACAATTTTTAACCTGAAATTTTTAACCCCAAAATGTTAACCTGAAAATGTTAACCCGAAATTTTTAACCCCAAAATATTATCCCAAAAATATTAACCCGAATTTTTTTTGGAAAATCTAGCTTTTTCGAATATTTCTGGGGTTGCTAAACCTGAAGCCAAAAAATACTAGAAAACATTTTCTGCACACCTCTCTTTAGGAGTCATTTTATGTCTTCTTTCCCAAGGCCACTCCCTGAGCAAGGTAGTAGCAGTACAGGTGAATGGATCCTGAAAAACCGACATGCTCCTTCCCAACAGTGGCGATGGATCAAGTGCCAGAGTTTATGGCTGCTGCCCCCTGCAGGTAGCCTTGGCAATTCCACCCTAATGGAGGTTATGTAGTTTTCCATACATAGACATAGAATATGTGGGGTTTGTTTTGCCCCCTTCGCTACCCTGCCCTGAACCAAAAAAGCTGCATTCTTCCAAGTCCAATTATTGTCAGCTTGCAAAGATGTCCAGTAGAGCACCGTCTCCCTAGACACGTGCTACCCGAGATCTGGAGAAGCCAGGGATTGAGCCGGGGACTTTCCGCGTGCCACACAGGAGCTCTGCCACTGAGCTGTGGAACTGCGGTCACCCCGAGGCGATTTGAATTGACAGTAGTTGGTTCGACATCCAAGCAACTTTCCCCCCGCTAGGGTGCAGCCGATCTTAGCCCTGGTAGGTGGTAGCCCTTGTCAAAAAAAGGTCCCCTTGTTGCTTCTAGCCACCTTCCCCTTTGTACGCACTGTGCTCCACCCCAGCATGTGTTCTCTGCCACTGTCCCCTTCCTCTTTCCGCCCAGGCTGCGGCCACAGACAGGCCAGTGCCTCCCACGCGCCCGCTGCCCGCCGACCCCATTCCTAAAGCCGCACAGGTAACGGGGCACCGGGGTGCCGTTCGTGGTGGTATTTGGTCATGTGGGGGAGGGAGGGGGGAGGCACGTGGAGTTGAAGAGTGGTGTGCGCGAGAGAGAGAGGGGGGGTCTCCGTGCCCTGCCGGAGCGCGGAGGCACTTGAGCGTCGACTGCGACCCTGTGATTCTGCAGCGGGACTCACGCCTCCTCCGTTCTCCACGCAGCCCCCTGGCCCCGCCAAGCCCCCGCCTCCCCGGAAACCGCTGCCTTCCGACCCACCCCGGACGGAGCCGTCTGCCGTGCCTACCTACAGTCCTCAGGTCCTGATGCTGCCGCCCAGGTGAGTGAAAGGGGAAGGGACAAGGCAGTGTGGGGTGGTGGGCCTCTGGGTTATTACTTTTAGGGATGGGAGAAATTGAGGGGGGGGGCTACGTAGGAGGGTAGCCTACTTCAGAGGGGCGTGGCATCGTTGCAGAACACACCTTTTGCATGCCGAAGTTCCCAGGTTCAATCCCGCGCATCTCCAGTTCAAGGGTCTAGGTCAGGTTTCCCTGCGGATACCTTTTCTGGTGCCCGCGAAGTGTTTTTAGGAAGTGGGCAGGGCCAGGTAGGGCTTCTGCCCAGCAAGGCTTCTGATTGGCCATCGGTGATTTGATCGGCTGTGCAGATTTTTTTAAATGTTGCTTTGGCAGCAGGTGCCAACACAGCACAAGGATCAGCACTGTTTGAGTGAAGTTAAGCTGCGGCAGCCGTTTTGTGGCTGCGCCCACCGTGCCGGGTCAGAATTCCAAATGTGCCCGCAGGCTCAAAAAGGTTCAGGACTCCCAGACTTTCCATTCCTTGGCTCCATCATCAACCGAAAGGGAAACTGCAGCCAAGAAATCAGAAGGAGGTTGAGACTGGGAAGGGCCAGAAAGGAAGCCAGGAAGGAGCTAGAAAGGATTCTGAAGTGTCAGGATGTGTCACTGGCCACCAAGATCAAGTTAATTCATGCCATCGTGTTCCTTGTTAGTATGTCTGGGTGTGAAGGCTGGACAATGAAAAAAGCAGATAGGAAGAAAGTCGATTCCTTTGAAATGTGGTGTTGGAGGAGAGGGTTACGGATACCCTGGACTGCCAAAAAAGCAAATCAGTGGGTTCTCGATCAGATCAAACCTGAACTGACCCTAGAAGCTAAAATGACTGAACTGAGGCTGTCGTACTTTGGTCACATTATGAGAAGACAAGAGTCACTAAAAAAGACAATTATGCCAGGAAAAGTGGAGGGCAGCAGGAAAAGAGGAAGACCCAACAAGAGATGGATGGACTCAATAAAGGAAGCCATGGCCCTCAATTTGCAAGACCTGATCAAGGCTGTCAACGATAGGACATTTTGGAGGACACTGATTCATAGGGTCGCCATGAGTCAGAAGCAGCTTGATGGCACTTAACACACAAGTCATATGTGTAGTAGAATGAACAACATATGACAGGCTAGTGTGGAGCGTTACATAGTGGTGGGATCGTGGCTTAGTGGCAGGGCACCTGCTTGGCATGTAGAAGGTCCCAAGTTCAATCCCCAGCATCTCCAGCGAAACAGATCAAATAGAATGAAGTTAAGCGTCATTATTTGAGATCCTGGAGAGCCACTTCAAGACAGAGTAGTCAAGCAAGGCTGGCTTTGATAACCCCGAGGGATAAGGCAGCATCATACATGCATGCTCAGTGAGACCCTGGACAGCCGCTGACAGTCAGAGCAGACACAAGAAGTAGAAGAAGAGTTGGTTTTTAAAACCCCGCTTTTTCTCTACCTTTAAGGAGTCTCAAACCGGCTTACAATCTCCTTCCCGACCCCTCCCCACAACAGACACCCTGTCAGGCAGATGGGGCGGAGAGAGTTCTAAGAGAACTGTGACTGACCCAAGGTCACCCACCTGGCTTCATGTGGAGGAGCAGGGAGTCAAACCCTGTTCTCCAGATTAGAGTCTGCCGCTCTTAACCACTACACCAACAGTCCTATCAGCAGCTTTTCACCATAAGAGCCAAACTCTGACTCGAAGCTGTCCAGGGTTTCGGGCATTTTAATTGAGATTATCACAACCTTTTCTCTTATGGAAACACTTCCAAGGGGGGAAAAAAACTATTCAGTCTTTGGGCTCTATAAGTGAAAGCAAATTTGTGGGTATTTATTCAAATTGTTGCTGTACCTCATAGCTAGGGTTGCCAACTCCAGATTGGGAAATACCTGGAGATTTTTGGGGGTGGAGCCTGAGGAGGGCAGGTTTTGGGGAGGGGAGGGACTCATAACATCCGAAGCAGACTGTACAGCTTCTTTTCTCTCCCCCGCCCCCAGGTTGGAGCACCATGCCCAGCCTACGCGTTTAATCCTTTCCAAAAACCCTCTGCACGTATCTAGCAGGTACTGTCTTCGGCACCCAGCGGTGTGGTGTGAAGTCCAGCTGCGCCGGCCGCCGAGAGGCAGAAGCCCAAACCGTTTAGCTAAATAGGCTTAAAATTATCTCTGTTTTGTCGGTCACTTATTTACATATAAATGTTGGTGATTGACTGCGCCCCGCCAGGATCCTAGACTGCGGAGATGCGTGCTTGTGCATACACCCACAGCAGTGGAAGCCCAAGCGGCTGAGCAAAATAGCTTTTCTGTCCTGGACCTCTGCTGCGGTTGATTACGTCATTTGCCTGGCTGGTTGATCAGAAAGCGTCGGCTTGGGCTGCGTCTCTTGGTCGCGCTGTCCTGTTCAGTCTGAGGTGGCAGGCATCTTTCCAGGGATGGAGGAAACGTGTGAATCCCGCCTTCCGCCATGTCAAATGATTAGTTGGTCTGCTTATGTTAGCGGCACCACCAAGAGCTCAGACCGGGGTCCTTACCCGCCCTGTTGCCTGTGAGCCATAGACTTGGCGCTGCCAGGGTTCGAACCCAGGACCTCCAGCATGAAAAGGGGGCGCTCCGTCACTGAGCTCTACCCCTCCCTTAGGGGCCATCAGAAGATAATTGGCTATGTGTTTGTTTGATCCCATTTAAGCTGAGTGGCTTCTATCGATTACCGTCAGAGAAGGAAATGTGATAGCATTGCGCTACGGTCAAAACCTGCCCTGAACATACAGACGCGTGCGCACACCGTCACTGGCGACTTCAGACACCAAGCGGCTTTTGACCCTCATATGAACGGAGTTATTGGTGGCAGCCTCTTGAATGCCTCTTGCTTAATTCGGAGGAATCTTGCATTTTTATAGGGGAAAAATAAGCATAGCCCGTTGTAACAGCAGGTATTTCTCTAGTGTGGATATGCTGTGGTGACGTGGAATGTTCACAAACATCCCAGCTTCTCAAAATGGAAGGGTGTGTGGTAATGGTGTTCTTAACTTCAGTTTTAAACTTTAAAAAGCATACTAACAAAGATAAATAAAGAGGCGAAACAAGGTACAATCCTAGATCCTGCAGAGCATACTTAAAAAGAGCAGACAATCCATCCGGTATTACTAACTTTATTTTTTTTTTAAAAAAAACAACGTACATCAGTATCTAGTTGACCTTCTCTCTTTCAAAATCCAGAAGAGATTTTCAGTTTATTACAAAAATAGGGATATGTTGTCTGTTGTCTTTTTACACCAGGCTATTTTTGCTTAATTTGAACAATTTAGCAAATTGCCAGGTTTTATTTATCCATATCTTGATAGTTTCTTAGAGCTTTGCTATATGTACAGAGATAATTTTTTTTTTGCAATGACCATTTTCAGCAGTAGGAATGAAAAGATTCCATCTCTTTTATTACTGTAATTCTGCAACACAATCCTTTAGGAAGCTGAGCATTGCAGTTTTTCTTGGTGTCTTGAATTCTGTCTTTTGATTAAGGAGACGAGTTATTTACAGCCTTATCTAGCCTCATCTTGTCCGATCTTGGAAGCTAAACAGGGTCAGCCCTGGTTAGTTCTTGGATGAGAGACCACCGAGGAAGCCCGGGGTTGCTACGCAGAGGCAGGCAGTGGCAAACCGCCTTGAACGTCTCTGGCCTTGAAAATACTACGGGGATGCCATAAATTGGCTGTGACTTTCCAATACCCTGGTCCAAAAAAGCCAAGAACATAATCAACGTAATATCTCAGTGACCCAAAACAGCTTCCCCTCAATGCCCTTGATTTAAGAAGGAAATTAGGGACGTTGAAAAGACGTTGCTATGGTGCTTAATGGAATTAAAAATCATGACCTGATTTTAAAATCTGAATGATTTTAAATCATCTTCTGAATTTAAAATCGTAACTTGCAAAATCTGCTGTTTCTTCCCCCCCCCTTTTTATTTTGTAACATTTGGCCTGATGAAGAGCTTTGCTAGACTTGAAAGCTTGTCACATAAACACATGAAGCTGCCTTCATGTCACAGTTCTCTCCGAACTCTCTTGGCCCCACCTACATCACAAGGTGCCTGTTGTGCGGTGGGGGGCAATTGTAAGCTGCTTTGAGACTCCTTCCGGTTAGGGTTGCAACCTCTAAGTGGGACTTGGAGATCTCCAGGAATTACAACTGATCTGCAGACTATAGGTAGGATTGCCAACTTCCAGGTAGTGAAAGACAAAAGACAGCACTGGTGATTAATTGGTGATTATTCAAAATAACAGGCAAAATCAAACATTGCAGAACAAAGGTATGGTGTCAATAGAAAGTCCCGAGTAAATATACAAAGTGAAGTTCAAAGTTCTGAGAATTAACAGGACACAAGGTAAACTTCCAGACGCTTCAGGTGAACATGTCTGCTGGAGCTTGAGGGTGATGAGAAAGCGCCCGGTCTCATGCACTGGAGAGTCGGGTTAGAGCACGGTATCTTCGTGGTCAAGATTATAATCCCCGAGATGGGAACCCGGTGCAAATCCCATTTCACAGAAGCTTTGTCTATCAGGAATTCATAAACACAACGTATGCGCCACCATACCTTTCTTCTCCAATGTTTGATTTTGCCTGTTATTTTGAATAATCACCAATTAGCTATCAGTGCTATCTTTTGTCTTTCACTACCATTACTCAGCACAAGGTTATTTTTAACTTCCAGGTAGTAGCTGGAGATCTCTTTGTATTACAACTGATCTCCAGCCAATAGAGATCAGTTCACCTGGAGAAAATGGCCGCTTTGGCCATTGGACTCTCTGGCATTGAAGTCTCTCCCCTCCCCAAACCCTGCCCTCCTCAGGCTCCGCCCCAAAAATCTCCCACCGGTGGCTAAGAGGCACCTGGCAGCCCTACTTCCGGTAGAGAAAAGGGGGCTATAAAAACCAAGTCTTCTTCTAAATAAAGGCAAATGCCCCACATGAGAGAGCAAGCAGAAAATGAAAGAAAAGTCCTCCATCTATGTTGGTGCTTTCTGATCCACCTCAGACAATCTGTTCCATTTCTCCTTCCCTTCCTAATATCCGCCCTCAATTTAAACCCATTATTGTGAGTCCTGTCCTCTGCTAGGATAGACCCAAACCTATCCCAGCAAGCTCACCATCTTGGTTAATGCCATCTCTTTTCTTGTTCTTCCCACAGGCCGCCGCCGCCTCCTCCTCCTCCCCCCACGTCGTCGGCTGGTCTCCCAACGCATGTCCAAGAAGCCTAAACCCATCCCTGCATCCCCGAGGAGGTGACCACGTTCAGGCTTGCCTGCCCCTCGCGCGCCAAGATGGGCTGTGAGGGGCGCTGACGCCGGCTCATTCTTGGCGCTTGCTCCGCTGACTTCGGTTGCGGGCTCGGCAGAGAACCGTTAGTGTCCTTGGCGAGGATCGGGGGCCTCTCTTCCCCACGACGCCGAGCAAATCGCACTGAGGGCTCGGCCCGAGCTGCCGCTGTTTGTCTCGGAACCGCTGCCCCGCTGCGGTTTCAGAACGCTGGAGCGAGGAACCACGGGGGGAAGGGGGGAGTCTTTGCACTGGGAACACGAGGGGCGAGAACCCCCTCGATAAAGCTGTGTGTGCAAGAGAATGAATGTCTGCATGTGTGTGTGTGTCGACTGAGATCTGAGTGTGAGTTCAAGAGCCGGTGTTCTCTAAGGGAGCCCCGCCTGCTTCAATCCTAAACAGGAATTTGCCCGCAACAGTGAAGTATGGGGGCAGCTTTCTTCTTCATAATCTGCAGCCATTTCAATAAAAGCAAACTGGATTATTCTATGTTTTTAGTGCTTTTTTCTTTTCTTTTTAGAGCCTCTTTATTCTAGTACTATTTTTTCAGGTGAGAACTTCAGTTTATGACAGAGCGGTTCCTCAGCAGAGAAGACTGAGAGGGGATATGATAAGCATCTTCAAGTACTTGAAGGGCTGTCATATAGAGGAGGGTGCCCAAGAAGGTCGGACCAGAACCAACGGGTTGAAATTAAATCAAAAGAGTTTCCGTCTAAACATTAGGAAGAACTTTCTAACAGTTACAGCGGTTCCTCAGTGGAACAGGCTTCCTCAGGAGGTGGTGAGCTCCCTATACTTTGTATAGGGTGGCTTCCTAGGGGAGAGGTGGACACCCCCTTCCCCAGTTCACTTTGCATACCAGAGGACCAGGGAGAGAGGAGCACCTTATGCGTCACCCACCCAGGAAGAGGTACATAAGAACATAAGAAAGGATCAGACCAAGGTCCACCAAGTCCAGCAGTCTGCTCACACAGTGGCCAACCAGGTGCCTCTAGGAAGCCACAAACAAGACGACTGCAGGAGCAGCATCCTGCCCTTGTTCCACCACACCCAAAATAATAGGCATGCTCCTCTGATACTAGAGAGAACAGGTATGCAGCATGACCAGCATCCATTCCAACTAATAGCTATGAATACCCCTTTCCTCCATGAACATGTCCACTCCCCTCTTAAAGCCCTCCAAGCTGGCAGCCATCACCACATCCTGGGGCAGGGAGTTCCACAATTTAGCTATGCATTGTGTGAAAAGGTAAGACCCCTTCCCATCTCCAAGCTTTCTGTGACGTGCTTGGAGAAGAAAGTTCTTCTGCTTTGTGCTGGGTGTTTGGGGCAACAGTCTCCAGAAAGAGATTTCGAGTTGCCACTGATCACATATGCGGTGAAAAATGACTGTCCTGCATGTCTGAGCTGTTCAAAGTGACAAGAACACAAGAAGAGTCCTGCAAGATCAGACCAGGGGTCCATATAGTCCAGCATCCCGTCTCTCACAGCAGCCAACCAGTTCCCCTGGAGGTCCAACATCAGGGCATAAAGGCCGAGGCCTTCATAAGAACACAAGAAGAGCCCTGCTGGATCAGACCAGTGGTCCATCGAGTCCAGCATCCTGTCTCAAAAGTGACCATACAGTTACTCTGCAGGTCCAGAAACAGGGCATAGAGGACGAGGCCTTCATAAGAACATAAGAGTGTTGCTGGATCGGACCAGTGGTCCATCTAGTCCAGCATCCCGTCTCACACAGTGGCCAACCAGTTCCTCTGGAAGTCCAGCATCAGGGCATGGAGGCTGAGGCCTTCCTAAGAACATCAGAAGAACCCTGTTGTATCAGACGCCCGTAGTTGGACCAGAGGTCCATCTAATCCAGCATCCTGTCTCACCCAGCGGCCAAGCAGTTCCTCTGGAGGTCTGACAACAGGGCACAAAGGCCAAGGTCTTCCCCCGATGGTGCCTTGTGGCACTTGTGATTATATTTATTAGACTGCCTCTATCTTATAACTTGGGTACCTACTTCAAGTTGGAAAAATCCTGGAGATGCGTGTGGGGAGCCCCAGGAGGGCAGGGTTTGGGGAGGGAGCTCAGCAGGGATGCGAAGCCATAGAGTCCACCCTCCAAAGCAGCTGTTCCTCCAGGGCAACTGATCCCCGTCATCTGGAGATCAGTTGTAATTCCAAGAGATCTCCACACCTCCTTCCCGTACATACACCCTATTTCTGCCCAGTGTCACAGAAATGAATGGGAAAGAAGAGTTGGTTTTTAGATGCTGACTTTCTCTACCACTTAAGGAAGAATGAAGCTGGCTTACAATCGCCTTGCAGAGAGAGCCAGCGTGGTGTGGTGGTTAAGAGTGGTGGTTTGGAGCGGTGGACTCTGATCTGGAGAACCGGGTTTGATTCCCCACTCCTCCACATGAGCGGCGGAGGCTAATCTGGTGAACTGGGTTGGTTTCCCCACTCCTCCACACGAAGCCAGCTGGGCGACCTTGGGCAAGTCATTCTCAGCCTCACCTACCTCACAGGGTGTCTGTTGTGGGGAGGGGAAGAGAAAGGTGATTGTAAGCCGGTTTGATTCTGCCTTAAATGGCAGAGAAAGTTGGCATATAAAAACCAACTTCCTCTTCTTCTCTTCCCCTCCCCACCACAGATACCTTGTGAGGCAGGTGGGGCTGAGAGAGCTCTAAGAGAGCTGTGACTAGCCCAAGGTCACCCAGCTGGCTTCATGTGGAGGAGCGGGGAAACCAACCCGGTTCACCAGATTAGCCTCCACACTCATGTGGAGGAGTTGGGGAATCGAACCCGGTTCTCCAGATCAGAGTCCACTGCTCCAAACCATCACTCTTAACCACTAAAATGTGCTGACTCTTGAAAGCGATCAATAAGTTGTCGGAGATCTCCAGCTTCACCCCTTTCGCGCCTGCCTGACTGCAGGGGATCATGTTAAAGAGTCCTCTGGAGCTCCACCCAAGCGTCGTGCAACCGGTTGAGTAATATCCCAAAAGGGTGCGGCCAATACACCCTGGAATTTCTTATTCAAGGAGGCAGCAGGGTGTAGTTTGAATATAAGAATCCTCTGGTAATTTTTTTGGGGTGGTGGTGGTGATGTTGGCTGTCTGCCTTATACTGAATCTGCCCATCTGCCCATCAAAGTAAGTGTTGTCCACTCAGACTGGCAGCCACTCTCCAGGATCTCAGGCGGAGGTCTTTCACTTCACCTCCTACCTGATCCTTTCAACTGAAGATGCCGGGGATTGAACCTGGGACCTTCTGCACACAAAGCGGAGGCTCTTCCACTGAGCCACAGGCCCTGCTCAGACTGGCAGTGGCTCTCCAGGGTCTCAAGCTAAGATCTTTGACATCACCTATTGCCTGGTGCTTTGAACTGGAGATGCCAGGGGATGAACCTGGGACCTTCTGGATGCCGAGCAGATGCAGAGCCAGCGGGGTGCAGTGGTTAAGAGCCGCAGATTCTAATCTGGAGATCCGGGATGGTTTCCCCTCTCCTCCACATGAAGCCTGCTGGGAGACCTTGGACCAGTCACAGTTCTCTCCGAACTCTCTCAACCCCACCTACCTCACAAGGTGTCTGTTGTGGGGAGGGGAAGGGAAGACGATTGTAAGCTGCTCTGAGATTGTAGAGAAAAGTGGGGTATAAAAACCAACTCTTCTTCTTTGCTCCTGATCCATAGCTCCTTCCCTTGAGGGATGGGGTAACAGGCTTTGGAAGCGTGTCGATACGTAAAGCAGTCAGTGGGTTTCTGGTGTAAGTAGGCTTTAAAAAGTGGGCCGCTGGGTCAGTATGTAGCAGAACCCCAAAACAAAACCCACACCACGCCTTCTGTAAGACCAACCGGAATAGCACCATGCATGCAAATCTCTTGAGTTCTTCAGAACTCTTTGTGCCTGGCGAAGAGTTCTGGAGAACTCCGCGCTTGTGCAATGTTGTTATGTAGTTTGCGTCGGTCTTAATAAAAGGTATAACTTGGGTTTTGGTTTGTGGTACAAGGTGGTGGTTAGATGTCCATCCATTAGCTGCGCGGTGGAGACCAGGAAGCTGACGCGGAAGGAATCCAGAAGGTCTAGTCAAATTTTCCTTGACTGCCTCCTTCCTGTGGGAGCGGCCGATGAAGAAACCGTCCATCTCAGATGAACTCTTCTTACCCATGACGTAACTGCAGGACCTTGGCATAATCACACTCCCTACTCTTTCTTTAGTCCAGGATCGCTACGCAGAGGCAGGCAATGGCCAACCGTCTCTGAGCTTGTGACTTGGCCAGTGTGGTGTAGCGTTTAAGAGCAGTGGTTTGGAGCGGCGGACGCAAAATGGTGAACTGGATTTGTTTCCCCACTCCTCCTCCGCACGAAGCCTGCTGGGTGACCTTGGGCTAGTCACACTTCTCTTAGAGCTCTCCCAGCCCCACCTACCTCACAGGGTGTCTGTTGTGGAGAGGGGAAGGGAAGGCGTTTGTAAGCCGGTTTGATTCTTCCTTAAGAGGCAGAGAAAGTCGGCATATAAAAATCTCCTCCTCCTCAAATCTCCATGAGAAAGGTGGATTAAAAAATGAAGTTAATAAATAAATAGAACCATTCATGGACAGCTTTTGGCAACAGGATAAGACTTAGGGGTTGCTGGGCTAGGGTTAGGTTTTTTTAGTTCAGCTGGCTATTTTATTATTTTAATTGTTTGCCACTGTTCTTAGTTAACGGCCGATTCGCTGCTTCTGACATATGCAGAAGGTCCCGGGTTCAATCCCCAATGTCCTCCTCCTTCTTCCTCAAGTCTCCATGAGAAAGGTGGATTAAAAAATAAAGTTAATAAATAAATAGAACCATTCATGGACAGCTTTTGGCAACAGGATAAGACTTAGGGGTTGTTGCTTTTTAGTTCAGCTGGCTATTTTATTATTTTAATTGTTTGCCACTGTTCTTAGTTAACGGCCGATTCGCTGCTGCTGACCTATGCAGAAGGTCCCGGGTTCAATCCCAGCGTTGCCGGCTCGCAGGTCCCTCTGCAGCAGAAAGACTCCCTCCCTGCCTGAGCCCCCCCCCCCCAAAAAAAAACCCAGCTACCAGTCAGATGCTGAGCTGGAAGATCGATGGTCTGACGCGCTATAAGGCAGCGTCATCCGTTCAAGGTGGAAGCAAGATGGAAGCTGCTCCCAAATCAATAACAATTGTTGGTGGCCAGATCTGCTTCGGCGCCGTCAAGGATAACATTCCTGATAGCTTGTCGTTCATCTTTTTGAGGGATGCAGCTGCAGAGAACCTCAGCATCCAATCCTGGACCTTCTGCCCCTTGATGCCTCTTGACAGCTCAATCCCCAAGCTTGGCAACCACGGGTGGTGGTTCCTTCACAGAGCCACTAGGTGGCGCCCCAGCACGAGTTACCATCCCCAATGTGTGTTGCGCACATTTGTGCGTTTGGGACCAAGAGATTTCGTACAATAGGTGGAAAATGCTGTTCTTTATGGGAACAATCCCTGTTAGCTGGCAGAACAGGCTCCGGCTTTGAAGTTAGGCACTTTGTTCGGTAGAAAGGGAGGCTGCTTCCCAGTGCAAGCGGTGCGCAATTCCCACCGTTCGGGTCTGGGACACCAAATTTTTAATTTCCCTACTTCAAACAGATGGGGGAAGAAAGGGCTAGCGGACTAGGGCAGAGTTTAATCTTTGCCTACAGCACCGAATTGGAGGGGGGAATGAGAGGGCTCGAACTTCTTGGGCAAAACTTCTAACAACTTTGGAGGGAGCCGAAAAAGAACGGCAATTGGGTGAGCAAAATTTCATGGTGCGCCTTGCGTTCGATCCTGGCTCAATCCTGGCTGAAACAGGGAATAAAGGAGGCTAAAGCGACCATGCGTTTTCGCCCATAGAGCTGGAAGGGACCCCCAAGGTCATCTAGTCCAACCCCTCGCACAATGCAGCTTCATGTGTTCATGTGTAGGCCTAGCATTTTGGAGACCCAGGTTCAAATCCTCACTCTGCCATCGTAGCTCCCTGGGTTAGCCACTCTCAGCCCAAGCGACCTTAGATGCTTGTTGTGAGGATAAAACAGGCAACGGGGGAATGAAGATGCTATCTGCTTTGGGTGCCCATTTGAGGAGAAAGAGCAACAACGCACCTTCGAGTCACAACCGACTCATGGCGACCCCGACCCACGGGGCTTTCAAGGCAAGAGATGAACAGAGGCGGCTTGCCATTGCCTGCCTCTGCACAACAACCCCTGTCTTCCTTGGGGGTCTCCCGACCAAGTGCCAACCAAGGCCGACCCTGCTTAGCTTCTGTGATCAGAAAAGATCGGGCAAGCCTGGGCAATCCAGGTTGGGGCAAGCGGTAAGCAGAGGCGGTTTGCCCTTGCCCGCCTCTGCATAGCAACCCCGGTCATCCTCGGTGGCCTCCCATCCCCGTACTAACCAGGGCTGACCCTGTATAGCTCCCAAACTCTGGTGAGCCCAGGCTAAGCTGAGCTATCGGGGTGCTGTGGGGAGAAAGAATAAAGAAACTGGGGAGTGAGCAAAGAGGAGAACACATTCTTGGCCGGTGGTCGGGTTGCCAGGTGCCTCTTCGCCACCGGCAGGAGGTTTTGGGGGGCGTAGGTCCCTCTTTGCTATCAACGGGAGATTTTTGGGGCAGAGCCTGAGGAAGGCAGGGTTTGGGAGGGGAGGGACTTCAATGCCATAGAGTCCAATGGCCAAAGCGGCCATTTTCTCCAGGTGAACTGATCTCTATTGGCTGGAGATCAGTTGTAATAACAGGAGATATTCTGCTATTACCTGGAGGTTGGCAACCCTATTGGGGGGGAGCCTGAGGAGGGCAGGGTTTGGGGAGGGACTTCAATGCCAAAGAGTCCAATTGCCAAAGTGGCCATCTTCTCAAGGGGAACCGATCTCTATCAGTGGGAGATCGGTTGTAATAGCAGGAGATCTCCAGCTAGTACCTGGAGCTTGGCAACCCTAGCCGGTTGTGAGCTTCTTCCTCCTGCCCCCAAACCGATGATACCCCAGGCTTGGCATCGGCCTCGCCAGCTCCTATCCCCTCTGCCCCTTGCCCGACATCTTGGCAGGAGCTGCCGAGTATCTCCCACGGCCCCTCCACCTGCCCCCTCCCTCTCTGTGAGAACAAAGGTTGCCTTGTGCCACGCGGATCCACGTTTATGGGCCTTCGCACCCTGTAATTTCTTCATGTACGTGTCTCTTGACAGGAGCCCCAGCCGTCCGGGCAAAGCCTCCGTGTGCAAACGGGCTGGGAATGAGGTGGTCGGGGCAGGCCGGGGAAGGTGGTGCAGACTCGGGCGGAGGGGCGGGGGAACAGAGCGCCGTGGGCAGGACCGTGTGTAGGAGTGATCACTTTATTTGCAGGCTTCGAGGTAGGGTTGCCAACCTCCAGGTGGTGGCTGGATAGGGTTGCCAACCAGGGTTGCCAACCTCCAGGTACCAGCTGGAGATCTGCCGCTATTACAACTGATCTCCAGCTGATTAGAGATCAGTCCAGCTGGAGAAGGTGGCCGCTTTGGCAATTGGACTCTATGGCAGTGAAGTCCCTCCCCTCCCAAAACCCCACTCTCCTCAGGCTCCGCCTCGAAAACCTACCGCCGGTGGTGAAGAGGGACCTGGCAACCCTATTGCCAACCTCCAGGTAGTACCTGGAGATCTCCTGCTATTACAACTGATCTCCAGCTGATTAGAGATCAGTCCAGCTGGAGAAGATGGCCGCTTTGGCAATTGGACTCTATGGCAGTGAAGTCCCTCCCCTCCCAAAACCCCACTCTCCTCAGGCTCTGCCCCAAAAACCTCCCGCCGGTGGTGAAGAGGGACCTGGCAACCCTATTGCCAACCTCCAGGTAGTAGCTGGAGATCTCCTGCTATTACAACTGATCTCTAGCTGATAGAGATCAGTTCAGCTAGAGAAAACGGCCCCTTTGGCCATTGGACTCTATGGCATCGAAGTCCCTCCCCTCCCCAAACCCCGCCCTCCTCAGGCTCCGCCCCAAACACCTCCCGCTGGTGGCGAAGCGGGACCTGGTAACCCTATGGCTGGAGATCCCCCGCTATCACAACCCATCTCCAAGCATATTCTAAGGTCAGTATTAAGTACTTCAACCCGTTGGCTTATGATTCTATCACTGAAATGGCCTCGTTTTAGTAACAAACGCTTAAAAAAAAACCCTCCCTCGATTTTGTTGAAAAATCCAGCCGTTAAAAATAAAGTTGTTTCGGGGCCCCTGGGCATTAGGGGCCCTGGAGCTTCAGCTTCATTCCGTTTCATAGTAGATCCGCCACCGTCTGTCGGTCACATTTATAGCCTGCTGGTTCTTCCAGGGAGCTCAAAGTGATGATGTGCACCGAGGGTGCCTCTCCGCCAAATCCGCACAGCCAGAGATGTCGGAATCTGCCCTATCTCATATCTCGTTGCGCTGTCTGAGCGTTTTCGTCTCATTCGCTCCCATTGGTTTCATTTATGGCATTTTCCACCCCGTTTTGACGCTCTTTGTATGCAGTCGACCCCCAGAACTGGTGTCGATGTTAACGCTAACATATCAAATTTTCTCCAGTCGTGCGGAAAAGCAGATATTTGCTGCTGAATCCTGAGCGGCGAGGAAGCGTCTCGAAACCTGAGATTTTTCTAACTGATGGCGTGTTGATGAAATCTGATCACGCTCCTGCTCGCACCAACCCTGTGAGGTAGGTTAACCGGAGACGAGGAGTAGGAGAGTTGGTTTTTATACGCCAACTTTCTCCACCTTTAAGGAGTCTCAAACAGGCTTACAATCGCCTTTCCTCTCCCCACAAAAGACAAGTTGTGAGGTAGATGGGGCTGAGAGAGTTCGGAGAGAAGTGTGACTGGCCTAAGGCCACCCCTCTGGCTTTATGTAGAGGAGTGGGGAATCGAACCCGGTTCTCCAGTTTAGAGTCCACCGCTCTTAACCAGTACACCACGCTGGGGATGGTGGAGGGGGCCTCAATCCATACCCCCTGAGCCAAATTATTTATTTTATTTCCTTCATTCATACCTGACTTTCTTCCCAGTGGGAAGCCAAAGTGCCTAACATTGTCCTTCCGTCCTCTGTTTTATCCTCACAACAACCTTGTGAGGTAGGTGAGGCTGAGAAGGTGTGACTGGCCCAAGGTCACCCAGCAAGCTTCCATGGCAGAGTGGGAGGAGTTGGAGTTGGTTTTTTATATGCTGACTTTCTCTGCCACTTAAGGGAGACTCAAAACGGCTTACAATTCCCTTCCCCTCCCCACAACAGACACCCTGGGAGGTGGGTGGGGCTGAGAGAGCTGTGACTAGCCCAAGGTCACCCAGCTGGCTTCGTGTGGAGGAGAGGGGAAACCAATCCAGTTCATCAGAATAGCCTTCGCCGCTCCTGTGGAGGAGTGGGGGAATCAAACCCGGTTCTCCAGATCAGACTCCACCGCTCTTAACCACCACACCTCACTGGCTCTCTACCCAAGGTAGAACAGCGGCTAATAAATGTTTAAAATAAGTAAAATAATAGTGCTTAAGAGACACATTCTCTCCAGTGTGAGAAACGGGTTGCTTGCCACTTGTAACGGGGTACCTTCCTGTGGCTGGTATCAGCACTCAGATCCCGACCTGACCTTTTGAAACCTCCTGCCCTGGTTGACCGGGGCCAGATTTTTTTAGTTGATCAGAAGTGCTCGATCGGTTAAACGGTGCAGCCCGCTTCTCAATCTCTCCTGTCTCTGGGTTTGTACGACAGCAGGAGAGAGAGGGAGAGACAGCCGTCTTTCCCAAGGAGGTGTCAAATGCCGATGGAGTCATTTGAATTGCCAGTTCCTCTGTTTTCTTCTCAGGGCTTCTGTTCCTTGACAGCTGAGGGCCTCCTGCAAAAATCCAGACGATTGCTGAGCCTGAACACATGAAAACATGTGAAGCTGCCTTCTACTGAATCAGACCCTCGGTCCCTCAAAGTCAGTATTGTCTACTCAGACGGGCAGCAGCTCTCCAGGGTCTCAGGCAGGGGTCTTTCACATCACCTACTTGCCCAGTCCCTTTAACTGGAGATGCCAGGGATGGAACCTGGGACCTTCTGCATGCCAAGCAGAGGCTCTACCACTGAGCCACAGCCCCTCCCCATGGCTCTCCAGGGTCTCAGGCAGGGGTCTTTCACATCACCTACCTGCCTGGTCCCTTTAACTGGAGATGCCGGGGATTGAACCTGGGACCTTCCGCATGCCAAGCAGATGCTCTACCACTGAGCCACAGCCCCTCCCCTTATGAATCGTGTGTTGCCACCGTAGAAGGCACAGTTGCCCTGGCTGGAAAAACATCCCGGCAGCCTCTTTGCTGGTGTGGTGTTCTGCTCCGGATCTGGCCCGCTTGCTTTGGGCCCGGGGTGAGCCTGAATGCACAAAATGCTTTTTCTGTCGGAATGCGATCCCAAAAGGTGTGCAAAATTTTCGCCACCACAAATGTTGGCTCTAATACGTTTTATCCTACCCTTTCTCCAAGGAGCAAAGATGGCATATATAGGGTTGCCAGTCTCCAGGTGGTGGCTGGAGATCTCCTGGGATTAAACGTGATCTCCAGAGATCAGTTTACCTGGAGAAAAAGCCTGCTTTGGAAGGTTGACTCTGTGGCATTATACCCCACTTGAAGACCCTCCCCAAACCCCACCCTCCTCAGGCTCCACCCCCAAAATCTCCACGTATTTCCCAACCTGGAGCTGACATATCAGGTTTGCCTTTCCTCGTTCTATCTGTACAACAATCCTGTGAGGTAGGCCAGGCTGAGAGAGTGGAGCTGGCCCAAGGACACTTAACAGGCTGAGTGGGGATTTGATTGTAGGCCTTATTAACCCAACACTCTAACCACTGTACCATACTGTCAGTTTAGGGACGGAGAAGACTAGTTGTCTCCCTGTCCTGTTTGTCGGCTTCCTGGAAGCATCTGTGTTGCTACTGCTGGACCAGATGGGCTCTCCCCATCAGCTCCAGCAGGGCTCGTGTTCTCTTAGCCATGGTAGCTCAGTCGAGCATCCATATTTAAGGGGCAGTCTACCTCTGTTTACCTGTTGCAGGGGGGGGCGAAGCAGCAAGGGTGAGCTGATGCTTTCAGGCTCTTGCTTGGGCAGGCTTGTGTGTAAGTATCTCTCTGGTTGCTGTCGGAGACAGGATGCTTGACCGGACCTGTGGGCCGATCCTGCCTTTCTCTTCTGCTTCCGAAACGTACATCAAGAAGGAAAGCACTGAGCAATTGAGCGTGATTCACCAGGAGCCAGAAACGCTTTGTCAACTTGTGCCGCGGCATTTCGGGAAAAAACCACAAACTCGTCCGGGGTTCTCCCCAAATTCTATTGCAGAACACCTCTTGACATGAAAAGGATTTGTATTCGTTCTGGCTTTCCTCCGCTTAACTGAGTTTGTAACCTTTTTCATAACTGCAAAGCCCCAAATCTTTCCCAGACAGTCTCTGACAGCTGAGACCTTCCTTCCAAGGTCTGGCTAGACTGACTGTTTTGTCCTTTTCTCTTTTTTTGCAGCCGCAGCCGCAGCCATAAAGACTGAATTAAATCTCACAAGAACACCAGAAGATCCCCGCTACATCAGGCCAATGGCCCATCGATCCAGCATCCAGTGACCCCCCCAAGATGACCTGGAGGGGCTCACAGAAGACCATAAGAAAGGCCATGCTGCATCAGACCGAGGCCCATCAAGTCCAGCAATCTGTTCACACAGTGGCCAACCAGGGGCCTCCAGGAAGCCCAGAAACAAGACGACGGCAGCAGCAGTATCCTAATATAACAGGCATGCTCCTCTGATCCTGGAGAGAATAGGTATGCATCATGACCAGTATCCATTTTGACTGGTAGCCACGGATAGCCCTCTCCTCCATGAGCACGTCCCCTCCCCTCTTGAAGCCTTCCAAGTTGGCAGCCATCACCGCATCCTGGGGCAGGGAGGTGGTCCCTATGGCATTATACCTAGGGTTGCCAGGTCCCTCTTTGCCACCGGCGGGAGGGTTTTGGGGTGGAGCCTGAGGAGAGCGGGGTTTGGGGACGGGAGGGACTTCAATACCACAGAGTCCAATTGCCAAAGCGGCTATTTTCTCCAGGTGAGCTGATCTCTATCGGCAGGAGATCAGTTGTAATAGCGGGAGATCTCCAGCTACTACCTGGAGGTTGGCAACCCTAATTATACCCCACTGCAGTCCTTACCCACCGCAAACCCCACCCTCCCCAGGCTCCACCCCCACATCTCCAGGAGATGTTTAGACCCAGGTCTAAACACAAAATGTTTTATATATGTTTTATATACACTTTATACTCTGGATGTAATTTTAAATAATATTTTAAATACTTTTGTGTACACTGAACCATCAGAAAGCAAACCGGTGTGCTGCTGAGGGCCTTTGAGTCATGCCTGCATGCCGGCTCAAAAAGTCTGGTTTTCGGCTCAGCCCAGATATCGGGGGTTACCACACTTTGTATTCCCAGCAATGTATTAAGAGTTTGAAAACTTTATAAAAAACATCGCTTTAAAAGGGTTTTTGGATACCACGGCTTATAAATGGTTGGAAGACGTCTTCACATCTAAAGAGGCCAAACAAAGTGCGAACAGTATTTTTTATAACGTTTTCAAACTCTTAATACATTGCTGGGAATACATAGAAAGTGCGAACAGTATTTTTTTTCAAACTCTTAATACATCGCTGGGAATACAAGTACGGTAACCCCCATCGGCTCTCCGGATAAGGGATACTCAACCTGTATCGTCTTATTCTGTTTTTAAAAAATACATTCGTGGCTACTTTGCCATGGGAGCTGGGCGAGAAAATGCACGCTTCGCCGCATAAGTCAGGCAGCCGGTCTGTATTAATAGCGCTCTAATAAGGCGAAATTAGACGTGCTTTCTTCATGCGTGATGCTGTACGTGTACCAACGATGATCCCTCCGTGTGAGGAAAGCATCACGTGAGAAGCATTTCCGCACGGTGAGAGCCTGATTTAGTATTGTGCGTTATGCTGTGGTCGGGAAGGGCTGGGAAGGAGCTGAGCGCTCCGCAGGAATCTCTCCGTACCAGTTCAACTTTCTGCTTTGATCTGTTTCCCCCCGAGTCCAAGTTCTTTGTTGATTCAGATTTAATTAATTCGGATTTCCACTGGACATGTTTTGACAGCGTTCTCCCTCCACCCTCTAACTATCTGGGGTTTCATCTGATCCAGAGATCACCACATGAACACATGAAGCTGCCTTATATGGAATCGGTCCCTTCATAGAATCATAAAGTTGGGACCACCAGGGTCATCTAGTCCAACCCCCTGCCCAATGCAGGAATTTCACAACTACCTCCCCCCCACACCTCCAGTGACCCCTACTCCATGCCCAGAAGAGGGCCAAGGTGCCCTCCCTCTCATCATCTGCCTAAGGTCATAGAATCAGCATTGCTGACAGATGGCCACCTAGCCTCTTCTTAAAAACCTTCCAGGGAAGTAGAGCTTACCACGTCCCGAGGAAGCCTGTTCTACTGAGGAACCGCTCTAACTGTTAGAAAATTCTTCCTAATGTCTAGACGGAAACTCTTTTAATTTAATTTCAACCCGTTGTTCTGGTCCGTCCGACCTTCTGGAGCAACAGAAAACAACTCGGCACTCTCCTCTGTACGACAGCCCTTCAAGTACTTGAAGATGGCTCTCATATCCCCTCTCAGTCTTCTCCTCTCCAGGTTAAACATACCCAGCTCCTTCAACTTTTCCTCATAGACCTTGGTCTCCAGACCCCTCACCATCTTTGTTGCCCTCCTCTGGACACGTTCCAGCTTGTCTACATCCTTCTTAAATTGTGGTGCCCAAAACTGAACACAATACTCTAGGTGAGGTCCATCAAAGTCAGTATTGTAGTCAGACCGGCAGCGGCTCTCCAGGGTCTCAAGTGGAGGTCTTCCAGATCACCAATTGCCTGGTGCTGACAACTGGAGATGCCGGGGATTGAACCTGGGACCCTCTGCATGCCAAGCAGATGCTCTACCACTGAGCCACAGCCCCTCCCTCCAGGTCTGGAGCTGTTTTCAACAGGCAGAATTAGACCATGCGAAGTGATGCACATGGTCTTGGAACATGGGCCGAGCACTCTTCCTTCAGTGCTGAGTAGCCAGTGGTGCCAGGATTAGGTGGGGCTTTGAGGGAGAAAGGGAGGGGAGTGATCCCTGACCCATCTCGGTGAGAGCTAACAAGGGGAAACGCTTAGAATGTTGGACTTGGTGAGAACTGGGTTCGAATCACTACTGGGCCGCAAAGTTCACAGCATCCTTTGGATCAGCCACTATCTCTGTGTCTGACCTACCTTGCAGGGTTCTTAAATTTAAGGGTAGGGAGCAGGATTGCCAGTCTCCAAGCGGTGGCTGGAGAGCTCCTGGAATTACATCTGGTCTCCTGGTTACAGAGAAAAATGGCTGCTTTGGGAGGTGATCTTTATGGCCTTATACCCCACTGCGGTCCTTCCCCACCGCAAACCCCGCCCTTCCCAGGATCCACCCCCAAATCTCCAGGAATTTCCCGACCCAGAGCTGGCAACCCTAGAGGACAGCCATGTCATCTATCTGGAAGAAAGGATTAAAATTAAATTAATAATCCTTTCTCTGTAGAAATTAAATGCTGGGGTATTCTTTTGTGTTCATGCCAACATTTATCTTGAGGATGAGTTGATTTCAGTGCCACTGACTGAAAACCTGTACCCTCCCCCACACCCCTTACCCAACTTACCAAATGTATAGTTAAATTGTGGGACTCCCTGCCCCAGGATGTGGTGATGACTGCCAACTTGAAAGGCTTGAAGAGGGGAGTGGACATGTTCATGGAGGAGAGGGCTATCCATGGCTGCTAGTCAAAATGGATACTAGTCATGATGCAAACCTATTCTCTCCAGGATCAGAGGAGCATGCTTGTGATATTAGGTACGGTGGAACACAGGCAGGATGGTGCTGCTGCAGTCGTCTTGTTTGGGGGCTTCCTAGAGGCACCTGGTTGGCTACTGTGTGAACAGATTGCTGGACTCAATGAGCCTGGGTCTGATCCAGCATGGCATTAGTTGAAGCAGTAACATCCAAGAAGATTTTTTAAAAGACCTCTCATCTGAACATTTGCGCTCTGAATTTGATGCGCAGGTTTCCTCTGTGGGATTTCTGAGCGTTCAGAATTCAAGGTTGGGATTTTGAGTTGCCAAAGGGCCCGCGGTGACCTGGAAGTGGGAGAATAAACTGAAAGCTGATAGGAAGAAAGTAGATTCCTTTGAAACGTGGCGTAGGAGGAGAGTGTTACGGATACCATGGACTGCCAAAAAAAAACAAATCAGTGGGTTATAGATCAAATCAGGCCTGAATTGATCCTTGAAGCTAAAATGACTAAACTGAGGCTGTCGTACTTTGGTCACATTATGAGAAGACAAGAGTCACTGGAGAAGACCATCATGCTAGGAAAAGTGGAAAGCAGCAGGAAAAGAGGGAAGACCTAACAAGAGATGGATTGACTCTATAAAGGAAGCCAAGGCCCTCAGTTTGCAAGACTTGAGCAAGGCTGTTAAAGACAGGATGTTCTGGAGGACTTTGATTCATAGGGTCACCATGAGTCGGAAGCGACTTGACGGTACTTAATACACACATACTGAGCTCCCTCCTACAACCAACCAAATTAAATATTTAAAATTTGGTGGGAAGGGATATTTCTTTCCCTTTAGGTGCATGTTCTACTGCGGTGGTTCTCAACCTTTTTACAACCGTGGCCCCCTTCCGACCTTGCTTCCTCCCTGTGGCCTTCCTGTCCTACAGGTAGAAAGGTAGCTATTTAAATGTTTTGTTTGTGAATAGCCAAGGAACAAAGAAGCATAAACAGCCACACAAAATGCACACATGCAATTATTATTGGGAAACTGAAATTTACAAATTTCAGTTTCAGAGAGTATGACTAATTTCAGAGAAATGACAAATTTCAGAGAGTATGACTAGCCCAAGGTCACCCAGCTGGCTTCGTGTGTAGGAGCAGGGAAACCAATACGGTTCACGAGATTAGCCTCCGCCGCTCACGAGGAGGAGTGGGGAATCGAACCCAGTTCTCCAGATCAGAGCCCACCGCTCCAAACCACCGCTCTGAACCACCACACCACGCTGGCTCTCACCAGTGGCCAACCAGGTGCCTCTAGGAAGCCCACAAACAAGACGACTGCAGCAGCATTATCCTGCCCGTGTTCCACAGCACCTGATATAATAGGCATGCCCCTATAATCCTGGAGAGAATAGGGATGCATCATAGAGCATAAGAAAATCCCTGCTGGATCAGACTAAGGCCCATCAAGTCCAGCAGTCTGTTCGCACAGTGGCCAACCAGGTGCCTCTAGGAAGCCCACAAGCAAGACGACTGCAGCAGCAGCATTATCCTGCCCGTGTTCCACAGCACCTGATATAATAGGCCTGTTCCTCTAATCCTGGAGAGAATAGGGATGCATCATGACTAGTATCCATTTTAACTAGTAGCCATGGATAGTTCCCCTTGAACAAGTCCACTCCCATCTCCAAGCCTTCCAAGTTGGCAGCCATCACCACATCCGGGGGCAGGGAGGTCGCTGGAATTCCCGTGAGGTCTCACCCTGATCCAGCCAAGCCCGGTTCTGATGGCAGAGATGTGTTCCGCCGTAGCTGTCTAGGGATCCTGAGCTTTGGGCCGGGAAATGCAAAAATAGCTCAGCGGACCCCACCACGGAGAGACGTGAGGCCACCCCAGGAACAGAAGATGGAGCGGCTTCATCTTCTATGCAAGCCAAGGAAGGGAAAAACAAGAGAGACATTCATTTCTGGGGGGGAAAAGAAACCCGGCCTTTATTATTGCTCAGAGGTTTGGCCTGCAAAAGAGAAACAAAACATTAATCATGCTAAACGCTTCAATATGTTGCGTTCAGGATAAGGCCTGGTGGATTTTACGAACATTCTGCTGGCGATGGAGGAATTATTGGCTTCTTAGCTGGCGGGGGGGTCCTCTTAAAATGCCAGGCCCGAAGTGACGAGGGTGAAGGGCTGGCAGGCAGGTGGTCTTCACCTCCTCAGACCAAGAACTGACCAAGAATCCCCCCTCCACCCCCGGCCACACACCTGTTTTGCTCCTGTGCCTTCGACAGAGGCTCAAAGGGCCCGGGTTTCTCCGGGGAAGCTTTTTCAGGCCATTTATGCATGGGAGGTTTTGCCTTGGATTTGCTGCTCTCTAGATGCGCATTTATTCCCCCTTCCGGATGCTCAAAAGTCTGCCTGGGGGCTTATTTTTGAGTTTTGAGAATTCAGATGGGGAAAATGTGCATCTGCGTTAAGTGTTAAGTGCCGTCAAATCGCTTCCGACTCATGGCAACCCTATGAATCAATGTCCTCCAAAATGTCCTATCTTTGACAGCCTTGCTCAGATCTTGCAAATTGAGGGCCGTGGCTTCCTTTATTGAGTCCATCCATCTCTTGTTGGGTCTTCCTCTTTTCCTGCTGCCCTCAACTTTTCCTAGCGTGACTGTCTTTTCCAGTGACCCTTGTCTTCTCATAAGGTGACCAAAATACGACAGCCTCAGTTCAGTCATTTTAGCTTCTAGGGTCAGTTCAGGCTTGACTTGATCAAGAACCCACCGGTTTGTTTTTTTGGCGGTCCAGGGTATCCATAACACTCTCCTCCAACACCACGTTTCAAAGGAATCTACTTTCTTCCTATCAGCTTTCTTCATTGTCCAGCTTACACACCCATCCATAGTAATAGGGAATATGATGGCATGAATTAACTTGATCTTGGTGGCCAGTGACACATCCTTACACTTCAGAATCGTTCCTAGCTCCTTCATGACTGCCTTTCCCAGGCCAATTATGCATGGGAGGTTTTGCCTTGGGTTTGCTGCTCTCTTAGGGTTTCCAGGTCCATCTTTGGGGCAGAGCCTGAGGAGGGCTGGGTTTGGGGAGGGTTTTCAATGCCATAGAGTCCAATGGCCAAAGCAGCCATTTTCTCCAGGGGAACTGATCACTATCAGCTGGAGGTCAGTTGTAATAGCAGGAGATCTCCAGCTAGTACCTGGCGGCTGGCAACCTTACGCTTTCTAGATGCACATTTTCCCCATCCAAATTCTCAAGACTCAATAATAAGCCCCCGTGCAGAGTTTTGAGAATTCGGATGGGGAAAATGTGAATCTAGAGAGCAACAAATCCCAGGCAAAACCTCCCATGCATAAACGGCCTCAATCTCCTTCTGATTTCTTCAATGTCCAGCTTCCATGCGCATCTGTGTGTGCATGTGTTAAGTGCCGTCAAGTCGCTTCTGACTCATGGCGACCCTATGAATGAAAGTCCTCTAAAACGTCCTATCTTTGACAGCCCTGCTCAGATCCTGCCAATTGAAGGCAGTGGCTTCCTTTATTGAGTCAATCCATCTCTTGTTGGGTCAATCCATCTCTTTTCCTGAAAGCTGGACAGTGAAGAAAGCGGATAGGAAGAAAATAGATTCCTTTGAAAGGTGGTGTTGGAGGAGAGGGTTACGGATTCCGTGGACTGCCCAAAAAAACAAATCAGTGGGTTATAGATCAAATCAAGCCTGAACTGACCATGCGCATCTAGAGAGTGGCCAAATCCAAGGCAAAACCTCCCGTGCGCAAATGTTCCCAGAGAGCACTGCAGAAGGCACAGGAGCCGGGCTGGGGGGGAAGGGGGGGAAAGTTGGCAACCCAACTTCCTTCCAGGGCCAGATGGAAGTCAATTGAGTCAATCCATCTCTTGTTGGGCCAACCCATCTCTTTTCCTGAAAGCTGGACAGTGAAGAAAGCGGATAGGAAGAAAATAGATTCCTCTGAAAGGTGGTGTTGGAGGAGAGGGTTACGGATTCCGTGGACTGCCCCAAAAAACAAATCCGTGGGTTATAGATCAAATCAAGCCTGAACTGACCATGCGCATCGAGAGAGTGGCAAATCCAAGGCAAAACCTCCCATGCGCAAATGTTCCCAGAGAGCACCGAAGGGTTTTTAAAAAGAAAACGGGCTGGGGGGGAAAGTTGGCAACCCAACTTCCTCCCAGGGCCAGATGGAAGAATAAATGAGACCGCGGCGGCGGCGGCGGCGTTCGGGGAGCCCCGCGGGCCTCGAAGGGTTAACCCCCAACTTTTCCCAACTTTTTTTCCGCGCCGGCCTCGGATTGGCGGAAAGTTCGAGGAGGGGGCGTGGCCGGCGGGGCGCTTCTCCTTTCCCCCCTCGGCGGGTCCCCCCGGCCGGCCCGCTTTGGCCAGCGGCTGGGTGGACCGAGCCAGTCCCCCGACGGGGCTCCGGGGGCGCGGGGGGGAGGACAGCCAGCGGCGCGATGGGGCCGGCCGGGGCGCTCCTCGGGGGGCTGCTCCTGCTCTGGGGGGCCCTCCCCTGGAGGCAGGTGCGTGGCCTCCGCCACAGCGTCTACTGGAACGCCAGCAACGCCAGGTAAAGAAGTGGGGAGGGGGCGCCTAGATCCGGGGGAGGGGAGAAAAGAAAAGAGAGATCCGGGCAGATCTCCTCGGGATCCCTCGCCTCGGCCCCAGATCCCGCGCGCCTCGCCTCCCTCCGGAAAGCCAGCCGTCCCTTTCCACCTCCAGGCCCCTGCGCTCCTGGGGGGCCTCCCCCCCTCCTTTCTCCCTCCCCCCTCCTTTCTCCCTCCCCCCACTGGATCCCCCCCATGGATCTTGGCGCGCGGATTGTTGGACGGCCTCGCCTGGCCTCTTTGTTTAAGTGGCGAGAAGAGGCTGGACCCGAGGGGGCGGCCCCTCTGGATACCTTTTGCCCCCCCCCATAGGACCCCCGCCCCCAAATCTGACGCTTTGTGCCCTTCATGCACCCCTGGGGCTGCTTCGAAGGACGGCCCCGGCGAAGATCTGGTTAAGGCAGCCGGGGAGGGAAAGGGGGGGTGCCTCTTCCCCTCTCTTCCTCCCTCCTTCTTCCCAGCCCGGCTCCATGTTGCGCGCTCTCGGCATCTCCTTTGTTTGGAGGCCTTCCCAGGTTGCCCGCCCCCCTCTTTCCACCATGCAAACCCACCCTTTGTACCTTTCTGGCCCGGGAGGGGGGAGTTTGGAGAGAGAGGTCCTCTGAGCCCCCACCCCCCAAGTCAGCTACTAAGGGAAGGCCTTCTTCACCTTGGCTACCTGACACAACCCCGGCCCTGTTTCGATTCCGCAAGATTTCGCCGCCCGCTCTTTTTGGTTTGCACCCCAGTGGTGGCAGCTTTGGTTTGCACTCCAGTGGTGGCAGCTTTGGTTTGCACTCCAGTGGTGGCAGCTTTGGTTTTCACCGCAGTGGTGGCAGCTTTGGTTTGCACCCCAGTGGTGGCAGCTTTGGTTTGCACCCCAGTGGTGGCAGCTTAGGTTGGCATCGATTCTTACCTCCCCACCCCCCCCATGCCCACACAAGCCCAGTTTCCTTGGCCTTCCTGTCCACAAACACTCCAAAGAGCCATGCCCTGTCTTGTGCCCGCATCCCTGGCAGGCTTGGGTTGCGTGCCGCCGCTTGTTTTCCACACCTCCCTTTGTGCCTGCAGATGTGGGTCACGGTCATACCCCATGGAAGTCTGAGGAACTGCCAGGTACCCTTTTCTCAAGTAGGATTCTGCGCTGGAAGGGCAGCTTTTAAGGGAGATCTTGGGTCAAGGTTTCCCAGTTGTGCCAGGCTGCCTTGGCGTTTCCTTGGCATGGGTCTCGATTAGGCGGGGGAGTACACTCTACCAAGACACAATTGGGGTATGTGAACACCCACAAAGTTGGCCAAATTAAACCAAAAGAGTTTCCATCTAGACAGTAGGAAGAACTTTCACACAGTTAGAGCGGTTACTCAGTGGAGCAGGCTTCCTAGGGAGGCGGTGAGCTCTCCTTCCCTGGAGGTTTCTAAAAAGAGGTTAGATGGCCATCTGTCAGCAATGCTGGTTCTATGACCTTAGGCAGATGATGAGAGGGAGGGCATCTTGGCCATCTTCTGGGCATGGAGTAGGGGTCACTGGGGGTGTGTGTGGGGGAGGAAGTTGTGAATTTCCTGCACTGTGCAGGGGGTTGGACTAGATGACCCTGGTGGTCCCTTCCGGCTTTATGATTCTATGATCCTAACTCCTGAGCCATCTCCTGGGCAGTACCACCACAAGAGATGTGTCTGTCTGTCTGTCTGTCTGTCTGTCTCTCTCTCTCTCTCTCTCTCTCTCTCTCTCTCTCTCTCTCTCTCTCTCTCTCCCTCTCCCTCTCCCTCTCCCTCTCCCTCTCCCTCTCTCTCTCCCTCTCCCTCTCCCTCTCCCTCTCCCTCTCCCTCTCCCTCTCCCTCTCTCCCTCTCCCTCTCTCCCCCCCCCCTCCCCCCCCCACACAGATTTAAAACCCAGTGAGAAACATTGCAATCCTGTGCATGGTTTCTCAAGTCTATGCCTGTTGAAATGAGGCATTAGCTGGAGTAACTGCGCTGAAAATCTCATTTTCCCCATATATGCAGACATTTGTGAGGGTTTTTAAAAAGAAAACAAAACATACACATTCGTCACACGAAGGAGGTGAGCGTCCGGTAGGGGAGGGTCTGTGGCTCAGTGGTAGAGCATCTGCTTGGCATGCAGAAGGTCCCAGGTTCAATCCCCGGCATCTCCAGTTAAAGGGACTAGTCAAGTAAGTGATGTGAAAGACCTCATCCTGAGACTCCGGAGAGCCGCTGCTGGTCTGAGTAGACAATACTGACTTTGATGGACCAAGGGTCTGGTTCAGTATGAGGCAGCTTCATGTGTTCATGTGTGTTCATGTGTACAGCGTTTGGAGAGAGGAGGAACCATTACGCGAGGGGACATCTTCCTAAATAAACATTGAATTTTGCTCCTCAATTGTCCGTTTTTGGAAAACGAGAGCTGTGTGGCACCTTAAATACGGGCAGATAAATGGAAACAAAAGCTCGTTGGAGGCATAAAATGGATCCTCAGGGCGGCAGGGGAAGAGATCTGGGTAGAAGGAAAGGGGTTTGTGAGCGCGCACAAAGCAGATGTGACGCTTCTATGCCAGAAAAGAGTAACATAGTATACAATAGACCATTGCTCCAGCTGTTGTTGGTGATAACAACTTAATTCAGCAATTTAATTTCACACATGTAGTGGCCGAGGGTTTTAAGGTTAGGATCGAAAGTTGATTTCCTATATAGATTATATCGGTTTCCCGGAGCGCTACATTTTTTTGGCTGCAAGTTGGGGAAAAGCGATAATCTTACCGGCCGAACTGAATTCTTTCTGGGGATAGATCATGTTTCGAAGGGATGAATTTGCGTTTCCCAGAGCCCAGCAAAGAAGCTTAGCCGCTGCTACTGGTTTGGCTGTAAACGTGGTTGGGCTCATGCGAGTTTCGGAGGAAATCCTTTGGGAGCGCTGTGCTTAATTCCTCTCCGAAGGGTCGCTGGGGCCTACATCCGTCTGGAGAACTTGCTGTGCGAGGTTATAAGAATGCTTAGCGTTTGGGTAGTGCTTTCAGCGTTCAAAGCACACAAATAATCTTGTTATCCGCACAACAGTCCTTTAAGGTAAAGCCCTTCACAGCCTACGGCCTTCACACTTTTCGAACTGCATCTCCCAGTTGAATTATGCTCAGCAATTGTCCTTCTTTGAAAAACGAGAGCCGTGTAGGTTTCACCGACTTATGGTTAGGCGTAAGAACATAAGAAGAACCCTGCTGGATCAGACCAGTGGCCCATCTAGCCCAGGGTCCCGCACAGCAGCCAGCCAGTTGCCCTGGAGGGCCAACGAACCGGGCATAAAGGTTGAGGCCTTCCCCTGATGCTGCCTCCCAGCACTGACCTACAGAGGTTGACTGCCTCTGGCAATGGAGGTTCCCTTCAGTCACCATGGCTAGTAGCCGCTGATAGACCTGTCCTCCATGAATCCTGTCTTTGAAAGCCATCCACGTTTGTGATATCGACGAGGGGAGCTTTGACTCTCAGAAGCTCATACCCCCCCTGAAATCTTGTTACTCTCTAAGGCGCTACTGGGTTCGAATCTAGCTCTTGTACGCTTGTGGTTGACACTGCATCCTCTGGCAGTGAATCCCACAAATTAATAACTCTTTGCATCAAGTCCGCCTCCTACTTAATGTGTTCTCCTTTTGGATTGTCTGGACAGCCGCAGTGAGATTCTGGGTCTTGTTTTGGGCCCGATCCTTTGAGTGGCCTGCTTGGGGATGAGGAGGACACGATCCAGGGCTCCATTTAGGAAGGCACATAAGCCCATAGAATCATAGAGTTGGAAGGGATCACCAGGGTCATCTAGCCCAACCCCCTGCACAATGCCATGTGAGAGCCAGCGTGATGTAGTGGTTAGGAGTGGCGGACTCTAATCTGGAGGCCTGGGTTGGTTTCCCCACTCCTCCACACAAAGCCTGCTGGGTGACCCTGGGCTAGTCACAGTTCTCTCTGAACTCTCTCAGCCCCACCTGCCTCACAAGGTGCCTGTTGTGGGGAGAGGAAGGGAAAGAGATCGTAAGCCGGTTGGATTCTCCATAAAAAGGTAGACAAGCCCAGCATATAAAAACCATCTCTTCTTCCCGAGGGCAATGGGTGGAGGGTGAATCATTTCGCGGGGTTTGCCTGTGAGTTGGCTGATCCCGCATGCTCAAGCGCTCTTTTGTGTTTTGGTCTCGCGCTCTTTTAAATTGGTTAAATTGCGTGCCTTTAATCGGTTTTAATGTTGTTAGCCGGATTAATATTTACGGTCTCGCAGTTCAGCTGCTGCGTTGTTTCCGGCCTTGACTCCAAGGAGATAAGGCACGTTTTTCAATCCGAGAATAAGGTCGGCCGGCCTTATTCTTGAGTTTAGGGCAGCAGCGAGGCACGAACCGGAGAATTTGATCCCATAGCCATTGGGTGACCCACCCCCCCAGCCGACCTGCGAGAGCATTCCTCTACTCTCTGGCGCATAACTAATCAGGAGTCCAGTGGCATTTGAAAGACTAACACGGTTTATTCCGGCGGCAGCGTTTGTGAGTCAGGGCCTCGGATTCCTACACGCCAAAGCATCTGATGCATCCCGTTCTGACGCACCAAAACTTATGATGGAATAGATGTTGTTAGTCTTTGAAATGCCACTGGACTCCTGTCGCGTTCTGTAAGAGGATAACGTGGCGACCCCTCCAGAATTGTTATCGCTGATGTGCAAGGTGCTTGCACATAAATAAATTTTATTTATTTGTAACAATTTACAAATGCTCTCTGCGCTTGCACAGGGGCGCTTCTGTTCTCATTTCAGAGGCTCCTGAGTTCGGCGTTGGTATTGGAAACCGGAGCTAGGTATAGCGCCAGGCTAGGATCTGAGAGAAGAGATGGAACCTACCCAGAAATGTTGAAGTTGTGGGGGGGAAGCCTGTTTTCCTCGGGGCACGTGTCTATCCCCACCTACCTCGCAGGGTGTCCGTTGTGGGGAGGGGAAGGGAAGGTGATTGTTGGCCGGTTTGATTCTTCCATAAGTGGTAGAGAAAGTCGGCATATAAAAACCAATCTCCTCCTCTTCTTGTTGTTCTTCTTCTTGTTCTTCTTGTTCTTCTTCTTCTGCTACTACTACCGGGGAGACCCAAGTTCAAATCGCTGCTCGGTCATGACACTCTCTAGGGCACTGGTTCCCAACCAGGGGTCCATGGACCCCCAGGGGTCCGCGAGAACTAAATTAAGGTCCGCGAAACAAAGTTATAAACCCATAATAAATTAATATTTTCAATTAAAAGTTCTCTATTATAAAAATATATATTCAAATATAATTCTAAGTTTAATGTTTAACTAACAGTTATGATTAAAGTTTATTTTCAAATTCCCTGAATTTTTATTTTGAACCTTGGGGTCCCTGTACCGAACAAAAAAGTCCTAGTGGTCCCTGGTCAAAAAAAGGTTGGGAACCACTGCTCTAGGGGGATCTTGGGATAGGCCTGTCCCACCTCGCAGGATTGTTGTGAGGGGAGAAAATCAGGAGGAGAAGCACATAACTCACTCTGAGCTCACTGGAAGGAGAGTGTTGATCCGGTACGTTTCCGGCCCTCAATTGGCCCGGTTACAACTTCCGTCATTTTGTTCAAAGATGGTGGCTGTAACTGGGCAAATTCAGGGCCAAAAATGTCCCGGATTAACAGAGTGGCTTAAAAACATACTAGGCTGCAGGGGAGGGGCTGTGGCTCAGGGGTAGAGCCTCTGTTTGGCATGCAGAAGGTCCCCGGTTCAATCCCCGGCATCTCCATTTAAAGGGTTCAGGCAAGTAGGTAGGGTTGCCAGGTCTCTCTTTGCCACCGGCGGGAGGTTTTTGGGGCGGAGCCTGATTAGGTCAGGGTTTGGGGAGGGGAGGGACTTCAACGCCATAGAGTCCAATGGCCAAAGCGGCCATTTTCACCAGGGGAACTGATCTCTATCGGCTGGAGATCAGTTGTAATCGCGGGAGATTTCCACCTATTACTTGGAAGTTGGCAACCCTACAAGCAGGTGATGGGAAAGACCTCTGCTTGAGACCTTGGAGAGCCGCTGCCAGTCTGAGTAGACAATGCTGACTTTGATGGACCAAGGATCTGATTCAGTATAAGGCAGCTTCGTGTGTCCATAGGCCGTTTACTGAGTTGTTTTATTCGCTCAGGGGTATTTCTTGTCAGAGCCCTGTTAGAGTCCGCCGCTCCGTTCGGAGGAGGCCCCCTGCACAAATTACAATCCCGCGCGGGTACCCGCCAGCCGGTTGGCACGACCCTCTCCGCTCACTTGCGGCACGGCCTCGAGAGACGTGCCCAGGGGCGTGCGCTCTGTGCGTGTCGGAGGGGGGAGAGAATCTGGAATTCAGATTAATCTGCCGTCTTTGTTTCTGTAATCTTAGCCTCCTTTCCTCCCCGGCCGGGCCCACCCGGGCAGAAGGGGGGCGGCGAGTCGGGGCGAGTCGGCGAGGGGAGGATGAAGGGAAACGGGGAACATTCCAGCCTGGGTTTTTTTTTTGCTGCGCTCAGCGTGGGAGCCGTTGGGTCTGCTGGCGCTCGGGGCTCGGGGCCCAGCCAAAGCGGCGTACAGGGAGTGCCATGGAGGGAGCTGGCGCGAGGCCCGCGGAGCGCAATAAATCCCAGGGAAGGATGGCAGCGTACGTAGGAAGGCCTGGCTCGAGTGGGCGAGGGAGGTTCTCCCTGTGCCAGGCCGCTCTGCCTGCAGAAACCGGATCGCCCGCAGAAACCGGATCGGCTCCCTTTCCTCGGGCGCCCTTGGGGCCTCGCTTTCGCTGGGCAGCTTCAGGCGGCGGGTTGCTGTGGTTCGAGGCCTCGCCCCCAATAAAAACGATCCCTGCATGTAGAGAGCTAGCGTTTCAAGGGAAAGCGTCCCCGCCTCGCCTTCTCCCTGACATGCTACAGGGAAGCCGACCTCCAGGTGGGACCTGGAGATCTCCTGGAATGACAGCTGATCTGCAGACTATAGGTAGGGTTGCCAACCTCCAGGTAGTTGGCTAATCTCCTATTAAGGAAAAATATCCCAACACGCAGCCATATTTTTCCTTAATAGGAGATTAGCCAGCCTCTATATACAACAACCTCCAGGTAGTAGCGGGAGATCTCCTGGTATTACAACGTATCTCCAGCTGATAGAGATCAGTTCGCCTGGAGAAAATGGCCGTTTTGGCCATTGGACTCTATGGCATTGAAGTCCCTCCCCAAACCCCGCCCTCCTCAGGCTCCACCCCAAAATCTCCTGCCAGTGGTGACGAGGGACCTGGCAACCCTAACTATAGGGATCGGTTCCCCTGGGGGGAAAAAGACTGCTTTGGAGGTCATTAGATAATGCTGAAGTCCCTCCCCTCCCCAAATTCCACTCTCTCTAGATATTAACATGTCCAGATATTAACCCGGAGTTGGCAACCATATGTTTGGAGGGCATTTAAATGTATGGAAGAGTAATCAGCTGTGGGAGGGGCCGTGGCTCAGTGGTAGAGCATCTGCTTGGCATGCAGAAGGTCCCAGGTTCAATTCCCGGCATCTCCAGTTAAAGGGATTTGGCAAGTAGGTGATGTGAAAGACCCCTGCCTGAGACCCTGGAGAGCCACTGCCGGTTTGAATAGACAATATTGACTTTGATGGACCAAGGGTCTGATTCAGTATAAGGCAAGATTCATGTGTTCATGTACTCTGCCTCAGCCGAGATACACATTTCCCACCTGTGTGAGAATTTGGCTTAACAGAAGCCATTGACTGATCAAACTGTCAGTTTCATTGGGGCAGCTGTTAACCCGGGTAGCTAAATGGAGCCTCCATGTTCCGAGGCAGTATACCTTTGGATACCAGCTTCTGGAGACTACTCATAAGGGAGGGCTGTTTCCTTCAGGAACATTTGGTTTCAGATTTCTATAGCCCAAACCCTACTGCACTGTTTATGGAATGTCCCATGCTGTTGCTTGTATTTTACTTAAAGTGTTACCCGTGTTGCGTCTCGGTGAGACAAGGAGGACTATAAATAACATGAATAAATTTTTTAAAAATAAAATCTGGTTGCAAACAGGATGCAGGATCCTTGGGATGGATCCAGCAGGACCCCCCTTATGCTGTTATGAATCCAGAAATCTTTACAGATGCTAGAACAAGGAAAGAAAACCGATTTCCCACACACACCCCACATTAATTCAGTAAGCTCACTTGCCCAAATTCCACTCTTCGTTTTTACTTTGCCTTTGTGTGGAAGCAATCCTACTTAAGGAGTTTTACTTTGCCTTTGTGGGGATGCTTACTTAGGAGTAAGCCCCTTTGCATACAGCGGCGCTTATTTCTGCGTGGGATTAGAACTACGAGGCTGCAGTCCGCAACCTATTTAGTCTTACCTGCTTTCGAAGTGCTTTGGGGGTTTAACTTTAAAAACGTAAATAATTATGCAGTTTGGTTGCTCTGGAATTCGCACGGAGCGAATGAAGGACTCCAAATCCTAAATGCATAAGCCTCCATGACTGAGAATATTATTAAAATTATGTACGTAAGGAACATATCTTGTTTTGGAATTAGCACTCTGCCAGCATCTTGTTAAATATATAGAATATAAAATGGTAATTCGGAAAGCAAATTTATATTGGGAAAACTTGCTCTGAGACACTATTCCGTTCCTCCTGCCCCCAACCTCCAATTCAGTTCGAGAAAGCCCAATTTATTTTTATATCGCTGGTATATATTATACACTTAATTCCATTTATTAAAATGTTCACATCCTGTCTTTCCTTGTGGGTCAAGGCTGCTCACAAATCACAATTAAAACCCGCAGAATTTAAAACCAGCACCATGTAAAACATACACAATAAAACCCCAAAGAAAGGATGTGGGCAGAATGGAGTGGGTGCAGAGGAGAGCGACGAGGATGGTCAGGGGCCTGGAGACCGAGCCCTACCTGGAAAGGCGGAGGGACCTGGGAATGTTTAGTCTGGAGAAGAGGAGGTTGAGGGGGGACAGGATTGCTCTCTTGAAGCATTTGAAGGGCTGTCACTTGGGAGCTGTTCCTGTTGGCAGCAGAGGATAGGACTCACAATAACGGGTTTAAATTACGGGCGGAAAGGTACGGGCTGGCTATTAGGAAAACATTTTTTACAGTAAGAGTTGTTCAGCAGTGGAATCGGCTACCTGGGGAGGTGGTGAGCTCCCCCTCACTGGCAGTCTTCAAGCAGAGGCTGGACAAGCACTTGTCAGGGATGCTCGAGGCTGATCTAGACGGGAGTTGGACTAGATGGCTTGTATGGCCTCTTCCAATTCTGTGATTCTACGAATCTATAACCCCCTCCCATTGAGGCATGCTGTCTATACTCCCTTAAAAATCTTCCTTTTGGGGTTATTTGCTTAGCCCCTTCTGTTCAAACTGAGCTTTGGCTTTATCCCTGTGCTAAAAAAGACGAGCTGGGGCTATGTTAAGGTCCCTTGGGCTCATTCCATAATGGAGGATGCTACCTAAGAAAATATCACGCTGGGTAGCCGTGTTAGTCTGTCTGCAGCAGTAGAAAAGAGCAAGAGACCAGTGGCACCTTAAAGACTCAGGCAATTTCTGGCAGGGTATGAACTTTCGTGAGTCACAGCTCATATGAACACATGAAGCTGCCTTATGGTGAATCAGACCCTTGGTCCATCAAAGTCAGTATTGTCTACTCAGACCGGCAGCGGCTCTCCAGGGTCTTAGGTAGAGGCCTTTCCCATCACCTACTTGCCTAGTCCCTTTAACAGGAGATGCCAGGGACTGAACTTGGGACCTTCTGCATGCCAAGCAGATGCTCTACCACTGAGACACAGCCCCTCCCCACTTCTTCAGAAGTGACTCACGAAAGCCCATAACCTGCCAGTCTTTAAGGTGCTACTAGACTCTTGCTTTTTTCTACTACCTAAGAAAAGCTCACTCTGGCCCACTCTTTCTGCTCTGGAGGACTGAAAGTAGTTCCAATCGATTCCTGACCTGTTCCTGCTGTTTTGTTTTTAAGGCACACAGGACACCATGCACAGATGTGCGCATGTACGCTAGGTCGATCCCAGAGTCCCATCAAAATATAAGGTTGGATCGGGCATAACTTTGTCCTGCCTCCCCTCTCCCTGCAGTAGGGTTGCCAACCTCCAGGTAGCACCTGGAGATCTCTCACCATTACAGTTGATCTCCAAATCATAGAATGATAGAGTTGGAAGGGCCACCAGGGTCATCTAGTCCAACCCCCTGCACAACGCAGGAAATTCACAGCTACCTCCCCTCGCACACCCCCAGTGACCCCTACTCCATGCCCAGAAGATGGCAACAAAAACCCCTCCAGGATCCCTGGCCAATCTGTCCTGCAGGATAATTGCTTCCTGACCCTAAAGTGGCGATTGGCATTACCCTGGGCATGTAAGAAAGGGCTATGAGAGCCAAGCACTGACACCACCCTTCCTGCCCTCCCTCTCATGATATGCCTAAGATGGCCAAGATCAGTTCACCTGGCAAAAATGGCTGCTTTGGAGGGTGAACTCTATGGCATTATACACTCCTGGGGTCCCTCCCCTCCCCAAAACCCTTCCTCCCCAGGCTACACCCCTTAAATCTCCAAGTATTTCTCAACCCAGACCTGGCAACCCTGCCCTGTGGCTCACTGATCCCACAAGACACTGCTCCTAAGGGACCCTGAAGAGTGGCATGCAGGGTTGTCAACTCTGGGTTGGGACGTTCCTGGAGATTTGGGGCTGGAGTGAGGGGAGGGAGCTCATCGGGGTATAATGCTGTCGAGTCTACTTTCCAAAGCTGCCATTTGCCCTGGGGGAACTGATCTCTGTAGTCTGGAATCATCATAGAATCATAGAGTTGAAAGGGACCACCAGGGTCATCTAGTCCAACCCTCTGCCCAATGCAGGAATTTCACAACTTCCTCCCCCCCACACCCCCAGTGACCCCTGCTCCATGCCCAGAAGATGGCCAAGGTGACCTCCCTCTCATGATCTGCCTAAGGTCACAGAATCAGCATTGCTGACAGATGGCCATCTAGCCTCTTCTTAAAAACCTCCAGGGGAGCTCACCACCTCCCGAGGAAGCCCGTTCCACTGAGGAACCGCTCAGACTGTTAGAAAATTCTTCCTGATGTCTAGACAGAAACTCTTTTGATCTAATTTCAACCCGTTGGTTCTGGTCCGACCTTCTGGGGCAACAGAAAACAACTTCGCACCCTCCTCTATATGACAGCCCTTCAAGTACTTGAAGATGGTTATCATGTCCCCTCTGTCTTCAGGCTATAAGATTGGTTATAATTCCCAGGGTCCGTCTGGAACCCTAGCAACATGGGAAAAGGAAGTCGGTGGAACTTGCCGATGTAGTCTGGAACCAACCCATAGTTTGGTGCTTCGCGAACACATTTGATGTTTCCCCCTTGGCCACAGCGTGCTGGTAGCTTCTGCTTTCGCACAAACGTTTAAAGTTGGCGGTCTGAGCTCCGTGCATTTCGTCTCCCAAGCCTGGTTTGCAGATAGGGTTGCCAGGTCCCTCTTCCCCACCAGCAGGAGGCTTTGGGGGCAGAGCCTGAGGAGGGCGGCATTAGGGAAGGGGAGGGACTTCAATGCCATAGAGTCCAATAGCCACAGCAGCCATTTTCTCCAGGGGAACTGATCTCTATCGGCTGGAGATCAGCTGTGGTAGCAGGAGATCTCCAGCTAGTACCTGGAGGTTGGCAACCCTATTTGCAAACTGTGCTTTGCAATCCTGGTTTTGCAGGGGAAGCGCGAGCCACGGTTTGCTGGTTGGGGTGTGATGGCATAAACTGGGGTTTGCATGAAATCGGGAGCAACCAATCCCAGTACCGGGGAGGAGGGGGAAGGCGCAAGAGATTTGCACGGCTTGCTTGACGCGACGCCAAACCGAAGTACTCTTCTCGAGTACGCCACTGTTGTCGGGGCCGCACGCCAACACGAACCTTTATTCTGGGTGTCTGTCTTGCTGTGTGACCGTGAAACCCCCGGTCACCGGGCCGCTAGAATTTAGGCAGCTGGGCCAGAGGCAGAGGGCAGAGCTGCTTTTGCGAAAGAGGTTCTCGCAACCATTGAAACAGAGCCTTTATTTTTATCTGTCTGCTTTTGGACTTTGTACCCTCTTGCGAAATCTGCAATCTTGGCTCCTCGCTTAATCTCCGTGTTAACTGCTTCACTGTTTAGTCATTGCGGTGTTTTTCCTTAAGTCGTTGAAAACATTTCACTTTCCCAGGTCTCTTTTACTATCAGTGCTCTTTTTTAAAAAACTTTTTATTGCTTTTTATAATAAAACATACAAAATAATAATAATAATAATAATAATAATAAAATCATAATTCATACAACAACAACAAAACATAAAATACATAAAAAACATATACAGAGCACTAGTATGCTACTATCAGTGCTCTTATTCCCAGCCCAAACCCAGCCCTAGAAACTGGGCTTGGTGGCAGGGCCTCGTTGCAGAATGCAGGCTCAAGAATGTTCTCTGAGCATGTGCAGAAAGCAGCCACCACGAGCCCCCAGTTAGCTGGGACTTTGGGGTAAGAGGTTATAGGTAGAGCTCATTTCTAGGCAGTCCTGACTGCCTGCAGTGATAATGCCGCTGCCTTTCTCCTTTCTTTCAAACCCTTTCTCTAAATGTGCCTTTTCTGGGAAGCTCTTGGCCTAATCCTTCCTTAGCTTCATCTTATAGCCATGATAGCTAAATGGAAGAAGAGTTGGTTTTTATATGCCGACTTTCTCTACCACTTAAGGAAGAATCAAAGCGGCTTACAATCACCTTCCCTTCCCCTCCCTACAACAGACACCCCTTTCCCAGCCAATTAAGATTAAAAAATACTGATTTCCTCATGGGGTATTTAGTTAGTTCCTCTTTTTCTTCCTTTTTATTTTGATCGCAGCGTGACACTGTTCAGGGCCAAATTGGCCATATGAACAATCTCATTAAAGTAAGTACAGCAGACACCCAGTGAGATAGGTGGGGCTGAGAGATCTCTAAGAGAGCTGCGACTAGCCCAAGGTCACCCAGCTGGCTTCATGTGGAGGAGTGGGGAATCAAACCCGGTTCTCCAGATTAGAGTCCACTGCTCCAAACCACCTGTCTTAACTACTACGCCACGCTTAGTCTCTCTGGAACCTCTGTGTTCAAAGGCAGTGTACCTTTGAACGTCCCTTCCTCTGGGAGAACAGCAAGGGAGAGCTGTTTTCTTCACATCCTTTCCGTCGGGATTCCCGGAACATCAAGAAACAAGTTGTTAGACCAGATTTGATCTTTTGGTCTGATCCAGCTGGCTTCTTAAACGAAGCAAAGCTTGGATCAAAATATTTGTTTAAAAGATTAATACCCTGCATTTCAGCAACGGGCTTGAAGATGGCCTGAGTTCAAAAAAAGAAGAAGAAAACCATGTGAGATGCAAAAATCAATTGGATTAACTCAACAATAAAAGCGGCATCGGCATTATTAGTGAGCTTTAAAACCATGAATGGTTTCATAATTGTGTCCTTCTGGAAGCTTGAGAGACTAAGATAGCTTTTTCCCTTGGTGCCTGAAAGGCTAGAAAGCGGGCACCAGGATAGTCTTGCCAGGTACACGTGCCAAAATTGGGGTGCCACCACACAGAAGACCCTGCTCCCCAGAGCAGTCTACCTGACCTCTGAAAGGGCAGGGCCTTCTTGGGTGATTCTCGGTACAGGGGGTTGTTTTTGTGCGAACAGGTGGTCCTTCGAAGACCCTAGGCCACTGAGGATTTGTTAGGTCAAGGCCAAATTATTTTTGAGGGGGTGAAAAATGGGTTTTTCACTCTAGGGAAACTTTGCTAAATACAGCCACCCGTGTTTTGAGTTGGGTTGAAGTTTTTGAACGTTGTTCATATGTAGGGTTGCCACCCTCCAGGTTGTGGCAGGAGATCTCCTGCTATTTCAACTGATCTTCAGCCGAAAAGAGATCTGTTCCCCTGGAGAAAATGGCTGCTTTGGCCATTTGGACTCCACATGAACACATGAAGCTGCCTTATACTGAAGCAGAGAACATAAGAAAGGCCATAGCTGGATCAGACCAAGGACCAAGGTCTATCAAGTCCAGCAGTCTTTTCACACAGTGGCCAACCAGGTACTTTTAGGAAGCCCACAAACAAGATGACTGCAGCAGCATCCTCCTGCCTGTGCTCCACAGCACCTAATTGTGTGAAGAAATACTTCCTTTTATCCATTTTGAATCTTGTCACCCTCCAGCTTTGGCAGATGACCCCCTTGTTCTAGTGTTATGAGAGAGGGAGAAAAGCTTCCCCCTGTCCACTCTCTCCATACCATACACAATTTTACAAACCTGTATCATGTCTCCCCTTAACCGCCTTCTTTCCAGGCTACAGAGCCCTAAGTGTTTAATTGAAGATCCTTTAATTGAAGATGGCAGGGGTGGCACCCGGGCCCTCCTGCATGCCAAGCAGGGGCTCCGTCGCCCCTTCCCAACTCTCCTCCTGCCTCTTTTTGGCGCTGTAACCATCGGACCACAAACACGGTCGACGGAGAGGACCATAAATTTAATTCTAATGACTAGCAGTTGGCGTAAGCCTCTGGTCTACTCCCCCAGAGGAGGGATCTGTTTTTTCTTTAAGAACATAAGAGAACATTAGAAAGGCCCTGCTGGATCAGACCCAGGCCCATCAAGTCCAGCAGTCTGTTCACACAGTGGCCAACCAGGGGCCTCTAGGAAGCCCACAAACAGGACGACTGCAGCAGCACCATCCTGCCTGTGTCCCACCGCACCCCATATAATAGGCATGCTCCTCTGATACTAGAGAGAATAGGTATGCAGCATGACTAATATCCATTCTAACTAACAGCCATCAATACCCCTCTCCTCCATGAATATGTCCACTCCCCTCTTAAAGCCCTCCAAGCTGGTAATAACATAAAAAAGGCCATGCTGGATCAGACAAAGGTCCATCAAGTCCAGCAGTCTGTTCACACAGTGGCCAACCTGGTGCCTCTAGGAAGCCCACAAGCAAGGCGACTGCAGCAGCATTATCCTGCCTGTGTCCCATAGCACTAATATATTTGGCATGCTCCTCTGATCCTGGAGAGAATAGGGATGCATCATGACTAATATCCCTTTTGACTAGTAGCCATGGATACCCCTCTCCTTAATGAACATGTCAACTCCCCTCTTCAAGCCTTCCAAGCTGGCAGCCATCACCACATCCTGGGGCAGGGAGTTCCACAATTTAACTATGCGTTGTGTGAAAAAATACTTCCTTTCTTTCCGCTTCTAAGCCTTCTTCCTTCTAGCACTTGCGGAACAATTCCTTTCCCTTTTCGTCTGCAGCCTGCCCAGCTGCTGAGTGGCAACCCCAGCCCAGCCCTGAACTCACTGATAGGTCGACACTTACAAAGAATATGTTAAATAAATAAATGAACTAAAGGCCGTAATCTTTTTTTGTTTCATTTGGCATCCCTCCAAAAAGGGTTATTGGCCCTCCTCTCTGGCTCTGGCGCTGTTAACATTTATGTGTTTTTATTGAATTGTTTTATAATTTTTAATGGCGTTTTTGGTTGTTCGAACGTTTTCATGCATACCAGTTTGGTAGGGTTGCCAGGTCCCTCTTTGCCACCTGTGGGAGGGTTTTGGGGTGGAGCATGAGGAAGGCGGAGTTTGGGGAGGGGAGGGACTTCAATGCCGTAGAGTCCAATTGCCAAAGCGGCCATTTCCTCCAGCTGAACTGATCTCTATCGGCTGGAGATGAGCTGTAATAGCAGGAGATCTCCAGCTAGAACCTGGGGGTTGGCAACCCTATGTTTTGGGGACCCTGGGTGGGAATGTTTTAAATAAATAAATAATCCTGTGCCTGGTGACACAGAGTAAGCCCGCTTGAAATCACAGGGACTTGCCTCTGAGGCATCGTATTATGTTTTCATTGTGGATATCCCTGGGTTGGGTGGAGAGACGCGTTCTGAAGTTCCTGCTCTTCCCAACACAGACTCACGCAACACGGACGCTCTAGGCAATCTCCGCCGAAACTATGGTTTCCAATAAAGTTCCGGCAGAGATTGCTAGAACGTCCGTGTTATATGAGTCGTGCACGTGTTGCGTGCCCCCAGCCACACCCTCAAAAAGCTCCATAGAGTTTCCGTAGAGTTTCGAAGAAGATTGCTGGAGCGTCCGCGTTGCTTCCTGGTAAACCCGAAAGTGACGTCGTCGCGTGGGTCACGTGGCTCCCCCTCTACCTGCTCCTCTTTTGCCTGCCAACCTGCTGACGGATGGCGGGCAGCTCAATGTTTTGGCGGGCTTTTGCCTGCCCCCACCGGGCAGATGGCGAGCCTACCTGTTGGGGTCTGTACATGTACCGATGCCTTATGCATCAAATAGGGCGAATTGGGCCCCCCTTTGGGGTTCAGCTTAGGAAGATGCCACACGGCTCCCTCTCTCTGCACATCATAATCTGAATTTGCCTTGTGCGTACTTGGAGACGTGTGGAACTTCAGAAGGTTTCTCTCTACCAGTGTGATGCAGTGGTTAAAAATGGTGGTTTGGAGCAGTGGACTGTGATCCGGAGGACCGGGTTTGATTCCCCACTCCTCATGAGCGGCGGAGGCTAAGCTGGTGAACTGGATTGGTTTCCCCACTCCTCCACGTGAAGCCAGCTGGGTGGCCTTGGGCTAGTCACAGTTCTCTTAGAGCTCTCTCAGCCCCACCTACCTCCCAGGGTGTCTGTTGTGGGGAGGGGAAGGGAAGGCGATCGTAAGCTGGTTTGATTCTTCTTTAAGTGGTAGAAAAAGTAGGTGTATAAAAACCAACTCTTCTTCTTCTACCTGGCCTCTCCACCTCCCTGGAGAAATGCAACGTGTCATTAGGCCCCCAGTAAACGTGCGTCGAATCGGGCAGGGCAGCGCACTGATGTTCAGATGGCCCAAAGAAGCCGTGCTCCTGGCCCCCTGGCCTTGTTTCAAATGTCTGAGAGTGCTCTTATTTTACCTGGCTGGCTAATCTTTTCTAAACAAAGGTGTGTTGACTTTCAAATCTCACTTTGGTCTATCAATATTTGACCGTGTAAAGTTTGTCCTCTCCAGACCCGGCTTGCTTAGTTGTCTAGCTCATCTGAAGGGGACGCGGAAAATGCAGATAATGCCTCCTGAACCTTTTTGGCTCGATTCGTTTTCTAATTCAGCTGCAAGGGGCACTGAATTTGATCGGCGTCGCAGTGTTGGGGAAAAGGGGGGCATAACCTATTTCTAGGGACCACGTTCATGATCGAAATTGGCCTCTCCAGTTGCTTTTAAGAATGTAAGAAGAGCCTGGCTGGATCAGACCGGTGGTCCATCTAGTCCAGCATCCCGTCTCACACAGTGGCCAACCAGCTCCTCTGGAGGTCCAACATCAGGGCACAGAGGCCGAGGCCTTCATTGGATCATCAGAAGAGCCCTGCTGGATCAAACCAGGGGTCCACCTAGTCCAGCATCCCATCTCACACAGTGGCCAACCAATTCCTCTGGAGGTCCAAGAACAGGGCACAGAGGCCAAGGCCTTCCCCTGATGTTGCCTTTTGGCACTGGGCTTCAAAGGTTGACTGCCTCTGAACGTGGAGTTTCTTTTAATCAGCACGACTAGTAGCCACTGATAGACCCATCTTCCATGAATGTGCATCTTTTCCATCTTCCATGAATGTGCATCTTTTCCTCTATGGATGAGAAAACACAACTTGAGGGATTTTTAAAAGGTGGGCGGCATTGGGGAAGAATGGTGCAGCACCTTTCCCCCGTTTCTCTGAACCAAGTTAGATCCCTCCCCGCTTATGTTAAAGCAGAAAGAAATAATTGGGAGACACTCGCCTGAGTCTCCCACGTCACAACCAATTTGGCCCTTAATTCCTTCCTCTGCCTCAGGACAGGAAGCAATATCTAATCGGATCGATCTTCGTGACACTCTAAAATAGGTCACGGACTGCGTTCCCAGTTGGGGAGGTGTAAGCGGCAGGACTTACCTGGAAGACTTTCATCCTCTCTGCCTTGGCAATCGGCCTTTCCGCTCAATCCGGTTTTTGCACAACCAGCGTATGGCGTCTGTGGATAGATCAACGTGCCTCCTCTCTCCTAGCATCAAATTGTAAAGTTTTATATTGGCAGGGGAATACAGTTCTCCCTCCCACACGGCTGATGGCAGGGACTCTGATCAGATCCCTTGGGGGTATCCCTGTCTACTTTTAATTTTGTTTTCACTTTCCCCCTTCCTAATTTCTATCCTTGAGAAGAGCCTGAGAAGGTGCAGAAAAGAGCAACCAGAATGATCAGGGGACTGGAGCACCTGCCCCTATGAGGAATGGTTAAAATGCTTAGGGCTGTTTAGCTTGGAAAGAAGGCGGTTAAGGGGATACACGAAAGAGGTATGGAGAAGAGGGGGCAAGGAGAAGCTTTTCTCCATCTCTCATAATATTAGGGGTCATCTGCTGAAGCTGGAGGGTGAGAGATTCAAAACAGATGAAGTATTTCTTCACACAAGGCATAGTTAAATTGTGGAACTCCCTGCCCCAGGATGTGGTGATGGCTGCCAACTTGGAAGGCTTGAAGAGGGGAGTGGACATGTTCATTAAGGAGAGGGGTATCCATGGCTACTAGTCAAAAGGGATATTAGTCATGATGCGTTCCTATTCTCTCCAGGATCAGAGGAGCATGCCAAATATATTAGTGCTATGGGACACAGGCAGGATAAATGCTGCTGCAGTCGCCTTGCTTGTGGGCTTCCTAGAGGCACCAGGTTGGCCACTGTGTGAACAGACTGCTGGACTTGATGGACCTTTGTCTGATCCAGCATGGCCTTTTTTATGTTATTACCCCTTGCAAATAATTCCACCAAAGTTATTAGCCTAGGAAAAAAATTCACTTGCTTACTTGTGCATATTGACATAAGTTGGTGTGGTTTAGTTGTTAGGGGGTCAGAAAAGGATTTGGGAGACCCAGGTTCAAATATCCACTTTGCCATGGCAGCTGTTTGAGTGGCCTTGAGCCAGTCATTCACAGCCTAACCTACCTCATAGGGTTGTTGTGAGGATAAAATGGGGGGGGGAGAATTATGGTATAATAATAAACTTTGGGTTCCCAGTGGGGAAAAGAACAGGATGTAAATCATCAACAACTGGGTTATTGAGGAAAGCACCGTTTGCATCCAAAAAAGGTCTGGCATGTTGTAGTGGTTAAGAGAAGCGGCCTCTAATCTGGAGAACCAGGTTCGATTCTCCGCTCCTTGGCATGAAGCATACTGGGTAACCTTGGGCCAGTCACAGTTCTCTAAGAACTTTCAGCCCAGGCAATGGGAAACCGCCTCTGAAACCACACAGTTAAATTGTGGAACTCCCTGCCCCATGATGTGGTGATGGCTGCCAACTTGGAAGGCTTGAAGAGGGGAGTGGACTTGTTCATGGAGGAGAGTACTATCCATGGCTACTAGTCCAAATGGATACTAGCCATGATGCATACCTATTCTTTCCAGGATCAGAGGAGCATTCCTATTATCTTGGGTGCTGTGGAGCACAGGCAGGATGGTGCTGCTGCAATGGTCTTGTTTGTGGGCTTCCTAGAGGCACCTGGTTGGCCAGTGTGGGACTTGATGGACCTTGGTCTGATCCAGCATGGCCTTTCTTATGTTCTTACGTTAAGTTTTCTTGCCTTGACAATCTTACAAGGTCGCCGTCAGTCAGCTGTGACTGGCGAGCACACACACACACACACAGCCAGTAATGATTATTCACCATAGGTGAATAGGAAAATCTGCTTTTATTAATGGGGATGGCAAAGCAAAAAAAAAACCCTATCAATACTCTACTACCCAATTACTCAAGAAGACAACGCCCTTCCTGGGTTTCGACCAGTCAGTTCAAGAACTGTGGGATGATTGACAAGCCCGCACTTCTTTTTCTTCTACTGCAACGTAATCGTGTTAGACCTTCTTGTTGTTTTCCAGTTCAGATTTATCTCTTTCAGTTTCGTTTAACTGTTCCAGTTGGAGGCCATCGTACCAAAGTGCTCCTTTATGGCCGGATGTTAAAATCCAACCTGTTACGAAGCCCAAAATGGCAGTCATAAATAAAAAAAATAATAAAAGCATCCCTGTAGAAGAAAAGAAAAAAAGGGGGGGTTGGAAACCCCAACCGCAATGTCAAATGTAATAACGTTCCCAAACAGATCAATCCAAATGACAATCAATAGCGGATTTACGGCAGGCTCCGGCCTGCGCAAGAGCAAAGGTTGCTACGTTGAGTCACCCTTCGTTGGAATTTGCTAACAGAAGTTCAATTTTTTGAAGGTCAGACCAATGAACGTAACCTTTGAAGGAAAAAAAGGGAAGATGGAATTCGTCGCTCAGATAGGGGCCACCGAAAGAGATAACCCCGAATATCCTCTGTTTTCATTATTTAGGGTTTTGACGTTCCTAGGTGACTTAGGATGGCGCATGCATCCTTTCTAGGGTTGCCAGGTCCCTCTTCACCACCGGCGGGAGGTTTTTGGGGCAGAGCCTGAGGAGGGGAGGGTTTGGGGAGGGGAGGGACTTCAATGCCATACAGTCCAATTGCCAAAGCGGCCATTTTCTCCAGGTGAACTGATCTCTATCTGCTGGAGATCAGTTGTAATAGCGGGAGATCTCCAGCTAGTTCCTGGAGGTTGGCAACCCTAACTGGAGCAGAGGGAGCTTGAGAAGATCTCAGGAGGCATTACATTACGTTTGAGTCAGCCAGGGACACCCATTTGGAAATAATTGCATGTGTCATAGGATGATGCTTGGCTTGGAACCTGCCATAGAGTCCAATTGCCAAAGTTGCTATTTTCTCCAGGGGAACTGATCTCTATCAGCTGGAAATCAGTTGTAATAGCAGATCTCCAGCTGGTGCCTGGAGGTTGGCAACCCTAATCCCTTCCTTCAACTTCACCGTGGTTCAATGTCTAGTTCTCCAGGTAGGATGTGGTACAGCTCCCTCCTGGAATCTCTCTAGGGTTGCCAGCCTCCAGGTGGGCCCTGGGGATCCCCAGGAATAATAGCTCATCTCCAGACTACAGAGATTGGCTCCCCGGGAGAAAATGGATGCTTTGGAGGGTGGACTTTTCTCCTTTTCTCATCATACTAGAACGCGAGGTCATCTGCTAAAGCTGGAGGGTGAGAGATTCAAAACAGATAAACAGAAGTATTTCTTCACACAACACACAGTTGAATTGTGGAACTCCCTGCCCCAGGATGTGGTGATGGCTGCCAACTTGGAAGGCTTGAAATGGGGAGTGGACATGTTCATGGAGGATACGGCTGTTCATGGATACTAGTCAAAATGCAAACCTATTCTCTCCAGGATCAGAGGAGTATGCCTAATATATGAGGTGCAGTGGAACACAGGCAGGACAATGCTGCTGCCGTCGTCTTGCTTGTGGGCTTCCTAGAGGCCCCTGGTTGGCCACTGTGTGAACAGACTGCTGGACTCAATGAGCCTCAGTCTGATCCAGCATGGCTTTCCTTAAGTTCTTATGAGTGGACATGTTCATGGAGGAGACGGCTATCCATGGGTCCTAGGCAAAATGGATACTCATCACCATGCATACCTATCCTCTCCAGGATCAGAGGAGAGTGCCTATTACATTAGGTGCTGTGGAGCACAGGCAGGATGGTGCTGCTGCAGTCGTCTTGTTTGTGGGGTTCCTAGAGGCCCCTGGTTGGCCACTATGCGAACAGACTGCTGGACTTGATGGGCCTTGGTCTGATCCAGCAGGGCCTTTCTTATGTTCTTATGGAGGACAGGGCTATCCATGGCTACTAGTCAAAATGGATACTAGTCATGATGCATGCCTATTCTCTCCAGGATCAGAGGAGCATGCCTGTGATATTAAATGCAGTGGAACACAGGCAGGAGAATGCTTCTGCAGCCGCCTTGTTTGTGGGCTTCCTGGAGGCCCCTGGTTGGCCACCATGTGAACAGACTGCTGGACTTGATGGGCCTGGGTCTGATCCAGCAGGGCCGTTCTTATGACTGTATGGCATTGTACCCTACTGAGGTCCCTGTCCTCCCCAGGCTCCATCCCTAAATCTTCAGCAGTTTCCCAACCAGGATCTGGCCACCTTACCCCCATTCCCCGCAGGTGGCCGGGGGGACCTGGCAACCCTAAACCTCTCCCTCGCTTTGTGGACGCCAGTTCCAGACGGTGAGCGGATGTCGTGTTGCTCCGCGGCAGCCGAAGCAGCCAAGAGTCTTGCGGCACCTTCAGGGTGAACAGATTTGTTGTGGCAGAAGCCGCCATGGGCCAGGGCCCTCTTCGTCAGATGCACGAAGTGTTATCCCCAGCTGGCAGAGAGAGACCATTTAATGATCTGTTTATTGTGCGTCTCTTTTGCTGCCCGGCTCTCAGCCGACAGCTCGCTCCCCACAGCAACCTGCGCCAAATCTGATATGATGAACAAGGTGCTGTGAAAAGGAATTCCTGAAGGGAGGGCCGGGTTCAGGCATGATGGAGGTGTGCCTGGCTGCCTCTTCTTCATCCTCCAGACCTCCATGGTAGCAGTGGGGAGCTGGGCAGGTGTAAAGTTATAGGGACGGTTGAGTCAAAAAACTAAACGGAAGCAGTCAGTCTGGGTGACCACAAAGTGGTAAAAGGTAGGGGAGGGGCTGTGGCTCAGTTTGTAGAGCCTCGGCTTGGCATCAGAAGGTCCCAGGTTCAACCCCAGGCATCTCCAGTGAAAGGAGCCAGGTAAGCAGGTGATGTGAAAGACCTCTGCCTGAGACCCTGGAGAGCCGCTGCCGGTCTGAGTAGACAATACTGACTTTGATGGACCAAGGGTCTGGTTCAGTAGAAGGCAGCTTCATGCGTTCATGTGTTCAAAGGTGGTCCCCTGTGCAAGCACCGGGCGCCATTTTTTAATGTTCCTACTATCAAAAAACACCCACGCACAACAGCCCTGGCAAGTTTTTGAAAAGACCCTTGCGCATTAAAGAGACTTTTCTAGCCAGCTCTTTCCGCGCCGTGCTGTTGCTGTACTTGGAAGGAATCTTTCGCACAGAGGGGCGTTCAAGAATGTGATTTCTGCCCTGCTGTCCAACTGTGGTTTGAAATGATACTATCTGTTCTACCGCCTTGACAATCTGCCATTTCATTCTGCTTTGAACAGGGATGGGGGCGGGGAGGTGTCCGGTCTTGGAACGCTCCCCCAAAATTGTTGTTAAAAAGTAGCACATTGGGGGAAATCATGTGTGCCGAACCTGATCCCGGTTCAGCTAGTTTTCTGCTTGCAGGGAGGCTTTCCCATAGATGGAGAGCATTCGGTGATGTGAACCGGCCTTATCTCCAGTCCGATACAAATCCCTCAGGCTTCAGTTGTCATAGAGTCATAGAGTTGGAAGGTACCACCAGGGTCATCTAGTCCAACCCCCTGCACAATGCAGGAAATTCACTACTACCTCCCCCAAACCCCCAGTGACCCCTACTCCATGCCCAGAAGATGGCCAAGGTGCCCTCCCTCTCATCATCTGTCTGAGGTCATAGAATCAGCATTGCTGACAGATGGCCATCTAGCCTCTGCTTAAAAACCTCCAGGGAAGGAGAGCTCACCACCTCCCGAGGAAGCCTTTTGATTTAATTTCAACCCGTTGGTTCTGGTCCAACCTTCTGATTGGAAGCCTGAACAGAAAACGAATATCTTACTAACCAATAGCCTCTAAAAGGTGTTACAAGCTTCAACTGGTAAATCTAGAGACCTTGCGACCAAGGGAAAAGTATTTGGAGTAGACATCTTTCTCTAGAACATTGTCGAAACCACTGGGCTAGATGGCCTTTGCGTCAGATCAAGTTCCTGTTGAGTGAAGGGCGCGCAGCCAATTACCTGTTAACGCAGGTCTTGCTTCATTTATCCCCCATCTTTCTCCCCAAAAGGGACACCATTCTCTATTTTATTGTCACAACAACCCTGTGAGGCAGTTTAGGCTGAGCTTGTATGACTGGCTGAAGGTCATCCAGCAGTGGGGATTTGAACCTGTTTCTCCCAGATGCTAATCCATCACTAACCCCTACACCACACTGAGGTGTGTAGCTTCAGTTGAAACCCACTCATCAATAACCAATAACCATGCCTGACCTGACAGTTTATATAGGGGTGAGGTAGTATCACATGGCCTGCTTTGTAGTATCGCATGACCCTCATAGTTGAACTGTGGAACTCCCTGCTCCAGGATGTGGTGATGGCTGCCAACTGGGAAGGCTTTAAGAGTGGACATGTTCATGGAGGAGAGGGCTATCCGTTGCTACTAGTAATTCTAGTCATGATGCATGCCTATTCTGTCCAGTATCCGAGGAGCATGCCTATTATATGAGGTGCAGTGGAACACAGGCAGGACACTGCTGCTTCAGTCTTCTTGTTTGTGGGCTTCCTAGAAACACTTGGTTGGCCACTGTGAACATAAGAACATAAGCCATGCTGGATCAGACCAAAGCCCATCAAGTCCACATACAGGGGCCAACCGGGGCCTCTAGGAAGCCCACAGACAAGACGACTTCAGCAGCATTTATCCTGCCTGTGTTCCAAAGCACCTAATATAATAGGCATGCTCCTCTGGTCCTAGAGAGAATAGGGATGCATCACGACTAGTAGCCATTTTGACTAGTAGCCATGGATAGCTCTATCCTCCATGAACATGTCCACTCCCCTCTTAAAGCCTTCCAAGTTGTCAGCCATCACCACGTCCTGTGCGAATAGGCTGCCGGACTTGATGGGCCTCGGTTTGATCCAGCATGGCTTTTCTGACATTCTGATGTCCTCTCGGAGTTAAGCAACCTCCTTAGTGGTCATCCATCGGTTTGTATGGAGCACGGCTGCTTAGCCTCTTTCGGACCCAGGCTCCAGATCCCGCCGTGGGTTCGAATCTCGGCACTGTGGTTCCCTTGGAACTTCAAGGCGGAATTTGAGGCTCGTCGGGGAAGGAAGGTTCGAGGTCTGCGGAGCTTCCCAGGCACGGGTGCTCCCGGGCCCCCGCTCTCCAGCCGTGGTGCGCTCGCTGTGCTTCGTGCACAGATTTTGGGATGCCCCCTTGCTGGTGGCTGCATTCCCCGCCGATGCATCACACCCAGTTGGGGGGCCGGGCGGTACCTTCAGGCGCGAGGGCTTTTGTCTTTGGGCTGGGCTGGCGGCCCATAACCCCAGGGGCTCCCCTTGGCCCTTTTAGCTTCCAGCCACTTGAATTAATCGGAGCTGACGTCTGCTTGTTTAGCGGCGCTGAACAGCTGGACCTCGGCCGTGGGTGGGAAGCACCCCCCTCGCCATGTCCCCCCTTTCTCATTCAGGGGGTTCTGGAGAGAGACCTTTCCTCGTGGCGCAAAGCTCGGACTTCGGATAGTGCTGAAGAAGGAGCCGTGAGAGCCAACGCCTGCATTTAATGAGGATTGATGTTGTTTATTAACGTCTTATTTCTGGAATGTACTGGCCGTTTTTTTTTTTTTAGCGAAAAAGAACCTCAAAGCGATTTGGGATTATAAAAACATATCGGCGAGGCAAAGGAGAATATTAGAGCTTTAAATAGGATAAACCAGTAATTTCCAAGCTCTGGGCTGGGCACATTAGTGTGCTGTGAGAAAATTGGTAGTGCACCGTGAGAAAGGAGGTAATGAAATAATTAAAGGCTCTTGAGCCCGAAGGACCCACCCACATAGAGCTGCCTGTTGCATCTCTGTGTGAGTCACTGCTCTGACTGTTCCGCTTAACAGTCAGCCTTCCCTTTGGGAGGGGCTGTGGCTCAGTGGTAGAGAATCTGCTTGGCATGCAGAAGGTCCCAGGTTCAGTCCCTGGCATCTCCAGTTAAAGGGACGAGGTGATGTGAAGGGCCTCTACCTGAGACCCTGGAGAGCCACTGCCCGTCTGAGTAGACCATACTGACTTTGATAGACCAAGGGTCTGATTCAGTATAAGGCAGCTTCATGTGTCATGTGTTTAACCGCTCCCATTACTGGAATGCAGCCACCCCATAACCTTTCAGAGGAGGTGGCCTGTTAAATCTCTGTGTGAGTCTCTGCTCTGACCTTGCCTCCTTCTAATTAAGACTGTTTTTGGGTGGAAGAAGCAGCATACCGTAAATTGCAACTTGGGAAAAAGCAAGGAAGATATCAACCAACCTCTTCAAGGAGTAGGGTTGTCAGCTCTGGGTTGGGAAATACCTGGAGATTTTTGGGGTGGAGCCTGAGGAAGGCAGGGCTTGAGGAGGAGAGGGACTTCAGTGGAGGTATAATGCCATAGAGCCCACCTTCTAAAGTGGCCATTTCTCTGAGTGGATCTTGGTCGCTTGGTTGTAGTAGCAGGAGATCTCCGGCCACTACTTGGAGGCTGGCAACCCTACCAAGGAGCTATACTCTTCCCTACAACCCTGCCCTGTGACAGCTAGAAATCTTGTCTGGCAGCTTCTGAGATTTTCTTGTGTCTACATCCTTGTATTTGCAACCATGAGGAGCAGAAACTTGTTTTTAAAGAGTGAGAGAGTGCTGAGAAAACTTAATTTCTGCCCTTAAATGCCGCCACATTTAATCCAAATTATGCGTGTTGCTTCCCCGTCTTCTGTGGAAATGAAATAGGGGATGGGCTGTGGCTCAGTGGTAGAGCATCTGCTTGGCACACAGAAGGTCCCAGGTTCAATCCCTGGCATCTCCAGTTAAAGAGACTAGGCGAGTAGGTGATGTGAAAGACCTCCGCCTGAGACCCTGGAGAGCTGCTGCCGGTCTGAGTAGACAGTACTGACTCTGATGGACCAAGGGTCTGATTCAGTATAAGGCAGCTTCCTGTGTTCATGTGAAATTCGATATTGACCCATCTGGTTATTTCATCATGGCAGATTCGTCGACGAGGACTATGCCGTTCAAGTCTCCATCAACGATTACCTGGATATTTACTGCCCACACTATGAGCAACCCTTGGCTGTTGGGGCCCCCGAGACCTTCACTCTTCTCATGGTCAACGGCGAGGGTTACCACGGCTGCTACGAGACCCCCGGAGCTTTCAAGCGTTGGGAATGCAACCGCCCCTATGCCCCCTACGGACCCGTCCGGTTCTCAGAGAAGATCCAGCGGTTCACTCCCTTCTCGCTGGGTTTCGAGTTCCAGCCTGGACGTGACTACTACTATATTTGTGAGTCGAGCTTCCACCGAGAGAGGGATAGTTAGCAGGCGGACGGTTTTATCCTAAATCGAGTCCCGCCCTTCTAAACCCATTGACTTCAACGGACTGAGAGAGGCACAACTCTGTTTAGGATTTCTCTGTAGCTGTCTGCCTTTGGATGTCAATGTAATTGACATAAATATGCCGAGTGGCTGAAACTAAGTGGGGGTATCTTTTCTCGAAGATATCAGTAGTATTCATACTAAATAGATTTTGAGTCCAGTAGCACCTTAGAGACCAACGAGATTTTCAGGGTACGAGCTTTCAAGAACGAAAGCTTCCTTCACCAGACTCTCGAAAGTTCATACCCCGAAAATCTTGTCGGTTTCTAAGGTGCCGCTGGACTTGAATCCGGCTGTTCCACTGCAGACCAACATGGCTACCCTCTGAAACTATAATCACACTAAATAATATCTTAAAGAAAAGGGACCTCTATTGGGGTTCAGCTAATATATATTATTCTTTGTACAGCTACTTTATTAATTGAAATAATTTAAATGAGAATAATAATAATACATTTTTATTTATATCCCGCCCTCCCCTGGCAATGCAAGAATCAGGGCGTCTAACAACATAGTTGAAATGTGTGTGTGTGTGTGTGTGTGTGTTAAGTGCCGTCAAGTCGCTTCCGACTAATGGCGACCCTATGAATCAATGTCCTCCAAAGTGTCCTAGCCTTAACAGCCTTGCTCAGGTCTTGCAAATTGAGGGCTGTGGCTTCCTTTATAGTGTCGATCCATCTCTTGTTGGGTCTTCCTGTTTTCCTGCTGCCTTCAGCTTTTCCTAGCATGACTGTCTTTTCCAGTGACTCTTGTCTTCTCATAATGTGACCAAAGTTTGACAGCCTCAGTTTAGGCATTGTAGCTTTTAGGGTCAGTTCAGGCTTGATTTATTCTAAAACCCACTGATTTGTTTTTTTGGCGGTCCAGGGTATCCGTAACACTCTCCTCCAACACCACATTTCAAAGGAATCTACTTTCTTCCTATCAGCTTTCTTCATTGTTCAGCCTTCACTCCCAGACATAGTAATAGGGAATACGATGGCATGAATTAACCTGATCTTGGTTGCCAGTGACACATCCTTAGATATCATTAGCTAATGATAATACCAAACTTTGTGAGAGTTTTTCTTAAAGACGATGATGATGGTGATACTACTACTACTACTACTGCCACCACCACCACCACCACCACTACTGCTACTGCTACTACTAATACTACTACTAATAATAATAGCTTCAAGAAAGGTAATCCTATTGCAGGCTAATTAATAATTTATTTCGATTAATTTATGGTGATTTATGGTGATTTTATGTAGTGCATTTATGTATGTATGGGCAGCCACGAAGGAGCTAGAAAAGATTCTTAAGTGTAAGGATGTGTCACTGGCGACCAAGATCAAGTTAATTCATGCCATCGTATTCCCTATTACTGTGGACTGTTGTGAAAGCTGGACAATGAAGAAAGCACATTCCTTTGAAATGTGGTGTTGTAGGAGAGGGTTAGGATGTGTCACTGGCAACCAAGATCAGGTTAATTCATGCCATCGTATTCCCTATTACTATGTCTGGGTGTGAAGGCTGGACAATGAAGAAAGCTGATAGGAAGAAAGTAGATTCCTTTGAAATGTGGTGTTGGAGGAGAGTGTTACGGATACCCTGGACCGCCAAAAAAACAAATCAGTGGGTTTTAGCATAAATCAAGCCTGAACTGATCCTAAAAGCTACAATGCCTAAACTGAGGCTGTCATACTTTGGTCACATTATGAGAAGACAAGAGTCACTGGAAAAGACAGTCATGCTAGGAAAAGCTGAAGGCAGCAGGAAAACAGGAAGACCCAACAAGAGATGGATCGACTCTATAAAGGAAGCCACGGCCCTCAATTTGCAAGACCTGAGCAAGGCTGTTAAGGATAGGACACTTTGGAGGACATTGATTCATTGGGTCACCATGAGTCAGAAGCAGCTTCACGGCGCTTAACACACACACACACACACACACACACACACACACACACACACAATGATATCTAAAAGAAAAAAAACTTCCTTTTGACAGTTGACAAATAAGCATATTGATTTCAAGTAGCACGATTCCAGGAAATAGTAATAGTAATTTAATCATTTTTGTTTGCCGTCAAGTCGGAGCTGACGTACAGCGGCACCCCCCCTCCATGGAGTTTTCAAGGCAGGAGATGAGCAGATATGGTTTGCCATCGCCTGCCTCTGTGTAGCAACCCTGGACTTCCTTGGCGGTCTCCCATCCGAGTACTAACCAGGGCTGACCCTGCTTAGCTTCCAAAATTTGATAAGGTCAGGCTAGCCTGGGTTGTCCAGGTCGGGGCAATGTAATGCTAGCAATAATATCATTAATAAATTAATTAATTTCACTTCATTTCTACCCTGCCCTCCCCAACCGGAGGCCAGTCTCAGGGCGTCTCACAAACCCAGAATTGGTAAAATGATTTAAAAAATTATTAAAACCACAGTTAAAACAGCCCGGTACAATCTAAAAAACGAGGACAAAAATGTCCAGTGGTGCCAAAAACCCAAACATCTGGCTGTAACCGGGAGAGCAGGTGGATAGGCCCCAACGGTGGTATCGGCAAGAGGGCAGAAATAGCAGCGGGATGGTAAGAGGTCAGGGAGGCCAGTGTTTATAGGTGAAACTGTAGCTGACCTCAACCGTAAGCCTGGCGGGTCTTACAGGCCCTGCGGAATGCTTTGAGATCCCGCAGGGCCCTGATCCTATGAGGAAAGGTTGAAGGAGCTGGGTATGTTTAGTCTGAAGAGGAGAAGATGGAGAGGTGATATGATAACCATCTTCCAGTACTTGAAGGGCTGTCATAGAGAGGAGGGTGCCGAGTTGTTTTCTGTTGCCCCAGAAGGTCAGACCAGAACCAAGGGGTTGAAATTAAATAAGAGTTTCCGTCTAGACATCAGGAAGAACTTTCTAACAGAGCGGTTCCTCAGTGGAACAGGCTTCCTCGGGAGGTGGTAAGCTCTCCTTCCTTAGGCAGATGATGAGAGGGAGGGCATGGAGTAGGGCATGGAGTAGGGGGTCACTGGGGGTGTGGGGGGGAGGTTGTTGTGAAATTCCTGCATTGTGCATGGGATTGGACTAGATGACCCTGGTGGTCCCTTCCAACTCTATGATTCTATGATCTCACTAGGGAGACGATTCCACCAGATGGGGGTCAGGGCAGAGAAGGCCCTGGTCCTGGTTGAGGCCAGCCAGATACTCTTAATGGTAAAGAGATGATGGTGTGCAGTGGTTAGAACCTAATCCTCCCCCTTCCCCCCACACCAGCCGGTGACTTATACCCAGGGTGCTTCCTTATCTGCAAGTAGGGTTATCCCTAGCAAAACTTTGACGCCTTCACGAGAGGCAGAAATTCAGGAGGTGTGTCTTCCCTCAGCTTGAGGAAAGCTTCACCCTGGAACATCTGTTCCCCTGGCTGCTAATGCATGCTTTTAGTCTTCTGAATTCAAGATCCCAACCAGAGATCTTCTGGAGCACGTCTAATTTGGCCTCAAATTCTAGACTTCTGTTTTGCAATTTTATCCATCTGCCTTTCTAGGCACTTCATTGTGTGTGTGTGTGGGGGGGATTGTTTCTATTTAGAGAGACATTGTCCTGTAGTGGTTAGAGCGACGGACTCTGATTTGGAACTTAGGTTCGGATTCCCGCTCAGCCATGGAACCTCACTGGGTAATCTTGGGCCAGTCGTGTGCTCTCGGCCTCATAGTTCACCTCGAGTAGGTGAAAGGCAGGGTATAAATGAAGTTAGTAAATAAATAGATTGAGCATTCGTTCTCCATCTCACAGTCGGCTTTCTTTTCCTCCCAGCCATCCCCACTGCAGAAAGCCCGGGACGTTGCTTGAAACTACGAGTCTCCGTCTGCTGCAAAGTAACCAGTAAGTCTGTTTTCAGGACGTCTTTGCACCCCCCGAGTTGCCAACCTCCAGGTAGCACCTGGAGATCTCTTGCTATTACAATTGACCTCCAGACGACCAAAGTATCTCCCCTGGAGAAAGTAGCTGCTTTGGAGGGTGGAGTCAATAGCATTTTATCCTGCTGGGGTCCCTCCCCAAACCCCTCCCTCCCCAGGCTCCACTCCCAGAATCTCCAGGTATTTCCCAAGCCAGAGCTAGCAACTCTACCCTCCTTCTCCTGAGCCCCAATCCTCAGATTTCCCTGTTTGCAAGATTGGGTAGGGTCTGCTGCATCAGGAAAAGCCTCATCCTTTGTGCCCTGATGTTGGACCTCCAGAGGAACTGGTTGGCCGCTGTGTGAGACAGGATGCTGGACTAGATGGACCACTGGTCTGATCCAGCAGGGCTCTTCTGATGGTCTTCTGAAGCAATTTTCTTCTGGTGGTGTGGGGGTGGGATTTACACACATCCCACGCCTTCAAAGACTCTTGGATGTTCTGCTTTAAAGCAAGCCTTGCCCCAGTCTATTTCTCACCCCTGAGCTGCTGTGCCACAGGTGGTATTTTCCCAACACCTGTTGCATTCTTATTGGCTGGCGCCAGGTCTACAGACTGTACCCTATTGGCTCGCTCACTGCCTAAAAAGAACTCCCTTCTGCATGTAGAAAGCTAGTGCCTCAGGGAAAGAGGTTCTAACTCTGCTTCTGTCTGCCATTCTGGCTTTCCACTAGCTGTAAATTTCTTTTTAACATAAGGGTATATTCAAAAGTATTCTTCCCACCCGCCCACCCCCACTTTAGAATCTGAAGGAGTGCAGTCTGTTTGATCGTTAACTTGATTGATGTATTTTAAAGATTTATTCCTTGCCTTTTGATCCATCAGTCTTCAAGGCAGTTATAAAGAATAGGCTTGAGGAAGGGGGATTTGGTCAGGGGAGAAGGAAAACTAGAGAGGGACAGAGGGAAGTATACTGGGCCAAGAGATGTAAAACTGAAAACAGGAGCTATGCCATGGGGGCAGATTCATAAGAACATAGGAAAGGCCCTGTTGGATCAGACCAAGGTCCCTTAGGTCCAGCAGCCTGTTCACACAGTGGCCAACCAGGGGCCTCTTGGAAGCCCACAACACAACTGCAGCAGCATTATCCTGCCTGTGTTCCACAGCACCTAATATAACAGGCATGCTCCTCTGATCCTGCAGAGAATAGGCATGCATCATGACTCGTATCCATTTTGACTAGTAGACATGGATAGCCCCAACCTCCATGAACATGTCCACTCATAAGAACATAAGAAAAGCCCTGCTGGATCAGACCAAGGCCCATCAAGTCCAGCAGTCTGTTCACACAGTGGCCAACCAGGGGCCTCTAGGAAGCCCACAAACAAGACGATTGCAGCATTGTCCTGCCTGTGTTCCACAGAACCCAATATAATAGGCATGCTCCTCTGATCCTGCAGAGAATAGGCATGCATCATGACTAGTATACATTTTGACTGGTAGCCATGAATAGCCCTCTCCTCCGTGAACATGTCCACTCCCCTCTTCAAGCCTTTCAGGGTGGCAGCCATCACCACATCCTAGAAGTATCTCCGGAATGAACCCGGCCACGAAAAACTGATACTGGATCTCAACCTGCTGGTTTAGAGTAGGCACCACAGATAAGCCTGTTTGTGAGGCCTGCCCCCCTGGCTATAGAATCATAGAGCTGGAAGGGACCACCAAGGTCATCTAGTCCATCCCCTGCACAATGCAGGAAATTCACAACTGCCTCCCCACCACACACCCCAGTGACCCTTATTCCATGCCTTTTTAAAAAAAAAGATGGTGTACACGGAGGCAGCTGGCTTGTACCTCGATAGACCGGGTCTATGTTTTGGGAGGCAGGGTCACCTCGCAGGCAGGGCAGGTCTGGGTAATCCTATCGGCGTCTTTTGGACTGAGCTGCTTATTTTGTTTCTAGCTGTGGAACCAGTGACAGAAGGTCCCAAGTCTCAACCACGCGGGAGAGGCAGCTCGGAGGGTAAATATTGGGGGGGAGGGGGCCATGGGTCAGGCAGTACTGACTTGGATGGACCACGAGTCTGGTTCAGTATAGGGAAATTTCTCGTGTTCATCCCTGGAGCGTGAGGAGACGGCTGTTTTTTGTGCTTAAGACGTGATGGGGAGATAACCCCACTGATAAATATTGATTCTTTTTGTTTGCTTATTATGATTTAACCGACCCAAGCCCAGTAAATGTGCAGAGGAACTTAACAGAGGAAGATAAGACAAAAAGAAAAGACAAATCCCTACCCTCAAGGAGCTTACATGTTTTAGATTGAAAAATGAGAGGGGAAACAACAGGGAGTGCTGTGACCCCCTCTGACCAGCCCAAGGACTCGCACTCAGAGTCTTCAGGAGCAGAACCCCAGGGGCTGAGGCTGGTGGCCTCTTCCTCTTCTTCCCTTCAACCTGTGATTGGTGCAAGGATCTCAGTTGGTGGGGAAGATTTTTCTCTGGTCTGAGGCCTTGGACGGCCACTGCCAGCCAGAGTAGACACTAGAACCAGCGTGGTGTAGTGGTTAAGAGTGGCGGTTTGGAGCGGTGGACTCTGATCTGGAGAACCGGGTTTGATTCCCCCACTCCTCCACATGAGCGGCGGAGGCTAATCTGGTGAACTGGATTTGTTTCCCCACTCCTCCACACGAAGCCAGCTGGGTGACCTTGAGCTAGTCACAGCTCTCTTAGAGCTCTCTCAGCCCCACCTACCTCACAAGGTGTCTGTTGTGGGGAGGGGAAGGGCAGGTGATTGTAAGCCGATTTGATTCTTCCTTAAGTGGCAGAGAAAGTTGTCATTTAAAACCAACTCCTCCTCCTCTTCTTCTTCTTCCCTTCGGCCTGTGATCGGCGCCTGAACATTCACAATCGGCAGGCAACGCTTTTCAGGGCACAGAGAGAGATGGTGTCGCCTGCTAGCACCACAGGGTTGGTTAAAAAAACGCAGCCGCAGCAGTCTGAATAAAGAAGTTAGCAGCATTCGTAAACAGCTTCACAAAAAGAACAGCTTTTGAGGGGGCGAGGAGACCGAGGTGGCGTGGCATAGGAGCTCTGGGCAAGAGTGCCAGGCATTTAAGGGGCAGCGGGAGCGAAGGGGGAAAGCAGCTTGGACTTTGGCACGGTGGGGCCGGAGAAGGGAAACGGAGGGGGGGAGTTGGAGCGGAGCCACGGAGGGCTTTAAAATCTTGTTTGAGTTGGACGTGGGCGAGAGCAGGAGCCTAGAGGCTGAAGTAGAGTAGCGCGGGTGCGGGGCTGAATGTATTCCTTGACTTTTTTTTTTTAGAAAGGCCTGTTTCATATTTATTTAACCCGCTCATAAATACTGCTTTTCTTCAAGTGCGAGGGGAGCAGTTCGCAGAATGTAACTTAAACCCTGCCAAAAGCACCAGCGGGAAAGTTCAGTTAAGGGAGACCAGAGCGGGCGGTTGGGGGCACAGTATGCATTTTGTTGTCACGTATCCAGTTGGGAAGCGGCTCCCGAAAAATGCAAACTCCCGGGATTCTGGAGTGAATCCGGTTTAGGTCAGGTTTGGAGCGGTGGACTCTGATCTGGTGAACCGGGTTTGATTCCCCACTCCTCCACATGAGCGGCAGACTCTAATCTGGTGAACCGGGTTTGTTTCCCCACTCCTCCACATGAGTGGCAGACTCTAATCTGGTGAACTGGATTTGTTTCCCCACTCCTTCCCATGAGCAGTGGACACTAATCTGGTGAACCGGTTTTGATTCCTACTTCTCCAAATGAGGGGCGGACTTTAATCTGGTGAATTGGATTTTTTGCCCCACTCCTGGATTTGTTGCCCCACTCTAATCTGGAGAACTGGGTTGGAATCCCCACTCCTCCACATGAAGCCAGCTGGTTGATCTTGGGCTAGTCACCATTCTCTCCAAACTCTTTCAACCCCACCTGCCTCACAACCCCACCTGCCTCTTTCAACCCCACCTGCCTCTGTTGTGGGGAGGGGAAGGGAAGGTGATTGTAAGCTGGTTTGATTCTTCCTTAAGTGGCAGAGAAAGTCGGCATATAAAAACCAACTCTTCTTCAAATTTGGGGCATGTACCCTGCTTTTTGCGTCATCCCTGCCAACTGTCCCCTTCTAGTACCAACTGCCCCTCCTTTTCCTCTCTGCAGATGCCGTTGTAGCGCCTGGACGCAGCTCGGCTCCCTCCTGGCCCAGCCATCTCTGCCTCGGGCTCACCCTCATCCCCCTCCTGGGGCTCTGACCCCCGGGAGGGCCAGCTGGGCTCCTTCGCTGAGAGTCCAGGCCAGGCTGGGGGTATGAGATGGCTGTGCGTCCCCTCCACCCCGTCCCTCCCCCAGTCGCGAGGATGCTGGATTTCTCACTTGGCACTTTAGAAGCCAGAAGAGGCCTTCCCCGAGCTGTTCCGGAACCACTCTGCAGAGCTGATCTGTGTTCCTGACTGCCGAGGGACTGGAGCGACCCCGGGACTGGGGGAATCACCAGCCTCCATCAGCGTTTGGGACTTCGGGCAAAGAGGAAGACTTTGGCTGGCAGGTAAGTTGTGTGTGTTGCAAATGGAAGAAGGAAGGAAAGCCTTTAGGAAAAGCATATGTGGGGGAATCAAGTGGGGGAGAAGTCCTGTACTGGGGAGGGTGGAACGCTTGCTTGTATTGCATTGTATGCGGTGGTGGAACGGGCTGTTAAGTCGCAGGTGACTTATGGCAACCCCTCATGGGGTTTTCAAGAAAAGAGAGGAGCAGAGGTGATTCTATGATTTTGTCTCTATGTTTCTATCACCTACTGCCAGATCTTTTAAATGGAGATGCCGGGGATTGCACCTGGGACCTTCTGCATGCCAAGCAGATGCTCTACCACTGAGCCACAGCCCCTCCCCAAAACAGTTTCCGCCTAGACATTAGGGAGAACTTCCTGACAGCTACTGAGTAGTTCCTCAGAGGAATAGGCTTCCTTGGGAGGTGGTCAGTGCTCCTTCCCTGGTGGTTTTTAAATGGTTAGATGGCCATCTGTCAGCAATGCTGATTCTATGACCTTAGGCAGATGATGAGAGTGAGGGCATCTTGGCCATCTTCTGGGCAAGGAGTAGGGGTCAGTGGGGGTGTGGGGGGGGAGGTAGTTGTGAATTTCCTGCATTGTGCGGGGGGTTGGACTAGATGACCCTGGTTGTCCCTTCCAACTCTATGATTCTATGAACAGGCACCTTGTGAGGTTGGTGGGGCTGAGAGAGTTCAGAGAGAACTGTGACTGGCCCATGGTCATCCAGCAGGCTTGATGTGGAGGAGTGTTGAATCGAATCTGGTTCTCCACCGTTCTTAACCACTACACTGCACTGGCGGAAGCAAAGAAAGGGCTAGATCGATTGGTATTGCTAAAGAGAACATTGCTGGGGACCAGGGACCCAAAAACCAGATATCTCTGAAAATAGAGCCTCTACCTAAAGTTCTGCAATCTTGGCAAAGGCTATGGGCCTTGAATTTAAAAAGTGATAAAAGTATGTTTACAGAGGAGGAGAGATCAAGTGACTCTCGTTCAGCTGGGTAGCTAAACAGCACCCCCATGGACGGAAGCAGTATACCTGCCAGCGGCAAACGCAGGGCAAAAACCACAAAGCGATTTCCTGCCTCGCTTGTGTGTATTCCAGAATGCATTTACTTAAAATCAGACAGATCTTGGGTCTGACCCTGCTGGGCTCTGTTTGTTACTCAGTGGGGAAAGGAACTCTGAACATGCTCAGAGGTGCTTTCTGGTTTAATTGCCTGCTCTGGTTTTAGAGGTGAATGACAAGCCCTGTGTTAAGTAGTGAGCTCCAATGCTGAGTGGGGATTTGAACCTGAGTCTGCCTGGTTCCATCCAGGGGCGTTAGGCCAGTTGTCTTCTGTTGGTCAGTCCTACCTGCAGGGCTGTTATGAGGATAAAATGTAGGTAGGAGAGTCACATATGCTGCCCTGAAACTCTATGGGAGAAGGCTATGAAATGAATCTAAAAAATTTGTTTGGTGTTGGAACCCTGGCTCTGAGTATGCCCGGATTTTCCCCCAACCCCAGTCTTCCAAGGACCTAGGAACATCATAATGAAATTTATAATGAAATTTCACTGGTGTTTTTTTTAAACATGATGTACTTTATTGCTACATCTTCCAGTGTTTAAATTGTTTTCTTTCCCCCTTTTGCTTTTGGCTGTGATTTAATGACTCTTAATGCTCTTTTTAATGACCCGGCGTGCCACTTTTATGCCCGTCGATAAATAAATAAACGGGAAATGGCCTCCAACGCTTAATCGAGACTCTCCCTGTCTCTTCTTTTAGGATCCTCTCTCTGTCCAGATTCCGACGGACGCCGGGAGCCAAGATACTTATTTTCCACCCACCCACCCCGCTGTCGGCGATGGTGTCAGGATGTGGAGCCGGTTCCCGACGAATTCGCATTTGGGTTACGGGGGAGAGCGCGGTCCCCTCTGTGGCGTGGCAGGCGATCGGAGGACTGTTTGACCAAAGACGAGGACGATAGCTCCCCCTTTCGTTGCCCTGACGTTAATTCTCTGCTGCTGGCGGGGGTGGGGGGCATTTTCGTTCTGGTTACCCTTGCATTATATCCCTCTGGGGCTCGGCCTCCTCCCCCCCAAAAAAGAACTCTGGACCGTGCCAGCCCCTCCACCTCTTTCTGTTCTCGGCGAGAACGACATCTCCCCCCCACCCCCACCCCTGGCCCCGTTCACGACGCCGGCGCTTTGTCTTCCGTGAAGACGCCGTTTGGCTTTGCCGGCTCATCCCGGTTCCGACTTCTTTGTTGCGTCTCTTTTTTCGTCGTCGTTAATTGTCAGTGACTGAGCCAAACGATAAAACCATTTCAGAAATTCCGCCCCCTGCTTTCTCTCCCCCCCCCCACGCCTCCTCCCGGGTTTTTGAAAAGCAGGGCTGGGAACGGAAGCAAAAGAGCGGGGGGAGGAATTTGAGTGGGGTGGGGGGAAGGATCTATATTGCTGATGGGCGCCTTGGCAGCTGCGGAAAATTTTTATAGCAGCTGCAGGTTGGGTGGGGGGAGCTCGGAGCTGCAGCTGCAAATGCATATGGCCGAATTCTGCATTTTCGGCGTGGGGGGGGGGGGGTCCAAGATCTGCTGTTCTCGTGCCTTAATAACTGGGCACACCTGCGCAAGCAGACTGGCCGGCCTGTACTGACCGCCTCTAACTCCTACTCGTTGCTCCTGCAGCAGCTGCCGTTCAAGCCCCCCAGTGCCGATGACGGCTCCTCCTCTTCCTTACCATTATTACTGGGAGGGGCCGTGGCTCACTGACAGAGCCTCTGCTCGGCATGCAGAAGGTCCCAGGTTCAATCCCTGGCATCTCCAGTTAAAGGGACTAGGCGGGTAGGTGATGTGAAAGACCTCTGCCTGAGACCCTGGAGAAGCATGGGGAGGGGCTGTGGCTCAGTAGAAGAGCATCTGCTTGGCATGCAGAAGGTCCCAAGTTCAATCCCCAGCATCTCCAGTTTAAGGGACTAGGCAAGCAGGTGATGTGAAAGACCTCTGCCTGAGACCCTGGAGAGCTCTGCCGGTCTGAGTCGACAATTCTGACTTTGATGGACCAAGGGTCTGATTCAGTGTAAGGTAGCTTCATGTGTTCCTCTCTTAAGGGAGGGGCTGTGGCTCAGTGGTAGGGCATTAGCTTGGCATGGAGAACGTCCCAGGTTTAATCCCCAGCATCTCCAGCTAAAAGAATCTGGTCATAGGTGATGTGAAAGACCTCTGCATAAGATCTTGGAGAACAGCTGCTTGTCTGAGTAGACCATACTAATTTTGGGGAGGGGCCGTGGCTCAGACCCTGGTGGTTCCTTCCAACTTTAGGATTCTATGATTTTATAAGTGCTTGAGGATCCTGACATCAGATGCCAGGCGAGGATGAGCAGGGAGGAAAGGAGGGGGCTAGACGCTGGCTGCTCACAGCTACAGTTTCTCTCGCGCCCCCTGTCTCACCCCCACCCCTCCTCGGCAGAGCGACCTTCCAGCCGGGGAGGGTTAATTGCAACGTTTGATATTGAGATGTCAGGAAATGTCACAATGGAAGTTTTAATTACGGATCGCCCACTGGCAATTAGCGCAGACGCCGCCGTGGCAAACCAGGCCTGGTGGGAACACCGGTGCGGCGGCCTTTCCCCCACGCTGCCTTGCCTGGAGAGCGATCCTCTGGGGGGGCACTAGGAAGTTGAAGCAATAACACTGGACTGGTGGCAGAGTTGGGGGTCCCTCGATTTGCGCAGAGCAGAAGATGGACCACACATGGGAGGGTACGTGTGGAAAAATTAGCATTTGGTGTAGAAATAGGACACGTTGAGGCTCTGCAGGCTTTTATCTCCCCCCCCCCTTACTGTTGCCAAGATCTCCTGGAAGGTATGCAGGCAGTGCCTGCTGAAATCTCAAGACCCAGCAGGGGTTGCTAGATAAGCCGTGTTTCTAGTCCTCATGGCTGCATAGTGATTTCCTGCAAGGTGTGCGCAATCTCCGAAGCCTAAGGGGGAGTCGCCGGATTAAGATTTCCAGCGGCCGAGGATTATCCTCTGCGACTATCAAGCCCAGAATAAATTATGCAGAATCAGCAAACGGTTAACTCAGGTTTGCAGAGACGTACAGTTCTGCAGATTTTCCGTTTGGTGTTTTTTTTTTGGTCACACAGCCTTAGGATTGCTGAGCCCAGTGCTTTCACTCGATTTCTTTATCTTGTAGCACAGGAGTGCGCATGGATTTCAAGGCAGCACGGCACACAGCACAGCCCGTGCATGTCCCTCCGCCGTCTGCAACACAGGTGAATCCTACCGCTTCCTCAAGAAGCACTCGAAATAGAACATTGTCCAACGGCATTCTTCGTCAGGAAGCTCTCCCGAATATTTAACCGGCACCGATCGTCAATGGCTGTCTCCGCCGATTCTGGCCTGGAAACGGCTGCACCCACGCACTAGATTCGCACGCGCCGCGGTAGTGAGCCGCCAGCCGCAGTCTGCCGCGCTCGCCGCAGACAACCGCGACCCTCCCCCTCCGCCACCACACATGCACCTTCGGCGGATTTATCCCCCCAGAACTGTCGGCGCAGCCTGGTATAACTCTGGCTGACGTTAACGGCCCCTGCGCCATCGCTGCGCCTAAACGAGGCAATTAGAACCCCGGCCACAAATCAAACCTGGAGAATTAGTGCCGGCTGTAAAACGTGGCGGTCGCCTTTGGTATGAGCCGGCAGAACCCTCGCAAATCAGCTGGGGCTTTGCCGGAACCTGCCCGGCGCCTCCCTTCTGAAGTGCATATGCACGAGCGTGTGTGGAGGGGGTGAGGGAAGGGGAGCGCGGATCTGTTTTTTTACGACCCATCCCTGATTAGAGCACCAGTTCTCCATAAGCGAACTTCTCGGAAGGCGCATCAGCGGGAATGAATGGGGGAGCAGGAGCTGTCTTCCCCTCTAGTGGGCAGCACCGCCTGCCTTAAGCCGTGTGCCTCCCATTCAGTTCAATGGGACTTGCAAGGGGGGGAAACTCTTAGGGCTGTTTAGCCTGGAAAGAAGGCGGTTAAGGGGAGACATGATAGAGGTCTATAAAATTATGCATGGTGTGGAGAGAGTGGACAGGGAGGGGCTTTTCTCCCTCTCTTATAATGCTATAACGCGGGGTGATCTGCCGAATCTGGAGGGTGAGAGATTCAAGACTGATAAAAGGAAGGATTTCTTCACACAACGCAGAGTTAAATGGTGGGACTCCCTGCCCCAGGAGGTGGGGATGGCTGCCAACTTGGAAGGCTTGAAGAGGGGAGTGGACATGTTCATGGAGGAGAGGGCTATCCTTGGCTACTAGTCAAAATGGATACTAGTCATGATGCATCTCTATTCTCTCCAGGATTAGAGGAGCAGGCCCATTATATTAGGTGCTGTGGAACCCAGGCAGGATAAACGCTGCTGCAATCCTCTTGTTTGTGGGCTTCCTGGAGGCCCCTGGTTGGCCACTGTGTGAACAAACTGCTGGACTTGATGGACCTTGGTCTGATCCACCATGGTTTTTCTTATGTTCTTATGAATTTCACTTTTTTTCCAAAGAGCTGTGCTCTGGCACATCTCCCATGCACTGCAGCATGTGCCTGAATGCATCCTGCTAGATCCTATGTTGTGTTAATGGGCGTGTGTGTTTTGGTGGAGGGGGGCTTTTTTAAACAGTTGCCCCCGTGGCTGGCTCTTTTCCGATCCCAGCTCTCTCTTTGCTCCTGGTATTGTAATGGAGCCCGCCTGGGCCCAGCGATGCTTTTCCCCCCACCGATCAGTTGCGCCTGCAGCCGAGCGTGGCTGTCTAAGCGTCTAATCCCTGCTCCGGGGGCATGGGGGGGGGGAGAGAGAGGGTTATGGCAGTGTAGCGAAAGCAGCCAGGCCTGCCACGGCTTGTTGATTTCACGGCCCTTTATGTACAAAAAGCAGCTTGATTTCCTCTGATCCAGCTCCAAGCGGCAACGAGACGCTGCGGCCTTGCCGGGCCAGCGGCAACTAGCTGTCGTCCCCCCCCCCCCTCGCCTTCCCTCCTTCCCTTAGGGAAGTTGCAACAGGAGGCGGAATGCATGCCTCCGTGCCAGCAGATGTTTCCTGCGCAACAGGTAATCAAAGGGGGGATCCAAGAGCATCCCAGCTCCTTTGCATGGTTTTCCTTCCTTCCTTCCTTCCTTCCTTCCTTCCTTCCTTCCTTCCTTCCTTCCTTCCTTCCTTCCTTCCTTCCTGTCTTTGTTTCTGTCTTTCTTCCTGTCTTCCTTCCTTCCTTTCCTCCTTCCTGTCTTCCTTCCTTCCTTCCTTCCTTCCTTCCTGTCTTCCTTCCTTCCTTCCTGTCTTCCTTCCTTCCTTCCTGTCTTCCTGTTTTCCTTCCTTCCTGTTTTCCTTCCTTCCTGTCTTTCTTCCTTCCTTTCCTCCTTCCTGTCTTCCTTCCTGTCTTCCTTCCTTTCCTCCTTCCTGTCTTCCTTCCTTCCTTTCCTCCTGTCTTCCTTCCTGTCTTCCTTCCTGTCTTCCTTCCTGTCTTCCTTCCTTCCTTCCTTCCTGTCTTCCTTCCTTCCTTCCTTCCTGTCTTCCTTCCTTCCTTCCTTCCTGTCTTCCTTCCTTCCTTCCTGTCTTCCTTCCTTCCTTCCTGTCTTCCTTCCTGTCTTCCTTCCTTCCTGTCTTTCTTCCTTCCTTTCCTCCTTCCTGTCTTCCTTCCTGTCTTCCTTCCTTCTTTCCTTTCCTCCTTCCTGTCTTCCTTCCTTCCTTCCTCTCTCTCTCTCTCTTTCTCTCTTTCTTTCTTTCTCTTCTCTTCTCTCCTCTCCTCTCCTCTCCTCTCCTCTCCTCTCCTCTCCTCTCCTCTCCTCTCCTCTCCTCTCCTCTCCTCTCTTTATATCCCCCCTTTCTCCCCATTGAGGAGCCACAGCAGCATACATTGTTCTCCTCTCCTCCATTTTATCCTCACGACAGCCCTGTGAGGTAGGTTAGGCTGAGAGTGTGCAAGTGGCCCCAGGTGACTGGCCCCAGCAAGCTTCCGTGGCATAGCAGGGATTCAAACCGGGGTCTCCCAAATCCTAGTCCGTCGCTCTAACCACTACAGCAAGCTGGCTCCGGTTGTACCAGGGAGCGCATTGGGTGGGGGGTTCCCACAGTTCAGCAGGGTGTTCAGGGATCCCCAGGCGTACAATCACCTTCTGTTCCCCTTCCCCACAACAGACACCCTATGAGGTAGGTGGGGCTGAGAGAACTCTAAAAGAGCTGTGACTAGCCCAAGGTCACCCAGCTGGCTTCATGTATAGGATTGGGGAAACCAACCTGGTTCTCCAGATTAGCATCCACCGCTTATGTGGAGGAGTGGGGAATCGAACCCGGTGCTCCAGATTAGAGTCCACTGCTCCAAACCACCATTCTTAACCACTACACCACGCTGGCCAGGTGACCACAGGCCAGTCACTCTCAGCCTGACCTACCTCACAGGGTCGTCATGGTAAAAAAGAAGGCGTGCAGAACAATGGATGTCAGCTTCTTTGGGTCGCCATTGGGGAGAAAAGTGGGGTATAAAGAAGTAACATCATGTCCTCACAACAGCCCTGTGAGGTAGGGTAGATGGAGAGAGAACACCGGGCCCAGGATCACCCAATCAACTTCATCGCAGAGCAGCATGCAAATCCAAATCTGACCCTCTAACCACTGTACCACACTGCCTCTCTTTTGCATGGCTTAGTTGGCGTGATCCAAGCAAGAGCCGGTGTCTTCAGGTGGGGCACATTTGGTGGGACCCTCTCAGAGGTTGGCCGCACGACCTGTGGATCTTTGCCTGGCAAGAAGAAGAAAAGTTGGTTTTTATATGCCGACTTTCTCGACCACTTAAGGAAGAATCAAAACGGCTTACAATCACCTTCCCTTCCCCTCCCCACAATACACCCTGTGAGGTAGGTGGGGCTGAGAGAGTGTGACTAGCCCAAGGTCACCCAGCTGGCCTCGTGTGTGGGAGCAGGGAAACAAATCCAGTTCACCAGATTAGCCTCCACCGCTCATGTGGAGGAGTGGGGAATCATGCCCGGTTCTCCAGATCAGAGTCCACCGTTCCAAACCACCGCTCTTGACCACTACACCACGAAGGAGAAACCGTAGCTCCGCGTTGGCGCCGCGGGCCTCTTGCTGGTCTGCGGGGGCCTCGCGGTCACCCGCACCACCCTCTGGAGCCAGCTGTGGCCCATGGTCCTTTTGCATCCTCGCGCGTGGCACGTGAGAACCATCAGCGGTGAGTTTGCCACGCGCAACCCGGAGTGGGCATCTCTGTCCCATTCCCCAGACCGTAGACTTCTCTGTGCGTTTGCAGAGATCGAGAGAGAACACACTCGGCTGTCTCCGGCTCTTTTGTCTCCCTGGGCTGCTGCTACCGCAGCCTTTCTCTGCAGCGAACGTGTCACGGCCGAGGGGGGGTTTATGGTTTTGCCTGCAGGAAGGCTGGCGCAGGCCTAGCAGCGGGGCCTTTTCCTTCCACCCTCTCCTCGCCTCCCCTTTCCCCCCAAGAACCCCTAAACAAGACAGCTGCCTGCCCTTATTTTGCCGAGTGAAATTGGCCATCTGAACTGGAAGAGAACCGCCACCGCCGCATAAAACCCTTTCTGCAAAATGCCCTGGGGTTTAAAAATCAGGAAAAAGCAATCCACGGGTTCGTTGGTTTTTTAACTGGAGAAATATATCCCATAGATGGCCCTTTCTTGTTTTTAAGGATTCGGCTGTGTCGGGCTAGAAGCTGCACCCTCGCGCCAAGAATTCTGGTCTTCTGATCTCAAATGTGGGATTGCAGTTCGTAATGGAGAGGACAAGGGCTCTCTGCGCATGCTCAAAGGCATGAAAAAAATTGCCCTGCTCAGTCAAAACTTGGCCAAGGGGTAACCTGCTTTTTCACTCTGATCTCACCAGATCTGGGAAGCTAAGCAGACCTGGTTAGTATTTGGATGGGAGACCACCAAGGAAGTCCAGGGTTACTACGGAGAGGCAGGCAATGGCAAACCACCTCTGTTCTTCTCTTGCCTTGAAAACCCTACAAGGTCTTTGTGACTTGACGGCACTTTCTACCCAACCTTCTGCTTTGGGGTGGAGCTTAGCTGGTGAACGTAGGGGGGCTTATCCTCCAGTGGACCCTGAACCCACCTGAGCCTGGATTCCACCAAACTGAATCCTTTAGACTAAGCTAGGAACTTTAAATAAAATAGCAATCCCACATACTGGTACATCACCAACCTTTGCCTATTACATCTCTGCCCAACTAAAGTGGTGTAGTGGTTAGGAGCGGCGGACTCTAATCCGGAGAATCGGGTTCAATTCCCCACTCCTCCACATGAGCAGCAGAGGCTAATCTGGCGAACCGGGTTGGTTTCCCTGCTCCTCCACATGAAGTCAGCTGGGTGACCTTGGGCTAGTCACAGCTCTCTCAGCCCCACCTACCTCATAGGGTGTCTGTTGTGGGGAAGGGGATTGTAAGCTGGTTTGATTCTTCCTTAAGTGGTAGAGAAAGTTGGCATATGAAAACCAACTCTTCTCAAAATTGGGACTGGAAGTCACTAACCACAGGGAGTCTGTCAACAGTAGGGTTGCCAGGTCCGGGTTTGGAAATCCCTGACGATTTGGGGGTGGAGCCTGGGGAGGGTGGGGTTTGGGGACGGGAGAGCGATTAGCAGGGATGTGATGCCATAGAGTCCACCCTCCAAAGCTGCCATTTTTTTCCCAGGGAGACTGACCTCTGTTGTCTGTAAATCTGGGAGGTCTCCAGGCCCCACCCGGAGGTTGGCAACCCTGGTCAACGGTGACCTGCCCGTGGTTTTGGAGGAGTGCTAGTTAAAGGCCCAGAAGGGGCTGGTGAGAAGTTTAGCCAGACTCCTGTTCGCTGGGAGTCTCCATGCTTTTTGGAATGACACGCATACAAACACACATACCTAGGGCTCAGAGGAAATAGTGTAGCGCGCAAGAGAGAGAGATCAGAAAAAACACTTAGGGGCTTTTTGAAATGGGAGACAGGCTTGGGGGGGGCTAATTGAATTTGGGTTTCTCTGTGCGTTTTCGCCATGGGGATGTCAGCCCTTGGCCCACAGAACCAGAAATCACCACAAAGTCGTATAGAGTCCAAACAGATGGTTTTTACTGATCAAATAGGCATACAGTGCAAACGAATAAAATGACAGCTATGAAAGGCTCACTAGCTGGGAGATATTATAAGGCAGTAAAGGCGGGAGATTACACGCAGGAATACAGTTTCCCAGGAGCTGAGTTCCCAGGCTTAGGCATGCGACCTTGGGGGGCAGACAATACAGCACAGAGACAGAGGCAATAACGAAACCGAGATAGCAGCCTGACATTCTCCCCTCAAGGCCCCCTCCCAGTTCGCAAGGGGGCTGGTCTGGTCGGGTAAGCAATGTGAAAGGCGTCGACGAGGTCGGGGGCGGAGACATCCCGTGCGCGCACCCATTCGTCATAGGCAGGGGGGAAATGTTTCCAACGAACTAGATATTGGAGAGTGCCATGGTGAATACGGGAGTCAAGGATCTTGGAGACTTCGAAGTGTTCTTCCCCCCCCACCATGATGGGTTGCGCAGGCGGTGGGTCCGGATGCCACCGTGGAGAAGCAATATGGGGTTTGAGGAGGCTTATGTGGAACACAGGATGCACACGCCTCAAGGATTTGGGGAGAGCCAGTTCCACTGTGACAGGGTTTATGACTCGAGTAATGGGGAAAGGGCCAATGAATTTGGCGCTGAGTTTATGGCACGGTTGGGTGGAACGGAGGTTTTTGGTGGAAAGGTAAACCAAAGCACCCACTTGCAGATCACCCCCGGGGGAGCGATGTTTATCAGCTTGCGCTTTGTATTTACGTTTGGCCCGGTCGAGGTTGCTAACGAGCCAGGGCCAAGTGGTACGGAGGGCGTGTGCCCAGGAGGCAATGTCGGGGTTCCCCTCCCCCTCTACATCATCTGTAGGAACGATGGGACTGAAATCTTGTCCATACACAGCAAAAAACGGGCTAAAACCTGTGGATTGATGCATGGCATTATTGTAGGCATATTCTGCTAAAGGTAACAGTTCCACCCAGTTATCCTGGTGGTAGTTAACATAACAACGCAAATAACATTCGAGTACAGCATTGACACGTTCAGTTTGACCATCAGTTTGAGGATGGTATGCACTAGACAATCCCTGTTCCACCCCCACCAACTTGAGGAAAGCTTTCCAAAACTTAGAAACGAAACCACTTCCGCGGTCACAAATTATTTTACGCGGAAACGAATGTAAACGAAATATATGCGTCACGAAGAGGCGGGCCAGTTTCTGAGCAGAGGGGATCCCTGCACATGGAATCAAATGTATTTGCTTAGAAAACAAATCAGTAACAACCCACAACACAGTTTTACCCCCACTGAGAGGGAGATCAGTCATGAAGTCCATAGCAATCACTTCCCAAGGTCTGCTGGGCGTTTCAAGAGGTTGTAGCAGTCCCGGGGGTTTGCCCTGCGAACGTTTCGCAGCGGCACAAACGGGACAACTGCGGATGAAGGAGTCAATGTCGGAACGCATTCCCCCCCACCAGAACTGTCTGCGCAATAAGTGAAGGGTCTTCAGAAACCCAAAGTGCCCAGCTGTTTTGGCTCCATGAGCTAAATGTAAAACGTCCTTCCGGAGAGCTTTGGGTACATACAATTTTGAGTCTTTGTACCAGGACCCCCCTTGTTCCAAAACACCAGGAGGTAGGGTATGAGCGGAACGTTCTAAAAGGCACTGGTCCCGAAGGACAGTTAAAAAGGATTCGGAGATGGGGAGTTTGGAGGGAGCCCCCCCGTCGGTCCTGGAGATCTGAGAAATAGTTATAGGGTTAGTGCTTACGTGTGGCGGCGCGCAGACTGCAGGCGGCTGAGCGGTCGGAGGGGTAGGAGGGGCGGGAACTCCGGTCTGTTGCGGTGGCGGCTGGGCAGCCGGTTGGGCTGGCGGAGCTTGCAAGTTAGGGAAGGTGTGTTGATGCTGGGATCGGGTTTGCACAGCCAGCATAGGTAGGGCCCCACGTTGCATAGGGGTGAACAGAGAGTTGGTGGGTCTTTCGAGTTTTACCGGATATTGTGGTAAACGGGAGAGAGCATCCGCGAGAACGTTCTGCTTCCCAGGGACGTGCTTCAGGGTGAAACAGAACTGAGCAAAGAACTCCGCCCACCGTTGTTGTTTCGCCGATAGCTTATGGGACCCCGTGAGGGCAGCTAGATTTTTGTGATCGGTCCAAACTTCAAAGGGTACTTTAGACCCTTCTAAGAATTGCCGCCATAAAGTCAGTGCATGATGAACTGCAGAGGCCTCTTTCTCCCAGATGGGCCAGTTCAATTGAGCGTGCGCAAATTTTTTTGAAAAGTAAGCGCAAGGGTGAAGAAGACCGTCCGGTCCTTGCTGGAGGAGAGCCCCTCCCATGGCTACATCGGAAGCATCGACTTGCACAATGAACATTTGATTTGGGTCTGGGTGCCGTAGCACCGGCTCCGAAGTGAAGAGGCGTTTGAGGGCCAGAAAGGCGGCTTGGCATCGCTCAGTCCATAGGATTTTCGCGGAGGGCAAGGCAGCCGAGCTTACTTTTCCTTTCGTTTTCAGCAGGTCCGTAATGGGTAGAGCCACTTGGGCGAAGTTAGGGATGAATCCCCGATAGAAGTTTGCAAACCCCAGAAATTGCTGTACTTGCTTACGGTTGGTGGGGGGAGTCCAATCGAGGACGGCTTGGACTTTGGCGGGGTCCATGCGAAGACCTTGGTGGGAGATGATGTATCCCAAAAACGTGAGTTTGCTTTGGTGAAATTCACACTTAGCTAGTTTAGCGAACAGTTGATGGTTACGCAGGCGTTGTAGAACTTCTCTGACCAGAGTCACATGCTCGTCCATAGTTTTCGAATAAATGAGAATGTCATCTAAGTAGACCACCACCCCACGATATAGAAGGTCATGTAGGATTTCATTGATGAGTTGCATGAAGACCCCCGGGGCCCCTTTTAATCCGAACGGCATTACAAGGAATTCATACATTCCGAAACAGCTAGAGAAGGCAGTGAGGTGTTCATCTCCTTCGCGGATACGGACTCGGTAGTAGGCTTCTACCAAGTCTAATTTAGAGAACACACGGCCTTCCTGTAATTGTCCCAAAATATCCGATATTAATGGGATAGGATAGGCGTTGGTCTGGGTAACCGCATTGAGCTTTCTGAAGTCAATGCACAGGCGAAGGTCGCCCTCTTTTTTCCGGACGAAAAACGCGGGGGCCGAGTTTGGGGCATTCGAAGGGCGAATGAACCCTCTGGCGAGGTTTTTGTCCAAAAAGTCCCGGAGGACAGTGCGCTCGGAAGCGCTCATAGGATAAATCTTACTTTTGGTTAATGTGCAGTCCTTCACTACTTCAATCGCACAGTCTGAGGCCCGGTGGGGGGGTAAGGCATCACATTCCTTAAGGTCGAAGACATCTTCAAAGTCCCGGTATACAGCGGGTAGTGCCGGCGGTACTGGGGCAGTAGAGGTTAATGCTGGAACGGGCGGAAATGGCAGAGCAAAGTTTTGCCGATGCTGGTCGCAGGTGGGACTAGCGAAAGAAATAGTGTTTGTTTCCCAATCAATACTGGGACTATGTCCTTTAATCCAGTTAATTCCCAAGACCACTGCAAATCGGATAGGGGCTATAGTGAAGTCTATTTGTTCCCAGTGGGAACCAATTCCCATTGCCACCCCTATGGTGCGATGATCAACTGGACCCCCCTGGAATTGGCTCCCGTCCATTTGAGCAAATTGGACGGGGGCGGGTAAAGCCTCTGAGTCGGCTCTGAGGGCAGCAAACGTGGCTTCGCTTATGAGAGTGCGACAGCAACCGGAGTCAATTAGTGCTTTGACGGGGATTTGTGGACCTCCGTTAAGTTGTTGTAAAACTGCATCTACGTAGACGGTGGAGTCCACTTCTTTGATTTTGGTAGGAGCATTCGGTTTGATAGGGAGATCCTGAGAGGTCTGTGGAGATGCTCCATTCACCACAGACCGGAGCCGTTTTTTGACAAGTCGAGGGGAGATTCCAGGTTTAAGGCTGGAGAAACCCAAGGGTTTTCCTCATCCGAAGAGGGAAAGCTGTCCCCCAATGGGGCACTTGTAATCCGAGACCCGGCGGGGTCGTTGGAAGCAGGCAGGGAGGCTGGGTCCCCGGCATGGAGTGCAGAGGGTGTGGGCCTTCCCGGAGCTGCGCTGCGGGTGGCCGCGGTGCCTCTGCGTGGTGGACGACCTCGGGCGCGGGTTGTCGTGCTGGGACGAAATAATTCCTGGCGGCGTGGGCAAACGGCTGCAAAGTGGCCCATTTCTCCGCATGTAAGACAGGCACCCCTCTGAAATCGGGCTTCACGTTCCTGGAGCGGACGTGGGGGATTTCGTGGGACGAGCAGTGGTGCCTTGGGTTGAGGCTTTTGGGTGCCCTTCTCCTTGTGCTTTTGACGGACGAGAGAAATAAAGCGACGGCGGCTTTCCACTTCCTCGGCTAATAGGATCCAGCCTTCGAGGGTATCGGGATCGCCCCGCATGTAAGACCAGTTCAGAATGTCAGGATGCAAGGCTTCCCTGAAATGATGGATTAGGGTGGTCTCGGGCCAACCTACAATTTTACTTGCCAGTCGCTGAAATTCATCGGCAAATTCCCGAACTGTAGCAGAGCCTTGTTTTAATTGTAAGAGTTCCGTTTTGGCTCTTTCTCCCAGGAAGGGGTCCTCAAACCTCCTTCTCAGGGCAGTCATGAAGTTGTTGAGGGAACGAATCGCATGAGAGCGGGTGTCAAACTGGAGGACCATCCAGTCAGCCGCTTTGCCTGTCAGGAGGGAAGCTACGTACCGCACCCGGCTATCTTCCGTGGGGAAAAGTTGACCTTGTTCTCGCATATAACTGTCCACTTGATGCAAGAAACAAGGCAAAGTCTCAAGAGATCCGTCATACGTAGTCCTCAATTTGAGTTGCTTCCAAGGGCCGGGCGCGGGCTGACCCGGTTGCACGGGTGGTCCGGGCGGAGGAGCAACAGGAGCTCTAGGAGGCAAGGGTGGAGCAGGCACATTAGCAGGTGGTTGCACGGGTGGTCCGGGCGGAGGAGCAACAGGAGCTCCAGGAGGTAAGGGTGGAGCAGGCACATTAGCGGGTGGTTGTACGGGTACCCCCTGACCCGGTATCGGAACGGGCTGTCTCTGAGCTATCAGGGTTTGTTGTAATTGCCTGTTCTCGTGAAGCATAAGTTCCATTACTTCTTGGAGTTGATCAACACGGTCGGAGAGCTCCCGATTCTGGGCTCGTAAAAGATGAACCTCCTCACTTGGGCCCCCAGTAAGATGAGGCTTACTGGTTCGGAAGCTCGTGGCCCATTGAGAGCTATCCCCATATAAATCCTCGTCTTCAGACTCATCTGAGTCTCGACGTCGGTCAGCCAAACGGCGTGCGCGTTGGGTCGCACGCGACGGGACAAACGCCGGGGAAAAAGTTAGACCTGATAGTCCCAGTACATAGTCCTTGGGGCGCGTGTCCACGTTCGCCTGATTCCTTGCTGCAGCCGCCCTGGCTGCTTCCGCCGCCTCTCTCTCTCTTGCGACCCTAGCCGCTTCGGCGGCTTGCTGATCCGCAAGAACTTTGGCGTTCTCAAGTCTTAGGGCAGCCTCTGCCGTAATGCGCGGCAAAAGTTCTGTCTCGAGGAGCAAGAGTATGGGGTCAGGTTCCCCGCCCAGCAGAGGTTGTACTCGAACCGCCAGTGCGGATGCCTCGGCTCCAAACGTCGGGGTCAAAACTTGAGCCAAGGTGGCTACCGGGGTGTCTTTTGTACATTCCACAAGGAGAAGAGCGGTGCTAATAGCGACTCGCTTGGCTTCAGCCTGGCAGCTGGCCGCATCCGGGATCAGGGAAAAACCCTCCGGCGGGGCTCCCGCCATGGTAGAAAGAGTTTGTCGAGAAATAAGATTATCCAAAAGTCCAGTTAATATTTGTAAATCCTCAGTCGCCAATCGGGCATCGTCCAGTAATTGATCCAAGTCCTGAAGATCTAAACGAGCATCAGTATCCTCCGATGTTAACATCCAGAGGCGTCCTGTAAGAGATTGCCACTGCGCGTGTACCAGTCCCCTCAAGCGGCAAACCTCTCGGTTCGTCCGGAAAAGTTCAGCGATTAAGTCCTGTAACAGAGTAGGGTCCTCTGAGAAGGGCTCCAGGGTAGTAGATCACCTGGAGAGCTGCACAGCTCCCATCCAAGTGGCAGGCGAACCCCCCTGGGCTCCAGCCTGGCTAGGAGAACGGTGAAGATGTGGGATAGCTGTCATAATGTCAGCCCTTGGCCCACAGAACCAGAAATCACCACAAAGTCGTATAGAGTCCAAACAGATGGTTTTTACTGATCAAATAGGCATACAGTGCAAACGAATAAAATGACAGCTATGAAAGGCTCACTAGCTGGGAGATATTATAAGGCAGTAAAGGCGGGAGATTACACGCAGGAATACAGTTTCCCAGGAGCTGAGTTCCCAGGCTTAGGCATGCGACCTTGGGGGGCAGACAATACAGCACAGAGACAGAGGCAATAACGAAACCGAGATAGCAGCCTGACAGGGGTAGAGATAGGATTTCTAGATCAAATCAAGCCTGAACTGACCCTAGAAGCTAAAATGACTAAACCGAGGCTGTCGTACTTTGGTCACATTCTGAGAAGAGTCACTGAGAAAGACAATAATGCTAGGAAAAGAGGAAGACGCAAAAAGAGATGGATTGACTCTATAAAGGAAGCCAGGGCCCTCAGTTTGCAAGACCTGAGCAAGGCTGTTAAGGATAGGACGTTTTGGAGGACTTTGATTCATAGGGTCGCCATGAGTCGGAAGCGACTTGACGGCACTTAACACACAGAGATAGGGTTGCCAACTCTAGATTAAGAAACTCTTGTTGGTTTGGGGGTGGAACCTGGAGAGGGCCAGATTTGAGCAGAGGAGGGAGCTCACTGGGGTATAAATGCCATAGAGTCCACCCTCTGAAGCTGCCATTTTCTCCAGGGGAACTGATCTCTGTAGTCTGAAGGCAAGTTCTAATTCCAGGAGATTTCCAGGCCGCACCTGGAGGATGGCAACCCTAGGTAGACAGCGTGCCACCTCACAGGGGCAGCCTGTTGTTCTTTAAGCTCAATGTAATTTTTTTCCAATAAAGCACAAGTTGTAAAGGCACCATAAACCACCAAGGGAGCTGTCCTCTGAAGGCAAGTAAAATCCATGTCCTAGAAACTATATGCCTACTCTGTGGTGCATGGGATGCCCTGACCTGGATGGCCCAGGCTAGCCTGATCTCGTCAGATCTCAGAAGCTAAGCAGGGTTAGCCCTGGTTAGTATTTGGATGGGAGACCACCAAGGAATGCCAGGGTTGCTGTGCAGAAGAAGGCACTGGCAAACCACCTCTGTTAGTCTCTTGCCATGAAAACCCCCCAAAAAGGGGTCACCGTAAGTCGGCTGCGACTTGACGGCACTTTACACACACAGTGCATGGACTGGCCAGCCCCTCTGAGTTGTAGCAAATCCATCATTAATTATTTCATTTGTAGTCTGCATCCGATGAAGCTGATGAGCAGTATAGAATCATAGAGTTGGAAGGGACCACCAGGGTCATCTAGTCCAACCCCCTGCACAATGCAGGAAATTCACAACTACCTCCCCCACCACACACCTCCAGTGACCCCTACTCCATGCCCAGAAGATGGCACAGTGGATTCAGGATGGGCAAAAGGAAACACTACTCAACAAGAGATCAAATTGTGGAATTCGCCGCCAGAAGATGCAGGGATGGCCACAAGCATAGACGGCTTGAAAAGGAGATTGGACAGATTCATAGAGGAGAGGTCTATCAGTGGCTACCAGCTATGGTGACAAAAGGGAACCTCCATGTTCAGAGGCAGTCAACTTCTGAATACCAGGGCCAGAGGCAATGTCATGGGAATGCCTTGGCCTCTATGCCCTGTTGCTGGGCCTCCAAACTAGTTGGTCGCTTTGGGAGGCAAGATGCAGGACTAGCTGGACCCCTGATCAGATCCAGCTGAGCTCTTCTTATGTTCTTATGAAGGCCTCCGCTTCTCTGCCCTGTTGCTGGCCCTCCAGAGGAACTGGTTGGCCGCCGTGTGAGACGAGATGCTGGACTAGACGGACCACTGGTCTGATCCAGCCAGGGCTCTTCTTGCGTACGATGAGAATTACTCAATGCACGGCACAGTTGCCAACGTTTCTCATGCCTTTCTCACTGAGACGAGACCGATTGCACAGCGCGAAACAATGCGGTAAGAGCAGTCTAGGACAAGCAGCCAACAATGCCATAAAACTGGATTACAAATCCAGAGAATGAGGCATTTAAAAAGTACACTGCATAACAAAACTGGATTACAAAATTTGAGAAACTGGGTGACGGTGTGAGATGTAAAAAGAACAAAACGGCAAACACGACCCTAGAATTTCACCGACGTTAACTATGTCCCTGTTCCTTTTGCAAAAAGGCCCTTCCAAACTGTTCCGATTTTTACACCTGTGGACTGACGGGAGTGTGGGAATCTTCCTAATTTTGTCAAGCAGGAACACAATCCATATAATGCCTTTCATGAGGACCAACCCAATGATACATAGCAAGTGTGCCAGCTTTCAAATTCCACACAGTGGGCGCTGCCACATATGGGACCTGTTGATCTCACCCATTTGCAGGGTGGCACCTTCAGAAGGCTTCACCAACTGGGCAGAGCCGTGCGTCCCTGGGTCTCTTCCTCGTCCATTTTACCTTCTCAAGAGCCCTGCGAAGTAGGCTTGGCTGAACAAGAACACCTGGCCCAAGGTCACCCAGGGAGCTAAGTGGGGATGTGAACCTTGATCATCCCTGCTAGACCATGTACCCACCATAACTGTGGCAGGCTGAAATCCAACGGGTGCAGCCTTTCCTGACCTGGAGGTGCAAGTGTGTGTTGTGTTAAGTGCTGTCAAGTCGCTTCTGACTCATGGTGACCCTATGAATCCATGTCCTCCAAAACATCCTATCCTTAACATCCTTGTTCAGGTCTTGCAAATTGAGGGCTGTGGCTTCCTTTATAGAATCATGTTGGGTCTTCCTCTTTTCCTGCTGCCCTCAACTTCTCCTAGCATGATTGTCTTTTCCAGTGAGTTTTCCTTTCTCATAATGTGACCAAAGTACGATAGCCTCAGTTTAGTCATTTTGGCTTCTAGGGTCAGATCAGATCAGATTTATTAGTATGGCATATGCCAGTAAAACATTTGTATCATCTATACGTGAGATAAAAGATTACATAGGTTTAAAAAAGGCAATACCTGGTTAAAATTCTTGACTAATATTTAAGAAACTAAAATTCACTCAATATTAAAAGAAAGATTTAAAAAAATCTAGTTGCCATGACCCAGCTTTAAGAAGCAGACTTTATATGTCACTGCTAATCAGATTTATTTATACGGCGAAGACATTAAAATATTCATATCAATTACAAAATAGAATGTAGGGTCAGTTCAGGCTTGGTTTGATCTATAACCCACTGATTTGTTTTTTTGGCAGTCCACAGTATCCGTAACCCTCTCCTCCAACACCACTTTTCAAAGGAATCGACTTTCTTCCTATCAGCTTTCTTCATTGTCCAGCCTTCACACCCAGACATAGTAATAGGGAATACGATGGCATGAATTAACTTGATCTTGGTGGCCAGTGACACATCCTTACACTCCAGAATCTTTACTAGCTCCTTCACGGCTGCCCTCCCCAGTCTCAGTCTCCTTCTGATTTCTTGGCTGCAGTCTCTCTTTTGGTTGATGATGGAGCCAAGGAATGGAAAGTCTTGAACAATTTCAATTTCCTCACTCTCAACCTTAAAGTTGAGTAATTCTCCTGTAGTCAGTAGTGCAACCTTCCAGCGACTCGCACGTAGAGACAAAGAGAACTATTATAACATAACCAGCGTAAAGAAATTGAAGAGAACAACAAAAAAGGAAGAACAGGAGATCGGTTCCACAAGATCCAAGACATCAAAGGGAAATTTAAATAGGGTTGCCAGGGCCCTCTTTGCCACCGGCAGGAGGTTTTTTGGGGTGGAGCCTGAGAAGGGCAGGGTTTGGGAAGGGGAGGGACTTCAATGCCATAGAGTCCAATGGTCAAAGCGACCATTTTCTCCAGCTGAACTGATTTCTGTCGGCTGGAGATCAGCTGTAATAGCAAGAGACCTCCAGCTAGTAACTGGAAGTTGGAGGGTTGCCAGGTCCCTTTTCGCCACCGGCGGGAGGTTTTTGATGGTGGAGCCTGAGAAGGGCGGGGTTTGGGGAAGGGAGGGACTTCAATGCCATAGAGTCCAATTGCCAAAACAGCAATTTTCTCCAGGGGAACTCATCTCTATTGGCTGGAGATCAGTTGTAATAGCGGGGGATCTCCAACCACCCTAATGGAGCCTGAGGAGGGCGGGGTTTGGGGAAGGGAGGGACTTCAATGCCATAGAGTCCAATGGCCAAAGCGGCCATTTTCTCCAGGTCAACTGATCTTTATCAGCTGCAGATCAGTTGAAATAGCAGGAGATATCCAGCTACTACCTGGCGGTTGGCAACCCTAAATTTACAGCATGGTTAGGCACACTGAATGATCAACATGGAGGTGCATAGAGCGGCTCTTTCTCCTGCTGAGAGTCCTCTAGTGGTCCGGCTGCCTGCATCTTTCCCGACCCAGCTTTCCCGGTCGCATTTCTGCCTGGCCAGACAAAGCACCAGAGCCTTGAGTGGAAAAGGGAGCCGGTCTCCTTCCTTTTCAGCCTCTCCCTCATCGGCTGCGGATGAGAAATGGCCTCAATAAAACCTAATTGACGCCGGCTCCTGGCAAATCGAATTCCTCGGCCCCCGGATCGGGAAGAGGCCTGCGCACCCCGCAGCCGCCCAAATTGAATCTATCAAAGGTAAATTACGCGCCGTGAGCCTCCTCCCCACTGTCTCGCCTTTTTCTCTCTGCCTCGGGCCTTCCTCCTAATGCCACCCCGGGGAGAAGACTGGGCCAGAATCGGTAAATGAGACAGCTGACCGGAGAGGGGGGTCAGGGGATGGGCAGAGAAAAGGATGCCCAGGGCCGGATCAGATCCCAGGCCCACATCCAGTTTCCGAAAATGGCCAGCAGCCACACGCTTCCACGGCAGAGCAGGGATCGGAAGGCAGCAGCCCTCCCCAATGGCATTCAGGGGTAGACTGCCTTGGCGTGTGGAGGCTCTAGCCAGCTATCTCTGGCAATATCCAGAGAGAGGAGTAGGAGGAAGAGAGTTGGTTTTTATATGCCGACTTTCTCTACCACTTAAGAAAGAATCAAACCGGCTTACAATCACCTTCCCCTCCCCACAACAGCCACCCTGTGAGGTAGGTGGGGCTGGGAGAGTGTGACTAGCCCAAGGTCACCCAGCTGGCTGCATGTGTAGGAGTGGGGAAACAAATCCAGTTCTCCAGATTAGCCTCCGCCACTCATGTGGAGGAGTGGGGAATCAAACCCGGTTCTCCAGGTCGGAGTCCACCGCTCCAAACCACAGCTCTTAACCACTACACCATGCCGGAGAGACCTTCCCTTCTCCATAAGTCATCTTTTATTTCGAAAGACCTCTACAAATAGTGTTGCCACCTTCCATAGAGAGCAGTTCCCCTGAAGAAAATAGCAACTTGGGAGGGCAGATTCTCCGGTATCACATCCCTGCTGAGCTCTTTCTCCCCTTCCGTGCTCCACCCTTCCCAGGGTCCACCCCCAAATTCCAGGAATTTCCCAAGCCAGAGCTGGCAACCCTATCTACAAAATGTCCCATTTTTCAGACCCGCTATTCTGCCTCTGAGGCTGGCTCCGGCCCTCCAGGAGCAATTCCTAATCCTGGGAGGAACCCAGAGAAACTTCTGACTTTAAGCTTAGTTTAAAATCAGTTTTTGCTTTTCCAGTTTAAGAATTTGCCCTGCTGGATCGGACCAATGGTCCATCCAAAACAGCATCCCGCTTCCATCTAGGATTGCCAGTTCTGGGTTGGGAAATTCCTGGAGATTTGGGGGTGGACCCTGGAGATGGTGTGGTTGAGGAGAAGGAACTAACTCATCGTGGTAGAGTGCCATAGAGCAGAGGTCCGCAACCTTTTTCAGCCTGTGGGCACCTTTGGTCGGGTTGCCAATCTCCAGGTACTAGCTGGAGATCTCTTGCTATTACAACTGATCTCCAGCCGATACAGTTCAGGTCCCCTGGGGAAAATGGCCGCTTTGGCCATTGGACTCTATGGCATTGAAGTCCCTCCCCAAACCCCGCCCTCCTCAGGCTCCGCCCCAAAAACCTCCCACCAGTGGCGAAGAGGGACCCGGCAACCCTAATCTTGGAATTCTGACACAGGGTGGTGGACATAACTACAAATGGGGGCTTCGGGAGGCGGAGCCAGACACCCAAGCAGCCCAAGTGCGGGGGGCGGGGGGAGAAGAGGGGTAATTAAAAATATATATACTAGGTAAGAGGTACGTGAGAGAGAATAAAACCAACATTGCTGTGACAGCCAGTGCAGAAACAACATTATTTTAATCTGGACAGCCAATCAGATCTCCAGTGGACTGCTGCCCCGCCCTAGCCCCACCCGCTTTCTGAAATCCCTTGGTGCGTGCCAAGAAAGGTGACGGTGGGCACTGTGTTGGGGACTCCTGTCATAGAGCAGGGGTCCCCATTAGGGTTGCCAGGTACATTGGAAGACCCCTACCTAAGGTCGGCAGGAGCTTCATTCCTGCTGACCTTAGATAGGGGCTGTGAATATCCTGGTGTTATGTTGCCTCCACCTCCGTGTCAGTACGAACACGCCTTTGTGTGTGTTTGTCCCGGAGCATCATTAGCTCTCCATGCTTGCCCGTATCTGCGTGTCAGCAAATGCATGCGCCGCTTCTCTCCCCCTTCGCCCCACAATCCCACCCGGCTCCTGACGGCACTGTTAATCTCCTTCATTTTCTCTGCCCTCTGGGAGACCCTGACATTTCTAAGGCATTATGGCTGCGCATCTCCCCTGCCCGTTCTGCAGTGCGCCGGCTTGCCCCATGCTCATGCCCTTGTTAGAATGGCCTGTTGGAGCTAATTGCTACACCCTGTGATGCTGGTTGCATTTTTCCGGCCTCTTCTGGTACCGGAGGAGGAGGAGAAGAAGAAGAGTTGGTTTCTATATGCCGACTTTCTCTACTACTTAAGGAAGACTCAAGCCAGCTTACAATAACCTTCCCTTCCCCCCTCACAACAGACACCCTGTGAGGTAGGTGGGGCTGAGAGAGTGTGACTAGCCCAAGGTCATAGAGCTCTAAGAGAGCTGTGACAGGCCCAAGGTCACCCAGCTGGCTTCGTGTGGAGGAGCGGGGAAACAAATCCAGTTCACCAGATTAGCTTCTGCCGCTCATGTAAAGAAGTGGAGAATCGAACCCGGTTCTCCAGATCAGACTCCACCGCTCCAAACCACCGCTCTTAACCACTACATCACACTGGCTCTCCCAGCTGATTCTGAGAAATGGGCAGTGCATAATGCTTTGGTTTTATTTCTAGTTGTTCTTATGCCAGCTGAAGGGTTCCAATATTTGATCCCCTTCAAATCTCTGGAGTTGTTCCGACACCTGGTCAAGTTTAATTTTTGCACTACTCTGATAGACTGCTCCTGCTTGAAGATGTTGTGCAAAATACCTGTCATCCTGGCTTGCGTGGTTGTGATTTTCCTCTCCTTCGGTGGTATCTAATGGCTGAATGGGCCATGCTGTGTTAGCTTGTGGGTGTAAGGGCCAATGATAAACTGGGCCTTTGCCACCCTGGCTGGCTGGCTGCCGTCACTAAGCCTCCAAGCAAATTTTGGCCCTGTGGCTTTTCATTTAGTAGTGCTAACTCCAACTCCAATTTCCAAGTTTGGAAATTCCTGGCGATTTAGGGGTGGAGCCTGGGGAAAGTGGAATTTGGAGAGTGGAGGTTGCTCAGTTGAGTATAATGTCATACAGCCTTCCCTCCAAAGCAGCAATTTTCTCCAGGGGAACTGATCTCTGTAGTCTGGAGATCAGTTGTAAATCCAGGAGATCTCCAAGTCCCTCCCAGAGGTTGACAACCCTGTGGACATTTTGGCATCTGAATAATTCCATGCTGGAAGAAAAAGAGTGGGTTTTTATATGCTGACTTTCTCTACCTTTTAAGGCAGGGGTGGGGAACCTTTTTCCTGCCAAGGGCCATTTGCACATTTATAACATCTTTCGGGGGCCATACCAGGTGTAGATCTCCCGGTGGGGGGGAAGAGGCTAGGGTTGCCAGGTCTCCGGCCACCACCTGGAGGTTGGCAACCCCAGGGGAGGCCACGCAGAGAAGGCCTGGAGGGCGACCCCACTCCCCCCAGGCGGGAGGGCAGCCAGCGGGGGGCCCGAGCAAACGAGGCGCCAGGGGGGTGCAGCCCGCAGTCGATCAGCAAGGGAGGAAGGAAGGAAAACAGAGAAAGAGGAAAAGGGAGAGAGGGAGAAAGAAATGGAAAAAGGGGGAGAAAGAAAAGGACGGAGGGAGACAGACAAAGAAAGAGACAGAAAGAGAGGGAGAGAGAAAAGCCTTTCCCCCCCCCCACACACACACCTGCCAGCCCCACACAACCTGGCCCCAGGCTCCATGCCTTCCCAACCCCAGAGTCCACAAAAGGCCCCCCGAAGCCCGATCGGCTCCTGCGAGCATGCTCTGCCGCCAGGAGCCGTGGGCCTCTTTCCCTCCCTCCCTCTCGCTGCTCAACTGTCAACAGGCAGCAAGAGGGGCTTACAGTGTGCCCCGGCGTTCCTACATGCTGTGGTAATAGGGGGCAGCCTTGGGGGAAGCGTCCCTCCCCCTCCTCTTGCCGACCAACAGCTGTCAGTCAGCGAGAGGAGGTCCAAAGGGCGCCGCAGCACCCCTGCAAGCCGTGCCCCCAGGAACATCCTCAGGGAGGGCCGCTCTGTGCTGCGCCTCCACAGCGGGGCCCCGGAGCTCCCGAGGGCCACAAAAAATGGTCTCGGGGGCCGCATACGGCCCCCGGGCCTGAGGTTCCCCATCCCTGTTTTAAGGAGTGGTTAGGAGCAGTGGACTCTAATCTGGAGAACCGGGTTGGTTTCCCCACTCCTACACATGAAGCCAGCTGGTTGACCTTGGGCTAGTCACAGCTCTCTCAGTCCTACCTACCTCACAAGGTGTCTGCTGTGGGAAGAGGAAGGGAAGGTGATTGTAAGCCGGTTTGAGTCTTCCTTAAGTGGCAGAGAAAGTCCGCATATAAAACCTCCTCCTCCTCCTCCTCCTCCTCCTCTTCCTGAACACATGAACACAGAAAGCTGCCTTCTACTGAATCAGACCCTTGGTCCATCAAAGTCAGTATTGTCTACTCAGACCAGCAGTGGCTCTCCAGGGTCTTAGGCAGAGGGTCTTTCACATCACCTACCTGCCTGGTCCCTTTAACTGGAGATGCTGGGGATTGAACCGGGGACCTTCTGCATGCCAAGCAGATGCTCTACCACTGAGCCATGCCCCAACTCCTCCTCCTCCTCCTCCCGAGCAAACCTCACAATGGATAGTGAATGGGGAAGTGTAACTCATGCCCTTGTCTGATATAATCAACTACCCCTGTTTATCAGAGACAGTCCTCGTGTTTTTCCCCCTGATCTTTGTTCCTCTTGTTATCTCTGCGCCCAGGCACCCCGGGGTCATTCTCCCGGGCCCGACTCTCTCCCTAAGCTCTCTAGGAGTCTCTGAACGCAGGGATTGATTCATTCTGCCTCTGGCGCGCACGCAGGTCAATCCATGCGCACGGACACTAAGGCACCCCGCGGTGCGCTCACCTGCCACATCACCCCCTGCAGCTATACTGAGGTGTATTTTGCACTGCTGATAACAGGTTGTAAGGCGACTTATGTTTTTCAAGGATATCTTTACCGAAATCTCCTTCATGGCTTTTAAATCAATGGAGCACAGACTATTGCGAAGTAAATCAATACGGCATACAGTGTACGGAGCGCAGCCTTGAGCGATGTATAATAATGGAGCAGGGAACCTAAGGCACCGGTCCTTAGTATGAGCGCTGGGGTGTCCTTGTTTTTGTCTGTGACATATCGGGACAGGTTTCGTTTTTTAATTTGCATCAACCACAGGTTGTCGCGAACAGCTTCCAAAGATGGCAACAGTTTAAAGCGGAGTACATAAAAATTAATTAAAACAGCCATATAATTACATCTATTGGTCTCCGGCACGAGGAACAGGAATGTACCTTGGCATCTAGTGATGTACAATCTCTGTTCTGCTCAAATAGGAAATTATGAAGAGCCCCCTCGAGCAACTGGGGGGGGGGGAAGCTTGCTTTTAATGATACGCTCAAAAGTGCTTTAAATAGCATTGCAAATGTTCTGTGGGTGCATGCTCTCTCGCCTCTTTTCCACAACTTTATTTCCTTCCTTTATACCCTGCCTTTCTCCCCAGTGGGAACCCATGGCGGCTTAACGTCATTCTTTTCTCCTCTGGGTATCCTCACAACAACCCTGTAAGGTAGATTAGGCTGAGATAATGTGACTGGTCACCCAGCGCGGATGTGAGGGCTATCTGGCTGCGACATCTGTCACCCCATTGATCGCCAGGGTTGATTCGGCTGATCTGGCTGGCTAGGCGGGTGTCCCCTACCTCCCTCACCGCTCCATGTGCGTCCCTCCCGAAGCTGCGCGCTCGGTGGAAGAGGACGACCATCCCAGATAGAAGGAGTGTGCCGTTCTTCGGTCAAGGGTCACCCAGCGCACTTCAATGGCAGAGTGGGGATTATTCGAGCCTGGAGTCTCCCAGATTCTAGTCCGTCACTTTAACCACTGGATCTACATTCCCTTCCAGTGTCCACCTAAAGAATAGAAAAAACTTATTTTGCCAGAATGAGTGACTGTGGTCTCAGTACAGCTGAGTGCTACTCACCTGCCTGGGTGGTTCCCAAATCTTTGTGCATGTGTTTTTCCCCAAGTGTTCTAAATTGGGTCACAACTGCTTTGCACATTCTTGCCTGCACCTGGAAACTGAGCCTACAAATTTGACAGATGGATGTGGCTGATGGCACATGTGCCAAAACATACTTGAAATGTAGATGCATTTACATGGTGACGTTAACCTCTTGGTTATGAGCCTGGGGCGCATGTGAGCCCAACAATCCCTTGGCATGCCAAGGGTGGCTACCTGGTCAGCTGCCATGCATGGTACTGCCACTGCGCAGAAGCAAAAGGACTCGAAACGCTGTGCATTTCAGTACAGTTGAGTGTTACTCACCTGCCTGGGTGGTTCCCAAATCTTTGGGTGTGGGTTCCCCCTCCCCCCCCCAGTTTTCTAAATTGGGTCACAATTGCTTTGTGAATTCTTGCATGGGCCGGGGAAATGATTGAGCCCATAAATTTGACTGATTAATGTGGCTGATGGCACATTTAGGGGAGGGGCTTTGGCTCAGTAGTAGAGTATCTGCATGGCATGCGGAAGGACCCAGGTTCAATCCCCAGCACTGGTTAAAGGGACCAGGCAGTAGGTGATGTGAAAGACCCCTGCCTGAGACCCTGGAGAGCCGCTGCCAGTCTGAGTAGACAATACTGACTTTGATGGACCAAGGGTCTGATTCAGTAGAAGGCAGCTTCATGTGTTCACATGTGCCAAAACACACTTGAAATGTAGATGCATTCACATGGCGAAGTTAGCCTCTCCGTGATGAGGCTGGGGTACACGTGAGCCCAGCAATCCCCGGGCATTGTGAGCATGTGCCAAGGGTGGCTACTCGGTCTGCTGCCATGCACGGTGCTGCCCCTGCGCAGAAGCAAAAGGACTCCAAACGCTGTTCATTGAGTATCGGGTCCCGAGCATCAATGCGAGCACAGATTGTCATTTGACTGGAGGGAGGGGGGAAACGCATTCTGAGCACGGCTGGCTTGATCTTTTCGACCATGGGGCGTGCAAAAATCGAAGCCGTGCTGAACCGGGCAACTTCTGGGAGCTCCTGAGTTGCTTTGGCAAATTATGCTGCCCTATGTGTGGACACGCCTAAAATGGAAAAGATGCAGCACATTTTTTTCTGGGCCTCTGTAAAGCCTGATAATTCACTTATAAATTCTTGGAGAAATCTCTCTCCTGGGTCTTCATAACAATGGGCAGCAATGAAGATAATGTAACAGGCCTTCGATTCCATTACATTCTCATCCAGCAAAGTGCTCGTTTTTTTGTGCGCGTGGAAGATCTTTGTATCTTCCATCTCAATATGCTGAAAGCATGGCTTTGGAAATACATTTTGGTAAATGGCCTCCAGAAAGAGAGATAGTTGCCGTCTCCTGCAGTTGCAGCTGTGTTACTCACTTGTCCAGTCCCTCCGCTTTAAACCAATATTATGAATAGATCTTGGGCACAATGAAAGTGTCAGTAGCCTGCTTGGCTACATATGCCAATTGTTCCTGCTGATTTGCTTAGAATTGAATCTTTACTCACCAAAGGTGATCGAGCCAGAGCCTGTTTTCAAAACATGCACAAAAGAACCACACGTGGACACACATGAAGCAGCCTTATATTGAATCAGACTCTTGGTCCATCAGAGTCAATATTGTCTACTCAGACTGGCAGCAGCTCTCCAGGGTCTCAGGCAGAGGTCTTTCCCATCACCTCCTACCTGATCCTGGAGATGCTGGGGACTGAACACATCATTCTGGCCCTGCCCCCTTTAACCCCTCCATTGTCGCCACTTCCGCCCCCAGCCCTCTTGTAGTACAGAGGGAATACGTTTCTCCGCAGCCCGGGTGGGAAAGGGTTAACAGTTTCTTGGGCGGTCCTAGCAGCTCCATAGCTAATGACTCTTCTGCAAGGGGGAAAAAAGGTTCCTTTACTCAGCAAAACAAACTCACATCCGCCTTGAATAGAAGCTATTCCTGTCCGTGGGAGGGGGCGGATCGCCAGTCTTAGATCCTTTTGAGCTAGAGATCTGTCAGGACCCACAAAGGGCCAGACCAAATGATTTCGCGGGCCTTAAACGGCCCCCGGGCCTGACGTTCCCCACCCCTGCTGTAGTGGTTAACAGCGGCCAACTCTAATCTGGAGAACCGGGTTTGATTCCCCGCTCTTCGTCATGAGCGGCGGAGGCTAATCTGGTGAACCGGGTTGGTTTCCCCACTCCTGCACACCAAGCCAGCTGGGAGACCTTGGGCTAGTCACAGTTCCTCTGAACTCTCTCAACCCCACCTGCCTCACAAGGTGTCTGTTATGGGGAGGGGTAGGGAAGGTGATTGTAAGGTGGTTTGAGTCTCCTTTGAGTGGTAGAGAAGGTCGGCATATAAAACCCACCTCTTCTTCTAACTGTGGACTCATTAGGATCAAAGAGCAGAAGCCGAGTGGGGCTGGGGGGGAAGAGGGGTTGGGAGGCCCAGATGTCACCTAGAGATCGAAAGGCTCCAGCATATTGAGCATTAACGTACCCTGGCTTCCCACCCCTCTGAATTGTGTTATGAGACCCTGCCCCCCCTCCAAATTGTGTTATATGGACTTGTCTCCCCTTCCTCCCACCCTCTACCACTTGACCTTTAACCCTCACCCTTCCTGGTGAAGCCAGATGTGCCCAGTCAACTTCCCTCCCCGCCACATTGACTTGACCTAGAAAGAGCGAGCCAGTTAGGTACATCATGATGTGGCCGTCCCGGGCAGGGTGCTGAGTCACCACATGTCACTGTAGCGGCCGCCGGCTCCCTGCCCCCACAAGGGAGCGGGGGAAGGAGAACGTGTTGCTACGCAGCCGCGGGTGCCCAAGAATGAAAGTGTGGTCCCCGCAGAGTAGGGTTGCCAGGTCCCTCATCACTACCGGCGGGAGGTTTTAGGGCCGGAGCCTGAGGAGGTTGGGGTTTGGGAAGGGACTTCAATGCCATAGAGTCCAATGGCCAAAGCGCCCGTTTTCTCTAGGTGAACTCATCTCTGTTGCCTAGAGATCAGTTAAAATAGCAGGAGATCTCCAGCTAGTACCAGGAGGTTGGGAACCCTACCATCGGGCTAGGGTTGCCAGGTCCCTCTTCACCATCGGGAGGAGGTTTTTGGGGTGGAGCCTGAGGAGGGAGGGGTTTGGGGAGGGGAAGGACTTCAATGCCATAGAGTCCAATTGCCAAAGTGGCCATTTTCTCCAGGGGAACTGATCTCTATCGGCTGGAGATCAGTTGTAACAGCGGGAGTTCTCCAGCTAGTACCTGGAAATTGGCAACCCTACATAGAGTCCAATGGCCAAAGCAGTAATTTTCTCCAGGGGAACTGATCTTAATCACCTGGAGATCAATTATAATAGAGGGTGATCTTCAGCCACTACCTGGAGGTTGGCAACCCTGCCATCCCTCCACATCATGCCTCACAGAAGGCGAGAGACCAAGACTTTAGATGCATGCCTGGATTCTCAAGAATGTTCTTTTTGTGCATGTGCATCAGGAATAGTAGAGGATGGGTTTTGTCAGAGGAGGGGCTGTGCATCAGTGGGAAAGCTTCTGCTTTGCATGCAGAAGGTCCCAGGTTCAATCCCCAGCATCACCAGCTAAAAGGTCCAGTCAGGAGGTGTTGTGAAAGACCCCTGCCTGAGACCCTGGAGAGCCGCTGCCGGTCTGAGTAGACAATGCTGACTTTGATGGACCGATGGTCTGATTCAGTATAAGGCAGTTTCATGTGTGTCCCGCAGTTTCGGTTACTTTGCAGTCGTTCCCACCCCAACCGTAACTTTACCCTCCGGCCTCCTGTTCAGTCCTTTCTCGACCCCCACCTTGGCATTGGCATAAGTCTGGGCACGGTTGTCGAGGCGCATTTTCCGCCGGCCCCCTGAGGCGCTTTGCCCACGGCCCCGGAACAGCTTCCATTGTCGCGTGCTTAATGCCGCGTGTCGGGGGCCTTTCTCCCGCCGACAGGGTGCGAGATGGGAAGTGGCAGCCGAACAAGAGGCCCACGGATGCCGGCGAGGGGACGGGTGACCCCGGTGGACACGGGGCTTAGCCGGGCGGGAACGGGCTCTCGGGTCTGTGGGGGCCCAGCCAGCTCCCTCAAAGGCCGGGCTTCGAGAGGTGAAGGGCAGGGGTGTTGCCAGCTGTACATGTCATGGGAGAAGTGGAGGCGCGAGGCGCCAGAGCATGGGTGAAGCAATCCTCCGGCCGTCACTGGAGCTACAAGCATGTGATGGATGTGGCTATGGAGACAGGCTGGGACAGAAAGCCCATTCTTCATTGTCAAGCGGCGCAACAATTTTTCATCACAGCGTCTCACAACCACAAGCAAGACACTCAGGAGCCCCCCCCCCCCCCGGGGCCAGGCCTAAGGCTTCCAGCTCTGGGCTAGGGCAGGGATTTCCTACCCCAGCCCAGAGCTGGGAAATACCTGGAGATTTGGCGGTGGAGCCTAGGAAGGGTAGGGTTTGGGGAAGGAAGGGACTGCTGCTATCATACTGCCCTTGGACAAATCTATGGTGAGACCACACTTGGAATACTGTGTATAGTTCTGGTCCCCACACCTTAAAAAAGGATATTGCAGAGCTTGAGAAGGCGAAGAAAAGAGCAACCAAAAATATCAGGGGGGCTAGAGCAACGGCCCTATGAGGAGCGGTTAAAACGCTTAGGGCTGTTTAGCTTGGAAAGAAGGCGATTAAGGGGAGACACGACAGAGGTCTGTAAAAGTATGCATGGTTTGGAGAGAGTGGACATAATACTAGAACGCGGGGTCATCTGCTGAAGCCGGAGGGTGAGAGATTCAGAACTGATAAAAGGAAGTATTTCTTTATACAACGTATAGTGAAATTGTGGAACTCCCTGCCCCAGGATGTGGGGATGGCTGCCAACTTGGAAGGCTCGAAGAGAGGAGTGGACATGTTCATGGAAGAGAAGAGTATTCATGGCTACTAGTAAAAATGGATACTAGTCATGATGCATGCCTTCTCTCCAGGATCAGAGGAGCATGCCCATTATATTAGGTGCTGTGGAACACAGGCAGGATGGTGCTGCTGCAGTCGTCTTGCTTGTGGGCTTCCTAGAGGCACCAGGTTGGCCACTTTGTGAACAGACTGCTGGACTTGATGGGTCTCGGTCTGATCCAGCAGGGCTTTTCTTATGTTCTTATGGACCCCAGCAGGATATAATACCCTAGAGTCCGTAAATGAATAAATAATATGCCTCGGCCTCTACTAGGGTGGTGGCTGGAGATCTCCCGCTGTTACAACTGATCTCCAGGCGACAGTCGTAAATCAAGCATGCGCTGTGCGCAGATTGTACGTGAGTTCACTGTAACTTGCGAACAGGGTGAGTGTGGAAATAGGTGGGCCATGGGACTGAAGGTTATGGTAGCGGTCGATGTTGACTTTTGGGTGTGGCTGTCAGTGTTAGAAAGTCATCTTTGCGTGCAAGAAGTCCCAGGTTCAAGCCCCAGTATCTCCAGGTAAAGGCTCTCAGGCGGAAAGCATCATAGAGTTCACAAGTTGGACGGGGATGGAGAAGACATCTAGTCCAAAAGTACAGAACGTGACAGCCCTTGAGGTATCTGAAGAGCAGAATCATGTCCCCCACCACACCCTAGTCATCTCTGTGTTGGGAAAGACCTTTCTCTGCAGGTTCTTTGAAGGTGTTTCAAGCCAGTAGGCAATTCAGCACTTGGCAGCCTCTTTCGACTGAGTTTTTGTTTCACCCTTCCTCTACAGCGTGGTGTAGAGCCAGCGCGGCGTAGTGGTTAAGAGCAGTGGTTTGGAGCGGTGGCCTCCAATCTGGAGAACCAGGTTGGATTCCCTACTCCTCCACATGAGGGGCGGACTCTAATCTGGAGAACTGGATTTGTTTCCCCGCTCCGACACATGAAGCCAGCTGGGTGACCTTGGGCAAGTCACTCTCTCAGCCCCACCTACCACACAGGGTGTGGAGAGGGGAAGGGAAGGTGATTGTAAGCTGGTTTGAGTCTCTCTTAAGTGGTAGAGAAAGTTGGCACATAAAAACCACTTCTTCTTCTTCGCTCAGAAAGGCTTACATAGAATTCCCTCTTTTTATTCTCGCTCTCCACAACCCTGTGAGGTAATAGTTTCTGGCGCTCAGAGGTTCTGGGGATGGCTTGTGGCTCAGAGCATAAGGTGCGGATTCCGAGTTCGATCCCCAACATCTCCGATGAGAAAGCTCTTGGGTCGCGGGGAAGTTCTTTCTCTCCCAGAGCCCCCGAACAGCTGATCAGAGCAGGCAAGACCGAGCTAGAAAGACCAAAGGTCTGACTCACTGTAATTAACAAAAGAAAGGAACATCCCTTCCGTTTAAGTACCGTGCCAAATTAACCTACAATTAGCCGATTTGGCAGCCGTTCTGGCTTTCTTGCAGGATGGGGTCGTTGGGCGGGCGACATTCTCATGGCGCAACTGCGTCCCTCCAGGCCCGCACTCCCATCACAAAGACCGGGGTTTGCATGTAAGGACCCGATGTCTTGATTTCTCCCATCTTGGGTAAGATCTTCAGCCTTTGCATTGCCGGTCCCAGCAGGGAAAGGAAGATTCTAAAATAGCAGCCAGAGGGGGGGGGGGATGACCCCATGGCACTGTGGCAACGGGGCCTTTCAAATGTCACCCACCAATAGGTAGGGTTGCCAACCACCAGGTACTAGCTGGAGATGTCCTGCTATTACAACTGATCTCCAGCCAATAGAGATCAATTCACCTGGAGAAAATGGCTTCTTTGGCCATTGGACTCTATGTCATGGAAGCCCTTCCCCTCCCCAAATCCCACCCTCCTCAGGCTGCACCCCCAAAACCTCCCGCCGGTGGTGAAGAGAAACCTGCCAACCCTACCAATAGGTTTGCCAACCTCCAGGTACTAGCTGGAGATGTCCTGCTGTTACAACTGATCTCCAGCCGACAGAGATCAGCTCACCTGGAGAAAATGGCCGCTTTGGAAGGCGGACTCTATGAGCATTATACCCCACTGAAGTCCCTCCCATCCCCAAACCCCACCCTCCTCAGGCTCTGCCCAAAAAACCTCTTGCCGGTGACGAAGAGGGATCAGCTCACCTGGAGAAAATGGCCGCTTTGGAAGGCGGACTCTATGAGCATTATACCCCACTGAAATCCCTCCCATCCCCAAACCCCACCCTCCTCAGGCTCTGCCCAAAAAAACTCTTGCCGGTGACGAAGAGGGACCTGGCAACCCTACCCACTCCGGGGAGATGGATGCTTGCACAGGGGCCTAGGGTTGCCAGCTCCGGGTTGGGAAATACCTGGAGATCTGGGGGGTGGCATCACGACTGGCTGCCCTCTCCAGAGCCCAGCCGTGTTGTAACGTAACCGAGTCAGGTCAAAAAACTCAAACCACCTTTTAAATGAAAAGGTTTATTAAGAAATAAAAAGTCAAAATTAATTAAAATGCGAGTGGTAAGCTGCAGTACTGCAGTCCAAAGCTCTGCTCACCACCTGAGTTCGATCCCGACGGAAGTCGGTTTCAGGTAGCCGGCTCAAGGTTGACTCAGCCTTCCGTCCTTCCGAGGTCGGTGAAATGAGTACTCGGCTTACTGGGGGTAAAGGGAAGACGACTGGGGAAGGCACTGGCAAACCACTCCGTGAACAAAGTCTGCCTAGAAAACATCGGGATGTGACGTCACCCCATGGGTCAGGAATGACCCGGTGCTTGCACAGGGGACCTTTACCTTTCACAGTAATCTTAAAGGCACACTGGCAAAGAAAATAACAAAGTCTTTCTAAATATACTTACAACTCTACTACATAGCTGAGGTTTCTTACTGTTAAGTTACGCTGGTTCAGGCCTTGGTTTCTTGCATTGCGGCATTGCTGTAGTTGAGCAGAATAACGTGCTAAAGCAGTTCAGGTGATGAAGATAGTTCACATGGAATGAGCAGCATGGCTAAACCTATGGCAGTCTGGACCCTAGTTAGATGACCCATGACTTCCAATCCGGAACGGTGCTACAGAGAAGTCTCTAGATGGTTCAGGCCATTGGGTTGCCAGGTCCCTCTTTGCCACTGGTGGGAGGTTTGGGGGGCGGAGCCTAAGGAGGGCAGGGTTTGGGGAGGGGAGGGACGTCAATGCCATAGAGTCCAATTGCCAAATCGGCCATTTTCTCCAGGTGACCTGACCTCTATCGGCTGGAGATCGGTTGCAATAGCAGGAGATCTCCAGCTAGTGCCTGGAGGTTGGCAACCCTATTTTGAGCAGAATGTGGAGAACTCTTTGCGGGGCGAGTCTCTTATTTCAGGGCCTGCTCAGTTTTGGCCTGATTCCCGGCCAGTTGCGACCCCGCCCCCAGGTGCGCCAAAACTGCCGCTGGTATACAGTATAGGAGCCTCGCCATGTCTCCTGAGCGCCCCTTTCCCGAACACGTTCCTGTCTGGCCTCCCCACCCCAGTTTTATCTCCTGTCTCTCGGCTAAGCCTGATGGACGGTAATTCCTCTCTGCCAGGCTGGACGTGCCGAGCCGTCCACTGCGGCCTGCAGCCGCATCCAGCCGCAGGGCTCGCCGCTGGCATGCTAAACCCCCTTTCATTGCCCCCAAGGGGGAGACAAAAATCATATTGGAGCTTGAGAGCCGGCCCGGTTTATTGCAGCGTATGCTTTGGTAGGCAAAAGTCTACTTCGTCAGATGCGGGAAATCGTTTGAGAGGGAAGTGCGCTCAGCAGAAATTCGCATTCCCACCCCCAGCCTGAGATTTGGGATCCTTTAGCCTGGCTTCCCCCTCCCGAAATGCAGTTCCATCTAGGATAACTCCCAGAATCTCTCCGAGTCCAAAGAGAACCTGAGCAGGAGAGCCGAGGCTTAGAAGGATAGTTCAGAAGTCTTGTGGAACTCTCTGCCACAAGATGGGTTGATAGCTCACAAAGGGGATCAGACCACTTCATGGCTTCATTAATGGGTTTTAGCAGCCTAATAGCTAGGATTGCCAGCTCCGGGTTGGGAAATACCTGGAGATTTGTGGGGCGGAGCCTGAGGAGGACGGGGTTTGGGGAAGGGAGGGACTTCAATGCCATAGCCAAAGCGGCCATTTTATCCAGGGGAACTGATCTCTGTCGCCCGGAGATCAATTGTAATAGCAAGAGATCTCCGGTCGCCACCTGGAGTGGTGGGTGGGGCAAGTAGGGTTGCCAAATGCCAGGTAGTAGCAGGAGATCGCCTGCTAATACAACTGATCTCCAGCCGATAGAGATCAGATCATCTGGAGAGAAATGGCTGCTTTGGCCATTGGACTCTACGGCATTGAAGTCCCTCCCCAAACCCCGCCCTCCTCAGGCTTCGTCCCAAAAATCTCCCGCCTGTGGCGAAGAGGGACCTGGCAACCTTAGGGGCAAAGTATATTGGCTACTGGAGATTTGTTTAGCTGTGCAGATTATTTTTTTAAAAATGTTGCTTTGGCAGCAGCTGTCACCACGGCACAAAGATCTGCACTTAGCTGAGATAAAGCTATGGCAATCATTTTGCGGCTGGCTCCCTCTCCTGTGCCAGCCATTTTGCGTCTGCGCCCACTATGCAATACCATAATTCCAAAGGTTCCCGCGGGCTCAAAATCTATTAAGAGATAAAAAATAAGGGCAAGGCCGATGGGGCAAAATAGGTAAACATATATTGTGTTACTCAGTTAAAATGCGCTATGTGTTTCACCCAAAAGGCTTCTTCAGGGGCATCTGATAGTTGCAGTGGTTTTTCAAAGAAGAGTATAAGATCAGTAAAGGTAAAGGTCCCCTGTGCAAGCACCGGGTCATTCTTGACCCATGGGGTGATGTCACATCCCGACATTTTCTATGCAGACTTTGTTTACTTTCAAAAACTTTCAAAAACTCTCTTTGGAGAACCCAGAAACCAAATGAAACTAGACTAGCCTCTGGTGAGCAGAAGGAAGTTTGTACTACCTATGGGAAGTTTTTGAAAGACAGAAAAAGATATGGAAATTTACGAGCTGGAGATATAAGATGTTAGAGGAGGAACTGAAGAAGATCCGAAACGGCCGTCTTCCCCTTCTACTTGACATCTGTGGATAAAGAAATTTATATTACAAAATATACAGTGGGATATTGTGAATTGAAATACTAGCCTCATATTGTAACTTGTTGTACTTATATTTATATTTGTGATACTTACCTGGTATTTTATACCTGTTTGGAGAACTGTGTTAAATATGTTATTCACTAGTTGGTGATATTATACAATTTCTAGATTATAGAATTTTTTGCATTGTAAGAATATTATTGTCTGTGGTTTTTTGGTTAACAACTGTATTGTACACAGAAGTCTCTCTTTTTTTTTTTTTTTTGCCAAACTCCAGGTAGTAGCTGGAGATCTCCTGCTATTACAACTGATCTCCAGCCGATAGAGATCAGTTCCCCTGGAGAAAATGGCAGCTTTGGCCATTGGACTCTATGGCAGTGAAGTCCCTCCCCTCCCCAAAACCCACCCTCCTCAGGCTCCGCCCCCAAAATCTCCAGGTATTTCCCAGCCCGAAGCTGGCAGCCTTAGTGGAGAAGGCAATGGAGAGGTAGGGGGAAGAAATACCTTCTTCTGGAAGAGGAAACAGGATGTAGAGTGGTTCCTCAGTGGAACAGGCTTCCTCGGGAGGTGGTAAGCACGCCTTCCCTGGTGGCTAGATGGCCACCTATCAGCAATGCTGATTCTATGACCTTAAGCAGATGATGAGAGGGAGGGCATCTTGGCCATCTTCTGGGCATGGAGTAGGGGTCACTGGGCTGTGTGAGGGAGGTAGTTGTGAATTTCCTGCATTGTGCAGGGGGTTGGACTAGATGACCCGGGTGGTCCCTTCCAACTCTATGATTCTAAAGGGATCTCTGCTTCAGAAGTTCCCACAACACTGCCAGCCATATAATAGTATTGACAGCGATTCATGGATCTTTCCCTCTTTCTCTCTCCTTCGCGTGAAGCGCCCTTGATCAATTTCACCGTTATCCAGACTTCTACCTGACCTCTCTCAAAGGCGGCTTGAAAATACTAAGCGTTGATCGAGCGTGTTCAGGGCTCAGAGTGCACACCATTCATTTGTTAATGCCCACAACAGCCTTGTAAAGGTGGCCAGTATGATTCTCCCCGTATTGTAGATGGGCTGGGCTGAACGGCCATGACCCTATGGGGAGTGTGGGAAAGATGAGATTTGAATCAGAAACCTTTTGGGTCGCTGCTTTAGTACTACATTGTACTGGATCCAGATGTCAGTGTATGTGTAAGAACTAGGGTTGCCAACCTCAAGGTACTAGCTGGAGATCTCCTGCTATTACAACTGATCTCCAGCTGATGGAGATCAGTTCCCCTGGAGAAAATGGCTGCTTTGGCAGTTGGACTCTACGGCGTTGAAGTTCCTCCCCTCCCCAAACCCCACCCTCCTCAGGCTCCGCCCCAAAAACCTCCCGCCGGTGGCAAAGAGGGGCCTGGCAACCCTAGTAAGGAAGTAGATTTGGGGGGTACAGTTAAGGATGGAGCCCCGTGGCGCAGAGTGTTAAGCTGCAGTACTGCAGTCGAAGCTCTGCTCATGACCTGAGTTCGATCCCAATGGAAGTTGGTTTCAGGTAGCAGGCTCAAGGTCAACTCAACCTTCCATCCTTCCGAGGTTGGTGAAATGAGTACCCAGCTTGCTGGGGGTAAAGGGAAGATGACTGGGGAAGGCACTGGCAAACCACCCCGCAAACAAAGTCTGCCTAGAAAACGTCGGGATGTGACGTCGCCCCATGGGTCAGGAATGACCCGGTGCTTGCACAGGGGACCTTTACCTTTAGTTAAGGATGGTGGGTGAGGACACAAATTAGACCCAAGGGGCACAGCCACAAAGTGCTAACCCCATTGGAACAAGCCCTGGCACAGATGAAATGCCCAGTGAATAGTGTTTATCTGGCAAAAGGGGCACACCTTGGGTTACCAAATCTAGGTTGGGAAATTCCTTCAGATCTGGAGGTAGGGCTCCCTACAGAATTTAAAGGAGAGACATGCAGTCCTTTCCTAGTTCCTACAAATCTGTGTCACAGGTGTGGAAACTGGAGTTTGGGCATCAATCTGCAATTCCAGGAATGGAAAAAGAGGGATCTACTGCCAGAACTGAGAGCCGGCGTGGTGTAGTGGTTAAGAGTGGTGGGCTCGAATCTGGAGAACCGGGTTTGCTTCCCTTCTCCTCCACATGAGCGGCAGACTAATCTGGAGAATCGGGTTCGATTCCCCACTCCTCCACATGAAGCCTGCTGGGTGATCTTGGGCCAGTCGCAGTTCTCTCCAAACTCTCTCAGTCCATGCCAAGGTAGGCAATGGCAAACCACCTCTTGCCTTGAAAACCCTACAGGGTCGCCATAAGTCCACTGTGACTTGACAGCACATTCCACCACACTGCCGGATGTAGTGAGTTCACGAATAAAGCAGGATTCGAACCTGGGATTTGGCTCAGGTCGCAGCACCTTCTCTCAGCAGCACCACTCAGGACGGTGGAGAAATAGGGTTGCCAGGTCCCTCTTCGCCACTGGTGGGAGATTTGGGGGTGGAGCCTGAGCCGGGAGGGGTTTGGGGAGGGGACTTCCATGCCATAGAGTCCAAGCGCCCATTTTCGCTAGGTGAACTCATCTTTATCGGCCGGAGATCAGTTGTAATAGCAGATCTCCAGCTACTACCCGGAGGTTTGGTAACCAGTGAAAATCGGTATCTAGTTATTGCTGTGTTCCGTATGCGAGAAGCTAAATGATTATAAGTTTGTAGGAAGTATATAAAACATACAGTAAAAGCAAATAAGGTTTATTTGTAATTTTGTTTATTATTTTGGTATTTTTCCATTCGGAACACAGCAATAACTACCTGGAGGTTGTTCACAGTGGGTAGCCGTGTTAGTCCGTCTGCAGTAGTAGAAAAGGGCAAGAGTCCAGTAGCACCTTAAAGACTAACAATATTTTCTGGTAGGGTATGAGCTTTCGTGAGCCGCAGCTCACTTCTTCAGATAAATGGATAAATAGTGCGCTGAACATGTAATTTTTTTATTATTTTTTATGTATATGTATATGTATTTCATTTTTTTCCTTTTTTTTCTTTTTTTTGTGTTTATATGTTTTATTATAAAAATAAAAAAATTAATATATATAAAAAAAGAAAGCTCATACGATACCAGAAAATATTTTTGTTAGTCTTTAAGGTGCTACTGGACTCTCGCCCTTTTCTACTACCCGGACGTCGGCCACCCTACGGAGAAAGGGGGCGCACGTGGGAATCCAGCCGTCCACGTGCGCTCCCCTTGCTCATTCATCAGTCCAAAAGAAAAGAAAAGAAAAGAAAATTGGATGTCAGTGATTTCCAAGGCGTTACGAAATATTTAAAATATTAGCACGTGTTTAAACCCCAGCAGCTTGTGCAATTGCCTCTTTAAAAAAAATAATTTTTTAAAAAAGGTGCAATTTTGCAATAGACATGTTTTCCCCCCGCGTGGGGGAAGGGGAGGAAGTCTCCCAAGACTGTCTCCCTCCATCTCCCCAACCGGTTTAATTGGCTTTAATCGCCGCCGTGTCACCGGGTGAGTAATCGCAGGGTAATTACCCGCTGGCAGCGGGACAATCTGTGAATAAGCCCCTCAAAGCGGAGCCGGCCGCGCGGGGGATTAGGGAAAATAATTACTCGGATCAAAGGATCGCGGGCGGTTAACCCCTTCCCCGCCGCCCCGCCGCCCGCCCCCCAGCCGCCGGAGGCCCCAGCGCGGCTCCTGCGCCTTTAAGAGCGGCGCGGACTTCTCCCTGCCTCGCGGCAGGGTCCTGGGATGCTAGAGTTGGAAGGGACCACCAAGTCACCTAGTCCAACCCCTTGCCCAGTGCAGGGAAATTCACAACTACCTCCCACCCCCACGCCCCCAGTGACCCCCTGCTACTCCATGCCCAGAAGATGGTCACCAAAACCCTCCAGGATACCTGCTGGTCAAGCAAAGGATCGTGGGGTCTTAGTAGACCAAACCCTGAGCAAGAGTCAGCAGCGTGATGCGGTAGCTAAAAAGGCAAATGCGATCTTGGGCTGCATCAACAGGAGTATAGTGTCCAGATCGCCGCGAAGTGCTGGTATCGCTTTGCTCTGCTCTGGTTAGACCTCGCCTAGAGTACTGCGTTCAGTTTTGGGCACCGCAATTGAAGAAAGATGTAGACAGGCTGGACTGTGTCCCCAGGAGGGCAACGAAGATGGTGAGGGGTCTGGAGACCAAGTCCTATGAGGAAAGGTTGAAGGAGCTGGGTATGTTCAGCCTGGAGAGGAGAAGACTGAGAGGGGATATGAGAACCACCTTCAAGTACTTGAAGGGCTATCATATAGAGGAGGGCGCCGAGTTGTTTTCTGTTGCTCAAGAAGGTCAGACCAGAACCAACGGGTTGAAATTAAATCAAAAGAGTTTCCGTCTAGTCATTAGGAAGAATTTTCTAACAGTCAGAGCGGTTCCTCAGTGGAACAGGCTTCCTCGGGAGGTGGTAAGCGCTCCTTCCCTGGAGGTTTTTAAGAAGAGGTTAGATGGCCATCTGTCAGCAATGCTGATTCTGTGACCTTAGGCAGATGATGAGAGGGAGGGCATCTTGGCCATCTTCTGGTCAATAGGGGTGTGGAGGGGGGAGGTAGTTGTGAATTTCCTGCATTGGGCAGGGGGTTGGACTAGATGACCCTGGTGGTCCCTTCCAACTCTATGATTCTATGATAATCTGGCCTGGAGTTGCCAACTTCCAGTTACTAGCTGGAGGTCTCCTGCTAGTTGATCTCCAGCCGATAGAGAGCAGTTCACCTGGAGAAAAGGGCCACTTTGGCCATTGGACTCTATGGCATGGAAGTCCCTCCCTCTTCACACAGTGGCCAACCAGGTGCCTTTAGGAAGCCCACAAACAAGATAGGTTGGCAACCCTATCTCCATACCCTGGCTGGCGGTTGGATACCTGATTTTAACTGGAGCCAGTCAGCTCCAGTTCAAGAATCTCAGGTGTTTAGCAGGTGTCGGGGAAGAACTGTCTCTGTCTGTCTTTCTGCTTCAATCTGAGACCCAGGGGAATTGTAGACCACACTGAGTTAGATGGATCAGTGGTCTGACTCAGTATAATTCAGTTCGCTGTGTTCCTTAGAGCCCTCTCAAGGGATGGATGTTGCAGATTTCTGCTTTTAAAATTCTTTATTTTAACCATTTGCGGGGGGAGAAGAAGACTCACCAAAGGGCAAATCAATCCATTATGTGCAGTTCCTCTTGCCAGTAAATTAACATCTTTTTTTAAAAATGAGAAAAGACCCGTCTTTCCACTAAACAACAATTAACTCGACAGCCTTGAAAAATATTTCTGGATGCCTGTTTTCACAAAGGGTTATTTCGGTTCCAAGATATAATTCCCCCCCTCCCGGGTTATCAAGAAAATGCATCTTTATCATGATGTAGTCATGCCTTAATGATAGCTGTTTATTTACACAAGGAGAACATTGTGAAACAGCCATCCGCGGCTGGCTTTTCGGTAAGACCCGCCTGCCTTTGACAGACAGGTGGATGACTGCCGGATTCCAGATCCCATACCTCTAAGGGGAGGAGCTATGGCTCATAGGTGGAACTTATGCTTGGCATGCAGAAGGTCCCAGGTTCGATTCCCGGCATCTCCAGCTAAAAGGATGACAGGAAAGACCTCTGCCTGCCCGAGACCCTGGAGAGCTGCTGCCAGTCAGAGTAGACAATACTGTGTACAGTTCTGGTCACCACACCTAAAAAAAGGGATACTGCAGAGCTTGAGAAAGTGCAGGAAAGAGGACCAAAATGATAAGGGAACTAAAGCAACTGCCCTATGAGGAGCAGTTAAAACGCTGAGGGCTGTTTAGCTTGGAAAGAAGGCAGTTAAGGGGAGACATGATAGAGGTCTATAAAATTATGCATGGTATGGAGAGAGTGGACAGAGAGAAGCTTTTCTCCTCTCTCAGAATACTAGAAGGCGGGGTCATCAGCTGAAGCTGGAGGGTGTGAGATTCAAAACAGATAAAAGGAAGTATTTCTTCACACAAGGCATCATTAAATTGTGGGACTCCCTGCCCCAGGATGTGGTGACAGCTGCCAACTTGGAAGGCTTGAAGAGGGGAGTGGACATGTTCATGGAGGAGAGGGCTATTCATGGCTACTAGTCAAAATGGATACTAGTCATGGTGCATCCCTATTCTCTCCGGGATCAGAGGAGCATGCCTATTATTTTAGGTGCTGTGGAGCACAGGCAGGATAATGCTGCTGCAGTCGTCTTGTTTTGTGGGCTTCCTAGAGGCAGCTGGTTGGCCACAGTGTAAACAGACGGCGGGACTCGGTGGACCTTGGTCTGATCCAGCATGGCTTTTCTTATGTTCTTGTGGACTTATGACCTTGACGGACCAAGGGTCCGACTCAGTATTAGGCAGTTTCATGTGCCCATGAGATGTCTAGAAGGGAGATTTCCACCCCTGGCTGTTTTATCCAAGCATCCTGTTGCCGTGATGAATGAAACCACCACCTGTGAGATGTTCTCTCAAAAGATATGGGAGGAAGGCAGCATCTTGCGGCTGGTGGGCTGCCAGGCGGGACACCTGTGTGGGTAGGGTTGCCAACGGAAGGGGGGGTAGCTCGGTTTTCTCTTGCGCCTTTAAGAGCCGCTTCTCCAAGCAGAAATCTGCCAGCGGAAGCTTTCTATGGCAGGGAGATGAGCCCAATCATCTCCTAATGGCTGCGCGTGATGCGCCTATTAAAAGCATAGGATGGGAGCCAGTAAAAAAGCATGGCAGTCCAACAGAAGGGACAGAATCTCCAGGGAGCGCCTGCAATTCCTCCTGGGAGAGATTGTGTCCAATATAATCACATCTCAGTGATGAGAGGGGATGTGCTATGTGTGAACTCACTAAGGGGCTGCTGACGACTCAACGTTGTGTGGTCTCCCCCCTCCCTCCCTAAGATGGGGTACTGGCCTACCTTGTCAGGCTGTTGTGAACGTCACCGAATGCCTGGGAAGCGCTTTGAATGTGGTGTGATAATTGTGTTGGCATAAGAAGAAGAGTTGGTTTTTATATGCCGACTTTCTCTACCACTTAAGGAAGAATCAAACCTGCTTACAATCACCTTCCCTTCCCCTCACCATAACAGACACCTTGTGAGGTAGGTGGGGCTGAGAGAGCTGTGACTAGCCCAAGGTCACCCAGCTGGCTTCATGTGGAGGAGTGGGGAAACAAATCCAGTCCACCAGACTAGCCTCCGCTGCTCACGTGGAAGAGTGGGGCATCAAACTCGGTTCTCCAGATCAGAATCCACCGCTCCAAACCACCGGTCTTAACCACTACACCACGTTGGCTCTCCAGTGTGGTGAAGCGCGGAGGATGGATTTCATGTCAAAGCGCCGGATTCAATCCTTGGCTTGACAATCTCTATGATCTCAGGTACTGGGAAAGACCTTTATCTGCCTGAGACCCTTGAGAGGAGCTGTCCGGCAGAGCAGAAAATATTGAGCTCGACAGACCAATGGTCTGAGCTGGGGGGGTGCGGCGGTTTGAGTCGGGCCTGAATTCTGGAGGGAGTCACCATGCTAACGTCTGTTGTCGCAAAAAATAAACTTTGCGGCCTGGAGAAAGAAGAAGGGTTGGTTTTTATACCCTGCTTTTCTCTGCCTTTGAGGAGTCTCAAAAAGGCTTGCAATCACCTTTCCTTCCTTTCCCCACAACAGACCCTCGTGAGGTAAGTGGGGCTCAGAGAATTCATGCGCTGGTTAACATAAGAACATAAGAAAGGCTATGCTGGATCAGCCATTAGGTCCAGCAGTCTGTTCACACAGTGGCCAACCAGGGGCCTCTAGGAAACCCACGAACAAGACGACTGCAGCAGCACCATTCTGCCTGTGTTCCACAGCACCTCATATCATAGGCATGCTCCTCTGATCCTGGAGAGAATAGATATGCATCATGACTAGTATCCATATTGACTAGTAGCTGTAGATAGCCCTCTACTCCAAGAAAATGTCCCCTCCCCTCTTAAAACCTTCCAAGTTGGCATCCATCACCACCTCCTGGGGCAGGGAGTTCCACAATTTAACTACGAGTTGTGTGAAGAAATACTTCTTTTTATCTGTTTTGAATCTCTCACCCTCCAGCAGATGACCCTGCGATCTAGTATTATGAGAGATGGAGAAAAGCTTCTCCCTGACCCCTCTCTCCATACCATGCATAATCTTACAGACCTCTATCATGTCTCCCCTTAACCAATTGGTTGATTCAGATCGAGCTGGTATTAAAGACATGGGAGCATTTTCCCTGGTCAGTTGGCAACCCGGAGCCGTAAGCCAACCCTTTGAGACCTGTTCAGCTTCTAAACCAGGCGTGGGGAACCTTTTTCCTGCCAAAGGCCATTTGCACATTTATAACATCATTCGGGAGCCATAACCAGCTGTAGATCTCCCGGTGGGGGGAGGCTAGGGTTGCCAGTTCTCCAGCCACCACCTGGAGGTTGGCAACCCCAGAGAAGGCCACACAGAGAAGGCCTGGAGGGCGCCCCCACTCTCCTTGTCCTCCCCCACTCCCAGGCAGGAGGGCAGCCAGTGGTGGGCCCGAGCAAATGAGGCGCCAGGGGGGCGCAGACCACAGGCGATCTGCAGGGAAGAAAGGGAGGAAGGAAAGAAAATAGAGAAAGAGGAAAAGGGAGGGAAAGGAAAAGAGAGAGAAAGGAAGAAAGAAATGGACGGAGGGGGAGAAAGAAAGAAAAGGACGGAGGGAGACAGACAAAGAGGGAGAGAGGGAGAGAAAGGAGTGACAGAAAAAGAGGAAGAAAAGAAAGAAAAGCCTTCCCCACACACACACACACATGCGCGCATGCTGGCCCCACACGACCAGGTCCCAGCCTCCCCCACACACCCACACACACGGCCCCGAAGCTCCCAAGGGCCCCGGAAAATGTCCTTGGGGGCCGCATATGGCCCCCGGGCCTGAGGTTCCCCATCCCTGTTCTAAACCATTGCAGGTGATAATACCTAACTCTGGGCCATGACAAAGCCTACCCAGAAAGCAAAACTCTTGTGAGAAGTTTTAAAGGGGGAGGTTTTTTTTTAAAAAAAGTTAGCAACCTTGAGAAGGAGGGCAGGAAGGGTTCCATCAGTGCTTGGCTCTCATGCTCCTTTCTTACATGCCCAGGGAAATGCCGATCGCCACTTTGGGGTCAGGGAGGAATTCTCCTCCAGGCTAGATTGGCCTGGGATTTTGGAGGGTTTTTTCCTTCCTCTGGGCATAGAGCAAGGGTCACTGGGGGAGTTGTGGGGGGGAGGTAGTTGAGATTTTCCTGCATTGTGCAGAGGGTTGGAGTAGATGATCCTTGAGATCCCTTCCAACTCTGTTTCTAGCCTTAACTTCTGGAGCTCATTGATAGGGTTGCCAGCTCTGAGTTGGGAAATACCTGGAGATTTTAGGGGTGGAGCCTGAGGAAGGCTGGGTTTGGGGAGGGACTTCAATGCCATAGAGTAGGGTTGCCAGGTCCCTCTTCGCTACTGGTGGGAGGTTTTTAGGGCGGAGCCTGAGGAGGTTGGGGTTTGGGGAGGGGAGGGACTTCAATGCCATAGAGTCCAATTGCCAAAGTGACCATTTTCTCCAGGTGAACTGATCTCCATCGGCTGGAGATCAGTTGTAATAGCAGGAGATCTCCAGCTACTACCTGGAGGTTGTAAAAAAATATAAACAGAGTTGCTTAAGGGAAAGGCTTATTTAGAAATTGCAACTACTATGGCTCAAAATAAGAAATGATATCATTTTGTATGCATAATATTGCAGATTAGATGGCCAATGTAATACTTCTTACAATAGGTCAATAGGACAAATAAATGAGCACCTTGTTACAAATCTGTTATACAACATATAATAAAAAAACGTGGTAAGCATGAACCAGGACACAAAAGGGTGGGACAAGTCCCCGGTAAAAGATCTTGTTTCTTCCTTCTTCAGCCAGCTGTGTCCAGTCCCGTGTCCTCTTCTTATGTTGCTTTGAATTGTATTAATTTCACAATTTCTTTTCAAAGCGTAAGCTTTATGCAACGTGGTTGTAACAAGAGCCTAAGCTTCTTGTATGAAGACTGTTGAGACTGTTGAGTCTTCTTCTTGTATGAAGACTGTTGAAATAACATACTTTGATGTAGTTTGAGGTCCCATGTCAGAGACCATCCAGGATCCCATGGGACCTCAAACTACATCAAAGTATGTTATTTCAACTATATGAAGCTAATGCTCTCAACAGTCTTCATACAAGAAGCTTACATTGGCCATACTCCTATATTTATTTGTAAAACTACTTGTATGAGTTCAATACAAATGAAATAGGTTCTCGTAGGTTATCCGGGCTGTGTAACCATGGTCTTGGTATTACAGCCCGGTTACACAGCCCGGATAACCTACGAGAACCAATTAACTCTGACCGTGAAAGCCTTCGACAATATTTTTACAAATGAAATAGTTTATTATCAGGGTTCTATTCGCAGTATTATAATTTAATATATTTTGCACTAATATATCTAATCTGCAATATTATGCATACAAAGTGATATCACTACCTGGAGGTTGGCAACCCTGCTCATTGACCCATTTCCTCTTCCACCAGAAGGGTTTCTGGGCCCACAAACAAGCTCGACCCCCCACTGGTTTATGATCTCCCCCACCCCCATCCCAGCAAGTGCAAGGCCAGACGCTGGAGCAGCAAGAAACGGAATCGATGGTGTGAATAATTTAGAGGGGGCCATCGCGGGGAGGGGGGAGGCGGATGGACACATCCCAGTGACAGATTCACAGGCCTCCGAGGGGCCAGGTCAGCAGTGGAGATCTGGAGTGCTGCCCCCCACCCGCAAAGTGCTGACGTTCAAACCCACCCCGACAGCCAGCTCCTCGGCAAATTTACTTCCAAGGAAGAGGGAAGCTATGTTTCGGGTGCAAAAAAAGAAGTCAGTCTCATGGTCTTGGAAGATGCTTTCTAAAAGAAAAGCACTAAAAGCAAAGCTGGAGATCTCCTGCTATTGCAACTAATCTCCAGCCGATAGAGATCAGTTCACCTGGAGAAAATGGCCACTTTGGTTTTTGTTTTAGTTTAAAGAAGACTGGTGGACGGCGTGATCAAGTTTTCTAAAATTATGCAGGGGGTGGAAAAGAGGAGAGGAAGAGAATGGCTTCTTCATATCCATAGGATTCCCAACCTCCAGGTGGTGGCTGGAAATCTCCTGGTATTACATTGATCTCCAGGCAACATAAGGTTGCCAGGTCCCTCTTTGCCACCGGCGGGAGATTTTGGGGCAGAGCCTGAGGAGGGAGGGGTTTGGGGAGGGGACTTCAATGCCATAGAGTCCAATTGCCAAAACGGCCATTTTCTCCAGGTGAACTGATCTCTGTCAGCTGGAGATCAGTTGTAATAGCAGATCTCCAGCTAGTACCTGGAGGTTGGTAGGAAAGATCCCCAGTACTGTAAAATAGAATTTGGCTTCTTCATCGGAAATCTCTCCTGCTCCCCTTGCCCCTGGGATGCCTTTTCAGACCTCTCTTCACAGCCTTATGTGCCCAAAATCGTCCTGTTGAATGATGCAGAATCCCATCTTGATGTTGCTGGGGAGGAAGGCTGAGACCATCTTTTTGCCAGGTGCATGAGATCTGGGTTAAATTGGCATGGCAGGCCTTTCACCTGGCGAAAACACAACTTATCCGGAAGGCGTTCCTATGCTTCGTCTGGGCTTTTTTCACCACGCTCGGACACGCGTTCCAATATATTGAATAGAAGTGAATTTAGCCCTTGTTGCAATTGTTTATTCTGGTCAATTTCATGGAGACTTGTTAGTCTATTCTGAAGTATCTTGTTTTCAGCTTTTGGACTGATTTGTTCTTATATACATAAGTGTTCATTGTTTGTTTGTTTGTTTGTTTGTACGTTTATTGTTTGTTCACTTATATTTACCACATGTACGTAGGGTGACACTTTGACACTTATATTTTGTAACTTATTTAATAGCATTTTTGATACATTGATCATTGGCTGTGTACTGGTTTTTTGTAGTACCTGGAGGTTGGCAATCCTAGACCCTCCCCTCCCCAAACCCCACCCTCCTCAGGCTCCACCTTTAAAATCTCCAGGTATTTCCCAACCCAGATCTGGCAACCCTACATATCCAGATGTTAAGTCCAATGAAATAGACCAACAGCCAGATAATTAGGGTTGCTAATTTCCAGGAGGGGCTAGGAGTTATCCTGGAATTATAATAGATCTCCAGACGACAGAGCCCCTGGAGGAAATATCTGCTTCGGAGGCTGGATTCTGTGACATTATATCCCTCGTCTCCGCACAGAAATTATTCATACGGAGATGGCTTTTATTCATAAAATATTGGAACAGTATAAAACCAAAGGAATTAATGCAGCCTTGGGCATTGTTGTTTGGAGATTTATACTTCAGTTTAGAGGTTTGGATATTATAAAGATGTTTTCCTGTTTGTTTTGACACAGGGATTTTGTAATAGAAAGATGGTTGCAGCATGTTATTATAAATTATCTATGAATTATTTATGCTAATAAAGACTTTGAAAATGGAAAAAAAAAGAGATCGCGCTGAAGTCCCTCCTCTCCCCAACCCCCTCCCTCTCGAGGCTCAAATCACAAATCTCCAGGAATTTCCCAAACCGGAGTTGGCAACCCTACAAGATAATAGCGCATACTTCTGCACACAACACACCATTAATCTGTGGAACTCGCTGCCCCAGGATGTCATGATGGCCACTGACTGATGGCCTAAAGAGGGGACACATTCATGGGGCATAGGTAGGGTTGCCAGGTCCCTCTTCATCACCGGTGGGAGATTTTGGGGGCGGAGCCTGAAGAGGGTGGGGTTTGGGGAGGGACTTCAATGCCATAGAGTCCAATGGCCAAAGCAGCCATTTTTCTCCAGGTGATCTGATCTCTATCGCCTGGAGATCAGTTGAATTAGCAGGACATCTCCAGCTACTGCCTGGCAGTTGGCAACCCTATGCATAGGTCCATCAAAAGGCTACTAGCCCTGACGGCTCAAAGGAACCTCCATGCTCAGATATAGCGTATCTTGGAATACCCGCTGCCCGAGGGCAAGGGAAAAGGGAGGCTTTAGCCTTTATGCCCCTGCTGTGGGCTCTCCCGGGCATCCAGCGGGGTGTAGGGAGAGCCAGCATGGTGTAGTGGTTAAGAGCAGTGGTTTGGAGCGGTGGACTCTGATCTGGTTTGATTCCCCGCCTCGCCACATGAGCGGCGGAGGCTAATCTGGTGAACTGGATTGGTTTCCCCACTCCTACACATGAAGCCAGCTGCATGACATTGGGCTAGTCACAGCTCTCTTAGAGCTCTCTCAGCCCCACCTACCCCACAGGGTGTCTGTTTTGGGGAGAGGGAAGGCAATTGTAAGCTGGTTTGAGTCTTCCTTAAGTGGTAGAGAAAGTCGGCATATAAATGCCAACTCCTTCTCCTTCTTCTTCTCCTCCTCCTCCTCCTCCTCATCTCTGGGGAATAGGTTGCCAGTCTAAATTGACTTTTGGATGGCTCTAACGTGGTTTTTTTTTTTAAGGACTACAAGCATTTTGTCTCATTACCGGTATCCCTATTTTGAAAAAGGTCGTAATATGCGAACCCAATAGGAGTTTGGAAACACACACACCCCATGACCAGTTGCGCTCATCTGAGAGCCAGGATTGGCGACAGCTTTGTGCTGAGCGTGTCTAGGAAAGGGAGGGGGAACCTTTGCAAGGTATAATGCCCTAGAGTCCACCCTCCAAAGCAGTCATTTTTCTCCAGGGGAACTGAAAAAGAAGTATTTCTTCACACAACGCTTAGTTAAATTGTGGTACTCCCTGCCCCAGGATGTGGGGATGGCTGCCAAACTGGAAGGCTTTAAGAGGATCGTGGACATGTTCATGGAGGAGAGGGGTATTCATGGCTACTAGTTAAAATGGATACTAGTCATGATGCATCCCTATTCTCTCCAGGATCAGAGGAGCATGCCTATTATATTAGGTGCTGTGGAACACAGGCAGGACGGTGCTGCTGCAGTCGTCTTGTTTGTGAGCTTCCTAGAGGCACCCGGTTGGCCCCTGTGTGAACAGACTGCTGGACTTGATGGACCTTGGTCTGATCCAGCAGGGCTTTTCTTATGTTCTTTGACAGACCTTCAAGTACTTGAAGATTGTTATCATATCTCCTCTCAGTCTTCAGCCAATCCATGAAAAAGAAGGCCCAGAAGAAGAAGAGGAGGAGGAGGAGGAGGAGTTGGTTTTTATATGCTGACTTTTCTACCACTTAAGGAAGAATGAAACCAACTTACAATCACCTTCTCTTCCACTCCCCAAAACAAACACCCTGTGAGGTAGGTGGGGATGAGAGAGTGTGACTAGCCCAAGGTCACCCAGCTAGCTTCATGTGGAAGAGTGGGCAAACCAATCCAGTTCACCAGATAATATCCGCCGCTCATGGGGAGGAGTGGGGAATCACTCTGGATTAGAGTCCACCGCTCCAAACAACCTTTCTTAACCACTATACCACATTGGCTCAATAGGGTTGCCAACTGCCAGGTACTAGCTGGAGATCTGCTATTCCAACTGATCGCCAGCTGACAGAGATCAGTTTCCCTGGAGAAAATGGCCGCTTTGGCCATTGGACTCTATGGCGTTGAATTCCCTCCCCTCCCCAAACCCCACCCTCCTCAGGTTCTGCCCCCAAAACCTCCCTCCGGTGGTGAAGAGGGACCTGGCAACCCTAGTTTTCAAAGAGGCACAAAGGCCTAAGGGGCTGGAAGGGTTGTGGGATTGCCAACCCTCCTTCTCTTCCCCTCAGCTTCCCTGCAATTTTGCTTTTGCTTTTTGCGGCATTCAGGCCTCGGCGCGTGGCTGGCTTTTCCAGCAATGGACGCCCGCAAACTCAGAGGAGCCATATTTCAGCATTACCGAAGCGCGGTGCCAAGCGCTCATCCATCCCCATCCCCCTGTTATTTATTGCCTCATTTTCTCCTTGGCGCCGCCGGCTGCTGAGGGAGCAAACCAGCCGTTTCCCCCCCCCTCCTTCCCTATAGCCCCTGAAATTGCCAGCTGGAATGAGCTGAGGGTGGGGTGGGGGGTCAGAGGGGAGGGTAAGCGTGGGGAACGTAGCAGGCTTGGAGGAAGCGGTCAGGACCAAACAGTGGCTACCGTGGGCCGTAGGCAGGAGGTTCCCGTCGGCTCTTCCCTGGCAGAATTTCACCCTCTTCTTGACCGGGAACCATCGTGAGGCCTTTGCGATACAAAGGAGCCGGGAACAAAAGCACCCTTTAGGGTTGCCAACTAGAATTCCCTGCCATTCTCCCTCACTGCCCCTTCGGCCTGGAGCTCCCTGCCATTCTCTCTCTGCCCCTTACCTCTGGAACTGCCTGCCATTCTCTCTCACTGCCCTTTATGCAAGGAACGGGCTGCCATGCGCCCTCACTGCCCTTTATGTCTGGGCCTCCCTGCCATTCTCCCTCACTGTCCCTTGCGGCTAGAGCTCTGTGCCATTCTCTCCCATTGTCCCTTATGCCTGGAGCTCCCTGCCATTCTCCCTCACTGTCCATTATGCCAGGAACTTTCTGCCATGCTCCCTCACTGCCCCTTATGCCTGGAGCTCCCTACCATTCTCCCTCACTGCCCCTTATGCCAGAAAAGTTCTGCCATGCTCCCTCACTGCCCCTTATGCCAGGATATTTCCGTCATGCCTCACTGCCTTTGTGCCTGGAACTGCCTGCTATTCTCCCTCACTGCACCTCATTTCCAAAGCAGCTGAATGGTACCACTTCTTTTCCTTCCAATCGTTCCTCAGCCTTCTTCCTTTTATTGCGGACTTCATTAAATGTTTTATGTTCGAAAAAATGGTTCTAGTTAATGTCTGCAACGCGGCACAATTGCAAAATAACATAAGCAAAGCAAAAGGACAGGCGTCCAATCTCAGGAGGGGGCTGCTATCTAATTTGAAATGAGGGCCGGGGGGGTGACTGATGGAGGACTCACATGAACAAGGGACGAGGAGGAGGAGGAAGAAGAAGAAGAGGAGGAGGAGGAGGAGGAGGAGTTGGTTTTTATATGCCGACTTTCTCTACCACTTAAGGAAGAATCAAACCGGCTTACAATCACCTTCCCTTCCCCTCCCCACAACAGACACCCTTTGAGGGGGGGGGCTGAGAGAACTGTGACTGACCCAAGGTCACCCAGCTGGCTTCATGTGCAGGAGTGGGGAAACAAATCCAGTTCACCAGATTAGTTTCCGCCACTGTCAGCTAAGGCTTTCTGCCTCTGCCCCCCCCCCCCCCCGGGCATCTACACCTCAATGGAGACCTTCCCGGCTATTAGTGTGTTACCAGGTCCCACGGAACAATGCCTGGGAGCCCTGGAAATCACCTAGCTATTTCACATGTTAGTTTCATGTATGGGTTTTTCAATGAGTAGTTACCGGCAGTTACCTTCCGTATTGTTTCCTTGTATCTGAGCCATCAAGACAACTCTGCCGCACCTCGTCCCTTTGTATTATGCCCTGAACCTAATCAATCCTATGTTATGTACCCTATAAATGTACCGGTGTTTCCCCATGTCTGTATTCTAGCCTTATGTTTCTATGGACTGACTGAACTCGCTGGCTTTCTAAATAAAACTTTTCAACTCGCGACTCCGTCTGGAGTGAAGTTCCTTATGAAAGAAACGCAACGAAGTACTGCAGCCTGACAGCCACTCATGTGGAGGAGTGGGGAATCAAACCCGGTTCTCCAGATCAGAGTCCACCACTCCAAGCCACCGCTCTTAACCACTCCACCATGCTTTTACACCTGCGTAAGTTTGATTTCAGTTGCAGGTAAAGCCACTCTGTCACGAAGTGGACTGATTCCTGCCGATGCCATTAGAGTAGGCAGCATTCTCCTGCCTCTGTTCCAAAGCACCTAATGTGTTCGTGTCTAACAGCAGTGGCTGCTCACAGTTTTTGCTGAACACTGTCGCAGCAGTGCGCAACAGCTTGCTGGTTGCGAGGGCCTCTGGATCCAGGCCATAGCAAACAAGCGCTCCTCGTTACGGTCCCTCCGGCCTCACGGCACCTGCCTTCTACCCTGCGATTGGCACGCCGGGTGCCAGCAAGTGCGGGCCCTGGAGCCCGCCTACCCGTGCCGCGTCCAAGGAGCCAATCCCGGCAGGCAGAACCAAATGGTGTCCCTGAGTTCTCTGTCTATTTTCTCTCCCCCGCCCCCTTGCAAGTGCCAAAAGCGCTGTCTGGGTCCTGATCTCTCGGTGCTAATTAGTCTGTGATTAATGCTAGCGGGGCCAAGATATTGATGGCGCCTGCCATTCCCTGATTGGATTCGCGTCACTTACATGCGGGCGAGGGGATGTTCGAACAGCCAGATACAAAGGAACAGCCGCCCAGGTCTCCACCAGGCCTTTTCCCCTACCTGGCATGACATCCCTCGATTGCATACCTTCCAACCAGGTGCGAGGCTGGCTTGGTCCCAAAGTGGGCTGAAGGGTCCCGTGAAGGATGGAAATGTTTGAACATAAGAACATAAGAAAGGCCCTGCTGGATGAGACCGGGGTCTATCGAATCCAGCAGTCTGTTCACACAGTGGCCAACCAGGGGCCTCCAGGAAGCCCACAAGCAAGACGACTGCAGCAACACCATCCTGCCTGTGCGCCACAGCACCTAATATAACAGGCCTGCTCCTCTGATCCTGGACAGAATAAGTATGCATCATGACCAGTATCCATTTTGACTAGTAGCCATGGATAGCCCTCTCCTCCATGAACATGTCCCCTCCCCTCTTAAAGCCTTCCAAGTTGGCAGCCATCACCCCATCCTGGGGCAGGGAGTTCCACTGTTTAACCACGCGTTGTGTGAAGAAATACTTCCTTTTCTCTGTTTCGAACTGGTCACCCTCCAGCTTCAGCAGATGACCCCGCGTTCTGGTATCATGAGAGAGGGAGAAAAGCTTCTCCCTGCCCACTCTTTCCAAACCATGCATAATTTTATAGACCTCTATCATGTCTCCCCTTAACTGCCTTCTTTCCAAGCTAAACAGCCCTAAGAGTTTTAACCACTCCTCATAGGGTAGTTGTTCTAGCTCCCTGATGGCGGCTATTGTCAGATCCTGGATGTTTCCTGGGCTCCAGTCTCCTCTGGGGTTGGACTGGAGAGCATATGTAACAGGGAGTTGGTATTCTCTAGCAACCCCAGGGGCTTGGAGGCATTCTCGTCTCCCCGGGTTGCCAAATAGTGGTCGTGGGTGGGAATGTATCCTACCCCTATGTCTTTCGAAACATAAGAAGACAGAAACGTAGAGCAGGAAGGAACCTCAAGGGTCATCTAGTCCAACCCCCTGCACAACGCAGGAAATTCACAACTACCTCTCTTCCCCCCCCCCCATTCCACCAGTGACCCCTACTCCATGCCCAGAGGAAGGCAAGAAACCGCCGGGATCCCTGGCAGATTTGCCCTAGACGAAAATTGCTTCCTGACCCCAAAGCGGTGATCGGCATTACCCTGGGCATGTAAGAAGGGGCCACGAGAGCCAAACCCTGATGCAACCGTTCCTGCCCTCCCTCTGGTGTAGTGGTTAAGAACGGCAATTTGGAACAGTGGACTCTAGTCTGGAGAACTGGGTTTGATTCCCCACTCCTCCACATGAGCGGCAGACGCTAGTCAGGCAAACTGGATTTGTTTCCCCATTACAGCTGGGTGACCTTGGGCTAGTCACAGCTCTCTCAGCCCCACCTACCTCACAGGGTGTCTGTTGTGAGGAGGGGAAGGGAAGGTGATTGTAAGCCGGTTTGAGTCTCCCTTAAGTGGTAGAGAAAGTCGGCATATAAAAACCAACTCTTCTTTTTCTTCTCATGATCTGCGTAAGTTCACAGAATCAGCCTTGTTGGCAGATGGCCGTCTAGCCTCTGCTTAAAAACCTCCAGGGAAGGAGCACTTACCACCTCCTGAGGAATCGCTCTGTCAGAAAGTTCTTCAAATGGTTAGGTGAAAACTCTTTTGATTTAATTTCAACCCATTGGTTTTGGTCCTTGAATAGTTTGGTCTGATCTACAAAAATCAGCAGAAGCAGTTTTTTATGGCCTAGATCTAAATTTGGGATCCAGCGTAGCGCAGCAGTGAGAGTGCATTAATAAGAATGAGGATCCTGGGGTTCAAATCTTCATTCAGCCATGAAGCTCACTTGGGTCAGTCAGCCTAAGCTACCTCACAGGGTTGTTGTGAGAGGGGGAGAGACCTACTCTGCATATTCCCTTCCTTCTCCTGTTTCGTCTGTTTATGTAGTGTTTTTGTACTTCGCTTTTGTGTTGCAAATTGCTTTGGGAGAGAGAAGAGGGGGTATAGATGTATAAATAAAAATGGAGGACAGGAGAGCCTGCCTGAAACTCCTCAGAGGAAAAGCAAGATAGAAATTGTAAGAGACGGTGACGTTATTGTCTGCTCGCTGCCAGACTGAACAAAGGCCATTTCAAAAGCTGGCTCTCCCATCCTCGCCTTATACTATCCATAGAGTTGCCAACAGTTTTTTACTGATCTTATTTGTCCTCTGCCTTTAGCGGCAGACAGGTTGGGGTAAGCAGGGTTGCCAACCTCCAGGTGGGGCCAGGAGATCTCCTGGAATGACCCACTGAGATCAGTTCCGCTGGAGCAAATGGTTTCTTTGGAAGGTAGACTCTATGGCATTGTTCCCCACGGCGGTCCTTCTCTTCCCCAAACCCCACCCTGCCCAGTCTCCAGTCCACCCCCAAATCTCCACGCATTTCCCAATCTGGGGACTAGAGCAACTGCCCTATGAGGAGCGGTTAAAACGCTTAGGGCTGTTTAGCTTGGAAAGAAGGTGGCTAAGGGGAGATGTTTATAAAATGATGCATGGCATGGAGAGAGTGGACAGGGAGAAGCTTTTCTCCTTCTCTCATAATACCAGAACACGGGGTCATCTGCTGCAGCTGGAGGGTGACAGATCAAAACTGATAAAAGGAAGGATTTCTTCACACGACACATAGTTAAATTGTGGAACTCCCTGCCCCAGGATGTGGTGGTGGCTGCCAACTTGGATGGGTTGAAGAGAGGAGGGGACATGTTCATGGAGGAGAGGGGTATTCATGGCTACTAGTAAAAATGGATACTAGTCATGATGCATCCCTATTCTCTCCAGAATCAGAGGAGCATGCCTATTATTTGGAACACAGGCAGGGCAATGCTGTTGCCTTGTTTGTGGGCTTCCTGGAGGCCTCTGTGTGAACTGACTGCTGGACTTGATGGACCTTGGTCTGATCCAGCAGGGCTTTTCTTATGTTCTTATAAGTTGGCAACTCTAAGAGGAAGCTGTTGCCAGGGAAAATAACTTCTTCGGATGCCTTTCTGGTGGCTCACGGGGACCTGCCAGGAAATTCACACAGATTTTTCGGCTCTTCGCATAAGATTCAGGCTTAAAAAAAAATAAAAACCTGGAAAGGATGTTGAGGGGAGGAGGAAGAGGAGAGGGGGATTCTTTCAGGGTGGCCTCCCATGAATTTGCAGTCTTGTTCGCTTTCTAAATTCCAGATCAACAACTCATTTTTAACGGTGTCCGGTGGTTGAGCAATGGAATTGAGCAACAGCTATAGGAATCGCAAAACCAGAGACCCAGGCAAAGGGCTCTTTAACCTCTTCCTCTCCAGCAGACATAGCAATGGAGGCCTTAGCAGATCCCTCTCCTTAGGCCTTCTGCTGCTCACCTCTGTGTGTGAGATAGGGTTGCCAACCTCCAGGTAGACTGGCTATTGGCCTTCCATTTGAAGTTGGTCACGTATTCCTTGGCAATATGATAGGTGTTCATCCATTGTCACAAAGACATTTTCCCGACAGATAAAGCGTTGGCGAAATGGGAGTTATACCGGGTCCCCATCTCGGGATTTAATAAGATTTCTCATCACTCCGGGAGATTGCAAAGAAGCTCCCGGTGAGGGATTTGCTCTTCTTTACACGCAAGGAGCCATTCGACTGCTGGGCTGACGGACATCGCACCCGGATCAAGCCTTTTCCTACAAGAGGAATTGAGAGACATTCACGTGGCAATCCTAGGTTTCCTAGGCTGATTGTTCATAACTTTGGGACTCTATAGTAATTGTGTTGAATATCGATATTGCATTGTGTCCTTATAATTGTGTGTTGTAGCATATTGCATAGGAGCAAATTAATAGATTTCTGCTTCGTTTCATTCATCAGTGCTTTTCTTTCTTTTTAAACCTCCAGATAGTGGCTGGAGATCTCCTGGATTGCAACTGATCTCCAAGCGACAGAGATAAATTCCCCTGGAGAAAACAGCCACTTTGGAAGGTGGACTCTATGGCATTATACCCCATTGAAGTCCCTCCCCTACCCCAACCCCACCCTCTTCAGGCTCCATTCCCCCCAGATCTTCAGGAATATTCTCACCTGGAACTGGGAACCCTACAAAGTTGGGGCAGTTATTTTCTCTCTTAGCCTAACCTGCCTCGAAGAAGAAGAAGAAGAAGAAGAAGAAGAGTTGGTTTTTAAAAGCTGGCTTTCTCTACCACTTAAGGGAGAATCAAACTGACTTACAATCACCTTCCCTTCCCCTCCCCACAACAGACACCCTGTGAGGTAGGTGGGGCTGGGAAAGCTCGAAGAGAGCTGTGACTAGCCCAAGGTCACCCAGCTGGCTTCATCATGTGGAGGAGTGGGGAATTGAACCCGGTTCTCCAGATCAGAGTCCACCACTCTAAACCACTGCTCTTAGCTACTACAACGCTGGCTGTTAGCCAGATTAACTATGTGGAGATCTCCTGGGATTGCAACTGATCTCCAGGCGACAGAGATCAATTCCCCTGGAGAAAACAGCCGCTTTGGAAGGTGGACTCTATGGCATTATACCCCAGTATAACCCTAAGTCCCTACCCTACCCCAACCCCACCCTCATCGGGCTCCACCCCCAAAACCTCCAGATATTTCCCAACCCGGAGTTGGCAACCCTAGAGTGAGACCAGAAGACCCTCGGGATTGAGAGCAAGCACCTGGAACCTGTAATAGGCGAACTCTTCCAAAGTTTCTACAGCTGTACACAAGAAATTATTCAGGAGGAAAAGGTTAAGGATCCCTTGGGCCACGTTGCTTGAAAAAGAGTCCAGAAGCAGAGCAAATGTGAGTAAACTGTTGAGAGGTATAAAGGGAGTCCTTTATTGAGATTTATGTTGGGGGAGAGTCAGGATTTAAAGAGGCATTTGCCCCCGTCTTGGCTTTAGGGTTGCCAACCTCCAGGTGGTAGCTGCAGCTCTCCCGCCATGAGCGGCGGATTCTGATCTGGTGAACTGGGTTGGTTTCCCCACTCCTCCCAACTTGGGCTAGTCACCGTTCTCTCTGAACTCTCTCAGCCTCAACTCGGGCTAGTCACCGTTCTCTCTGAACTCTCTCAGCCCCAACTACCTCATAAGGTGTCTGTTGTGAGGAAGGGAAGGGAAGGAGATTGTAAGCCACTCTGAGACTCCTTAAAGGTGGAGAAAAAAAGGATATAAAAACCAAGATCTTTTATGCATGGCTATTTCCCTCACAGTAACCCCTCCGACGACAGTGTGATGCTGTAACTAAAAAGGCAAATGCAGTCTTGGGCTGCATCAACAGAAGTATAGTGTCCAGATCATGCAAAGTGATGGTATCGCTTTACTCTGCTCTGGTTAGACCTCAACTAGAGTACTGTGTTCAGTTTTGGGCACCACAATTTAAGAAAGATGTAGACAAGCTGGAACGTGTCCAGAGGAGGGCAACAAGGATGGTGAGGGGTCTGGAGACCAAGCCCTATGAGGAAAGGTTGAAGGAGCTGGGTACGTTTAGCCTGAAGAGGAGAAGACTGAGAGGGGATATGAGAACCACCTTCAAGTACTTGAAGGGCTGTCATATAGAGGAGGGTGCCGAGTTGTTTTCTGTTGCCCCAGGAGGTCGGACCAGAACCAACGGGTTGAAATTAAATCAAAAGAGTTTCCGTCTAGACATTAGGAAGAATTTTCTAACAGTTACAGCGGTTCCTCAGTGGAATAGGCTTCCTCGGGAGGTGGCGAGCTCTCCTTCTCTGGAGGTTTTAAAGAAGAGGTTAGATGGCCATCTGTCAGCAATGCTGATTCTGTGACCTTAGGCGGATGATGAGAGGGAGGGCATCTTGGCCATCTTCTGGTCACTAGGGGTGTGGAGGGGGGAGGTAATTGTGAATTTCCTGCATTGTGCAGGGGGTTGGACTAGATGACCCTGGTGGTCCCTTCCAACTCTGTGATTCTATGACTTCGGGTCTTTGTTGTGATTATGCATGCCGTTTACAGCTGTCAGAGGTCGCCTCGCTCTCCCCCTGCCTTTCCCCACATTTGGCCCGCGTTTTCTGGAGCCCGTTTTATCTCGAATTTGAAAACGCAGGCAAAACGCGGGGAACTGTAGGGGCAGAGGGAGGCGACCTCTGACGGTCGGAAACGGCATGCATAATCACGACAAAGACCCGAAGTCATCAAAGGGGTGACCATGAGGAAAACAGCCATGCATAAAAGGCCCAACTCTTTTTCTACTATTACAACTGATCTCCAGGTGACAAGAGATCAGTTTCCCTGGAGAAAATGGCTGCTTTGGAAGGTGGACTCTATGGCATTATACCCCATTGAAGTCCCTCCTCTCCCCAAACTCCGCCCTCCTCAGGTTCCGCCATCCTGCCAAATCTCCAGGTATTTCCCAGTCGGGAGCTGGAAACCCTACTTGACTTGGGGGAAAGGAGCTGAGATATGTAACAGGCGGAGGGCCTTGGGATCGTGCTGCGGTGGGGTTGCCAACCTCCAGGTACTGTGATAAACCAAAGTTAGCGTGCTGTAGATAGTTAGCAAACAGAAAACAGCAACAAACTACAAACAATACTTCTTTATGCTACAAAAAGCATATAAAGATACAACTAGTATCTAATACAGTGGTGGACAGTGTCCAAAGTTACATATGTGGCTTAAAGTGGCAGCCTTCCTCAGGGGCCAACACTAGCTGTAAATTACAATGCTTCCGCGTTGACCCTGAGGAAGGCTGTCACTTTAAGCCGAAACAGAAAGGAAACCGGACTTCTGTAGGATTGTTCCATCACCTTACCTCTTGGAAAGAAAGACACGTTCCTAGCTTATGTTCTAGGATTTTTCTTCTTATTGTGGCCATATATGTAACTTTGGACACTGTCCACCCCTGTATTAGATACTGGTTGTATCTTTATAAGCTTTTTGTAGCATAAAGAAGTATTGTTTGCAGTTTGTTGCTGTTTTCTGTTTGCTAACCTCCAGGTACTAGCTGGAGATCTCCTGCTATTACAACTAGGGTTGCCAGGTCCCTCTTCGCAACCGGCAGGAGATTTTGGGGGCAAAGCCTGAGGAGGGCAGGGTTTGGGGAGGGGAGGGACTTCAATGCCATAGTGTCCAATGGCCAAAGCGGCCATTTTTCTCCAGGTGATCTGATCTCTATCGGCTGGAGATCAGTTGAATTAGCAGGAGATCTCCTGCTACTACCTGGCAGTTGGCAACCCTAATTACAACTGATCTCCGGTAGATATAGATCAGTTCCCCCGGAGAAAATGGCCATTGGACTCTATGGTGTTGAAGTCCCTCCCCTCCCCAAACCCCACCCTCCTCAGGCTCTGCCCCACAAACCTCCCGCCAGTGGCGAAGAGGGACCTGCCACCCTGGAGGGGGGGGGGGGCTAGGACCAGATACCTGAAACATTTTTATTTCCCCATGCCTTTGATAAACTGTTCCTCACCCTCTAGCCTTGAAATTTTTTATCTCTGCTGTATTAACATTGGAGTATTGAAAGCCAGGGAGGCGGAGTGGTTAGAGTTAACAGGCTCTGGATTCAAACCCCCTTGCCAACGTGAAGAGTTGTTTCTCAGCCTGGCCTGCCACACAGGGTTGTTGTGAGGATCAAGTAAAGAGAGCCACACATGCCACCTTAACCTTTTAAGCAGATGGGTTGCCAACTCTGGCCTGGGAAATGTCTGGAGATTTAGGGCAGTACCCATGGAGGAGAGAATTTGGAGAGGGATCACATCTACAATCTGTGATAGACCATAGCATTTTCCATTTGAAGCTGCCATTTTCTCTAGGGGAATTGATCTTTGTACTCTGGAGATCCATCATAATTCCAGAACTCCAGGTAGGGTTGCCAAGCCTGGTTGGGAAATACCTGGAGGTTTTGTGGGTGCAGCCTGAGGAGGGTGGGGTATGGGAAGGAAAGGGACTTCAATGGGAGATAATGCCATAGAGGCCGCCTTCCAAAGCGACCATTTTCTCCAGGTGAGCTGATCTCTGTCATAGAATCACAGAGTTGGAAGGGACCACCAGGGTCATCTAGTCCAACCCCCTGCACAATGCAAGAAATTCACAACTACCTCCCACCCACCCCCAGTGACCCCTACTCCATGCCCAGAAGATGGCCTAGGTGCCCTCCCTCTCATGATCTGCCTGTCATAGAATCAGCATTGCTGACAGATGGCCATCTAGCCTCTGCTTAAAAACCTCCAGGGAAGGAGAGCCCACCACCTCCCGAGGAAGCCTGTTCCACTGAGGAACTGCTCTAACTGTTTAGCCAAAAACTCTTCTGATTTATTTTAAGACCGTTGGTTCTGGTCCGACCTTCTGGGGCAACAGAAAACAACCCGGCACCCTCCTCTACATGACAGCCCTTCAAGTACTTGAAAATGGTTATCATATCCCCTCTCAGTCTTCCCCCCTTCAGGCTAAACACCTGGAAATCATTCGTAATAGTGGGAGATCTCCAGCCACCACCTGGAGGTTGGCATCCTGAAATCTAGGCCCCACCTGGAAGTTGGCAACTGCATATGCCGGGCAGGATTAAAACAGATTAGACAGAAAGATCTACGGTTTTGTGTTGATTTGTTTTGACTGCCCTTTTAATATGTATATTTTGTGCTCCTGGTTTGTGATTGCTTTTTAAAAAAAATTGTTTTAACTGAGTGTTGTAAAGCCATGCTCAGAATCGCTGATGGAGTCAGCAGGAGGCAAGCCTTTTCAATGCATAAATAATAAATCCATGAAATTTGGGCTAGACGATCCCGTCAGGCGGGCCTAACCCTGCCTACTGATGCCCCTTTCCTTGGGCTCCCCCGTCGCAGAGAGCCGCGCAGCACTTGGAATCATAGAATCATAGAGTTAGAAGGGACCTCCAGGGTCATCTAGTCCAACCCCCTGCACAAGGCAGGAAATTCACAACTGCCTCACCCCTCACCCCCAGTGACCCCTACTCCATGCCCAGAAGATGGCCAAGGTGCCCTCCCTCTCACGATCTGCCTAAGGTCATAGAATCAGCCTGGCTGACAGATGGCCATCTAGCCTCTGCTTAAAAACCTGCAGGGAAGGAGAGCTCACCACCTCCCGAGGAAGCCTGTTCCACTGAGGAACCGCTCTGTTAGAAAATTCTTCCTGATGTCTAGATGGAAACGCTTTTGGTTTAATTTCAACCCGTTGGTTCTGGTCCGGCCTTCTGGGGCAACAGAAAACAACTCGGCACCCTCCTCTATATGACAGCCCTTCAAGTACTTGAAGATGGTTATCATGTCCCCAGAGGGGCCCGATCCGGAGCCCCCTCTTCCTGCAAGGAAAAACCCTGTTCTCCCTGCCATGCTAGCTAGCTCTCTGGCTAGCAGGGAGATCTGCCAACTGGCTCCGCGCTGCCGGCTGCCGTCTCGCCGGCCTGCTCCCTGCAGAGCCCGGTGGTTTCGGCAGGGCCGTGCCTCCATCTCTCTTCACGCCTTGCTTGGCATTTCTTTGGATCTGTCCTGCCTCCGCTTGGCAAGGAATGCCGCCCTCGCCAAGAGCCCTGCCTGCAAAGGGTTAAGTCATACGAGGCTCAGCCTCCTGGGGCAATCTTGGGGTTTTCAACGGAGTCTCTCTGCTAGGGTTGCCAACCACCAGGTAGCAGCTGGAGATCTCCAGCTATCCAGCTAATAGAGATCAGTTCACCTTAGGGTTCCAGCCGATAGAGATCAGTTCACTTTAGGGTTGCCAATCTCCTTGCCTTCATTTTACCCTCACCAGAACCCTGCGAGGTAGGTTTATTTACGCCCTTTTGTCTCCAATGAAGACACAAAACAGCTTACAACATCATTTTCGCTCCCACCATGTTATCAGTGCAGCCGGCCAGAGCCAGCATGGTGTGGTGGTTAAGAGTGGTGGTTTGGAGCAGTGGACTCTAGGCTGGAGAACTGGGTTTGATTCCCCCCCTCCTCCACATGTGCAGTGGACGCTAATCTGATGAACCAGGATGGTTTCCCCACTCCTCCACATGAAGCCTGCTGGGTGACCTGGGCCAGTCACAGTTCTCTTAGAGCTCTCTCAGCCCCATCTACCTCACAAAGGGAAAGGAAGGTGATTGTAAACTGGTTTGATTCTTCCTTAAGTGGTAGAGAAAATCATATAAAAACCAACCTTCTTCTCCTTCTTCTGATAACAGTTCAAGACATTTTCAGTTAAAAACCAAAAATAAAGTATCAGACCCAGAATCTCCCCTCCTCTTAAAAGGTGCCTGTCGTTCAAACCCACGGGAACACCGAGGCAAAAAGGCAGGTCTTGCTGCTCCTCCTGAAGGGCTCGAAGGAGGCACTTTCTAGGGTTGCCAACCTCCAGGTACTAGCTGGAGATCTCCTGCTATTACAACTGATCTCCAGCTGATAAAGAGCAGTTCCCCTGGAGAAAATGGCTGCTTTGGCCATTGGACTCTATGGCATTGAAGTCCCTCCCCTCCCCAAACCCCGCCCACCTCAGGCTCTGAGCCAAAAAACCTCCCGCCAGTGGCGAAGAGGGACTTGGCAACCATAGGTTTGCCTGACTACCGTCGTTGGTGCCCAGGGGCGTATGGAAGGAGACGGTCCTTTAAATATGTGGGTCCCAGGCCGTGAAGGGCTTGAACACATGAACACATGAACAAACGAAGCTGCCTTATACTGAATCAGACCCGTGGTCCATCAAAGTCAGCATTGTCTACTCAGACCGGCAGCGGCTCTCCAGGGTCTCAGGCAGGGGTCTTTCACATCACCTACTTGCCTAGTCCCTTTAACTGGAGATGCCGGGGATTGAACCTGGGACCTTCCGCATGCCGAGCAGATGCTCTACCACTGAGCCACAGCTCCTCCCCAAGGCTTTAAAGGTCATAACCAGGACCTTGAATCAGGCTGTACTCTAACTCCCCCCCCCCCCATTTATTGTATCTGTTATCTTGCTCTTACCGCCCGGCCTTTTCTGTTTGTCATTCCGTTTTCTGTTGCATTGGTTATGATCAGGCTGACGCTCCGTTATTGTTTTAGGCATTGTTTTCTAATTTTTGCAATCCTAATCCTATTGCAGTGTTTACGGGATATTTTACACCAATTGCATTGTTTTATACGGTGCAAATCTGCAGCGAGACAGGCGGGCCGTGAATAGCGATAAGTTGCCGACTGTCAGCGGAGGAGTTTCAGCCAAGAAGCTGCCGATTCGACCCATCAGGCTCGTTCCCAATAGGAATGGGGGTGGGGGGGAGGTGGTTAGCTGACTACAGATTGCTCTTGTCCGGGTTAATACTTTCTAGCTGCATTCAATCTGCTTTGCGTCAACCCACTTCGGACAGCTCTACATTACTACCGCCAAACCGGCGTGAGGACGAGATTTAACCATCCAAGCCGAAAGTCGAGCTGGGTGATTTGGCTGCAACCGAAACGACAGAGTCCTGGCACCTGGAGGGCTGACCCATTTGTCTGGGCAGAATCTTTCCTGAGCTTTCTTAAAAATCAGACCAATTCATGGAGGAGGCTGGGATGGGCTAAATGAGAGCTAAATAGAACCTCCATGTTCAGAGGCAATGTCCCTCTAGAGTAGCAGAGGAGCCCTGTTGCTTCAGTGAATGCCTATTCTATTGTTGCCTGAGTTTGATCCCAATGGAAGTTGGTTTCAGGCTCAAGGTTGACTCAGCCTTCCATCCTTCCGAGGTTGGTAAAATGAGTACCCAGCTTGCTGGGGGTAAAGGGAAGATGACTGGGGAAGGCACTGGCAAACCACCCCGTAAATAAAGTCTGCCTAGGAAACGTCGGGATGTGACATCACCTCATGGTTCAGGAATGACCTGGTGCTTGCACAGGGGACCTTTACCTTTACCTTAGGTGCTGTGGAACACAGGAAGGATGCTGCTGCAGTGGTCTTGTTTGTGGGCTTCCTAGAGGCCCCTGGTTGGCCACTGTGTGAACAGACTGCTGGACTTGATGGGCCTTGGTCTGATCCAGCAGGGCTTTCCTTATGTTCTTATGAAGGACAGGGCCATCCATGGCTACTAGTCAAAATGGATACTAGTCATGATGCATACCTGTTCTCTCCAGGATCAGAGGAGCAGGCCTGTTAGGTGCTGTGGAACACAGGCAGGATGGTGCTGCTGCAATGGTCTTGTTTGGGAACTTCCTAGAGGCACCTGGTTGGCCACTGTGTGAACAGACTGCTGGACTTGAGGGTCTCGGTCAGATCAGCATGGCCTTTCTTATGTTCTTACGTAATGTTCAGTCTGGAGAAGAAGAGGTTGAGGGGGCACGGAATGCTCTTTTGAAGTATTTGAAGGGTTGTCACTTAGAGGAGAGCAGGGAGCTGTTCCTGTTGGTAGCTGAGGACTCGCAGTAATGGGTATAAATTAAGGCCAGAAAGGTACCAGCTGGACATTAGAAAATATTTGTTTACAGCGAGAGGTGGTGAGCTCCCTCTCACTGGGAGTCTTTAAGCAGAGGCTGGACAAGCACTTGTCAGGGATGCTCTAGGCTGATCCTGCACTGAGCAGGGGGCTGGACTAGATGGCCTCTATGCGCACTTCCCACACTGTGATTCTATGACTAATCCATGCCAAAAGAAGAGCCTTGTGAGTTCCACCATTTAACTGCACCGAGTGAAGAAACACTTTCTCTTATCTTCCCCCCCTGGGTTAAATGATAGCGAAATGGAACCTGCATGTTAAGAGGCACTGTCCCTCTAAAGCGGCAGAGGAGCGCTGTTGCCTCCCCTCCGCGCTGTTCCCCAAACGTCCGGCTGTCCCCTTGACAGTGCCAGGCTGGAGAACTGCTGGGAACGGACAGGGAACCAACTTCAGCCTCCTGGCTGGACGGGCCTTTCATCCCGAGCTCCAAGTCGATTGAGATAGGGTGCATGAATATAATTTGGATTCAAGGGGGGGGGAAGGGTCCCTTCCTCCCCATCTTCCCCCACCTGGCCTCCCTACCCAGGACTCCCCAAAAAATAAAATAAAATAAAACCCTAGGCCTTTGGTGCCACTTTTGAAATTGAAATAGCTCGATCCCATTGAAATGCAGATCCGCCCGGACTGCCGCCCCTTTCCCAATGTGCGGCGAGCCTGGAGAATTCCCTCGCTATAGAAATCCAGCCGTGGCCCCCAGGGAAACTTAATCCTCTGCCGGCATCTTCCTCTGCTTTCCATAATCCCCTTTAAGTTGGGGAGTCTGGCGATGGGGAAGGGTTGGGGAGAGAAGAAACCTTCCCCGGTATCCTTGTTCCACTCCACTTCCTTCTTCTCCCCACCCCCCACCCCATTTCCCATTGGCGCATAAATATATGGGTCTAAGTAAGGGGTGGGTAGAGAAGTCGGTGTCAGGGGTCTCTTGGCTAACGGGAGAATTCAATACCACCACCCGCCCCCTCCAGCCTTACTCCATATGGGGGTCCACAAAGAGAAGATTTTCCTGGGCAGAGATTGTGGAAACGGACCAGAACTGAACAAGCGCATGGATGTTCGCTGTATGATGTATGCATGCAGGGCACTGTTTGGATTTTGTAAATGTTCGGCTTGCCGGGTTGCAATTAGAAGCACAGAAGGGGGTCCAGTGGAAAAATATTCATATCTTCCTTCCTTCTGGGGATTTTTAAAAGCTACGACAGGGCTTCTTTTCACCGGCTTGGCCTCAATCACTGGGACGCACGAGGTCATAAACATGGAAATGGGGTGTCTATGGGCGAAAATGCACGGTCGTTTTAGCCTCCTTTATTCCCTGATTCAGCCAGGATCGAACACATGTTCGGTGAAATGCATGCATTCGATCCTGGCTGAATCCTGGCTGAAACAGGGAATAAAGGAGGCTAAAGCGACCATGCGTTTTCGCCCTATGATAGGGTTGCCAGGTCCCTCTTTGCCACCGGCGGGAGGTTTTTGGGGCGGAGCCTGAGGAGGGCGGGGTTTGGGGAGGGGAGGGACTTCAATGCCATAGATTCCAATTGCAAAAGCGGCCGTTTTCTCCAGGGGAACTGATCTCTGTTGGCTGGAGATCAGTTGTAATAGCGGGAGATCTCCAGCTAAGACCTGGAGGTTGACACGTATTGGGGACCCCCTGCTCCAGAAGGTCAGAGAGGGAGCCTGGAGGTACTTGGTGGGTCAGGAAAGGAGCCACAGCCGAATATGGTGCTTTAAGGGTGGAACCGCAGAAGAATCTGAAAAGCCAGGGGCAGAATCAAGGCCAAACCTTTGGTTCGGCTTAGGGTGGAGTGTCACTCAGCAGAATGGGGACATTGTTGGCCTCTCCACCACCTCACTGTTTTCCTGTGCAGACCATTAAAATACTGGCTGGCTGGCTGGCATCTCTGCTTCAACCCCGGGTTGCCAGGTCCCTCTTGGCAACTGGCGGGAGATTTTTGGGGGGGAGCCTGAGGAGGGCAGGGTTTGGGGAGGGGAGGGACTTCAATGCCATAGAGACCAATGGCCAAAGCAGCCCTTTTCTCCAGGTGATCTGATCTCTATCGGCTGGAGTTCAGTCGTAATAGCAGGAGATCTTGCTATTACCTGGAGGTTGGCAGCCTTAACCCCGGGCCAGGTGCCCAGGGATGTTGTCTCTTTAGCCCCACCTGTAGGGTTGCCAGGTCCCTCTTCACCATCGGCAGGAGGTTTTTGGGGCGGAGCCTGAGAAGGACAGGGTTTGGGGAGGGACTTCAATGCCATCGAGTCCAATTGCCAAGGAGGCTATTTTCTCCAGGGGAACTGATCTCTATCGGCTGGAGATCAGTTGTAATTGCAGGAGATTTCCAGTTAGTACCTGGAGGTTGGCAACCCTATCAGTCTGGGGTATCCCTGCTGCCCCTTGGCACTCACGGGGGAATTGGCCTAGCTCAGCGCCGGTGAGATGTTGACGCGAGCCGACAAACCATGAGGGCATCATTAAATTTTAACGAGATGAGGCTCAAAAAAAAAAAAAGGAAACAGGAAGTGGAAGAATGGGCACAGGGGAGGAGAACCCCCACCCCGATTGGGGCACAAATTCACCCCCAATTTGATTTCCCACTTGCTTGTATATACCTGATAGGGTGGAGCAGGAACATCAGGCTTTTGCCCATAGGTGAACAGTCCACCAGGTAGGGCCTGGATAGGGTTCCCAGATCCCTCTTCGCCACTGGCGGGAGGTTTTGGGGGCAGAGCCTGAGGAGGGCGGGGTTTGGGGAGGGGAGGGACTTCCATGCCATAGAGTCCAATGGCCAAAGCGGCCATTTTCTCCAGGGGAACTGATCTCTATCGGCTGGGGATCAGTTGTAATAGGAGATCTCCAGCTAGTACCTGGAGGTTGGCAACCCTAGGCCTGGAGATCTCCCAGAATAACAGTTCATCTCCAGGCGACAGATCAGTGCTCCAGGAGAAAAATGGCTACTTGGGGGCGGGGGTGTGTGAACTCAATGGCATTATATCCTGCTGAACTCCCTCCCCTCCTCAAAACCTGCCTTCCCCAGGCTCCACCCCCAAATCTGCAGGTGTCTTCCAACCTGGAATTGGCAACCTTAGTCCGAGAAACACTGAAACCGGGGGAAATGAAAATAAGCTAGTTGGGACCTCTGTGTACATTGTACTCAATCCAGTGGTTGCCAGGTCCCCCCTAGCCAGCAGCAGGGGATGGGGGGGTAGAGTTGCTAACTGCAGATTGGGAAACTCCTGGAGGTCTGGGGATGGAGCCGGAGAGGACATTGGGGTACAATGTCCTAGAGTCCATCCTCCAAAGCATCCATTTTCTCCAGGGGAACGGATCTCTGTAATCTGGGGATGGGCTGTAAGTCTGGGGGATCCCCAGGTCCCGTCCTGCCTGGAGGCTGGCATCCCTGTCTGGGGGGGTCTGGAGGTGAGGGGACCCTGAGAAATGGAGACAGGGACGACTGGCTATATGCTATGCTTGTGTGTCAAAGGTAGCCTCCAAGAGAGAGAAAGAGGTACAGGGGCTCACTCCTGCATTCAAGCGGCACCCTCTGCCCAGCCGCAAGACCCCCGGGCCCCCTTCTTGCCCTTTGGCAACGCTTATGCCCCTCTGCACATGCTCAGAGGCTCTCTTGGTTTCCCTCTAACTCCACAGAGCAGAGCCGTGGCAGGGCAAACTAGTCCAATGTCTCTGGGTAGGCCTTCCCCAGCTGCAAGTCAGCCAGAATTTAACTACTGGAACCGTAAAATGGTCTTTGGACAGACAAGCGGCACGGCGGTCCAAAAACCCATAAACACTCGATTCCGCCTGACTCCGCCTGCAACCCACAGTCATTCTGCCTGGCGCTGCCTGTGGCTCGTAAAGATCCTATCCTGGCTCTGCTATGTAAACCCACAAAGATTCAGTTGCTGTATCTAACTGTCTTCAGTGTCAGTCGACAAAACAGCACAAACAGAAAAGATGGGGCGGGGCTCTACCTACTGGGGGCACACCTCAGGTATGCAGAAAAAACATGGCTTTGCAAACTGAGAAGAAGAAGGAGAAGGAGTTGGTTTTTAAATGCCAGCTTTCTCTACCACTTAAGGGACAATCAAACTGCCTTACAAGCACCTTCCCTTTCCCTCCCCCCACAACAGACACCCTGGGAGGTAGGTGGGGCTGAGAGAGCTGTGACTTGCCCAAGGTCACCAAGCTGGCCTCATGTGGAGGAGTGGGGAAACAAATCCAGTTCTCCAGAGTCCACCGCCCCAAACCACTGCTCTTAACCGCTACACCACGCTCGCTGGACCAACATTTGTCAGGGATGCTCTAGGCTGATCCTGCGTTAAGAGGGGTTGGACTAGATGGCCTCTATGGCACATTCCAACTGTATGAATCTATGAGATCTCTAGCCACCACCTGGAGGATAGCAGCCCTCCAGCTGGAGGTTGGCAACCTTGCTGGCTGCCTTACCTGCAGCATGCCCTAACACGTCCTGACCCGGCTAGGGTCTGAACATGCCCAGGGGCCTCTTTCTTTTTCTTTGCATTTAGAAACGCGGGGTCCCCATAGGAACATAAGAAAGGCCCTGCTGGATCAGACCAAGGCCCATCAAGCCCAGCTGTCTGTTCACACCGTGGCCAACCAGGGGCCTCCAGGAAGCCCACAAAGAGGACGAAGGCAGCAGCATTATCCTGTCTTGTCTTCCACAGCACCTGATAGAATAGGCACGCTCCTCTGATCCTGGAGAAAATAGGTATGCATCATGACTAGTATATAGGGTTGCCAGGTCCCTCTTTGCCAATGGCGGGAGATTTTGGGGGGCGGAGCCAGAGGAGGGCGGGGTTTGGGGAGGGGAGGGACTTCAATCCCATAGAGTCCAATGGCCAAAGTGGCCAATTTCTCAAGGCGAACTGAAGAAGAAGGGATACGGCCGTTTTGAATTCTTTGACTTTACATTTCTTTATCAGTCCCTCAAAATTCAGTCATCATGTAATATCTCCAGCTTACACATTGCATCTTTGCTAAGAATGCAAGCAGGATTAATTTTGACCAGTTCTCACGTAGGGTCACACAACTGTGTAGCAGTATTACCCGGAGGTTGGCAACCCTATAGCCGTTTCTCCCATGAACACGCCCACTCCCCTCTTCGAGCCTTTCAAGTCGGCAGCTACCCCCACCTCCTGGGGCGGGGAGTTCCGTGGTTAACCATGCGATTAAAATGGCAAATGAGATTCAATGTGAGTAAGTGTAAAGTGATGCATATTGGGACAAAAAATCCCAACTTCACATATACACTGATGGGATCTGTGCTGGCAGCAACAGACCAAGAAAGAGATCTTGGGGTGGTAGTGGACAGCTCAATGAAAATGTCAACCCAGTGTGCGGCTTCTGTAAAAAAGGCAAATTCCATGCTGGACATAATTAGATGAGGAATAGAGAATAAAACTGCTGATATCATACTGCCCTTGTACAAATCTATGGTGAGACCACACTTGGAATACTGTGTACAGTTCTGGTCACCACACCTAAAAAAGGATATTACAGAGCTTGAGAAGGTGCAGAAAAGAGCAACCAAAAGGATCAGGGGGCTGGAGCAATGGCCCTATGAGGAACGGTTAAGACGCTTAGGGGTGTTTAGCTTGGAAAGAAGGCAGCTGAGGGGAGACATGATAGAGGTCTATAAAATTATGCATGGTTTGGAGAGAGTGGACAGGGAGAGGTTTTTCTTCCTCTCCCGTAATACTACAACACGGGGTCATCTGCTAAAGCTGGAGGGTGAGCGATTCAAAACAGATAAAAGGAAGTATTTCTTCACACAACACATAGTTAAATTGTGGAACTCCCTGCCCCAGGATGTGGTGATGGCTGCCAGCTTGGAGGGCTTTAAGAGGGGAGTGGATATGTTCATGGAGGAGAGGGGTATTCATGGCTGCTAGTTAGAATGGATAGTAGTCATGATGCATCCCTATTCTCTCCAGGATCAGAGGAGCAGGCCTATTATACGGGGGGCTGTGGGACACAGGCAGTATAATGCTGCTGCAGTCGTCTTGCTTGTGGGCTTCCTAGAGGCCCCTGGTTGGCCACTGTGTGATCAGCCTGCTGGACTTGATGGGCCTGGGTCTGATCCAGCAGGGCCTTTCTTATGTTCCTATGTACTCCCCCCCTTTGCCCCTTGTTCTTTTATGCCGGGCGAGGACGCTTGGCAGGGCGGGGGGTGCAGATCGCCTGCCCGCCTCTCGCCAGGGCCTCTCCCCGCCTCCACCCCATGTTTATTTATTTAATGAATAATTTATCCCGCTCTCTGCTCAGCAATCTCCATTATCACGCCCTGCTCTTCCCCGAGCCCCCCCTAGGCCGCCGCCGCCTGCTCCAGCTGCAAGACACTCCCCCCTTGCTGCCTCCCCGGCCCTTTGCAATGATTTATTGAACGCTGTCGATGCTCTCCGCCAGGAGCTCTCCTGTCACAGGAAGCAGCGGTTAAATATTAACCAGGGCGGGAGGAGACGGGTTGGCACACCCGCGTGGCCCCCCCAGGGCCTGCCTCCTCTGCCCTCCCCCCCCCTCTGCAAACTAGGCTTGTCAACCTCCAGGTTAGGGTGTAGGGTTGCCAACTGCCAGGTAGTCGCAGGAGATCTCCTGCCAATTCAGCTGATCTCCAGCCGAAAGAGATCAGATCACCTGGGGAAGCTTTGGCAATTGGACTCTATGGCGTTGAAGTCCCTCCCCTCCCCAAACCCCGCCCTCTTCAGGCTCCGCCCCCAAAATCTCCCACCAGTTGAGAAGAGGGACCTGGCAACCCTATTAGGGTGGCCAACCTCCAGCTACCAGCTGGAGATCTCCCGCTATTACAACTGGTATCCAGCCATAGTAGGGCTGCCAACCTCCAGGTACTAGCTGGAGATCTCCTGCTGTTACAACTGATCTCCAGCTGATAGAGATCAGTTCCCCTGGAGAAAAGGGCCGCTTTGGCCATTGGACTTTATTGCATGGAAGTCCCTCCCCTCCCCAAACCCTCCTCAGGCTCCGCCCCAAAAACCTCCTGCCGGTGGCAAAGAGGACCTGGCAACGCTAGCCCATAGAGATCAGTTCCCCTGGAGAAAACGGCCGCTTTGGCAATTGGCATTGAAGTCCCCTCCCCAAAGCCCACCCTCCTCAGGCTCACCCCCAAAATCTCCAGGTACTTGCCAACCTGGAGCTGGCAACCCTGCTGGCAAATGTGCCCTGGCAACGGAGCCCAGCATACAGGCCCAGCACCGGTGCTGTATTGGCTGAGCTGGACCTAAGACTGCAGGGCAGGAAGACGGAGGGAGGGTTTGCAGGTTGGTGTCTTTTTTTACCAGCCCGATTGGATCTTTGTGGGCGAAGCAGTGTAGTGGTTAGAGAGTCAGCCTGGGAGATCCCAGTTCATAAACCGCCATAAGAACATAAGAAAAGTCGTGCTGGATGAGACCCAGGCCCATCAGGTCCAGCAGTCTGTTCACACAGTGGCCAACCAGGTGCCTCCAGGAAGCCCACAAACAAGACGACTGCAGCAGCATTTATCCTGCATGTGTTCCACTGCACTTTATATATTAGGCCTGCTCCTCTGATCCTGGAGAGAATATGTATGCATCATGACTAGTGTCCATTTTTACTAGTAGCCATGAATAGCCCTCTCCTCCATGATTACGTCCACTCCCCTCTTAAAGCCTTCCAAGTTGGCAGCCATCACCACATCCTGGGGCAGGGAGTTCCACAATTTAACTGTGCATTTTGTGAAGGAATACTTCCTTTTGTCTGTTTTGAATCTGTCACCCTCCAGCTTCAGCAGATGACCCTGCGTTTTGGTATTATGAGAGAGGGAGAAAAGCTTCCCCCTGTCCACTCTCTCCATACCATGCATAATTTTATAGACCTCTATCATCTCTCCCCTTAACTGCCTTCTTTCCAAGCTAAACAGCCCTAAGCGATTTAACCGCTCCTCGTAGGGCCCTGTTTTTTCCATGTAAGCTTGCTGGGTGACCCTTGGGCTGGTCTCTCAGTTTCAGCCTAACCTACCGCACAGGGTTGTTGTGAGGGTAAAACAGATAGGGTTGCCAGGTCCCTCTTTGCCACCAGCAGGAGGTTTTGGGGGCAGAGCCTGAGGAGGGTGGGGTTTGGAGAGGGGAGGGACTTCAATGCCATAGAGTCCAATAGCCAAAGCGGCCATTTTCTCCAGGGGAATTGATCTCTATCAGCTGGAGATCAGTTGTAATAGCAGATCTCCAGCTAGAACCTGGAGGTTGGCAACCCTAAAACTAGAGGAGAGGTGAGATAAGCTGTTTTTATTTCCCCCCTGGTGGAAAAGGTGGGGTATAAAGAAAATAAATTCGCAGTTGCTCGTTTCCTACTCAGTGTAGCCCGGTTGGATCCTGTCCTTTCTCCGAGTTGCGTGGGGGTTCATGGTTCATTTTATCCTCAGGCCGGCCCTGAAGCATAGATTATGCCGAGAGGGAGAGTGACTGGACCAAAGTGACTCATTATTATTTCCATTTTACAACCGGAAAGACTGAGGCCTTGTCTTGCGGGGCAGAATTCGAAGCCAGACCTCCGGTCCCTTCCCCGCCCTCATTTGGGACCGATCCCTCGTGTCCCCCGCACAGTGCTTTTGGACTGAGGCTGGCCGTCCGAAACCTGGTCCCGGTCTTCTAGTCCCTAGCGTGGTCTCTCCGGCTGCCGGCTCTGAAGTTCGAAGCGCTGGCAGCCTGGCACCGGGGTTGGCAGGCGCCGTCTTCCCTGGCGTCCTCCCAGAGCCCGCACGTGGGAATGCAGCCACCTGCCACCGGCTTGGGGAAATGAGTCAGATCTTAAGAGTGACAAACAACCACCCCCTCACGCTCAGCAGAGCCAAACCTGAGCGGCGACGTTCACTCCCAGCACGGGAAAGGACATGGGTGCATTCTCCTTCCAGGCCCGGCTGGTTTGGGATTACGAAACTCGTCCTTTGGTGCCAGCTCCTTGGGTGGAGGGTGTTAAGAATGCGTACACACATGTGCCGTGGTATTCTTAGTCTGGTGCATGAGGGAATATGTTGCTACGCATGCTTCTGCCGTACGGCGCGCATTTCCGCAGGCAGGTGCGGAAACGGGCCCTCTGCTGCTGTCTGTGCGGCTTGCGCCATGGCGCACGAGGCGTGCGCGGAGGTGCCTGTGTGTGTTTCCTATCCGCCGTCTCGTGAGGGGAGTTATTTCCATACATTTGGGAGAGATTCCCACTCCTGCGCGAAGGGTGGCACGGAGTGGCAGAAGGTGGTGGCTGGCACATCGTGGCAGATGGGAAGCCGTCACACTTGCAGAGTTCCCCCTGCCACCAAGTGTCGGCTGTAAGCCCTTCCCTTCCTCACCCACCCGCCCTTCCCCATGCCTGCCTGCGGCTAACTCCTCCGCCAGAGCTGGCACTGCCCGTCCTCGCTGTCGGCACTGATTGTGCCATCAGCTTGCCACGGTTCGTGACGGCTGTTGCTGTGGGCGGTGGGGGGGGGGTGTTGGGCAGGCAGGGAGCCTCCGACTCTTCCCTGGTGGGAATCCAGAGGAGAGATGCCACGACGCTGCGGAGAGGTCTGCCTCTCCCGTTGCTCTGTTATGCCGCGCTGGCAAGTCACGCACCCCGGTGGGCACGGCAGGGGGAGAGACGGCTCTGTGACATGCTGCAAACAGGCTTCCCGATCCCCCCACCCTGTAGACGCACTACCAGCAGCGGAGAACATCTCTATGTGCGCATACCAACATGCACGAACCCTCGCTACGCGTGCAAGTGAGTGAGGCTTGTATCCTGGAAGCACAAATCCTGGCCTCCGTAGACATTTCATAGAATCATAGAGTTGGAAGGGACCACCAGGGTCATCTAGTCCAACCCCCTGCACAAGGCAGGAAATTCACAACTACCTCCCCCCACACACCCCCAGTGACCCCTACTCCATGCCCAGAAGATGGCCAAGGTGCCCTCCCTCTCATCATCTGCCTAAGGTTGTAGAATCAGCATTGCTGACAGATGGCCATCTCTCTGTGTGTGTGTTAAGTACCATCAAGTCGCTTCTGACTCATGGCGACCCTATGAATAAAAGTCCTCCAAAATGTCCTATCTTTGACAGCCTTGCTCAGATCTTGCAAATTGAAGGCGGTGGCTTCCTTTCTAGCCTCTGCTTAAAAACCTCCAGGAAAGGAGAACTCACCACCTCCCGAGGAAGCCTGTTCCACAGAGGAGCCGCTCTAACTGAGGAACAGCTACAGCTTGCTTAGCAGTAGAGCACCGGCCTTGCAGGCGGCAGATCTGAGAGCTTTAACTCTCAGGCATGTGGGCCCGATTTGGATCGAAACCATGGCAGGTGGGGAGAGGTGGCTTTGACCCCCCCTCCCCGCCCGGTGGTGTTTTCCCAGCCTGAAATGGCTCCAGGGAATCACTATTTGCCTCATGACGCTGCCTTATACTGAATCAGACCCTTGGTCCATCAAGGTCAGTATTGTTCACTCAGGCTGGCAGCAGCTCTCCAGGGTCTCAGGCCGGGGTCTTTCCCATCACCTACTTGCCTAGTCCTTTCCTCATAGGACTTGGTCTCCAGACCCCTCACCATCTTCGTTGCCCTCCTCTGGACACGTTCCAGCTTGTCTACAGCCTTCTTAAATTGCGGTGCCCAAAACTGAACACAGTACTCCAGGTGAGGTCCAAGTGACCGCGTTTCCTTCTCCCTTTCCTAGGGAGAGACTTCAATCAAACACATCCCTTCCCGTGCCAAATTTCATTCTTCGGGACGGCTTGGAAACGCTTCGCCGACCGGGCGGCCGTGGCAGAGCGGTGGAGCATCTGCTCGGCACGCAGGACGTCCCAGGTTCCATCCCTGGCATCTCCCGTTGGAAGGACCAGGCAGCCGGTGGTGGGAAAGACCTCTGCCCGAGACCCTGGAGAGCCGCTGCTGGTCAGAGTAGACCAGGGGTGGGGAACGTCAGGCCCGGGGGCCTTATAACGCCCGCGAAATCATTTGGTCTGGCCCTTCATGGATCCTGGCAGATCTCTAGCTCAGAAGGATGCTGCCCTGCCTGAATCTCTTGGGCCCAGCTGAGGACAGCAGAGCTCAAAAGTGAGCCGCTCTATGTGGCAGACACTCGGAGCCGTCTCCGGCCGTGCCTCTTGGCTAAGCGTCTGACCAAATATAGCAGGCTAATTTTTGCTGATAATTTTGTATGGCCCTCGAATGATGTTATAAATATCCAAATGGCCCTTGGCAGAAAAAAAGGCTCCCCACCCCTGGAGTAGACGATGCTGACCTTGATGGACCGCTGGTGTGATTCAGTCTCAGGCAGCTTCGTGCGTGTTCAGAGAGCCCGAACTAGACCCGTGAGTCAGGCGGGCAGGCCCAGACCTCGGTCTGCCTATTCCGTCGGTCAACCGGTCTGTCCGTCTACTTGCCTTTGTTTGCTTTGATCTTGTCTCTCTGTATTATCTGCCTTTGTGGATCTGTCTGTGTTTACTTCTGCCTCCGCCACTCTGTCTCTCTATCTCTCTGCTGTATAGGCTAACCTTCGGTCATGCTTCAATGTAACCAAGAGACACAACTCCGGGTGGGGCTACGCAGGGTGGGGGCTAGGGGTAGGGTTGCCAGGTCCCCCTCCGCCACCGGCGGGAGGTTTTTGGGGAGGGGCCTGCGGAGGGGGGGTTTCGGGGAGGGGAGGGACTTCAATGCCATAGAGTCCAATGGCCAAAGCGGCCGTTTTCTCCAGGGGAACTGATCTTTATCGGCTGGAGATCAGTTGTAACAGCCGGAGATCTCCAGCTACTACCTGGAGGATGAGAAAATCAGTACAGGAGCGACTATTATTAGAAAATAACCAATTATATTGCAACTATGCACATATTTTACAAAAGTAGTCTCAGTGACCATCAGCATACAAAAAGCAACATATATCCGACGCAAAAAGTGAGTAATAAATAGGGTGAGTACACTTCAGTTAACGATCCTTCTATATTTCTTTTTCCACAGGAGCAGGTATGCATGGACGAGAGGATGTCAATGGACAAAAGTTCATCAAGAGGATACGATCGTTTCGAAGTCACAGAATTCAAATCTTCATCAGTCCTTCCTGCATATTATAATAAATATATCCAACGATTGCTATTTTCCTGCATCATCATTAAAAATTGATAAATAAATATATTGCAATCTTATACTTACATAACAAAAGTGGAAAAAGAAATATAGAAGGATTGTTAACTGAAGTGTACTCACCCTATTTATTACTCACTTTATTACTCACTTTTGCGTCGGATATATGTTGCTTTTTGTATGTACTGATTTTTTCATCCCCCTGATATTTGTACAGAGGTGTCTTTTTTCCTCTCCCACTACCTGGAGGATGGCAACCCTAGCTAGACACCCTGTGAGGCAGGTGGGGCTGAGAGAGCTCTAAGAGAACTGTGACTAGCCCAAGGTCACCCAGCTGGCTTCATGTGTATGGGTGGGGAAACCAACCCGCTTCACCAGATTAGCCACCGCTGCTCATGTGGAGGAGTGGGGAATCAACCCCGGTGTGAGAGATCCCCCTCTCTGAGTTTGCTTCTCCAAATCAGTTGCTCAGACGTTGATACAGAAACAATAGATTTATTGAAGCCTTCAGGAGATGAGACAGGCACAGGTAGAAAGTTGCAAGTGAGGGGCTATACGGGTTTACAGAATATATTGACTCCAGGGCACTGGGGCACTGGGGTTCACACTTATTGTTATGGGAAGTTACAAGCTTGGCATAATACAAAACATCAGACGGATCCCAGGAAGTCTGGTGCGGCTATCACACTTCCAAGGCCGCACCGGCCTGAGGGAGTACTGGCAGGAAGAACAGCGGGGGGGAAGATACATGGGCCATCAGGCCTGGCGCCTGAGACCAGAAGGTGTGAACTGCTTTTACGAGTTCACTGATAACACCGCAGGTGATGGAAAGCAGAGACACAAAGACAGAGACCCTCACATTCTGCCCCCCTTAAGGCCCCCCTCCGAGAGGACGAGGCTTATCGGGATAAGCGAGGTGGAATTCTCGGACCAAGCGAGGAGCTGCCATGTGGGGTGCGGCCACCCATTCGTCATGAGCGGAGCCAAGGTTTTTCCAGCGAACAAAGTAAAACAGTTTCCCTTTCTTCCATTTGGAATCTAAAACCTTGGATATTTCCAAATGGGTATCCCCTCCTACTACGGTAGGAATCTCATGAGCGGGAGGGGGGTGGAACTGGGGAGCTGCTACATAAGGTTTGAGGAGGCTTATATGGAAGACTGGATGAACTCCCTTGAGAGTCTTAGGGAGACTCAGTTCCACGGTAACCTCGTTGATTACTCTGGTAATGGGGAAAGGTCCTACATAACGGTCGCTCAGTTTTTTGCAGGGGCGAAGAGAGCGGAGGTTTTTGGTGGACAGATAGACTTGCTCCCCCACCTTGAGTTCCCATCCCGGAGACCGGTGTTTGTCTGCTTGTTCCTTGTACTTGCTTTTTGCCCTTTCCAGATTTTTGAGCAACCATGGCCAGGTGGATTTAACCACCTGAATCCACTCCTGAAGATCAGGGGTAGACTGGAGCTCTGGCGAGACGGGGGCAGAACCGAAAGGGCCAAAATCCGTCCCGTATATAACTTGGAAGGGACTAAAGCCGGTAGAGGAATGAGGCGCATTGTTGTACGCATATTCGGCAAATGGCAGCAGGTCGACCCAGTCGTCCTGGTGGAAATTTACATAGCAACGCAAATAACATTCTACTACCGCATTTACTCGTTCCGTTTGACCATCCGTTTGGGGGTGATAGGCGGAAGAAAGGCCCTGTTCCTCCACTCCCATTAACTTTAGGAAAGCCCGCCAGAATTTGGCAACAAACTGGACCCCCCGGTCGGAGAGGACCTTCCTCGGGATCGAGTGTAGCCTGAGGACGTGCGTGATGAACAGTTTAGCTAAGCCCTGGGCTGAAGGAAGACCTGCACATGGAACGAAATGAACCTGTTTGGAAAAGAGGTCTGTGATAACCCAGAGAACCGTTTTCCCCCGACTTGGAGGTAGGTCGGTGATAAAATCCATGGCGATGACTTCCCAGGGACGGGAGGGGTTCTCAAGCGGTTTGAGAAGCCCCGGGGGTTTTCCCATCCGTTTCTTGGCTGTGGCGCAGGTGGGGCAGCTGCGCACATACAACTCTACATCAGATCTCATACCGGGCCACCAGAATTGCCTTCGAACCAGGTGAAGCGTTTTTATGAAACCAAAATGACCCGCTAGCCTGGCCCCATGTACAAGTCCCAATACTTCTTTGCGAAGGGAAGATGGGACATATAGTTTCCCCCCTTGCACCCACCAAGTGTTGGTTCGTTCCAAGCCAGTGGGGAGGAGATGGTGCTCCTCCTCCTGTAAGGAGGCGTCCCGGAGTCGCTGTTGGAATGCTTCCGGGATACCTTTGAGCGTAGGGGGGGTCTCCGGTTGGCGGGCTTGGGATCGGGTGGTGACGGCCAAGCCAGGGACTTCCCCTCGCTGTTCGGGAGTGAACAGGGAGTCGACGGGGCGATCGAAATCGTTGCGATACTGGGGAAGTCGTGACAAAGCATCAGCTAGGGCATTTTCTTTGCCAGGGACATGTTTGAGGGTGAACCGGAATTTTGCAAAAAATTGGGCCCACCGAATTTGTTTGGCATTGAGTTTTCTAGCTCCCTTGAGAGCCTCAAGATTCTTGTGATCTGTGCACACTTCGAACGGCAGCTCGGCCCCCTCTAAGAAGTGTCTCCATATGGTAAGGGCATGTTTGACCGCTGCTGCCTCCTTCTCCCAAATGGCCCAGTTGATTTCGGACTGGGAAAACTTCTTGGAGAAGTAGGCGCATGGCCTCAACCGTCCCCCCTCATCCCTCTGCAATAGGGCCCCGCCCATGGCTACATCCGAGGCATCCACCTGCACCACGAAGGGCTTGGTGCAATCCGGGTGAGCCAAAACGGGTTCGGATGAAAAAAGTAGCTTTAAACGTTCAAAAGCTTGCTGGCACTGGGGAGACCATTGCAGACGGGCTGAGGGGAGTGCGGCGCTAGCCCCCCTGTCCTTGGTACGCAACAGGGCAGTGAGGGGAAGCGCAACTTGGGCAAAGTTGGGAATGAAATTCCGGTAAAAGTTGGCAAACCCCAAAAACTGTTGAAGTTGGCGGCGGGTAGTGGGGGTTTCCCAGTCCCGCACCGCCTGGACCTTGGCGGGGTCCATTTCCAACCCTTGGTGGGAAATCACATACCCCAGAAATGTAATAGAAGGTTGGTGGAATTCACACTTGGACACCTTAGCATACAGTTTGTGCTCCCGCAGCCGCTGGAGCACTTCTCGCACTAGGCGCACATGTTCTTCCATGGTCTCAGAGTAAATAAGAATGTCATCGAGAAATACCACCACCCCCCGAAACAGTAAATCATGCAAAACTTCATTAATTAATTGCATAAAGACACTCGGAGCCCCCGAAAGTCCGAACGGCATGACCAGGTACTCAAACATCCCAAAACAACTGGAAAAGGCCGTTTTGGGTTCGTCTCCTTCTTTGATGCGAATGCGGTGGTAGGCTTCTACCAAGTCCAGTTTGGTGAAGATTCGGCCCTCCTTTAATTGTGCTAGAAGGTCAGGAATAAGAGGGAGGGGGTAAGCATTAGACTGGGTGACTGCGTTCAGTCTGCGAAAGTCAATACACAGTCTTAAATCTCCCGTCTTTTTCTTTACAAAGAAAGCTGGGGCTGAATAAGGAGCCTTGGAGGGGCGTATGAAACCCCTCGCCAGATTGACATCCAGATAGTCTCGCAATACAGTCTTTTCACTAGGGCTCATGGGGTAAACCTTTCCCTTAGACAGTTTGCCTTCCCCTACAATCTCGATGGCACAGTCCGTTTCTCTGTGGGGAGGCAGTTCGTCGCACTCTCTAACATCGAAAACATCAGTAAACTGCGAGTACTCAGAGGGTAATTGAGGAGAGACTGGGGCGGGGGACCCTACCAGTGCGGCGGCTGGAGTTCTGAGTACCCGTTCCTTGTCATGCAACCCACAGGGGTTTTCGGGGAAGGAAAGCACCCGTTTAACCCAATCAATGGAGGGATTGTGTCCCCTTAACCAGTTCATCCCTAACACCACAGGGGTTACAATAGGGGCGATGGTGAAATACAACCGTTCCCAATGTTCCCCCACGGACATAATCACGGCTGCAGTTCTGTGGGTCACAGGGCCCCGTTTAAAGTCACTCCCGTCCATTTGGGAAAAACGGAGGGGTCCCGGAAGCCGCTTGCGCCGGACACCCAACTTCTTGGCAGTTTCCTCATTTATCATGGTGCGGGCACACCCCGAGTCGACCAACGCGGGGACCTCTAACGGGGGACCCCCTTTGGGTAGGGACAGATGAACACGCACAAATACATTGTCCTCTTGGGCGCTTACCATCGGTGGAGCTCCTTGCACAACGATAGGGACGGTCTGCTGCGGAGCCCCCTCTACAGCAGACCGACGGCGTTTTTTGCCGGCTGTTCCCACTCTTCCTCCTCGCTGGAAGAGGGGGACGGGGTGGTGGCTTCCGGGGAGCCGTCCGAATCAAAGACGGTATTTGTAATCCGGGACCCCGATGGGACCGTAGAGTCGGATGCCCCATCCTGGGGGCGCGCGTGGAGAGCGGAGGGTGCGCCGGAGCGCCGGCTCAGTGGTCCACTTCTGCGGCGAGGCTGGCTGTCGGCGGCCGGTTTCGTCGGCTCGGCCTGGGTTTGGCGGGGGGGGGTCGGACGGCCTGAGCGAGAGGGGCATTGCGATGCAAAGTGACCCTTTCCCCCGCAGATCAGGCAGACGCCGGCCTCGAACCGCTTGCGGCGTTCCGCGGCCGAGAGACCCCCGCCACCCCCTTGCCGGAGTTCCCGGCCACGGTCACCTCGGGGCCTGGGGTCTCGCCCAAGCCGTTGCTTGGACAAGTTCAGGAGTTGTTTGCGATTCTCGATGTCAGCAGCATGGCGAACCCAACCTTCCACATCCGGGGGGTTCCCTTGCATGAAGGCCCAATGTTGGAGGTCTGGGTTGAGACCCTCCCTGAAACATTGTACCAAGGTAGCTTCACTCCAGTCCAGAATTCGGCTAGCCAGTGACTGGAACTCACTTGCATACTGCGCCACCGACTTAGTCCCTTGGCGCAGTTGCATCAGGGAGGCTTTAGCCCGCTCACCCAGAGTCGGGTCCTCAAAACGGTTTCGGAGTGCTACCATGAACTCGTCCAGGGTTCGCAGCACCGGCGAGCGGAGTTCATACTGCAACACCATCCAGGCAGCCGCCTCCCCTTGCAGTAAGGAAGCCACGTACTGCACCCGGGACTCCTCAGAAACGAAGGTTCGGCCTTGTTCCCGCATAAAAATGTCTACTTGGACCATAAAAAAGGTCAACTGGTCTCCCGACCCGTCATACGTGACTTTCAGGTCCCGACGGGCCGGGGGGGCAGGGGTTGCGGGCGGAACTACCGGCGCCCCGTCTGGGGGAGCACCGGCTGGAGGTTGCAACTTCAGCGCATCTAGGGTCGTGGCCATCTCACCCATTACGCGTTGCATGATCTCCATCTGCTCCTGCATAGCCCGGCGGTCTTCCTGCCACTGCTTTCGTTCTTCCTCCATGAGGGCCTCTTTGCGGGCCGGGTCCCCTTCGAGTCCCGTGCTGGGGAAGGCCAACCGGCGATCCTTCGCCGCAGTCCGCGAGAGCGACCAGCCCTTGGGAGAGTCCAGCCAATAAGTAAGCCCCCGGGGACGTCCGTCCCGATCTTGGTCGGGGGCGCGACCCTTCGGTTTCTTTGGCTTGGCTCCCTCCTCCTTCGGGTCCGGCTTCTCCGGCTCGTCCGGTTCCTTGGGGGCATCGGGGTTAGGGGTGGTGTCCTCGTCGGCTGACATTCTGTCCAAAGCGGTACAGCTGCAGTCCGAGAGGCAAGGACTTGCAACTTAATGTGAGAGATCCCCCTCTCTGAGTTTGCTTCTCCAAATCAGTTGCTCAGACGTTGATACAGAAACAATAGATTTATTGAAGCCTTCAGGAGATGAGACAGGCACAGGTAGAAAGTTGCAAGTGAGGGGCTATACGGGTTTACAGAATATATTGACTCCAGGGCACTGGGGCACTGGGGTTCACACTTATTGTTATGGGAAGTTACAAGCTTGGCATAATACAAAACATCAGACGGATCCCAGGAAGTCTGGTGCGGCTATCACACTTCCAAGGCCGCACCGGCCTGAGGGAGTACTGGCAGGAAGAACAGCGGGGGGGAAGATACATGGGCCATCAGGCCTGGCGCCTGAGACCAGAAGGTGTGAACTGCTTTTACGAGTTCACTGATAACACCGCAGGTGATGGAAAGCAGAGACACAAAGACAGAGACCCTCACACCCGGTTCTCCAGATTAGAGTCCACTGCTCCAAACCACCACTCTTAACTATTGCACCACGCTGGCTCTCCACGTTGGCTCTCTAAGAGGCCAACTTCTGGGGAAGGCAGAGAGGTGAGAGCGGGGCCCATAGCCCTGTTTCGTGGGAACCAGTATGACCCTAACACATTTCCTATCCCATTCCACCCAATTGTTGATCTCATGAGTCACTGAAGAAAAATGTCCATTTTATATGTTAGATGTTATAAATGGGCCATATTACAGACCTGGGCTTGTAGCCCAGACTTGGTCTTTGTGGATGCCCACAATCTCAAATTCTGCTTCATTTTCTCCCCCCTACTTAGGCCCAGGGAGGGGTATTCGTTGCTTAGGAGACCCCACCCCTTCGGTATAACTGCCCCACTTTGGAACAGATAACTCAGGGTACCCCTGGGAAAGAAATCTGTAGTGGCTCAAAGGTTTGTAGTGCATTAGGATCGGAGTTCAAATCCCTCCCCCATTTTGGGATGAAGCTCATTGCCTTGGGGCTAGAGTTGCCAACCTCCAGGTGGGGCCTGGAGATCTCAAAGAATTATAACTGATCTCTGGAGAAAACGGCTGTGTTGGATGGTGACTCTCTCACATTTTACCCTGCTGAGGGTAGGCTTGCCAACCTCCAGGTGGTGGCTAGAGATCTGGGATTACAACTGATCTCCAGGCAACAGAGATCAGTTCCCCTGGGGAAAATGGCTGCTTGGAAGGTGGACTCTATGGCATTATACCCGATTGAAGTCCCTCCCCTACCCCAACCTTCAGGCTCCATTCCCCCCAGATCTCCAGGAATATCCTCACCTGGAGCTGGGAACCCTACAAAGTTGGGGCAGTTATTTTCTCTCTTAGCCTAACCTGCCTCACAGAAGGAGGAGGAGGAGGAGTTGGTTTTTATATGCCTACTTTCTCTACCACTTAAGGAAGAATCGAACCGACTTACAATCACCTTTTCCTCCCCACAACAGACACCCTGTGAGGTAGGTGGGGCTGAGAGAGCTCTAAGAGAGCTGTGACTGGCCCAAGGTCACCCAGCTGGCTTCATCATGCGGAGGAGTGGGGAATCAAACCCGGTTCTCCAGATCAGAGTCCACCACTCTAAACCACTGCTCTTAGCTACGTGAATGCCAGCTGTGGCCCCAAAATGCATCAGTAGCTAGCTGGCTCCAGCATACACATGTGTGCATGCATGCACGCTCAGACCCTCTGGTCCACAGCTCCCTCCTCCCCCCCCCCCGACTTCAGCCATCTCTCCCCTCCACGCCCCAACCATCCACCCGGTCCTTCAGAGCTGGGTTTTCCATGTTACATTTTCCTCACTTCACTTCCTCAGATGAATAATTCATCAAAGCTTTTTTTGGTCTTCCTCATTGTTTCGCCAGCCACCTCACCACCCCCAACAACCCCCCCCCCTCTGCTTTTCCCAGCTGGGGCCGCCAGCAGACGTCTCAACAGCACTCTTCCTCCCCCCCCACCCCCATAACCAAGTCCTCCAGGTGGAGGTAGGCCAAACAGCCTTGACTCAGTAGCATCACATCACCACGTACACAAAGCGGCATGTAAAAATGTGCGCGTTTCACCCCGCGGGGGTGCTACTGAAGGAGGGCAGGGTGGGGGGAACGAAAGTCTTCAAGGCCTGTATGATGATTCCAGAGAAGCACTTTATTGGGGGGGGGGTCGGTGGGCGGGCAACGTCCTGTTGCTCCGAACAACGTAAAAGCATGCAGTAGTACCTCTTATCAAACTGAAGAAGGCATTTCACAAAACAAGTTTATACCCAGGAACTTGTCTTGAATATAATCTACAGAATTGACAACTGAATCACAGAATCATAAGCGTTGGAAGGGGCCACCAGGGTCATCTAGTCCAACCCCCTGCCCAGTGAAGGAACTTCACAACTACCTCCCTCCCACACACACACACACACAGTGACCCCTACTCCATGCCCAGAAGATGGCCAAGATGCCCTCCCTCTCATCATCTGCCTAAGGTAATAGAATCAGAATTGCTGACAGATGGCCACCTAGCCTCTGCTTAAAAACCTCCATGGAAGGAGAGCTCACCACCTCCCGAGGAATCCTGTTCCACTGAGGAGCCACTCTAACTGTTAGAAAATTCTTCGTCATGTCTGCACAGAAACTCTTTTGATTTAATTTCAACCCGTTGGTTCTGGTCCGACCTTCTTGAACAACAGAAAACAACTCAGCACCCTCCTCTGTACGACAGCCCTTCAAGTACTTGAAGATGGTTATCATATCACCTCTCAGTCTTCTCCTCTTCAGGCTAAACATACCCATCTCCTTCACTGAACATTACCTGTGGAGTTTACAACCTAAATTTGTTTTGAGTATTCATTAATTAAACTGACAACCTGAATGTGTTAATAAAATATTGAACACTACCTGTGAAATTTACAACCTGAATCTGTTGGATAACTATATTTTGAATATTAATTTTGTAACTTGAATTAGTTTGATTTATCCATAAATTGAATTCTTTGAATTTTCTCTGAGCATACGTTTATGTTGGAACTTTACCTGGTGAATTCACAACCTGTATTTCGTTTGTCTGATTGGCTTCAGAAATTCACAATTTAATAGTATTTTTGATACTGTATGCTTTTGCATTTGATATTTTCTAGTACCTTCAGTCCCCCTTGGGTGTATTGTTTCTCCGAACTATTTGGCAAACATTGTTTGCAACCTGGGCTCACTGGGTGCTTGGCAATACCCACCTGCACCTCTCTGTTTTACCTGTCATGGCAAGACAGCAGAATAAGTGTGGCCACTGCAGGATGTGTTAGAAACAATTGCACGGGTCTGTTGGTGGAGGGGCCGCACGACAAAGGCGCAAATCCCTGGGGTGGCACAGGTAACCCAGGCATAGTTATTTATATGTGGGGAAGGGGTGGGGGAGGAAGAGCCATTCCCTCTCGCGGCCTCTAATGCCTCTTCTTTTTGATTTCTCGCTTTGTGTACTGTTTTCTCTGCCTGCCCCTTATGTCCATTCTCCCATGCTGCCCATTTCCTTTCACTGATCCTTATGCCTTTTCACCCTCATCTGCCTATGCCAATTACACCCATTCTTTCCTGTTTGCTCTTCTTCCTTAACTGCCCTTAACCCTATTCTCCCTCACTGCCCATTATACTTGTTATTTCCTGTTACCTTTTCTCCCTCACTGTCCCACACGCTGATTCTCCCATGCTATCGGTTCTCCCTCACTGACCCTTATGCCTTTTTGCCCTTATCGCCCTTTATCCCTATTCTCCCTCACTGCCCATTTTGCTTGTTTTCTCTCACTGCCTCTTATGCCCATTCTCCCATGCTATCGGTTCTCCCTCACTGACCCTTATGCCTTTTTGCCCTTATCGCCCTTTATCCCTATTCTCCCTCACTGCCCATTTTGCTTGTTTTCTCTCACTGCCTGTTATGCCCTTTCTACCACGCTATCCATTCTCCCTCACTGACCCTTATGCCTTTTCACCCTTATCGGCCTTTATCCCTATTCTCCCTCACTGCCCATTTTGCTTATTTTCTCTCACTGCCTCTTATGCCCATTGTATTATGCCATCCATTCTCCCTCACTGACCCTTATGCCCTTTCACCCTTATCTGCCTTTATGCCCATTCTCCCTCACTGACCTCATGCCCCTTCTCTTTCACTGTCTCTCATGTCTGAAACTCGCTTCCAGAACATCTATGTGGTTCTTTCACTTTCTTTCTCTTGCTCCTCAGACCTAATTTTCCCACGGGCACTCTTTTCTTCTCTCCCTGTCTGCCTTCCTCATTATCAAGATTGTGATTGTACGTTCCTTGGGGCAGAGATCTTGTCTTTTCCTCTTGTGATTTAGTTGTTTCCGCTTCTGTTGCTTTATACAACATTATCGACACCGAGGATGTCCCATAAATGATAACGTGACAGTAATGATTTGGAGAGAACCGCAAACAGCCGGAGGTGCAATTGAGGAAACTGAGGCACCCAGGATCCAGAGACGTTTGCCAGACAGCCACCGCTCTCTTTTGGCTGTATAAGTTGTTTTTCTTAGCTCCTCTGAATTTTTTTTTAAATACAAATATTTTAAATCAGTCTATAAATTGCTCCCTGTTCCTCAGCCTGTCTACCCCTGTATCTATTTGTCCATTCATTTGTGCATCCCGTCAATCTCTCAGTCTTTGTTCTATCTGTCTGCTGGTGTCAATCCACCACTTTAGACTGTCACACTGCGGTGAGACCAAGGGACAAAACCCGATGAAGATGTAGAGGCAGGTCGCTCAGTTTCCTATGACTGGCGGTTATCAAGGGTAGGAAGCAGGCGCTGCACACTGCCCCCTTTTATTTAGTTCATTTACACCCCACTTTTTCTCCCCAGTGAGGACCCCAAAAAGCTGACATCATTCTCCTCTTTTCCATTTGATCCTCACAACAACCCTGTGAGGTAGGTGGGGCTAAGTGGATGTGACTGGCCCGAGTTCATCCAGCAAGGTTCCGTGGCAAAGCGGGGATTCGAACCCAGGTCTCCCCCACCCTAGTCTGACACTCTAAGCCAGCGTTTCTCAACCTTTATACCCATGCAGAACCCTTGAAATGATATTCATGTCTCAGGGAACTCCTACATATGATTATATATGATTTATGTATGATTTTACATATGATTAGCTTATTCATCACTATTTCTCGCGGAACCCCTAGCACTAGGGTTCTGGTTGAGAAATGCTGCTCTAACCACTACACGCGCTAGCTTTAGGGGAAAGTGTTGTATGGGGGGCGGGGAACTGGGGTTTATGTGTATGTAGAAGCTATTGCAGTCCATGTAATACCCGGCATACATTCCCCCACCCACCATAAAAAAGCCCTTGTGCTTGCAAGATGAGGATAATTAAAAAAAGAAGAAGGCGTGTGAACAGTGTAATTTCTCGTAAATGCTTTCCAAAGGTTGCCATCATAGCAATGACTTCAGCTCTTGGCACCAACCGGGAAGGAGATGGAGACTCTGATGAGAAAGCTGTTCACCTGGCAAGGGAGAAAGCGCCTAGGTGTGATCAAAATCGGGAGGATGGCAGGTCTGGAGATTCCGGAGAGGAGGAGGAGCAAGGAGCTATGGGCGTGTTTATTGTGTGTGTGAATGCTGGGAAGGGAGAGCAAGCTGGGCCTGGCTTAGTTTGGGCCGTCAAGCCATGAGATCTTGGTAGAGGCTCTGGTCCATGCAAGAGAAGCCCTATGGTGCCCCTACGTTCCCTCCAGGGGGAGTCTAAGCAGCCCAGGAGTGGGTTTTCCCAGCAAGAAAACAACAGGGGACGAAAGGGTTAAAGATCCCCTCCCTTCCCCCCTTGAAAAGGCAATCCCTGAAGCTCTATTTGCAAAAGAAAAGACCAGTTGTTTCAAGTGCAGGTGAGCCCTGAGGCTCCTCCTGGCCAGCATCTAAGGAATGCTTCCAAGAAACCCACAATTAGGGCACGGAAACAACTGCTGTTCCCCACTGATACCCCCCCAGCCTCTCGGGTATACTGCTTCTGAGCATGGAGGAGCCATTTACCTGTGAGGTAGGTGAGGCTGAGAGAGCTCTAAGAGAGCTGTGACTAGCCCAAGGTCACCCAGCTGACTTCATGTGTAGGAGTGGGGAAACCAACCCACCCGGTTTCACCAGATGAATGTCCGCCGCTCATGTGGAGGGGCGGGGGAATCAAACCCAGCTCTCCAGATCAGAGTCCACCGCTCCCAACCACCGTTCTTAACCACTACCCCATCCTGGCTTGTTTAAAACATGTGTGTATCAAATACGTCAACAATTCAATAGAACATACAAACGCACAAACACACAAAAGACAATCAGCCAATAACCGTTGGTGGGGGGAATTGCCAAACGAAACAGAAAGGTCTTCAGCCCGCTGGCAGAGGACAGCAATAGAAGGAGACAGACCCAGCTCCCTGGGGAAGGAACTCCAAAGTTTTGGCGTCCCAAGTGAGAAGACCCTTTCTTGGGTTGCCCCCCCCCCCCGTCTAGCCTCAGGTGATTGGGGCAACTGAAGCAGGGCCTCCGAAGATGACCGGAGTGGACAGGTAGGTTCTAATGGGAAGCAAGTGGTACTTAAGGTATGCTGGCCCCAAGCCATACAGGGCTTAAAACGTCAATACTGGCATGCTGGATTGGGCCCAGAAGCAAATTGGGAGCCAATGTAAATGGAACAAGATTGGAGCTCCAGTCAACATTCTGGATGCAGCGTTCTGTACCAGCTGTAGCTTCCGGGTAGTGTTCAAGGGCACCCCTCCTAGTGCATTGCAGTAGTCTAATCTAGATGTCTTGCAGTAGTCTAATCTGTATCAATTGTAGCTTCTGGATAGTCTTCAAGGGCAGCCCCCATACAGTGCATTGCAGTAGTCTAATCTAGATGTTACCAGGCTATGTGCCACGGTGGCATAATCCCATAGAACTAAAGTCAGGGCCCATCAGATTCCTAGTCCCCCATCCAGGCACTGCTCAGCCTTGCTTTATTTCAACTAGGCTCCTGACTTAGGCACTCTCCAACCATATCCTAAAACCCCTCTTTTTTAGAAATTAAGCACAAGGGTGGGGATCAAGAGCCAAACCTGTGAAGATCTGTAATTTTAAAGGAAATGACTAATTTCTAAAAAGAGGTTGGGGCATAAGAATCACTCGGACCAGAGCCAGGCCTGTTAATCCCATCTCTTAACTGCACACTCTGACATTTCTAAAGCGTGGCTCTCCCCCATTGCTTTCCTTCTGCAGCTGGTACTCAGAAGTATACTACCCCTGTACATGGAAGCTCCATTTATTTCTCACAGCTAATAGCAGGTAAGACTATAAGGAGCTAGAAGTCACCCCCTCTGATCTGGAAGCTCTTTCTGTAGGTCGACGGTGGTTTCTCAGTAGCAGCTGTACTCTGCGTAGGGTTGCCAGCTCTGGGTTGGGAAATACCTGGAGATTTTTGAGGCGGAGCCTAAGGAGGGTGGGGTTTGGGGAGGGGAGGGACTTCAATGCCATAGAGTCCAATTGCCAAAGCGGCCATTTTCTCCAGGGAAACTGATTTCTATTGGCTGGAGATCAGTTGCAACAGTGGGAGATCTCCAGCTACTACCTGAAGGTTTGGAAATTAGCACGGGTAAAAGGTACACCTTTTACCCGTGCTAATTTCCAAACCATATGGTATAGGCACGGGAGTGCTTTTGTTTTGTTTATATTGACTACCTGAAGGTTGGCAACCCTAACTCTGTACGTGTTCAAAGGCACTAAATGTAAGAATGCCACAAAGCAGATTTTGCCCCCTAAGATCAGATGTGAATAGAAGGAACACACAAACCTTTCCCCACAACACACACCTTCCAATGTTCCCTGTGCTGAATTTGTAAGTGCCTTTGTCTGGTTGAAGATTGGGCACAAGGAAGCTGAGAATCATACAACCAAGGGCCCGCCATGCCAACCTGGCCGAATAACAAGAAAACCGCAGCCTCTGCATCCCGCCCTCCAGTTTTCAATTGGGAGGGGGGAGTTGAGTTTAGTCTTCATGCTGACGGGAAATGGCTCAGGGTCTGCTGAGCGCCTCGGAGGCGACGGCCCTATTTCCAAGGGGAAAGGGCGCGGACAATAGGGCTCAGTTGCTTCCTGGTCCCCAGCCAGAGTTCACACCTTGGCCCCAGGGCTTTGGACAACATTCCTGACACACCGGAGCTGCCTCCTCGACTGCAGGCCGGCGTGTTCGGGCAGGGCAGGGCCCAGCTTGGTGCGGAGTCTCCTTGCCCGGCTTCCTGGCTCAGCACATCTGGGGCTGCAGGGGTGGGGCAGGCCGCCCCCTTGAAAATAGGCTACCAGGGACTTCCGGGTTTGGCCCCTTGAATTCTCCCCTGGTGTGACTGAGGGCCACTGGAGAGCCAGCGTGGTGTCGTGGTCAAGAGCGGTGGTTTGGAGCGGGGGACTCTGATCTGGAGATCTTCTTGGCTGTGCAAAGCTGGCGTAGTCTGAAGGGTGCCCTCAAGTCATAACTGACTCATGGCGACCCCATAAAGTTCTATCTCATGGGGTTTTCAAGGCAAGAGATGAGCAGAGGTGGTTAGCCTAGGGAGGGGCTGTGGCTCAGTGGTAGAGCCTCTGCTTGGCATGCAGAAGGTCCCAGGTTCAATCCCCGGCATCTCCAGTTAAAGGGACCAGGCAAGTAGGAGATGTGAAAGACCCCTGCCTGAGACCCTGGAGAGCCACTGCTGGTCTGAGCAGACAATACTGACTTTGATTGACCAGGGGTCAGATTCAGTATAAGGCAGCTTCATGTGTTCATGTGAGAACTGGGTTTGATTCCCCACTCTTCCACATGAGTGGTGGAGGCTAATCTGGTGAACTGGATTTGTTTCCCCACTCCTACACATGAAGCCAGCTGGGGGACCTTGGGTTAGTCACACTCTCTCAGTCCCGCATACCTCACAGGATATCTGTTGTGGGGAGGGGAAGGTGATTGTAAGCCGGTTTGATTCTTCCTTAAGTGGTAGAGAAAGTTGGCATATTAAAATCAAGTCTTCTTCCCCCCCCCCCACTGAAGGCTGCTGGCATTGAGCGTTTCCTTTCAAGAGAAGGTGCCAAAGAGCCCCACCCTTTTACCTGGAAGCTGCTCTCCGGGGGGCGGGGCAGGGGAAGCTGGCACAAATCCAGAGGAGGACAGAAAGCCAGCCTAGACGACCTCAGAGGCCCTTTTGCCTTCCATCATTTCCTTGATCCCATTTCCCTTTGGGGAGGGGATGTGGCTCAGTGATAGAGCATCTGCTTGCTAGGCAGAAGGTGTCCGGTTCTATCCCCTGGTCAAAAGGACCAGGCAGTAGGGGATGCCAGAGACCTCCACCTGAGACCCTGGAGAGCTGCTGCCAGTTGGAGCAGGCAATCCTTATTAGGGCTGCCAACCTCGTGGTGGCTGGAGATCTCCCGCTGTTACAACGGATTCTCCAGACGACAGAGATCAGCTCCCCTGGAGAAAAAGGCCACTTTGTAAGATGGACTCTATGGCATTATTAGAGTTGCCAAGTCCCTCATCGCCATTGGCGGGAGGTTTTTGGGGCGGAGCTTGAGGGTTTGGGGAGGGGGGGGACTTCAATGCCATAGAGTCCAATTGCCAAAGCGGCCATCTTCTCCAGGCGAAATGATCTGTATCAGCTGGAGATCAGTTGTAACAGCAGGAGATCGCCAGCTAGTACCTGGAGGTTGACAACCCTAGGCATTATACCCCACTGAAGTCCCTCTCCTCTCCAAACCCCACCCTCCTCAGGCTCCACCCCCCAAATCTCCAGGTATTTCTCAACGCGGAGCGGGCAACCCTAATCCTGAACTCGATCAACAGAGGGTGTGATTCAGTATTACACAGCTTCACGCGTGCTCACGTGATCTAGGACCGAGCGCTGTCTCAGGAGGAGACCAACTTGTAGCTGCGTTTGGGGCAAGGGGGGGGGGAAATGAAAGACAAACTCCAACTTCCCATCCAGATGTTCCCCACCTGGTAGTGATTAATTTCTAAACATAGACTTGGCCAGGGTGAGTCAGGATGGCGGGGGGGGGGGGCGGACACTAGCCTGTAGGCCCCTGCTTTATAACCTGCAGTCCCTTCCTCATCTTAGGTGCCCCAGGGGCTGGCTGGATTTTTTGAAAAAACCAAGACAAAGTCTCTCTGCCCATGCTCAGAGCCACCTTTCTATTTGCATCAGCGTTGCCAACTCTGGCTTGGGAAATTCCTGGAGATTTGGGGGGTGGAGTAGGGTTGCCAGTTCCCTCATCGCCACCGGTGGGAGGTTTTTGAGGTGGAGCCTGAGGAGGGCAGGGTTTGGGGAGGGACTTCAGTGCCATAGAGTCCAATAGCCAAAGCGGCCATTTTCCTCCAGGTGAACTGATCTCTATCGCCTGGAGATCCCTTATAAAAGTGGGAGATCTCCAGCTAGTACCTGAAGGTTGGCAACCCTAGGGTGGAGCCTGGAGACGGGAGGGTTTGGGGGAGAGGAGTGACCTCAGCAGGGTATAAAGCCCTCCAAAGCCGCCGTTTTCTCCAGGGGAACCAATCTCTGTAGTCTGGAGATCAGTTGTAATTAGGGTTGCCAACCTCCAGGTAGTAGCTGGCGATCTCCTGCTATTACAACTGATCTCCAGCTGACAGAGATCAGCTCACCTGGAGAAAATGGCTGCTTTGGCAGTCGGACTCTATGGCATTGGTCCCTCCCCTCCCCAACCCCCCCTTCCTCAGGCTCTGCCCCCAAAACCTCCCACCAGTGACGAAGAGGGACCTGGCAACTCTGGTTCTAATACCAGGAGATCCCCAGGCGCCACCTGGAGTTTGGCAACCCCAACCTGCACCCTCGGGCACGGCAGGGCTTTGCGGAAAAGCCCCTCGCAGCGGCTCCGAGGCCCCCTCCTCCACTTTGGCTCCCCACCGGACTCCCAACAGCCCTCCCCCCCCCAGCAGGGACGAAGGAGCTCGGGGTCTCCTCCAGATGTTTCCCCCCCCCTCTGGGAGGAGGGAGGAAGGTCACCCAAGGGGGCGGGGCGGGGGAGGCGAGGCGCCCCCCCCCCAATCCCGTTCCAAGCCCCTTTCGGCGAGCCAGGGAGCCCGTGGGAAATCTTAGGCGCGCGCGCAAGGGGGGGGCCGCGAGAGCGAGCCCGTCCGGCGCGCGCGGGGGGGGCGGAGGGAGGGGAGGGGAGGGGGTGGGCGGAGCCTGTCCGGGGCGGGGGGCTCCGGCGGCTCCGCTCGCGCTCGGCTCTCTCCGGCGGCGGCGGCGGCGGCGGCGCGTGTCGAGGTCGGGCTGCCCCCCGTGTGCGCTCCGGCCGGCGGGATGGCGGCGCTCCTGCCGCCCGCGCTGCTCCGGCCGCCGCCGCTGCTGCTGCTGCTCGTGCTGCTCCTGCACGGGCCCGCCGGCAGCCTGGGCAACCGGCACGCGGTGCATTGGAACAGCTCCAACCCGCAGTGAGTCCCGCCGGGGGGGGGATGGATGGAGGGGGGATGGAGGGGGGGGGCGGCCGGCTCAAGGAGAAAGGAGAGATCCGGGTCGGACGGGGTTGGGTTGGGTTGGGTTTGGGGGGGTGGGAGACCTCGATGCATCGAGGGTAGGGGGCAGAGGGGGAGAGGGCGCGCCTGGAAGGGGGGTAGAGAGGGGGGGCGCGCGCACGTGGTCGGGGCGCGCGCGGTGGGGGGGGGATCGGGCGCGCGTCGCGGCGACGAAGGCTTCTTCTTTTGGGGCGGGGTGGGGGGGTCTTTTGTCCGGGTGGGAGGGGGCGGGGCGGGCTCCGGAGGGCCCCCCGCCGCCCCCTCCTCCCCGTCTGGCGGCTGTCTGGGCCGGGACCCCCGCCTCCTCCTCCGCCTCTCCCGCCCCCCACCCTTCCGATCTCTCGGATTCAACTCTGCCCCTCTTCTCAGCCAGGGATCGTGGCCTCCGTAGGGCTGGCGGGGGAGGGGGCTGCCTCCTCTTTTTTGGGGGGGGCGACTTTTCCTAGACGGGTCGTTGCGAGCTTCATCCGCAGTCGGGTCCCTCCACCACCACCCCCGATGCCCTATAAAGGACAATTCTCCTGACTTCAGGTTATTTGGGGGGGGGCACGTAGCGGAGCATCCCCGTGGGCCGTCGCGCCTTGCCCACGTGCCCTCTGCGCCCCCCGTCTCTCCCCTTTGCAACCGGGGGGGGGCGAGGCTGAGTCCCCCTCTGCGCCCCCCATCTCTCCCCTTTGCAACCTGGGGGGGCGAGTCTGGGTCTCCCTCTGCGCCCCCCAACTTTCCCCTTTGCAACCTGGGGGGGCGAGTCTGGATCTCCCTCTGCGCCCCCCAACTTTCCCCTTTGCAACCTGGGGGGGCGAGTCTGGATCTCCCTCTGCGCCCCCCAGCTCTCCCCTTTGCAACCTGGGGGGGCGAGTCTGGATCTCCCTCTGCGCCCCCCAGCTCTCCCCTTTGCAACCTGGGGGGGCGAGTCTGGATCTCCCTCTGCGCCCCCCAGCTCTCCCCTTTGCAACGGGGGGCGAGTTTGGATCTCCCTCTGCGCCCCCCAACTCTCCCCTTTGCAACCTGGGGGGCGAGTCTGGATCTCCCTCTGCTCCCCCAGCTCTCCCCTTTGCAACCTGGGGGGGCGAGTCTGGATCTCCCTCTGCTCCCCCAGCTCTCCCCTTTGCAACCTGGGGGGGCGAGTCTGGATCTCCCTCTGCGCCCCCCAACTCTCCCCTTTGCAACGGGGCGGGGGCGAGTCTGGGCTCCCGTCCCCCGCCACTTTGCATTTCTGGCCCCCTCCCACCCCCGCCCCCGCCCGAGGGTGCCCGACCTGGGGGGCATTCTTTTGTGGCATGACCTATATTTGCGTGCCGGCGTGGCTGGGGGTGGGGGCTGCGCGACTGGCACATGTACAGACGCGGGGAGGGGGGGCACGGCGGTGGGGCCGGAGTTCGCCTCTCCCCGAGCCCCCACCTCCATCCCCGGAGCCCCCTGTGGCACGTGCCCGGGCATCGCTGGTACCAGGGCGAGGTTTTGGTCCCTCGCGGGAAAGAAGGCAGGCTGGCACAGGAGGGGGGGCGTCGATTGCCAGGCGGCATGGCCCAGTGCCAGGCGGAGAATCTGTCCCTTTTGGAAGGCTCCGGCAAGGCTTGGGGAGGGGGCGAGGCGGGGTACCCAGCCGTTGCCTGCTCATTTCACTTCCCCAGCTCTTGGCAAGGTGGTAGGATGCCGGAGGGTGGCATAGAACAGCCCAGGTGCCAGCCCTAGGTGCCCTCCGGAGCCCTATGGCAAAGGCCCGCCTGGAGCCACGCTGGGCGCTTCCTTGGCCCAGCAGCCAAAGGTGTGGGGCAGGGGGCGAGGGAGGTCAAAAGCGATGGCCGTTTTGCCAAGCGGAGGTGTGATGGCAGCCTCCTCTGGGCATCCGCAGGTTTGGAAACCGGAAGGCAGAGATGCCTTCGGGAAGGGGCGAGGGGGATTTCTCAGAACCCCCCCCCCAAAAAACACGCACACCCCGACCGTCACCCCGGTTCTCCGCCAAAAGCGGTTCCGGAGATCTGGCCTGGTGCCCCTGATATTTGGTGCCATGTAAACAGGCAGAGAGAGAGGGAATCTGGCACCTACTCCCTGCTTAATATGAGTCAAGCCTGCAGTTGGAGCTTCTTTTCCGTGGGCTGGGTTGGGTTTTTTTTTTAAAAAAAGGGGGGGCGCATACCGACTTGTCCCTGTTCTGTTCCTTCTGTGTGCTTGGCACGGCTAGTCTGTTTGGACACTGGGCGGCCTGCTTCGGTGGGAGGCGGTTGTACGAAACTGGCTGGCGGCTTTCCAAGGGGAGCGTGCATGAAGGTGGAAGCATGAGCAGGGATGCTGGGGGGGGGGCAAATGTGGCTCCCTTTCCTTCGGGAAGCCCTCCCCCTTCTGCCCGCGGAGCAATTTCCTTCCACTTTCTCCAGCTTTGGAGCCTTCCTCTCGTGGGCCTCCCATCCCGACCGCTGCCACCACCCCCTGCACATCCCTGGGGTGGCGCATTGAGGCTCCGCCGCGCATCCCCTCCTGTGGCTGCAGCATCTGCCGATTCCACAGGTCCTCCGGGCAGCCTTGGCCTGTCACCAGGAAGGGTGGAGTGGGGCGGATTCGCGGCGTTGCTTGTTATGGTGGCGCTTAAAAAAAAAAAAAAGGAAATCGATGGGGGTTTTAAGTAATAATCTGGAAATTGTCATGGCTGCCGGGGAAAGCCACAGGAAGCTGGATCAATGGGGACTGCGCTGCATTCCTAATGCTTTGCCGGTGGGGTGGAGCCCGGGAAAGGGGGGCACCGCTGCCAAGCCAGGGTGGCCCTGGAGAGGGGGCAGTGGTCTGTTCAGAGCTGAAATAGGGAGGAATGATGTGGTCCCAGCCCAGGGGGGTGCTGTGCCGGCTACGAGCCACTTTCTGGGCCGCCCAAAGAGCCTGTCCCCACTTTCTGTGGCATCCGTGTCTCCTTATGTTCGGGACCTCCATTTTCTCCCAGACTTGGCCGTTAACCCGAGCGGGGAGGGCCGGATCAGGCGGGGGGGTGGGGTGGGGAAAGCGTGCCCGCCTGGCTGTGCGTGCCCTGTCTGTAAATCCTGCTCACCCCCCCCATGTGTCCGTCTGTCCCCCCGTGCGTCTGGGTCTCACGCCCTCCGCTGGTTCTCTCGCCCGGCTCCCCTTTTGTGCGCCGAGGGAGCACCGTCCTCCTTTGAGAGTGTCTTTTGAGGCGGAAGCCCAGGCCCCATAAATTGCGCCTCTGAATTGGGCGCTGGCGGGCGCCGCACAATGGCGGAGCGGCCGGCGCGGGGCCCTTGGCGGAGACCACCCCGCCCGCCCTTCCTGCCTCCTTTCCTGTGGCCAAAAGGCCTGCTACCCGGGACCTGACTTTCGTGGTGTGTGTGAAAGAGGTGGTTTGGGGAGGGGGGTGGTCGGAAAGCCGGTTGCTAGGGAGCGGCATCAAAGGCGCAGGTAGAGTTTCTCTGCAGAGTTGGACCCACAATGCATCGGGGCCTCCTTGGCGAGGGTGGGAAGAATGGGCCCGCCATGGGAACAGGCCTGGCTCGGCGAACGTTCGTTGGACTTCTGCACCCAACGCCCGGAATGAGGCCTTGCCTCCATGGGGGGCCCCCTTGTCCTCCGGCCCTAGACCCCCGACTGTCGCTTTCGCCAGTTTGTGGGGAGAGGCTCCCCGCTGCCCCCCTCGGCTTGGGGCGGCCCCTTCTCGGTCCCCCTCTCTTCCCCCCCGGCCCGCCTTGAGGGTCCGGGGCCCCCGTCTTTGTGGCGAGCCGAAGCCGCGCGGGGGGGGGGGCGTTGCCGCAGAGCCGTGTTGCCGGCGCGTCGGGGATATTTATGGCGAGGCAGTGCGGCAGTGCTGGCTCAATCGCAGCGGCGCGTACCCTTGCGCCGGGATTTTGGGGATAAATTATCGGTGGAATTGGTCCTCGTAGGCCTGGACGCCGGGTGTTTTACGAGCCGTAAACAAGCCTTGGCGAGACACCTTCCCTCCCCCATCTCGGTGTTCGGCGACTCTGGAGACCTGTTTGCCTGCTGGCGGCACTGCCTGTGGCTGGACCCCGAGTATATCGCTATCCTGCTTTTAGGGACCAGGTTTAAGGGTAATTGCACCGTCCTAAGAATGAACACACGAACACACGTGAAGCTGCCTTCTACTGAATCAGACCCTTGGTCCATCAAAGTCAGTATTGTCCACTCAGACTGGCAGCGAATCTCCAGGGTCACAGTCATGGGTCTTTCACACCACCTGCTTGCCTGGTCCCTCATTGGAGATGCCCGGGATTGAACCTGGGACCTTCTGCATGCCAAGCAGATGCTCTGCCACTGAGCCACAGCCCCTCCCCATGGCTCTCCAGGGTCTCAGGCAGAGGTCTTTCACATCACCTACTCGCCTAGTCCCTTCAACTGGAGATGCCCGGGATTGAACCTGGGACCTTCTTCATGCCAAGCAGATGCTCTACCACTGAGCCACAGCCCTTCCCCAATGATATGCCACTTCTCTGTCCAGCCTTCTCCAGCCAGCTGACTTCCTTCAAATTCCTTGGAAATACATTAGGGGTATTCCAGAATCTCATCCCATAAAAAGCTTATTTGTGTTCGTGAATATTCACGTCTCTTTCCCCATTTACACGAGTGCTGGATTGGGGGGGGGTGCTCCTCCCCCGTATTTTTCGAGGGTGTGAGTACCCTGTTTTCGTGTTTCTTTCATGCCAGTCGTCTCCCCCGGTTCCTCCAGGACTGTGCCCCCAAGCTTTGCCCTGTATCTCCAAAGCTCTCCATCTCCTAAAGTTTGATGCGAGGCAAAGACAGCATTGGGAGTCCACCTGCCTTGCTTCAATCACATCTGTTTAATCTCCTGACCCTTTTTTCATGGGGGGTTTCGACAATCCACAGAGGGGTCTGTGTTGTTTGCAAACCCACTCTCCCAGTGCTTAAGAAAACGTTTTCCAGTTTCTGCAAGCCAGCATTTAAATCGGGTGCCTGTCGTGCGCGGGGTTCCAAAATGCTCAAAACATCTTAGGTGTCAAATGTTTTGGTGCGTGGGTAACCCGCAGCCTGGGATTGACATAGGAAGTTGCCTTATATTAAGGGGAGGGGCTGTGGCTCAGTGGTAGATCACCTGCTTGGCATGCAGCAGGTCCCAGGTTCAGTCCCCGGCATCTCCAGTTTAAGGGACTAGGCAAATAAGTGATCCGGAAGACCTCTGCCTGACACCCTGGAGAACCACAGCCAGTCTGGGTAGGAGCCATGTCTCTGGGGCAGAGCGTCTGCTTGGTGTGCAGAAGTACCTAGGTTCAATCCCTAGCATCTCCAGTTAAAGGGACTGGAAAAGTAGGCGATGTGGGCCACGGTCTACCTGAGACCCTGGAGAGCCGCTGCCTGTCTGAGTAGACAATACTGACTTTGATGGACCAAGGGTCTGATTCAGTATAAGGCAGCTTCATGTGTTCAATTAAGGCAGGCCATTGGCCCGCTCAGCTCAGCTTCGACAGTGTCTCTTTCCTAGCCAGGCTTCCAGGGATTCCCAAATCTGGCTTGCTAAAAGCTAAGCAGCTGCTGCCCTACCTTACAGAGGAGTCTGGAACCACAAGGTCTTTCTCAGCATCGGCTATCCAAGGCCCTTTAAGTGGAGATGCCAGGGATTGAAGCCGGGACCTTCGGCACAAACCCTGGCTTAGTGCTAGCTCTGATCCTTGACCTTTCCCCTTCAGGCTTTTCCACTCTTGGAGACTTGACGGTGGTCTCCAGGCCTAAGCCTGCCTCTTTCAGCTCTCGTTCGGCCCCCTTGATCTGTCTTGCCTGTTCGAAGGAGAGTGTGGGGGGCTGCTGCTATCATGCTGCCCTGGTTCAAATCTATGGTGAGACCACACTTGGAATACTGGGTACAGTTCTGGTCACCACACCTAAAAATGGATATTGCAGAGCTTGAGAAGGTGCAGAAAAGAGCAACCAAAATAATTAGGGGACTAGAGCAACTGTCCTATGGGGAGCAGTTAAGACGCTTAGGGCTGTTTAGCTTATAAAGAAGGCAGTTAAGGGGAGACATGATAGAGGTCTATAAAATTATGCATGGTATGGAGAGAGGGGACAGGGAGAAGCTTTTCTCCCTCATGATACCAGAACACAGGGTCATCTGCTGAAGCTGGAGGGTGAGAGATGCAAAACAGATAAAAGGAAGGATTTCTTCACACAAGGCATCGTTAAATTGTGGGACTCCCTGCTCCAGGATGTGGTGATGACTGCCAACTTGGAAGGCTTGAAGAGGGGAGTGGACATGTTCATGGAGAAGAAGGGTATTCATGGCTGCTAGTCAAAATGTATACTAGTCATGATGCATACCTATTATCTCCAGGATCAGAGGAGCATGCCGAATATATTAGGTGCTGGGGAACACAGGCGGGACGGTGCTGCTGCAGTCGTCTTGCTTGTGGGCTTCCTAGAGGCCCCTGGTTGGCCGCTGTGTGAACAGCCTGCAGGACTTGATGGGCCTTGGTCTGATCCAGCATGGCCTTTCTTATGTTCTCATGCATTTGTGTGTCTCCTGTCTCCATCCTGCAGCGGTTCTGTTCTCCGCTTCCCAAGAGCAACTAGGGTGTGTGTCTCTTCCTTGTGTCACACTAGTGTGTGTGTGTGTGTGTGTGTGTGTGTGTGTGTGTATTGGGGGGGTATCTCAAGGTCAGATGTGAGTAGGGTGCTGATGAGCAATGAAGCTGCTGATTACTTTGGGGCATGGGGGAGGGGCACCTGGGCAGGGGTCTTCCTGGCTGGCTCTGCCTGCCTCTCTCCACCCTGCCCTTCTCCAAGGAGGGGGTCAAAAGCTCTTTCTCCACGGAGAAGCAGCCGGCGAACAAAAGATCTCGCATTAAGGGACATTAAATTCCTATCCCACATAATTAGAGAGAGAGAGCGCGCGCGCATGAGAGATAAGCAAGACCTCATAAGGTTGGAAGGAGCATCTCCTAGCAGCCGACTCCATCCACTTAGCATCTAGCCCCATAGATGGATTGGCAAAGAAAACGGGTGTTTTCCGTGTTCCTACCCAAATGGCGTTTTTGAAACAAATGTGCAACCTGTGTGTAATTCTCTGATAACGGGGGCTTTCATGGTTTGTATGTAATGGAGAGCCAGCGTGGTGTAGTGGTTAAGAGCGGTGGTTTGGGGTGGTGGACTCTAATCCGGAGAACCGGGTTTGATTCCCCACTCCTCCACGTGAGCGGACGTTAATCTGGTGAACCGGGTTGGTTTCCCCACTCCTGCACACGAAGCCAGCTGGGAGACCTTGGGCTAGTCACAGCTCTCTTAGAGCTCTCTCAGCTTCACCTACCTCACAGGGTGTCTGCTATGGGGAGGGGAGGGGAAGGTGATTGTAAGCCGGTTTGATTCTTCCTTAAGTGGTCGAGAAAGTCGGCATATAAAAACCAACTCTTCTTCTGATTTGGCTAGCCCAGGATAGCCTGATCTCGTCAGATATCGGAAGCTAAGCCGGGTTGGCCCTGGTCAGTATTTGGATGGGAGGCCACCAAGGAAGTCCAGGATAGCTATGCAGAGGCAGGCTAAGACAAACCACCTCTGAATGTTTGTTGCTTTGAAAACCCTGCTGGGTCACCATAAATCAGCTGTAACTTTATGGCAAAAAACAACAACCAAAATCCCATGGCGTGAGCCGGCTTGTTGCTGCATCTGGACTGGTAGGCTCTGGAGACCTGGGATCAAATACCTGTGAAGTTTACATGGGTGACCTTGGACTGATTGCGGCCATGAGAGATAGGATCACTACCAGCTCACATCTACTTCCTGATTGCCCACGTCCTGATCACCTCTGCCTGGTCAAAGTCCTCCACTGCAAGTGGTCAGGGAAGCCAAGCTATCTCTTCCAGGTTACTGGGGTTGCCAACCTCTGTGTACTAGCTGGCGATCTCTTGCTATTACAACTGATCTCCAACTGATAGAGATCTGTTCCCCTGGCGAAAATGGCCGCTTTGGCAATTGGACTCTATGGCTGAAGTCCTCACTCCCCAAACCCACCCTCCTCAGGCTCCGCCCCGAAAACCTCCTGCTGGTGGCAAAGAGGGACCTGGCAACCCTACAGGTTACCAATCACTGTCCTCGATGTGTATAGCCAGACCCAGCACATAAGGAAGTGTGGAAGGCTTATTTGCAAGACTGGGGAAACCCCATGCAGTCTGCTTGGAGCTAGGGTGGAATGTAAATGTTATAAATACCCACCCGCCCCGAAGCAGGGCCAAGCAGCTCCGTTTATTTACTTGGGGCAGTTGATGATTTAGATGAGATTCAGGCCTGCAGGGATGACGCTTCTCTGTTAGAAATGTTGCAATGTGTACTAGCAACCCAAATGCCTTGGGATCTTATGGGTAGAGGTGGGAGTTAGGAGAGGAAGAACCTTGAGGACTAGTAACTTCTGTAGACTTATTTGCTAGGCTGCTTATTTGTGCCTTCATTTGCAATGCCAGAAGGGGCTGTCATGCACCTGAACGATAACCGGCGGACTATACGTTAAAATAAATAAAATAAATATTGATCGAAGAGGGGCCGCAGAGGAGATTCTTCCCTCCCCCCCACCCCCGTTTCGGTGGCGGGCACACTTGCGCCTAATTTTCACAGAAATGACAAGCCTGTGTCTGGAGTGTACCATTTGATTCTGCGGGGGGGGGGGGTTGATGATGAAGAAGAGAGGAAGAGTCGGTTTTTTATATGCCGACTTTCTCTACCACTTAAGCGAGACCCAAACCGGCTTACAATGACCTTCCCCTCCCCACAACAGACACCCTGTGAGGTAGGTGGGGCTGAGAGAGCCGTGACTAGCCCGCGGTCACCCAGCTGGCTTCATGTGTAGGAGCGGGGAAACACCAGATTAGCGTCCGCCGCTCACGGAGTGGAGAATCAAACCCGATTCTCCAGATTAGAGTCCACCGCTCCAAACCACCGCTCTTAATGTGGTGGTACGTTCCTCGGTGGAAAAACATTCCTTGTGCATATCAGCAAAGAGAGTTTTGGCCTTGCCCTGAGAGGCTAGTTTTCTTGTTGCAGGGCGCATTTTGGTGTGGAGGAGCATTAATTGTGTGAGCTGCTTTTCCACAGACTGACGTGATAGGGACACAGGCTAGACACCTAACCGAAGCCTAACCTTACCTGTGTGTTATCCGTCTCTGTGACCAAGCCAGGAATGTTGAGGGCTCGCCCTGTCTCAGACTTAAGAAAAAAACCCTGAAGGGGGCAGTTTTAATAAAGGGGTTTGGGACCCTCAACATCTAGACATTACTTGGTATGCCTCTGCTGCAGATGTGCGAGGACTGCAGAAGCGATTTTTATGTGTCCCTTGTGAACGCGATCTTTTGATTTGAAATGATTCAACAGATGAGCTGATTCAGGCGTTCGGGGAGGCACGTAGTGTGCTTAGACACTTCGGCTGGAAGCCTTCCTTATGATACGGTAGGTTCCCAGAAGCGGGCAGGGTTTTCAGAAGGAAGGGGGTTCTTTGAAAGAAGCTCCTCTCTGTGTTACGGGGTTGTAATTTGGTTTTCCTGAGAACGCGGAATCTGCTCGATTCGAACATTACACTCCCACCCAAGCCCCACATGTGAGAACATAAGAACAGCCATGCTGGATCAGATCGAGGCCCATCAAGTCCAGCAAGCTGTTCACACAGTGGCCAACTAGGGGTCTCTGGGATGCCCACAAACAAGAAGACTGCAGCAAAGTTTATCCTGCCCATGCTCCAAAGCACCTAATATATTAGGCCTGCTCCTCTAATCCTGGAGAGAACAGGTATGCATCATGACTAGCATCCAATTTTACTAGTAGCTATGAATAGCCAGCGTGGTGTAGTGGTTAAGAGCAGTGGTTTGGAGCGGTGGACTCTGATCTGGAGAACCGGGTTCGATTCCCCACTCCTCCACATGAGCAGCGGAGTCTAATCTGGTGAACTGGATTTGTTTCCCCACTCCTCCACATGAAGCCAGCTGGGTGACCTTGGGCTAGTCACACTCTCTCAGCCCCACCTACCTCACAGGGTGTCTGTTGTGGGGAGGGGAAGGGAAGGTGATTGTAAGCCGATTTGATTCTGCCTTAAGTGGTAGAGAAAGTCGGCATATAAAAACCAACTCTTCTTCTTCCTCCTCCATGAACATGTCCACTCCCCTCTTCAAGCCTTCCTAGTTGGCAGCCATCACCACCTCCTGGGGCAGGGAGTTCCACAATTTAACTATGCGTTGTGTGAAGAAATACTTCCTTTTCTCTTCCTGACAGCAAGGGGAGGTGTAGGGAAAAGTTAAAAGGATGAGGAATTCTCCATAGCTACACTTATAGAAAAATGCTGGTCATAACGTCCTGACCTCCTCAACTAAAAATTGGGCAGTGTCCACGGAACTTCCCAGAGGGTGAGCGAGCCCCCCCTCCCATGCCAGATCCACATCTGAACCTCATGAGCTTATTTAGCTGGCCCGGGAAATCGTCCTTGAAAAGAGGCCGCAGGATGGGAGGGTACCCAGAGCCTGAAAAGTGTCCCGGAAAAGACGTTAAGCCGGAAAATTCCTTCAAGGCGGGTACTCTCTTGATGGTAGGTTAGGCTGAGATGGTATGACCGGCCCAAGGTCGCCCAACGAGCTTTTGTGGCAGAAGTGGGGATTCGAACGGGAGTCTCCGAGATCTTCGTCTCACGCTCTAACCACTACGCCACGCTGGCTCCTTGTAATCGAATTCGGCAAAACTCTTACGTTCTGAAATCCCTTTTTTAAACTGATGCGGTAGGAGCCCATGATACTGGGGTTCATGGGGCCAGTGATCTGGCTCTCTTTGAACACATGGACACGTGAAGCTGCCTTATACTGAATCAGACCCTTGGTCGATCAAAGACAGTATTGTCTACTCAGACCGGCAGCGGCTCTCCAGGGGCTCAGGCAGGGGTCTTTCCCATCACCTACTCACCTAGTCCCTTTCACTGGAGATGCAAGGGATTGAACCTAGGACCTTCTGCACACCAAGCAGAGACTCTACCACTGAGCCACAGCCCCTCCCTAACAGGGCTGAGTCCAGAGTAATAGTACCAACACATGAAGCTGCCTTATACTGAATCAGACCCTCGGTCCATCAAAGACAGTATTGTCTACTCAGACCGGCAGCGGCTCTCCAGGGTCTCAGGCAGAGGTCTTTCACATCATCTACTCGCCTAGTCCCTTTAACTGGAGAGGCCGGGGATTGAACCTGGGACCTTCTGCATGCCAAGCAGAGGCTCTACCACTGATCCTCAGCCCCTCTCCCTTTGTAAAGCAGTCTCATATGCTCACGCCTATACTATATCAGGGAGGAAGCGTAGCTGATGCGGAGAGCCTGTCTCGGCACACCGGAATTCCCTGTTTCAGTCCCTGACATCTTCCAGATAAAGGATCTGAAGGTGCCAGCAATTCTGACCGGGTACTTGCAAAGCTGCCGCTTGATGCGTTGGGACAAAGCTCGATAGACCAGTTTTCTGACTCCACAGAAGGCGACTTCGTTTGCCCAGATTATACCGAGGCATGGTAGGAAGCACGCGCTCTGCCTGTGGAAGATTGCTGGCTCTTCGGCTTCCTTGGCGCAAAGCCCCACCAACCCTATCACCAATGGCAACTAGAAATTTTAATTCTGGCGACCTGCGGGGAACGTGCGGCTGTGTTTTGCTAGAGGAGTTGTCACCTCTTTTTTTGGGGGGGGAACAACCATTGACAAGATAGAGACGCACAGAGCGCTTCCTTCAAAATGGAGCCAGGAGGCTTCTTGCGCTGGGGTACGGCATAGGAGTCCTGGGTTCAAGGTGTGGGAATTGCCTGCTGGAGAAACATGCATGCACCCCACAGGCTGCGGTGCTTCTCCTCAAAATGCTCGCAGCGGGTACGGAGGGGTGCTCTGTGTTAGCCAAACAAGAAACAAGAGAGCCGAAACTCGCTGGCAACTGGAAACCGCTGCCTGCGATGAAGTCTGGCTGCCGTTTGCGGGCCTCTGCTCTTGCCTCTTCAACGAAAGCATCTCCGACAGAAGGTCTGGGAAAGACCTTCGCTCAACGCTTTGGACGGCTGCCACCAGTCAGAGTAAACAGCCCTGGCTGTGTGGATCAAAGGTTTGCCTTCATCTGCTGGGAAGGGTCTGTAGCTTACTAACATAACCTTTCTGCTTGGTGCGGAATCACAGAGTTGGAAGGGACCGCCAGGGCCATCTAGTCCAACCCTCTGCACAATGCAGGAAATTCACAACTACCTCGCCTTCCCCACACCCCCAGTGACCCCTACTCTGTTTCCAGAAGATGGCAAGAGAAACCCTCTAGGATCCCTGGCCAGTCTGGCCTGGAGGAAAATTGCTTCCTGACCCCAAAGTGGCGATCAGCATTTCCTTGGGTATGTAAGAATGGACCGTGAGATGCTGCTGCAGTTGTCTTGTTTGTGGGCTTCCTAGAGGCACCTGGTTGACCACTATGAACTGACATAATACTAGAACGCGGGGTCATCTGCCGAAGCTGGAGGGTGAGAGATTCAAAACAGATAGAAGGAAGTATTTCTTCACACAAGCCATAGTTAACTTGTGGAACGCCCTGCCCCAGGATGTAGTGATGGCTGCCAACTTGGAAGGCTTGAAGAGGGGAGTGGACATGGAAGAGAGGGCTATCCATTGCTACTAGTCAAAAGGAATACTAGTCATGATGCATGCCTGTCCTCTCCAGGTCAGAGGAGCAGGCCCATTATATTAGGTGCTGTGGAGCAGAGGCAGGACAATGTTGCTGCAGTCGTCTTGCTTGTGGGCTTCCTAGAGGCACCAGGTTGGCCACTGTGTGAACAGACTGCTGGACTTGATGGGCCTTGGTCTGATCCAGCAGGGCCTTTCTTATGTAGAGAAAGTTGGCATGTAAAAACCAACACTTCATCTTCAAATGCAGAGGCATCCCCCCCTCTCTGTCAATCACGGGGGTAGAAAGGAAATGGAGTCTCCCCTTGGCGCCCTCCCATCCCTGTGAACCAAGTTCTTGGCACATAGTGTGTGCCAGTGTGCCGTTCCTTGTGGCGTCCACCGTGGAGTTTGCCTGCTGTGGCTCATGGCCCCCTGGGTAAAAACAGCCCAAGACTTTCCTGGGGCAGGGAAATGGGCTGTGGGGTCAAGCAGATGCTCCGCCCCTGAGCCTTGGCTCCTCCCCGGGCTGTCTATGTACCATCATGGCTCATGGGGAGGGTCCATCACTCAGTGGCAGAGCATCTGCTTGGCATGCAGAAGGTCCCAGGTTCAATCCCCGGCATCTCCAGTTAAAGGGACTAGGCAAGTAGGTGATGGGAAAGACCTCTGCCTGAGTCCCTGGAGAGCCATGGGGAGGGGCTGTGGCTCAGTAGCAGAGCATCTGCTTGGCATGCAGAAGGTCCCAGGTTCAATCCCCGGCATCTCCAGTTAAAGGGACTAGGCAAGTAGGTGATGGGAAAGACCTCTGCCTGAGTCCCTGGAGAGCCATGGGGAGGGGCTGTGGCTCAGTAGAAGAGCATCTGCTTGGCATGCAGAAGGTCCCAGGTTCAATCTCCGGCATCTCCAGTTAAGGGGACTAGGCAACTAGGTGATGTGAAAGACCTCTGCCTGAGACCCTGGAGAGCTGCTGCCGGTCTGAATATAGACTCAGACTGAGTATAGACTCAGACTTTGATGGACCAAGGATCTGATTCAGTGGAAGGCAGTTTCATGTGTTCATGTGTGTGTACCAGCTGTTTGGAAGAAGGAGTGACGTGGGACAAATCCCTTATCTAGCCAAGCAGCCTAAAGCCTGTTCTGGGTGATAGCTTTCCTCCCTACACCTGCACGGCCCCGGTTGTTGGGACATTCCCTGGCATTCTTGCTCCATCCTCCTTGGCTTCTGCAGCTCTGTGCCGGGCGGGCCCAGCCGGTCTCCACCCTTTCACAAGAGCGGGGTGGCGGTGGCTGTGGGCGGCTGGCTGGGCGTGTGCTGTTTGGTTGGTGCCGCCGGGGTGAGTGGGAAGCAGCGATGGAAGAAAAGACAGTTGCTGGAAGAAAAGGCAGTCGTCTTCCCCCCCCCCCCCTTTGCAGACTGTTGCAGGCAGAGAACGTGGAGCGGAGGCTAGGGTTTCTGCTCCATCCTCCGCGTCTGGCTGTCCTTTTGCTCAACACTTCAATGTCTGCCGGTGCACCGAAATGTGCTCAATGCAGGATGCGGCAGCGGCGAGCTTTTCGCAATCTGTGACAGATTAAGCGGCCGTATATCGAGTCGGGCGCCGATCAGCTACTCCGACTGGCAGCGGCTGTCTGGGGTCTCTGGCGGGGTTGGGGGCTGCCCCCTGCTACCTAAGACCTTCAAGCCAGAGATGCTCAGGGTTAAACTCTGGACCTTTGGCATGCTCTGCCAGGGTTCCTTGCTCCCAAAAGCCACCCCCACCCCCGTAGACAGCTCATTAACACGTGTGCAGTCCATTGCATGCCTTCTTGTGTTCAGAGCTGTTCACAGCATGCATGGTGGCTGAAGAGCTGTGGTTAGTCGTGACCGGCTTTCACCGCAATAAGAATATAAGAAAGGCCCTGCTGGATCAGACTAAGGCCCATCAAGTCCAGCAGTCTGTTCACACAGTGGCTAACCAGGTGCCTCTAGGAAGCCCACAAGCAAGACAACTGCAGCAGCACCGTCCTGCCTGTGTTTCACAGCACCTCATATATTAGGCCTGCTCCTCTGATCTTGGAGAGAACAGGTATGCATCATGACTAGTAGCCGTTTTGACTAGTAGCCATGGATAGCCCTCTCCTCCATGAACATGTCCACTCCCCTCTTAAAGCCTTCCAAGCTGGCAGCCGTCACCACATCCTGGGGCAGGGAGTTCCACAGTTTAACTCTGTTGTTGTGTGAAGAAATCCTTCCTTTTGTCTGTTTTGAATCTCTCACCCTCCAGCTTCAGCAGATGAACCCTGTGTTCTGGTCTTATGAGAGAGGGAGAAAAGCTTCACCCTATCCCCTCTCACCATACCATTCATAATTTTATAGACCTCTATCATGTCTCCCCTTAACTGCCTTCTTTATAAGCTAAACAGCCCTAAGCGTCTTAACTGCTCCCCATAGGACAGTTGCTCAAGTCCCCTGATCATTTTGGTTGCTCTTTCCTGCCCCTTCGCAAGCTCTGCAATATCCATTTTTAGGTGTGGTGACCAGAACTGTACCCAGTATTCCAAGTGTGGTCTCACCATAGACTTGTACCAGGGCAGTATGACAGCAGCAGTATGTGCGTTCGCAGCCCGTGCCAACACGTCCACGGCTAGCCTTCCCTTCCCTGGGCAGAAGCGTTTGGTTGCATCCGAAGCCGAATTGACTAGGCTGGCATGACGGGGCTCGGGAGGGCAGGGGGCAGCTATTATTTGCAGGTGGCTGGGGTGGGGGGGAGCTGCTTCCGAAACAGGGCTGGGAAGCAAGGGAACCTGCCGCAGCGAACATGACCCTCCAGCTGTGGCTGGCGGCCTCCTGAGGCCCTTGCTGCCGGCCTGAGATTCTGAAAGCAGGAGGGGGGTTGTCAAACAGCTGGCAGGGCGCGATGCATGGATGGTGGGCTGCTTGCGGCTCCGTGGGTGGAAGCTTCAGAGAGCCTGCCAAGAGCTGCTGTGCCAGTCACCCAGAGTGTGCGTTGGTTAGAGCAAAATGGTTAAGGGACCACCCTTTTCCTCCGCTCCCTACAGTTCCTCTTACATGCAAACTGTGACCTGCACCGTGTGTTGAGGCCAGGACACCGGCCGCGTCTTTTCGTGGGCCAGATGTGCCAGTGTGGTGAAGCAGCTGGACTGTCATTCTAGGAACGTGTTTGCATCCCTTCTCGGTTGCGAATCTTGCTGGCCAACTTTAGGCCAGTCATGAGAACACCCAAAGAGCCCTGCTGGATCAGGCCGGTGGTCCATCTAGTCCAGCATCCTGTCCCACACAGCGGCCGACCAGTTCCTCCGGAGGTCCAGCCACAGAGCAGAGGCCGAGGCCTTCAGAAGAACATCAGAAGAGCCCTACTGGATCCAACCAGTGGCCCATCTAGTCCAGCATCCTGGCTCGCACAGTGGCCAACTAATAGAAAAGAACAGGAGTCCAGTAGTATCTGAAGAAGTGAGCTGTGGTTCACGAAAGCTCATACCCTGCCAGAACTTTTGTTAGCCTTTAAGGTGCTACTGGAGTCTTGCTCTTTTCTTCTACTGCTGGTGGCCAACCGGTTCCTCTGGAGGTCCAACAACAGGGCAGAGAGGCCGAGGCCTTCATAAGAACGCAAGAAGAGCCCTGCTGGATCAGACCAGGGGTCCATCTAGTCCAGCATCCTGTCTCACACAGCGGCCAACCAGTTTTTTGGGAGGTTCAACAACTGGGCCTAGAGGCCGAGGCCTTCATAAGAACATCCGAAGAGCCCTGCTGGATCTGACCAATGCTCCATCTAGTCCAGCATCCTGTCCCACACAGTGGCCAACCAGTTCCTCTGGAGGGCACTGGAATTCAGAGGCTGACTGCCTCTGAAAATGGAGGTTCCATTTAGCCACTGTGGTGAGTAGCCACTGATAGACCTCTCTTCCACGAATCTGTCTAATCCCCCTTTAAAGCCGTCTGCGCCTGTGGCCAACACTACATCCCCTGGCAACGAATTCCACATTTTAATCACTTGTTGTGTAAAGAACTATTTCTTTGTGTCCGTCCTGAATCTACTGCCCATCAGCTTCATTGGACGCCCTCAAGTTCCAGTATTTTGGGAGAGGGAGAAAGTCTCTCTCTCTCTGTCCACTCTCTCTCTATGCTGTCATTCTGTCTCAGCCTTAACCCACTTTCCAGCCACTGTTAGGGGGTAGAAATATTGTCGCCCCTATTTTGGCACAGACAAGGAATGTAGTGAGCATCTGCTGGGCTGCCAGTCGCAGAAGAAGAAGAAGAAGAGGAGTTGGTTTTTATATGCCGACTTTCTCTACCACTTAAGGAAGAATCAACCTGGCTTACAATCACCAGCATGGTGTAGTGGTTAAGAGCGGTGGTTTGGAGCTGTGGACTCTGATCTGGTGAACTGGGTTTGATTCCCCACTCCTCCACCTGAGCGGCGGACTGTAATCTGGTGAACTGGAATTGTTTCCCCAGTCCTGCACATGAAGCCAGGGGGGTGACCTTGGCCTAGTCACAGCTCTCCGAGAGCTCTCCGAGCCCCACCTACCTCATGGGGTGTCTGTTGTGGGGAGGGGAAGGGAAGGTGATTGTAAGCCAGTTTGATTCTTCCTTAAGTGGTAGAGAAAGTCAACATATTAAAAAAAACCAACTCCTTCTCCCTCTCCCCACAACAGACACCCTGTGAGGTAGGTGGGGCTGAGAGAGCTCTAAGAGAGCTGTGACTAGCCCAAGGTCACACAACTGGCTTCATGTACAGGAGTGGAGAAACCAACTCGATTTACCAGATTAGCGTCCGCCGCTCATGTGGAGGAGTGGGGAATCCAACCCGGTTCTCCAGATCAGAGTCCACCGCTCCAAACCACCGCTCTCACCACCAGCTTCCAAGGCAGAGCGGGGATTTGAACCTGGATCTCCCAAATTCTAGCCTTGGGGCTGAGAGAGCTGTGACTAGCCCAAGGTTACCCAGCTGTCTTCATTTGGAGGAGCGGGGAAACAAATCCAGTTCACCAAATTAGCCTCCGCCGCTCATGTGGAGGAGTGGGGAATCCAACCCGGTTCTCCGGATCAGAGTCCACCGCTCCAAACCACCGCTGTTAACCACTACACCACGCTGGCTGCCCGTTCAGTGCAAAGACGTGGCAGAGACCGACTGGGAGGCTTTCGGGGGCTGGTGACTCGTGCAGAGACACAGCAGGGAGCCCTCTCCGTGGGCGTTAGCTCTGGGCTGGCGGCAGGGATTTTGCTGATTTCAAACCACGTGCTGAACAGTTCCCTCCTGGCTATTGGAGAGGACGTCGTTTTGGAAACTGCAGTTTTGGGTGTCGCTGAACTAAACAAAATGAAGTGTCTTGTGGCGGCTGCCTGGAAGGCTAGCAGGTTAGACCTCACCTAGAGTACTGTGTGCAGTTTTGGGCGCTGCAATTTAGGAAAGATGTAGACAAGCTGGAACTTGTCGAGAGGAGGGCAACAAAGATGGTGAGGGATCTGAGACCAAGTCTTGTGAGGAAAGGTTGAAGGAGCTGGGTATGTTTAGCCTTGATAGGAGAAGACTAAGAAGGTATATGATAACCATCTCCAAGTACTTGAAGGGCTGTCGTACAGAGGAGGGTGCCGAGTTGTTTTCTGTTGCCCCGGAAGGTCGGACCAGAACCAACGGGTTGAAATTAAATCAAAAGAGTTTCCGTCTAGACATTAGGAAGAATTTTCTAACAGTTAGAGCGGTTCCTCGGTGGAACAGGCTTCCTCGGGAGGTGGTGGTCTCTCCTTCCCTGGAGGTGTTTAAGAAGGTGCTAGATGGCCATCTGTCAGCAATGCTGATTCTATGACCTTAGGCAGATTGTGAGAGGGAGGGCATCTTGGCCATCTTCTGGGCATGGAGTAGGGGTCACTGGGTTTTTTTGAGGAGGTAGTTGTGAATGTCCTGCATTGTGCAGGGGGTTGGACTAGATGACCCTGGTGGTCCCTTCCAACTCTATGATTGCGCCAAGGAGCTTCTGGGGCCTCAAACCCACATGGTCAGGCGCCTCTGATGTTTTATCCTCCTCTCCCTCTTCTTGTTTTGGGCTGGTGACTTTTCACACCTGTTCTGGCTCCCAAGCGTGTGTCGCATGGTTGTTGTTTTTTTTCACGCTCTCTCACTTTTCCCCCTTGCGCTCTTACCTTTTCTGCAACTTTCTCTTGATATTGGCGACAAGACACCTCTTTGGCGCAGAAACCAGAGCGGGCACAAAAGGTGACGTTTGGAGGCGCTGGCGTCGGCTGGCTTTCTTCGCACCGGGGGGGGGGGGGGAATCATAACAAGCAGGGAGACGGTGGTCGGTATTCAGAACCCGGCGTTCTGTTCCCACTATTTCGAGTTGTGTGCCGTAAGGGAGCCATTGCCGTGCCATGGGGAAATGCTGCAATTAATTGGAGATTTGGATGAGCCTGGAGCATTGTTTCCTACAGGAGGTTATTCGCCGCATCTCTGCACGAGCTCCTGCTTGGTCTCTCTTGAAGGCGGGCAGTTCTGCCGTTTGACTTTGGGCGTGTTTGGATCCTTCAGCTTCTCTTGATGCAGAGAATTGCCTGCCCAGGGAGGAGGCTGCCCGTTGCATCTCAGCAAGTGTCCCTGTCCTGCCCTGGTCTTCGGATAGCATTAAATCGTTTCGGGGGGGTTGCCGCGTTGGCCTGCAGTAGAAAAGCTATACTCGAGTCCAGTCGTACCTTAGAGACTGACTAGACTTTCAAGGTGTAATCTTAAAGAGTCAAAGGTCTCTCTGTTAACTCATTCTTCCACATTATCTATGCAAGATAATTGCCCACTCTCTTGGGAACCCATTGTGTCTCTGCAGGAGTCACGGCTCCGAATTTCCTTCCTTCCCAATGAGAGCAGCAACTCGTACACTAACGCAAGTTGGACGCCCAATAGTAAACTGCTTTTTTGGGCAAAGTGGGGGCCAAATACGATTGTGGCAGCAGCGACTGACCGGTTGCTCTGCCACCAGCGGGATTTGATGGTGACTCTGGTACAGTTTAGGCAGGTCAAGGGTGGGGCGGAGAGCTCAACCCTTCATTCTTTTTCACCCTCTGAGATTGCCTCTTTCTTTGTGTCTTCCTTGCGTTGTGACTCCACGAACAGACCTACCGCAACGAAAATCAACTGAAAATAAGCAGTTTGGGGTGGAAAGGTGGGGCGGAAGCTGCTGCCCCCTTCTCACCTGCTGATGCTGCACTTTAGATACCCCCGCCGGTCCTACCTTAAAAAGGTGTTAGTAGGACTTGTGTTGTACCCCGCCACCGTCGAGATTGGTTGCACCCTGAAGATCGCCTTTGGTTCTATTCCGGGGAGAATCGTGGGTTGCTGTTGTCGAAAAGGTGGATGGATTGGGAGTGGGGGGTAACATCACATGAACACATGAAGCTGCCTTATACTGAATCAGACCCTCGGTCCATCAAAGTCAGTATTGTCTACTCAGACTGGCAGCAGCTCTCCAGGGTCTCAGGCAGAGGTCTTTCCCATCACCTACTTGCCTAGTCCCCTTAACTGGAGATGCCGAGGATTGAACCTGGGACCTTCTGAGTGCCAAGCAGAGGCTCTACCACTGAGCCACAGCTAGGGTTACTAGCTCCAGGTTGGGAAATACCTGGAGATTTTTGGGGTGGAGCCTGAGGAGGGCAGGGTTTGGGGTCGGGGAGGGACTTCAGTGGGGTATAATTAGGGTCACCAGGTCCCTCTTTGCCACTGGTGGGAGGTTTTTGGGGCGGAGCCTGAGGAGGGCTGGGTTTGGGGAGGGGAGGGACTTCAGTGCCATAGAGTCCAATGGCCAAGGCGGCCATTTCCTCCTGGGGAACTGATCTCCATCGGCTGGAGATCAGTTGTAATAGCAGGAGATCTCCAGCTAGTACCTGGAGGTTGGCAACCCTAGCCACAGCCCTTCCCAGCCCCATTGGGCAGAAACGGCGGTGGCGGATCTTTCTCCCTGATAAAAATGGAAGGCTGGGTGCCCAAGGGCCGGCCTTTGAGTAAACAGGCCTCCGCCACTCCTTTGTACCTGTTTAAAGAGGGATTATGGATCACAGGGAGAAAATCCCTGGTTTAAGACCCGTTCAAGGAGCTGTCCTCTTCAACAAAAGGGGGGAACCAACTCCAAGGGCAGGAGGTGGCTTCAGTCTTTTAGAAAGGGGGCGGCTGGCGTGGGATCAGAGCAACAGGGTTGAATGCTGCCCCAGTAGCGGGCCACGAAGCGAGCAGCGCTCGGATTTGGATTGGCGCGGCTGGGGGGGGAGCATAATCCAGATTAACCCTAGGGTAGAGATTAAAGGGGTATTTTCTGCATTCATCTTAATCCTGTTAAGCAAAACTGGTTTTCTTTTTTCTTTTCTTTTCCTTGGTCTTTCTTACATTCGTGCGGAAGACTCGATTGGGCTCTGGAAACCTGGAGATGGTCAGATCGCTCTCGAAGGGAAGATGGGAGGGGATGCGGCTTCTCGCCTGCAAATTTCTGGATCTGAATGTCTTTGGGTTTGTTTCCAAAGCGCGGTGGTCCGCGCCGGCTGGAATCATACCATGCTGTAACGGAGCAGCGAGAAGCTGCTTTTATCTTCCAATGTTTAGTGTTGTTTTTTTAAGTCAAGCTGGGGGGAAAATGAGCGGAGGGAAACAAAAATCCCCCCTCTCCTTATGTCAGGCTCACAATTCACAGTGGACGTGGGCAGGCTTTCAGTCTTGACAGAATGCTTCTTCCGGCCTCCAAAAAACGTCTGTTCTGCTCTCTCGTTTGCTGTATGCTTACGACCAGGTGGAGAGCCAGTGCAGTGTAGTGGTTAAGAGGAGTGGTTTCGAGGGGTGGACTCTGATCTGGAGAACCGGGTTTGATTCCCCTCTCCTCCACATGAGCGGCGGAGGCTAATCTGCTGAACTGGATTTGTTTCCCTGCTCCTCCACACGAAGCCAGTTGGGTAACCTTGGGCTAGTCACAGCTCTCTCAGCCTCACCTACCTCACAGGGTGTCTGTTGTGGGGAAAGGAATGTGATTGTAAGCCGGTTTGAGTCTTCCTTAAGTGGCAGAGAAAGTCAGCATATAAAAACCAACTCTTCTTCTTTGAACCTTTTTTTGGCTGTTGCCCTTGGCTTTAAACATATTAATTGAATGACGTTTAAGGGGGCGGGATGTGTGTGAGAAAACAAACTCCCCCCAGATGTTTTAAGGTCAGACCGGCAGCAGCTCTCCAGGGTCTCGGGCAAAGGTCTTTCACATCACGTATTAGCCTAGTCCTTTAACTGGAGATGCCAGGGATTGAACCTGGCCTTCTGCATGCCAAGCAGATGCTCTAGCACTGAGCCACAGCCCCTCCCCATGGCTCTCCAGGGTCTCAGGCAGGGGTCTTTCCCATCACCTCCTTGCCTAGTCCCTTTAACTGGAGATGCCGGTGATTGAACCCGGGACCTTCTGCATGCCAAGCAGATGCTCTACCACTGAGCCATGGCCCCTCTCCATGGCTCTCCAGGGTCTCCAGCAGGGGTCTTTCACATCACCTCCTTGCCTAGTCCTTTTAACTGGAGATACCAGGGATTGAACCCGGGACCTTCTGCATGCCAAGCAGATGCTCTACCACTGAGCCACAGCCCCAAGCCCCACGAGGAAAGCCTGAGGGACTTGGCCGTGTTTTGCTTGGAGAAGAGGAGGTTGAGGCGGGACACGATTGCAGGGGCGAGATGTCTGATTTTGAAGCGATGACATGAAATTTCCAGGTGAAAGCTGGAGAGATGGCTATTGCAAAAATTGTGATTTTTTTTAAAAAGCACTCGACGCCGAGGGTAATTTGTTTCCAGGTCAGGTTTCAGAAGTGACGTGTGCCCAGCTGGCCGGCGACCCGGCCGCCGTCTGCGGGAAGCGTCCGCCTCGAACAGTGAAGCTTGCCTCGTTGCGTTTGTGTCAGCGGCGCTCGAATCTACCTTGTCAGGGCGATGAAACCTTTTTGAAATGAATTGGGCCTTCGCCAATATGAAGCGCTTTGGGTGTCAGCAAAAAGGTGAGCCTGGAAGCTGGAGGATTCTGGGTACATCCGTGCCGGAGCCAAAGTCTGGGAAAAGACGTGAAGAAGCAGGATGCCGCTGGGGCTTCAGGGCTGATCCAATCACAGGGTACACGGTGACTGTGTGACTGGTGGGTGCTTTTTGGGGATGGCACGAGATCCTTCCTTTTCGTTTAAGGCGGCTGAATGGAACCTCCATGTTTAGAGGCAGCCTACCTTGGAATGCCAGTTGCGGGAATCAGCAAAAGGGGGAGGGCATGTTGCTTTCTTGCCCTGCCCATCAGCTTCATGGAACCGTCTAGATGGTCTCTGTTGGCATCAGGATCTTGGATCCGATCCAGGGTTCTCTTTCAGCTGTGAATACTGCCTTCAGTGTTGGCCCCTGTCCTGGAGCCTGTGACACAAACCTAAAAACCCAAGCATCTCTGAGCATGTGAAAAGTGTCCTCCCTATGCAAGACCACAAATGCAATATAGGGTCTAGGCATTCAGATCAGTGTATGTGTGTGTACGTAGTGTCGTGGTGGGAGCGTTGGACTAGGGACCCAGGTTCAAATCTCCACTCTGCCTTTGAAGCTTGCTGGGTGACCTTGAGCCAGTCGCACACTCTCTCAGTCTGACCTGCCTCACAGGGTTGTCGTGAGGATAAAATGGAGGGAAACGGCTTTAGGTCCCGATTGGAGAGAAAAGGAGTATAAAGGAAGTAGATAAAAGATTTGTGTGTATGTGTATGTATATGCATATATATAGGATGTGATTCCCTTTGCCTCCCGCACCTTCCTCGACACCATATGGTTAGGCTATTTTGCTTGAATCATCTAGAATTACTTCATCTACAAATATCTCGCTGGATTGTGTGGGTCGATCTCTGCGCGTGGATGAGGGGGATTGGCAGGCAAGCGGCCTCGACGTGTGGGACGGGGAAAGCGTTGGACCTGGAACCAGCATGGATAGAGCAGGGAAGTCAACAGTTAGTCATCCCCTCTCAGCCAGGCCTACCTTGCAGGGTTGTTTTGAGGATCAGACGGAGGAGGGGAGAACCGTGGGCGATGTCCTGAGCTTTTGAAGAAAGGGTGGGATGAAAAGGTGACTTGCATTGCCTGGTGCTTTTAACTGGCAATGCCCGGGATTGAACCCAGGACCTTCTGCATGCCAAGCAGGTGCTCTTCCACTCAGCCACAGCCCCTCCCCTTCTTCCCTGGGCTGGATTCTTTTCTGTTTTCCTGCACCGAAAGCACGCAGCCTGCATGTGGCCGATGATCTCTCATGTGCATTTGGACCTGTGCGCGCATATGCCCGGGCGACAGTTGGCACAGTAATACTCATGTGCAATGCTTGCACAAAACCCCATGCGCAGCGGTGCTTTACCCATGGGGGGGATGCACATGGGCACAGAGTCGCTCAGCAATTCCTTTTTGTGCAAAGGAAGAACAGTTGGTTTTTATATGCTGACTTTCTCTACCACTTAAGGAAGAATCAAACCGGCTTACAATCTCCTTGCCTTCCCCTCCCCACAGCAGACACCCTGTGAGGTAGGTGCGGCTGAGAGAGCTGTGACTAGCCCAAGGTCACCCAGCTGTCTTCATTTGGAGGAGCGGGGAAACAAATCCAGTTCACCAGATTAAAGTCCGCCGCTCATGTGGAGGAGTGGGGAATCGAGCCCGGTTCTTCAGATCAGACTCCACCGCTCCAAACCACCTCTCTTAACCACTACACCGCGCTGGCTCTCCACTGGTCCCGCAACCGCTACCCCAAGAAGGACGCTGGTCAGATTTTGGTCGAACCCCGTGGAGGAGAAAGCTGGCAGTTGGAGGGAAGAATTCTCCTGGGCCCCCATTTGTGACCGTGCCCCCCTCCAGTACACATCCCCCCCTTACCGATGTGTGTCCCCCGGATCAGGATTTGCTTTCCCGCTGAGTCGGGTGTGGAAGAAAGCCCTCGGAGCCGCCACCCGCCGCCGCTTTCCGAGGTGTTTAAAACCCCCCCCCCACTTCAAGGCAGCTCTTATCTGCTTGAGCTCCCGGAGGTTGCTGAGCTGTCGAGAGCGAGAACCCTTCAAAAGCTTCAGCCTCTTAGCTCCGCCAGCTTCCGGGCCTTTTGTGCCGAGAAGAGCGGCTGGCTCTCGGGTCAGGTCCGGCCGCGTCCGGCGGCTTCCGCCGATCGCACAGCCGGGCGGGCTTCGTCGCCGACCCCGGGACGGGTAGAGGGTCCGCGGGGAAGGGGGCAGCAGGCCGCCGGCGGAGCTGCCCGGGTTCGAGCCCTGCCCACGCTGCCGAAACGAAGCCGGCTTGCAATTTCTGCCCTGGGAAATTCCGCACCTGCGGAATTCTGCAAGCCTTACGCTTGTGCAGCTGCAGCTGGTGTGCACGCCTCGTGCAATTCCTTCTGCTGTTGCTAATCCAGGGGGAGGGGGGCAGAGCCCCTTCCCACCCCCGGGAACACTCAGCCATCCCTTTGGCTTCTGAGACACTGTGGCAGAGCATCTGCTTGGCATGCAGAAGGTCCCAGGTTCAATCCCCAGCATCTCCAGTTACAGGGACTAGGCAAGTAGGTGATGGGAAAGACCTCTGCCTGAGATCCTGTAGAGCACTGGTTCCCAACCAGGGGTCCGTGGACCCCCGGGGTCCGCAAGAACTAAATTAAGGTCCGCGAAACAAAGTTATAAACCCATAATAAATTAATATTTTCAATTAAAAGTTCTCTATTATAAAAATATATATTCAAATATTATTCTGAGTTTAATGTTTAACTAACAGTTATGATTAAAGTTTATTTTCAAATTCTCAGAATTTTTATTTTGAACCTTGGGGTCCCTGCACCGAACAAAAAAGTCCTAGTGGTCCCTGGTCAAAAAAAGGTTGGGAACCACTGCTGTAGAGGCATGGGGAGGGGCTGTGGCTCAGTGGCAGAGCATCTGCTTGGCATGGAGAAAGTCCCAGGTTCAGTCCCCGTCATCTCCAGTTAATGGGACCAGGCAAGTAGGTGATGGGAAAGACCTCCGCCCGAGACCCTGGAGAGCTGCTGCCGGTCTGAGTAGACTATACTGACTTGGATGGACCGAGGGTCTGGTTCAGTATACCGCACCTTCATGTCGCTCATGCACTCTGTGCATTTGGCTCACCACGAGGACTAGAAACTTTCTAAAGAAGTCAAAAAAACAAATTCTGCCCTCGAATACCTCTCACTGCCTCCCTGGGGCAGCCCTGGGGCCCCTGACTCATGTTAGAGGCAGGGGCCCGCACTCCGTTCCAGGTTGGGGAGGGCAGTGGAGTGAGAAAGAATAGGATCTTGAGATCCCTTTGTGACCTCTGGTCCCTGCTGATGGTCAGGACTTCACTAGTATCCAGCTCTGAAGATTTGAACCCATAATAAGAAGAGTGTCTTTTGAGCATGTACAGAGTGGGGTTTTTTTGGTCTGTCTTCCCTTAGCGGCCAGTCTCTGGGCATGACCTTTTCCTTCTTGAATCGTACCATTCTTTTCCTTCTTGAATCGTAAGATGGCTTGCCATCTTCCAGGTGGGGCCTGGAGACCTCCCAGAATTACAGCTGATCTCCAGCTTACATCGATCTGTTCCCCTGGAGGAAAAGGGTCGCCCTGGAAGGTGGATTCTGTGGCGTTATACCCTGCTGAGGCCCCTTCTTTCCCCAGACCCTGCCCTCCCCAGGCTCTGTCCCTAAATCTCCAGGAATTGCCTAACGCAGAGTTGGCAACCCTACCACTCGGCCACATGGAGTGTGTTGTTTTTGGCTTTGACTGCTGTTGGTGGGAGATGAAGAGAGGCTGGGGGAGTGCTAGGAGACTGTCTTAACTTGGGGAGGGGCTGTGGCTCCGTGGTAGAGCCTCTGCTTGGCATGCAGAAGGCCCCAGGTTCAATCCCCGGCATCTCCAGTTAAAGGGACCAGGCGAGTAGGTGGTGTGAAAGACCCCTGCCTGAGATCCTGGAGAGCCGCTGCCGGTCTGCGTAGACAATGCTGACTTTATGGACCAAGAGTCTGATTCAGTATAAGGCAGCATCATGCGTGTTCATGTGTGTCCTGGGCTCATTTCGAGAACGAGTTCTCACTGCCACGGTTTAGCCGCAGGCGGAGGAAACAACAACAGTGTTTTGCGGGTCCCGTGCAGAGTTAATTTCCCTCTCTGCTGAGTGATGCCAGCCAGGCCTTGCGCGTGAGAGCATGGGTGGAGGAGGAGGGCGGTATTTGGGTGGGGAAAGTGCGCACTCTTGTCACCTCTCGGTTTTTTTGAGCAACGAAGCACCGCTGGGCACCTGTCGTCAGCAAAGACGGTGCGGGGAGGGACACTGCACCCTGTTTTTGTGCAGGGGAAGAATGTGGCAGGCCCCAGGGGTGAGGCGGCTCCCCAAAACCTGGCCCGTGAGTCATGCCGTTGCTGTGCGACTGGGTGTCTCCGCAGAACGAGGCAGAACAAATGCCCAAGGAAGAAAGGAAAGGTGGAGCAGCACTAAGCCCCAATGTGTGTACTGAAGTGCCGCCAAGTCGCTTCCAGCTTATGGCGACCCTATGAATTAATGCCCTCCAAAATGTCCTATCATTAACAGCCTTGCAAACTGAGGGCTGTGGCTGCCTTTATTGAGTCAATCCATCCCATGCTGGGTCTTCCTCTTTTCCTGTTGCCTTCAGCTTTTTCTGGCATTATTGTCTCTTCCAGTGAGTCTTAAGAACATAAGAAAGGCCCTGCTGGATCAGACCAAGGCCCATCAAGTCCTGCAGGCTGTTCACACAGTGGCCAACCAGGTGCCTCTAGGAAGCCCACAAGGAAGACGACTGCAGCAGCACCATCCTGCCTATGCTCCACAGCACCTAATATAATGGGCCTGCTCCTCTGATACTAGAGAGAATAGGTATGCATCATGACTAGTATCTGTTTTGACCAGTAGCCACGGATAGCCCTCTCCTCCAGGAACATGTCTACTCCCTTCTTAAAGCCTTTCAAGTTAGCAGCCATCACCACATCCTGGGGCAGGGAGTTCCACAGTTTAACTATTCCTTGTGTGAAGAAATACTTCCTTTTATCTCTTTTCTCCCTCTCTCATAATACAAGAATGCGGGGTCATCTGCTGAAGCTGGAGGGTGAGAGATTCAAAACAGAGACAAGGAAGTATTTCTTCACACAGCAGATAGTTAAATGGTGGAACTCCCTGCCGCAGGACGTGGTGATGGCTGCCAACTTGGAAGGCTTTAAGAGGGGAGTGGGCATGTTCACAGAGGAGAGGGGTATTCATGGCTGCTAATAATGATGCATACATATTCTATCCAGGATCAGAGGAGCCTGCCTATTATATTAGGTGCTGTGGAACACAGGCAGGACGGTGCTGCTGCAGTCGTCTTGTTTGTGGGCTTCCTAGAGGCACCTGGTTGGCCACTGTGTGAACAGACTGCTGGACTTGATGGGTCTTGGTCTGATCCAGCACGGCTTTTCTTACGTTCTCATGAGTGGACATGTTCATGGAGGATAGGGCTATCCATAACAACTAGTCAAAATGGGTACTAGTCATGAAGCATCCCTATTCTCTCTAGGACCAGAGGAGCATACCTATTATCTTAGGTGCTGTGGGGCACAGGCAGGATGGTGCTGCTGCAGCTGTCTTGTTTGTGGGCTTCCTGGAGGCCCCTAGTTGACCACTGTGTGAACAGACAGCTGGACTTGATGGACCTTGGTCTGATCCATCATTGCCTTTCTTATGTTCTTACGAAATGGTTTCCAAGTAAGGGTGGGCCCTAGCACTTTTCCTGTGCAAAAGTTATCCACCATGTTTGTCGGGGAGGGTTATTGGCGTTAATAGCTCAGTGCGTGTTTGTGTGTGTGGGGGGGAACCGAGCTCCGGGCAGGCGACAGAAGGGTGTGTGATTAAGTGTAAGTGCCTAGGCGGAATTTGGGAGGGGGGCATGGCTGGCACGGAGATGTAGCGGGCAGGGGTGCCAGGTCTGGGCCGACCCGATCCGCGTTAGGCGGTACAAGTGCCGCCACCAGGGGTGGGCCCCGCTCCCGCTAGCTGTACGGGCCTCTAATTGAGTTGCCAGCTACAGATTGATCGTTTAATTAAAACTCAATTAAAAATCCCATTGATCTTGTTAGCCAAAGCAGGGAAAGTTCAGGCTTTGCTGGGGATTTACCGGCTGGGCCGTTTGAGGGGGGGGGACGTTTCAGAAAAGGGGGCCCAATTATTTTCCCCTCCTGACAGGCCGACAGATTTTCTACCCGCTGCCCCCCCCCAAAGAGGGGAGCAGAAATGTTGTATGCGGACACAAAAGCTCTTTACCATCTCAGCGTTCCGCATCCGTCTTGGAAACAATAAAGGCGTGACTCGTTTATGATCCTGAGGAGATGATAGAATAGAATCATAGAGTTGGAAGGGACCACCAAGGTCATCTAGTCCAACCCCCTGCACAAGGCAGGAAATTCACAACTACCTCCCCCACACACACACCCAGTGACCCCTACTCCATGCCCAGAAGATGGCCAAGATGCCCTCCCTCTCATCATCTGCCTAAGGTCACAGAATCAGCATTGCTGACAGATGGCCATCTAGCCTCTGCTTAAAAACCTCCAGGGAAGGAGAGACCACCACCTCCCGAGGAGGCCTGTTCCACTGAAGAACCGCTGTAACTGTTAGAAAATTCTTCCTAACGTCTAGACGGAGACTCTTTTGATTTAATTTCAACCCGTTGGTTCTGGTCCGACCTTCTGGGGCAACAGAAAACAACTTCGCACCCTCCTCTATATGACAGCCCTTCAAGTACTTGAACATGGTTCTCATATCCCCTCTCAGTCTTCTCCTCTTCAGGCTAAACATACCCAGCTCCTTCAACCTTTCCTCATAGGACTTGGTCTCCAGACCCCTCACCATCTTCGTTGCCCTCCTCTGGACACGTTCCAGCTTGTAGGTATTCATCGTATGTATTCACTTGCAATTTGAGGCTGGCCCGTTCAAGTTATCGCTCCCCCACCCCCAGCATCTCTCACGACCAATCCAGAAAATAATTCCAATTAAAACGTGGGAGTCAGCGTTGTGAAGAAGATTGCGAGGGTTATTAATGCGCAAGGCGCTAATCTGCCTGCTTCAATATATTTCTGTTATTTATGGTGCATTAACAGGTTGAGAGAGTTCTTCTCCCCGGTGGCGACAAATTCTGTATCTGGTCGCCTGTAGTTCCCCGTAGGCGACCAGGCAAAAGGCCACGGGCTTCCGCTAAACTTGCATGCAAACCTGAGTACGACCAATTTGTTTGAAGTCATTTCCCCCCCTCTGCGTTCATGTCTCTAGTCTTCTGCTTCAGTTCCCCCAGTCTGCAAAATTGGAATAACGTCCCGCCTGATAGGGTCGTTGTGCACAATGGTGCTTTAAGGTGCTTTAGTGCTTTTGAAAGCCAGCGTGGTGTAGTGGTTAAGAGCAGTGGTTTGGAGCAGTTGCGTCTGATCTGGAGAACCGGGTTTGATTCCCCACTGCTCCACAGGAGCGGCGGACGTTAATCTGGTGAACTGGATTTGTTTCCCCATTCCTGCACATGAAGTCAGCTGGGTGACCATGGGCAAGTCACAGCTCTTTTGGAGCTCTCTCAGCCCCACCTACCTCCCAGGGTGTCTGTTGTGGGGAGGGGAAGGGAAGGTGATTGTAAGCCGGTTTGAGTCTCCCTTAAGTGGTAGAGAAAGTCGGCATATAAAAACCAGCTGCTCTTCTTCCTCTTGCTCTTCCTCCTTGATCTGTTGTAAATTAACGAACAACACAGTTGAAGGGGCCCACCTCTAGTGCCCCCCCTGTTGCCCCCTTGCCTCTTAATGCCCCCCTAGGTAATCCTATTGCCCCCCAGGGGGTGGTACTGCCCACTTTGGGAACCACTGTTATAGATGAATGGGCAGTGGCACATCTGGGGAGCTTTTCCGTTTGGCAGCAAATGGCAGGGATCTGGGCAAGCCAACAAGAGAATTTGGAAGAAGTGCAGTCATCGTAAGTTTTGCGGGTATTCGCAAGGCTCATCTGACCCCCCCCCCCCGGCTGTTCTTTTTCCCATCCTCGACGGCAGGGCCTGCCCCCGCCCTCCCCCACTGTCTGTGCGGCTACGCTCGCTGTTGGGAAGAAAGTGTAAAATCAATGAGCTGTTTTGTTCTCCGCCGATCGATATCCTCCCGATGCACTAAGGCAGAGCTGGAGCGCCGGCCCCGTACGGCCAGCTTCCCGACGGGGGTCGAGGGCCTCTGCTGAGCTGGTATTGTCGAGGACTGGCGTTGCATCTCTGGCGCAAACCGCGCGGGGTGTGCTTTTTCGCAATCCCCCTCTTGAAAATGCATCCCGGAGGAGCTCGCAAAAGGCACAGCGGACGGGCAGTCGGTAGCACTTAGGAGTTTGGCTCGCGGGGGGGGGGGGGGCTGCTTACCGTTGCAGTTGCCCGGGCCCTTTCGCTTAGACACACGGGTTCCCGGCGGGGTGTTGCCGTTAATGGCTCTCTGCAACGTGTGGTCAGCTTTGCAAAATCGCTCCGCAGCTCTGTAGACATTGTGCGGCCTTGCCGACAATTGGGGGCTGGGGCGTGTGGCTTAGGTCATTCTTAGTTGCTCCGTGCTGACAGCTGTTGAGAGAGGGGCTGTGGCTCAGTGGTAGAGCCTCTGCTTGGCATGTAGAAGGTCCCAGGTTCAATCACCGGCATCTCCAGTTAAAGCGGCTAGGCAAGTAGGTGATGGGAAAGACCCCTGCCTGAGACCCTGGAGAGCCATGGGGAGGGGCCGTGGCTCAGTGGTAGGGCCTCTGCTTGCCATGCAGAAGGTCCCCGGTTCAATCCCTGGCATCTCCAGTTAAAGAGACTAGGCAAGTAGGTGATGGGAAAGACCCCTGCCTGAGACCCTGGAGAGCCACTGCCGGTCTGAGTAGACAATACTGACTTTGATGGACTGAGGGTTTGATTCAGTATAAGGCAGCTTCATATGTTTTCATGGGTTCATATGGAAGAGTGGCAGAAGGGGAGGGACTCGGACTCTGGGTCTCCTGGGGCCAGGTCCAACATTCAATCCCTTGCGTGGCCCTTCTGGGGAATATCAGGGGAAGGTCTTGGCCTCTAAGAACGGATTGGCCACCATGTGAGACAGGAGGCTGGACTAGCCTGACCATGGTCCGAGCAGGCAGGGCTCTTCTTATGCTCAGGAAGAAGAGTTGTTTTTTATACGCCGACTTTCTCTACCACTTAAGAAAGAATCAAACCGGCTTACAGTCACCTTCCCTTCCCCTCCCCACAACAGACACCCTGTGAAGTAGGTGGGGCTGAGAGTGTGTGACTAGCCCAAGGTCACCCAGCTAGCTTCATGTGTAGGAGTGGGGAAACAAATCCATTATCATGACCCCATTTTCAAAGGGCTGGGCTGGGTGCCAGCGTGGTGTGATAGTTAAGAGCGGTGGTTTGGAGCAGTGGTCTCTAATCTGGAGAACCGGGTTTGATTCCCCACTCCTCCACATGAGCGGCGGAGGCTAATCTGGTGAATTGGGTCGGTTTCCCCACTCCTCCACATGAAGACAGCTGGGTGACCTTGGGCTAGTCATAGCTCTCTTAGAGCTTTCTCAGTCCCACCTACCTCACAGGGTGTCTGTTGTGGGGAGGGGAGGGAAAGGTGATTGTAAGCCGGTTGGAGTCTTCCTTAATTGGTAAAGTCAGCATATAAAAACCAACTCTTCTTCTTCTGGGCTGAGATATTCCGAGATGCGACCTCTCTCTGACTGCTGGATGCCGAGGTCTGATGATGGGGGAAGGATATTCCCATCATGCCTTGCTTCTGACCTGCCCAAAGCATTTGATTGGCCACCCTTGGCGGATGGAATTCTGGACTGGGCTGCCCTTTCGGCCTCACGCACCAGCGTTTGGACAAGGCCCCGCTCCCCCTGCTTCTGTGGCATGCACCCACGTTCCTGCCCGGTTCTCCCGTCCACCACAACCTGTTGGCATGTAGCGTTTCTGCGGCCCGGCCCGGAGCCGCCCCCCGTATTCGTTGCTCACCATGGCACACACCAGGCCGTCTGTCGGGTCGGCAAGCCGTGCAGCGCCGGTCCCCGATTTAGCTCGGCAGATGGGCCTCCGAACGCCTCCCTCCCCACACCCTTCTCTGCCGCTGCCGCTTGCCAGGTATCTGGGGCTCGGTCAGTGCCGGGGCTCCTGGGCTCCGTGCCTAGGATGCGCTCGTAGCGGTTCCGCCGGGGGGAAATCCATCTGCCTGGCTCCGACAGGATGATGGAAGGTGCCACTACCCTGAAAGCGCTGTTCTAAAAACTCAGTCGTGCAGAAGGGATGTAGCTTCACTGTGCTTTGGCACTTAACCCTCCCTATGCCAGCCTGCGGTGGAGGGCAGGGGGTGGCCGTGGAGGCACCTTGGATGGGCCTGTCGCCTGGCAGAAGGGGGCATGATTCCTTTCTCTGCTCCCCTTCTCCAGCAAAAGCACCTGAATGACAGAGTGATGCTCGGGCACCAAGGGGTACAGAAAAAAGAGGGGCAATTGCCTGCTTGTCGGCAGTCCGTAGCCCCAGCTTTGGTTGGGGAGGGGCTGTGGCTCAGTGGTAGAACCTCTGCTTGGCATGCAGAAGGTCCCAGGTTCAATCCTCGTCATCTCCAGTTAAAGGGACTGGGCAGGTAGGTGATGGGAAAGACCTCTGCCTGAGACCCTGGAGAGCCGCTGCCGGTCCGAGTAGACAATACTGACTTGGATGGACCGAGGGTCTGATTCAGTATAAAGCAGCTTCATGTGTTCATGTGTTTATTCAGCCCTCCGCCGTTGGGGTCCTCGTTGGAGACACCTGATACAGGCTGAGCCCCCAAAAGGTTGTTGGATTCAATCTTGGCCCAAAGCTGGAGCATCTAATTAAAAAGCCCGGTGACGATCAGCCCTCAGCGATTAGAGAGAAGCACTTGGCATATGCTCAGAGGTCCCCTCGTTTCGTTATTTCTTCTGCTGATAATTCCCATTTGTGCAAGAGCCAGATGCCGTTGCTTTTTTCCAAGGAGATCCCAAACTTCCACGGCCATTAATCTTCATATCCTTTAGTATCTCTGGTATACTTTCAATGTGCACGGCTGTTTATTGAATAACAAGCCGACACCCCTTTACTTGAAGAGTTTAGAGTGTATAATTTGGGACTTGCAAGCAATAATGGGAGGGGGAGGCAAGGATAATCTGATTGGGACCAGTAGGGCCTAAGAGGCTGAACTGCAAACCGGGAACACCCTGGTGTGAATCTTGCTTCTCCCCCTTTTTTTTTTTGCCACCCCCTCCCCCTATCTGAAATATGTGAATACTAGCCTCAGTGTATCTCACAGGTCCGTTCTTAGCGTAAGTGGGTAAAATATGTTTCGTGCGCATTTGTGCCATAAAGTCACAGCTGGCTTATGGCTACCCCGTAGAGTTTTCAAGGCAAGAGACTTTTTTTTGCAAAAAGTCAATAAATGGTTTCCAATTTTTTACAAACTTAGATAAGTTATTTTTTCTAATCAGAGTAGTCAGTTGGACCATTTCCGCTAATTCCAACTTCTTGACAATCCATTCTTCTATTGCTGTGACCGAGCCGTCTTTTTCATGCGCCTAAGTCCTCTGTTCCAGACGGAAGTCCGCCTGCCTCCATCTTCATCCCTTCCCTAGCATTGCTGCCGAGTCAGGGAGGGAACTGCACAATGCAGAAAGCAGGGTCAAAGTGAGTTACGGCCGGAAGATGTGTCCTCCGTGCGGCTTCCAGGCAGCTGAGCACGGATGGCACATTATGCTCACTGGTCCTGGGTCTGGCGGGGACCATTGCTCTCCTGTTGTGGGGAGGCATGCCCTGTCTGCAGTTCCCTCACGGGAGTGCATCGAGTCGCTTGCTAGCTCATGTGCGCATGTTCGCGGCCTTGAGTGTGAACCAGACGCTGTGGGAGGAATCGCTGCGGACGTCTGTGCTGTTGCACGAAGAAGAAGAAGAGTTGGTTTTTATATGCCGACTTTCTCTACCACTTAAGGGAGAATCAAACCGGCTTACAATCGCCTTCCCGCCCCTCCCCACAACACCCTGTGAGGTAGGTGGGGCTGAGAGAGCTCTAAGAGAGCTGTGACTAGCCCAAGGTCACCCAGCTGGCTTCATGCAGAGGAGCGGGGAAACTAACCCAGTTTACCAGATTAGCCTCCGCCGCTCATGTGGAGGAGTGGGGAAATCAAACCCGGTTCTCCAGATCAGAGTCCGCTGCTCCAAACCACCTCTCTTAACCATTACACCACGCTGGTTGCGCGGATCAGCTGACCGAGACCCTCGCTCAAAGCATCCCCATGCTTGGTGGATTTCGATGTTGTTATCGATGTACCTTGTTCGTCTTGAGCAGCTGACACTATTTTGATGAGGGAAAGACAAGGTGTGGGTAGAGCAAGAAACAAGTTGTGTCTTTTTGGGTTGGCCCTAATAAAAAAAATCGTGACATAGACTTGGTTTCTTGTTCTGGGTTTTGCGTGGGCCGATATGGCTGGTTGCAGCTTTTTTAATAGTAAGGGAACACTGCAGATGCAGCCACACCTACAGCTACTGTAGTACGGCGGTTAGAGTATTTGGCTAGGACTTGGGTAAAAATTCTCCCTTTGTTAGGAAACTCAGTGGGGTGACCTTTGGTCAGTCTCTCTCTCAGCTGTACCTACTTCACAGGGGTGTCGTGTGGATGAAAGAAGGCGGGTAAAACCATATACACCGCCCTGCGCTCCGTGGAAGAAGGGTGGGAGAAAAGTGAAACTCTGATCTGGAGAACCGGGTTCGATTCCCCACTCCTCCACGTGAGCGGCGGAGGCTAAGCTGGTGAACTGGATTGGTTTCCCCACTCCTCCACGTGAAGCCAGCTGGGTGACCTTGGGCCAGTCACACTCTCTCAGCCCCACCTATCTCACAGGGTGTCTGTTGTGGGAAGGGGAAGGGAAGGCGATTGTAAGCCAGTTTGATTCATCTGGAGAAAATGACTGCTTTGGAAAATGGACTCTATAGGGAAGGTGATTGGAAGCTGGTTTGAGCTGCACCACGAGAGCCAGCATGGTGTAGTGGTTAAGAGTGGTGGTTTGGAGGGGAGGGGAAGGGAAGGTGATTGTCAGCTGGTTTGATTCTTCCTTAAGTGGTAGATAAAACCGGCATATAAAAACCAACTCTTCTTCTTCTTTCTCCTCAGTGAAGACCCCGAGTGGCTCATAACATTCTCCTTTCCTCCCCATTTCACCTTCACACCAACCCTGCGAGGTTGGTTAGGCTGAGTGTGGGAGGTCACCCAGCCAGCATCCATAGCAAAGTGGGAATTCGATCCTGGGTCTCTCGGATCCTAGATAAACTCTGTAACCACTACACCACACTGTTGAACTGGATTTGTTTCCCCACTCCTACACACTAGCCCAAGGTGACCTTGGGCTAGTCACACTCTCTCAGCCCCACCTACCTCACAGGATGTTTGTTGTGGGGAGGGGGAGGGAAGGTGATTGTAAGCCGGTTTGATTCTCCCTTAAGTGGCAGAGAAAGCCGGCATATAAAAACCAACTCTTCTTCTTGCTAGATAAATAGACTGGCATGTTCAGTCGATCACCTTTTTTCAGCATGATCTCAAGAGGCCCATGTGAATCCCACAATGCAAAAACTCAGCAACCAGGGTCCCAAGGATTGCCGCATTTGCTTTTTAAAACAACCGATGCAAAATTCTAGCCCTCTTGTCTTCCAAACGCATTTGCCGCGAGCGGGGAAAGGCCGAAAGCCAGAGGCAGCGGAGAGAAGCCGAGCGGGATTTCCAGTGGTCCTTCAGCTCTTTATCCCTCCTTCCCCTTCATGCAGACTCAAAGAGGTCGTGCCCAACCGGGTAGCTTAAGTTAACGGCTTTTGTTGGAACGAGTTGCGCAGGCCGTCGCTGGGGCTTTGCCAGCGAAGCTCCCACGCCGAAAACTCCCGGGATGTTTCCACCTGGCTTGGAAACCGAACGCAATATGCGCGTTATCCGACGTGTCTGGGAACGCAGCTAGTTTGCGTAATCGGGCTGGGAAAGGCTTGTGCGTTCTGACGTTTTGGGGGCGGTGAGTGGGCAGACCGCAAAGTTTTGGCAACGCCGGGTCAACAGTGCCTGGCGCGGTGTGCCCCGGTGGCTTTTGAAAACTTCTGGGATCCCCGGGTCAGCTGGGACGGAGCACGTTTCCCACAGCCTTGAATGCATTGCTGTGGCCAGTATTAATTCCCCGTGCCTGCTCGCAAGGATTTTGGGAAGGTGTCTGAAGCATTCGGGACAGCGTGTCATGAACAGAGACGTCCTGCGTGGTGTAGCCAGCGCGGTGTGGTGGTTAAGAGCGGTGGTTTGGAGCGGCGGACTCTAATCTGGAGAACCGGGTTTGATTCCCCACTCCTCCACGTGAGCGATGTAATCTGGTGAACCGGGTAGGTTTCGCCACTCCTACACATGAAGCCAGCTGGGTGACCTTGGGCTAGTCACAGCTCTGTTAGAGCTCTCTCAGCCCCACCTACCTCACAGGGTGTCTGTTGTGGGGAGGGGAAGGGAAGGTGATTGTAAGCCAGTTTGAGTCTCCCTTAAGCGGTAGAGAAAGCCGGCATATAAAAACCAACTCTTCTTCTTCTTCCCGACAATGGGTGTGTGTGTCCTTAGTTCATAGAATCATAGAGTTGGAAGGGACCACCAGGATCATCTAGTCCAACCCCCTGCACAATGCAGGAAATTCACATCTACCTCCCCCCACACCCCCAGTGACTCCTACTCCATACCATTACAACTGAGGTCTCCAGTTTCCCTGGAGCAAATTACTAATTTGGAGAGTAGACTCTATGGCATTATGCCCCGCTGAGGTCCCTCCCCCAAACCTCTCCCTTCCCACGCTCCACCTCCCAAAGCTTTTCTCCCTCTCTTATAATATTAGAACGTGGGGTCATCTGCTGAAGCTGGAGGGTGAGAGATTCAAAACAGATAAAAGGAAGTATTTCTTCACCCAATGCATAGTTAAATGGTGGAACTCCCTGCCCCAGGATGTGGTGATGGCTGCCAACTTGGAAGGCTTTAAGAGGGGAGTGGATATGTCCATGGGGGAGAGGGCTATCCGTGGCTACTAGTCATAATGGATGCTAGTCATGATGCATACCTATTCTCTCTAGGATCAGAGGAGCATGCCTGTTATATTAGGTGCTGTGGAGCACAGGCAGGAGGATGCAGCTGCAGTTGTCTTGTTTGTGGGCTTCCTAGAGGCCCCTGGTTGGCCACTGTGTGACCAGCCTGCTGGATTTGATGAGCCTTGGTCTGATCCACCATGGCCTTTCTTATGTTCTTAAGTAAACCTCCAGGAATTTCCCAATGCAGATGTGGCAATCCGCTGGAAGGGCGAGGTTTTCAGGCCACGCAACATCAGAGCCCCAAATCTCACCTTCCTTTTTGGGAAACTAATAACCACACAGCCTCTCTTTTTTTCTGCTCTGTTCCGCCCCGTTGGCCCCCTGAGAAATCGCCTTATCTTCTCTAACCCTTCAGTTTATTATTGCAAGTGTTTACCAGGCTGCCTGAGGCTCTTAATAGGCCCCAAAGCAGGCCGGTGTCCCTGGTGGACTCTTCTACCCAAGCGCCTAGAGTTGGGAGATTCTGTTGTTGTTCACTCAAAGTCGAATGTTGCAGCTGACTCCGTTCTCGTTACTGCCGGGATGGTTTGGCCACCTCCGTCGTGCTTCGCAACAGCGGCACAGCAGGCCGATAGCCAGTGGGTGAGGTTTGCCTGTCACAGTGGGTGAGGGCTGCCCCTGTTGGATTTCTGCCTGCAGAAGACTTCCCAAAGGACTCGGGGATGGTTGGGAAGGGAGTCAGAGCTCTTGGTAAGAATAACTTTTAAGAGCCGGGGGGGCCTGCTGTCCTGGGCCAGGGATCTGGGTGCAAAATCGGAGCACAGCAGTGTTGAACACATGAACACATGAAGCTACTTTATACTGAACCAGACCCTTGGTCCATCAAAGTCAGTATTGTCTACTCAGACCGGCAGCAGCTCTCCAGGGTCTCAGGCAGAGGTCTTTCCCATCACCTACCTGCCTGGGTCTTTTTAATGGGAGATGCCAGGGATTGAACCGGGGACCTTCTGCATGCCAAGCAGATGCTCTACCACTAAGCCATGGCCCCTCGCCATGGCTCTCCAGGGTCTCAGGCTGAGGTCTTTCGCATCACCTCCTTGCCTAGTCCCTTTAACTGGAGTTGCCAGGGATTGAACCTGGGATCTTCTGCATGCCAAGCAGATGCTCCACTACTGAGCTACACTTCCTCTCTACACACACGAAGCTGCCTTACACTGAATCAGACCCTTGGGCCATCAAAGTCAATATTGCCTACTCAGGCCGGCAGCGGCTGTCCAGGGTCTCAGGCAGGGGTCTTTCGCATCACCTACCTGCCTAGTCCCTTTAACTGGAGATGCCGGGGATTGAACCTGGGACCTTCTGCGTGCCAAGCAGAGGCTCTACCACTGAGCCACTGCCCCTCCCCTCTTACTACATGTGTGCCCAGGTAAGGTGGACCCAGCCCCCCAGCTTAATCAACACCCCCAGGGAACTGGGAATGGGGGCTCCGCGATACATCAAGAGAACTTTCTAAATCCCTTTTTAGCCCCTCTCTCCAATGGAGGATGCACACACCCAAAAACCACCATTCAAAGTGAATCTGGAAGTTAATTTTAAACGGCTCTGACCGTCGGCAGCGAAAAACAGAATGCCGGCTAATTAGAACTAAGGACCCCAACTGCGGCTGACGCTGGCGTTTATTGGTTTACCTTGCTAAAACATTTATACCCTGGCTTTCCTCCGGGCTCGGAGGCAAATTCTGCAACTGGTGCGCCAAAGATGATTTTTTTTTTGAGGTGCTCGGCAGCTACCCTGGAGTGAGGATGGAACCTTGTCTGGATCGAGGCTACGTCATGGGAAACTGGGCTTCGCTGTCGCCAACCACCGTTTTCTTGATCGAAAGCCTCTCCCCCCACCCCGGCTGCTGCCTTTAATTCCCGATGGGGGGGAGACGATCCTCAGTCAAGGAACTATTGAATGGGCAAGTGTTAAACTCCCAGACTGATTCCCCCTCTTTGCCGGCAAAGGAACTCGAACATCAGAGAGCCAGCGTGGTGTAGTGGTTAAGCGCGGTGGTTTGGAGCGGTGGACTCTGATCTGGAGAACCGGGTTTGATTCCCCACTCCTCCACAAGAGCGGCGGACTTTAATCTGGAGAACTGGGTTTGATTCCCTTCTCCTCCACATGAAGCCAGCTGGGTGACCTTGAGCTAGTCACACTTCTCTCTGAACTCTTTCAGCCCCGCCTACCTCACAGGGGGTCTGTTTTGGGGAGCGGAAGGCGATTGGAAGCCTGTTTGATTCTTCCTTAAATGGTAGAGAAAATCAGCATATAAAAACCAATTTCTTCTTCTACTTCTTCATCATTCAGGGAGACCTGAACATCATTCAGGTAGAAGAAGAAGAACAGTTGGTTTTTTCCTCCCCACAACAGGCACCTTGGGAGGTAGGTGGGGCTGAGAGAGTTCAGAGAGAACTGTGATTAGCCCAAGGTCACCCAACAGGCTTCACGTGTAGGAGTGGGGAAACCTTCCTGCTTCACCAGATTAGAGTTTGTCGCTTGTGTGGAGGAGCGGGGAATCAAACCCGGCTCTCCAGATCGGAGTCTGCCGCTCGTGTGGAGGAATGGGGAATCAAACACTTTGGAAGGTTTCTCTGACTCACCTCCACAGATGTGAGCCTGCCAGGTTGGCAAACGGCTGGGATTATCCCAGGCGTGATGAGCAGGCGGATCGGATCCCCGGTTGTTCAATCCGGCCGCTTCTCTCAGTCCGTTGTTGGGATCACAGCGGGGCTGGGCGTTGGGCGGTGGCAGGGTGGATCTCGGGCAGGCCCAAATTGCCTTGTCTGGATTAATTGTGGGTTTCCTCGCCTCCTTTCTGTGGCACAGAGAAACAGGGCCCCTCCCTTGCCGGCTCGGCCCTTCTTTCTTATAAATTGCTGCTTTCCTGCCACTTCAAAGGTAGCCGAGGGGAGGCTGCACCTTGCACCTTCCTCGCTGGGTGCATCTTCTGCTGGCCAGGCCCGTCCTCTGGGAGCAGCTGTGGAGCTGAACCAGGGAACAGGGCGGCCGGAGGACCTAGATTCATAGAATCATAGAGATGGAAGGGACCACCAGGGTCATCTAGTCCAACCCCCTGCACAGTGCAGGAAATTGACAACCACCTCCCCCCCACACCCCCAGTGACCCTTACTCCATGCCCAGAAGCTGGCCAAGGTGCCCTCCCTCTCATGATCTGCCTAAGCCTAAGGTCGTAGAATCAGCATTGCTGACAGATGGCCACCTAGCCTCTTCTTAAAAACCTCCAGGGAAGGAGAGCTCACCACCTCCCGAGGAAGCCTGTTCCACTGAGGAACCGCTCTGACTGTTAGAAAATCCTTCCTGATGTCTAGACGGAAACTCTTTTTATCTAATTTCAACCCGTTGGTTCTGGTCCGACCTTCTGGGGCAACAGAAAACAACTCGGCACCCTCCTCTATATGACAGCCCTTCAAGTACTTGAAGATGGTGATCATATCCAATTTTGGTATTTCGCATTATCCAATGATACCTGGCCAGCTGGCTCATCACCTGTAGCTTCTTCCCACTTAGGCTTGCCAACCTCCAGGTACTGTATTCAATAACACAGCTACTATGGCTGTTATTGATTACAACCTCCAGGTACTCGCTGGAGATCTCCTGCTATTACAACTGATCTCCGGCGACAGAGATCAGTTCCCCTGGAGAAAAAGGCGACTTTGGCCATTGGACTCTATATCCATTTCAATACCTTTATTGGCACACTAAATACAATCAATAGATTGGACTCTATATCATTGAAGCCCCTCCCCAAACCCTGCCCTCAGGCTCTGCTCCTAAAACCTCCCACCAGTTGCCAAGAGGGACCTGGCAACCCTGTTCCCAATTCAAAGCCCCCCTTTTGAGAAAAAAATGTATAAACTTGTATTGATTTTTAAGCTGGTGTGAGAGAGGCCTTTGGCTCAGCAATGAGGCATTGTGCAGTCTCGGGGCGGGGGGCAGAGCAAACTCTCCCCTTTCTAAATGAATTGCCGCCGGGCTTAATAGCATAAACTGCATTGGGGCTAAAAAGCGGGGTCTTTTAAATATGAATGCATCTTTTAAATATAAATGCATTTTATCGATACAGATTTCTGAAGACCTTGCTGCTGTTTTGCTGGGAGTACGCAGAGGCTAGACTTGGGGAATCAGGGGGGAAGAGAAATCCGTCCCCCAGAGTGCCTGCAGACTTGGCCTGGCCCTACAGCCGCTGCTAAGGTGGGGGAAAGAAAATAAGTGGGAGGCTGCTTTTGTTGACCCCCTCCCAGGATAGCCCTTTCAGAAAGACAACTGCTTGTAGTCACCGTGGTGCAGTGGTTAAGAGCGGTGGTTAGGCGTGGCGGAGTCTGATCTGGAGAACTGGGCTTGATTCCCCCACTCCTCCACATGAGCAGCAGACTCTAATCTGGTGAACTGGGTCAGTTGCCCCGCTCCTATGCATGAAGCCAGCTGTGTGACCTCGGGCTAGTCACAGCTCTCTCAGCCCTAGAGGAAAGGGCAGTTTTGGAAGGGCAGTCTTTATTGAGTCACATTCCTCCCTTTCTCAAGCTCTGTTGTCCCCAGGCTCCCCCCTGAAATCTCCAGGAATTTCCCAAACGGGAGTTGGCAACCCCCCCGGCATCCTGAGCGCAGCGTGGTCCCTTCTTTTGCACACAGGGAAAGGAAAAGAGACAGGCTGGTTGTCACCCAGGGAAGAATTAGTTTCCTTTCTGGGAGGTGCGTGCCAGCGTTGCGCTTGTCCGATTGGAATTTAGGAAAAGACGGTGATGGAGCGAAGAGGGCAGCGTCACAGCTGTGCTGTCTGTGCGCGCGCGTGTGTATTATTGCCCCCGGGGGTTCTTGGCACATGGCACGGCTGCGCAATGGGACATACATGGCTGATCAGCACATTTCAGAATGACCCACAAAGGTTTGCAGCTAAGAACTGACGCTGGTAAGATTGAAACGTATCACGGCCAGGAGTTTAGCTAAGCGGTTCCTGTTTCTGCATGAGCGTCACCTATAATGGTCTGCAGTATCGAAATGACGGATACTGGCCTACCTGGCAGGGCTGTTGTCGGGATTTCTGAGCTAATCGATACAGGCGCGCCTGGAATGTTTCAAAGAGACTCTGCTAATACTGCTTCTGCCATCCGTTGTTCTTCCTAGCCCGGTTCACACGTTACAGTGAATGTACGATAACGTCCTGCGTGTCTGCATGCACATCTGTTTGTGAGGAGCCGGTGTGTGTTCATGTAGTAAATGGGAGTGGGGACCAGCGCCTGGACAAATGTGCAGTTTGAGGTTCATGTTCATTCATGTTCAATGTGCAGTTTGAGGTTCATGTACCTGTGTTGACCCACATGGGAATTACTCGACATACATACAAAGCAAAACCAAATGTACGCTGTACCTGGATTGAACATGCACATGAACACACATGAAGCTGCCTTATACTGAATCAGACCCTTGCTCCATCAAAGCCAGTATTGTCTACTCAGACCGGCAGCGGCTCTCCAGGGTCTCAGGCAGGGGTCTTTCACATCACCTACTTGCCTAGTCCCTTTAACTGGAGATGCCGGGGAATGAACCTGGGACCTTCTGCATGCCAAGCGGAGGCTCTACCACTGAGCCACAGCCCCTACCCAGAATGGCAGCAGCTCTTCAGGGACTCAAGCAGCGGTCTTTCACATCATCTACCCCTTGATCCTTAACTGGAGATGCCAGGGATTGAATTGGGGACCTTCTGCACACAAAGCAGATGCTCTACCACTGAGCCATAGCTCCTACTAAGACTGATAGCAGCTCTTCAGGGTCTCAGTCGGGAAGAGATGAGTTTCAAGTGCAGCCCTTCCTGGGACATGGAGAGGGGCTGCGGCTCAGAGGTAGAGCATCTGCTTGGCATGCAGAAGGTCCCAGGTTCAATCCCTGGCATCTCCAGTTAAAAGGACTAGGCAAGTAGGTGACGTGAAAGACCTCTGCCTGAGACCCTGGAGAGCCATGGGGAGGGGCTGTGGCTCAGTGGTAGAGCATTTTTGTGGCATGCAGAAGGTCCCAGGTTCGATCCCCAGCATCTCCAGTTAAAGGGACTAGGCAAGAAGGTGACGTGAAAGACCTCTACCCGAGGCCCTGGAGAGCCAGTCTGAGTAGACAATACTGACTTTGATGGACTGAGGGTCTGATTCAGTAGAAGGCAGCTTCATGTGTTCATGTGACCCTTCATGGGGTTTTCAAGGCAAGAGACGTTCAGAGGCGGTTTGCCATTGCCTGCCTCTGCGTAGCAACCCTGGACTACCTTCACGGTCTCCCATCCAAGGCCTAATCAGGGCTGACCCTGCTTAGCTTCCGAGATCTGACAAGATCGGGCTAGCCTGGCCCGACCAGGTGAGGGCCCATCAACCGTAGACGTATCTAAACATTTTGGGGCCATCGAACCCGGCGTTCTGTCTCCGACAGCGTCTGTACCTCTGTGCGCTCACGAGCAGGGGAGAGAAGGGGTGGCGGTTCTCCCGTTCTGGGGGTACGCCGTCTTCCTTGGCTGGCGTCTGTTTTTTCCCGCGCCGGTCAGCGGCGCCGAGGGATCCGGCCCGCCTTTCTATTCGGCGCATCTCTTCCCGCAGCAGCACGGAAACAGGCGGTAATTAATTGGCGGATCAGGGGGGTCAGCGCGCGGCGTGTCGGCCTGTCAGGATTATCGGAGCCGGACTCCCAATCAGGCAGGATTAGGTTCCTCCGAGGCCTCTCCCGGGCAGATCAGAGGGGACTTGTGGCACGGGATCAGCGTAACGGAGCTTCCCGGGGGATGCCCTTTTTACAGCATTAACAGGCAACAGGATTAGCCCTGGGGGGGTGGAGGGAGGGGGTGGCGGGCCTGGCTCTCTACTGCGCGTCCGGCAGCGACTGTTCTCGATATGCTTGGCCATAGTCTGCAAACCTCACTTCAACCCGGCCCGAGTTCTCTGGGTACCCTCTTCGTCGGTATTGGGCTGGTGGAGGCAGGTTGTGAGGCGTGGCTTGCCAACCTCCAGGTACTAGCTGGAGATCTGCCGCTATTACAACTGATCTCCGGCCGATGGAGATCAGTTCCCTGGAGAAAACGGCCGCTTTGGCAATTGGTCTCAATGGCATTGAAGAAGAAGAGTTGGTTTTTATATGCCAACTTTCTCTACCACTTAAGGGAGACTCAAACCGGCTTACAGTCGAGGTAGGTGGGGCTGAGAGAGCTCCAACAGAGCTGTGACTGGCCCAAGGTCACCCAGCTGGCTTTGTGTGTAGGAGTGGACAAACAAATCCAGTTCACCAGATTAGCCTCCACCGCTCATGTGTAGGAGGGGGGGGATCAAACCCGGTTCTCCAGATCAGAGTCCACTGCTCCAAACCACCGCTCTTAATCACTATACCACGCTGGCTCCAAGGTGTGGCTGAGAGAGTTCAGAGAGAACTGTGACTAGTCTAGGGTTATCAGGTCCCTCTTCACCACTGGCAGGAGATTTTTGGGGCAGAGCCTGAGGAGGGAGGGGTTTGGGGAGGGGAGGGACTTCAATGGCATAGAGTCCAATTGCCAAAGTGGCCATTTTTCTCCAGGTGATCTGATCTCTATCGGCTGGAGATCAGTTGAATTAGCAGGAGATCTCCTGCTCCTACCTGGCAGTTGGCGACCCTAGACTCGCCAAAGGTCCCCAAGCTGGCTTCGTGTGTAGGAGTGGGGAAACAAACCCAGTTCCCCGGATTAGCCTCCACCGCTCAAGTGGAGGAGTGGGGAATCAGATCAGAATCCGCTGCTCCAAACCACCGCTCTTAACCACTATACCACGCTGGCTCCCCACACCCCGCCCTCCTCAGGCCCCGCACCAAATACCTCCCGCCAGTTGTGAAGAGGGACCTGGCAACCCTACCTGGAGCAAATGGCTGCTTTAGCAATTGGACTCTATGGCATTGAAGTCCCTCCTTTCCCAAAACCCCGCCTTCCTCAGGCCCTGCCCAGGGCTATCCACGGCTACAAGTCAAAATGGATGCTAGTCATGATGCATCCCTATTCTTTTCAGGATCAGAGGAGCATGCCCATTATATTAGATGCAGTGGAACCCAGGCAGGAAGGGTGCTGCTGCAATGGTCTTGCTTGTGGGCTTCCTAGAGGCACCTGGTTGGCCACTGTGTGAACAGACTGCTGGACTTGATGGACCTCGATCTGATCCAGCAGGGCTTTTCTTCTGTTCTTATGTTCTTACTTTTCACGATTAAAGAGCATCTTTGGGGAGACTGTATTTGGATCAAAGGCTTCAGGGAGGGCAGTTTAACCTTCCCCTTGCCCCCTTCCCCCTGCTCCCTTTTTCTGATAGCAGTCAGCTCCCCTGAGCGATTATTAGGGGGGGAAATAATAAGCGCTCGTATTGTCCCTGCTTTTCTTTTCCCCATTGGGGCTAATCCCCTGTCCGGAGAGCCGGTTTCGATGAGGAAAAGAGCACCTTAAACCCTCCTCTTTCCTATGGTTCCAGTCCAAGCTGGGGAGCGGGGAGCTGTTTTTTACCCCCCCCCCAAAAAAAAACCAGGGCACTCGAATGCAGATTTCCCAGCCTGGTCTAGTTTATGCCCTGAGATGAGACGGATCTGTGGAAGGAAAACCAGACAGATTTTTTCCCCGTCGCCTCTCTGGGGTTTGTTTCGTGCGATGCGCAGTCGATTTAATTGGATGTTTAACGGCGGGCCCGTTTTTGCCTTTAAACATAAGAAAACGGGAAAGAGGCTTTCTTTTTCTGCTCTGCCCTCCCGCTGTATCACCCCACACCCTCCCCACCCTGACCCCCGTGACTGCGGCCTGCTCTCTGCCATTTCCCAGGGGAGCCCCCCCATTGCTCATTAGCAAGGCTGTCTTAATTGCCCAGTGGGATGCAATTAGCACCTCTAGAAGCAGCGGTGGGTGTTTGGCACAGGTTGGGTGGCTGCAGTCCCTGGAGGGACGCGTTGGCATCACCCAAATCCCTGCGTGAGCATCTTGGCGTTCACCCAAAGGCAAAGTCCCGCTTGCCTTGTTAAGGATGGGGCTGCGGCTCAGTGGCAAAGCATTTGCTTGGCGTGCAGAAGGTCCCAGGTTCAATCCCCAGCATCTCCAGTTAAAAGGACCAAGCAGTAGGCGAGGTGGAAGACGATCACCTGAGACCCTGGAGAGCCGCAGACAGTCTGAACAGAGGCTGTGGCTTAGAGCATCTGCTTGGCATGCAGAAGGTCCCAGGCTGATGAAGGGGCATGAAGCTGCCTTATACTGAATCAGGACACACATGTACACGCATGATGCTGCCTTATACTGAATCAGACTCTTGGTCCATAAAGTCAGCATTGTCTACTCAGACCGGCAGCGGCTCTCCAGGATCTCAGGCAGGGGTCTTTCACACCACATACTTGCCTGGTCCCTTTAACTGGAGATGCCGGGGATTGAACCTGGGACCTTCTGCATGCCAAGCAGATGCTCTACCGCTGAGCCACGGCCCCTCCCCAAAATGTAACCACATGAACACATGAAGCTGCCATATTCGGAAAGGACTTGTCTGTGCTCTTCCGGTTCCATCGATTCACCAGCTCATATGCTCTTGGGATGTCGTTTCTATGAGGATCTTAGATTATGATATCTCTCTCCTCTTTTAATAGATAAATCCGATGCCTCTGCGTCTGATATAATGCCTTTTTTATTAAGGGTTAGGTTTCCTAAGGCTACTCTAGCAGTGGCGAAATTTACCACAGTCCTTATATCCCCCAAACAGTAGATTTAAAACTGCTGCTCAAGGTCAATGGATCAATGAACATCTAAGGGATAAAGGAAAGGAAAGGCTAATCTGGTGAACAGGGTTTGTTTCCCCACTCCTCCACATGAAGCCAGCTGGGTGAACTTGGGCTAGTCACACTCTCTCAACCCCACCTACCTCACAGGGCATCTGTTGTGGAGAGGGGAAGGGAAGGGTAAGCCGGTTTGATTCTCCCTTAAGTGGTAGAAAAAATCAGCATATAAAAACCAACGCTGCTTCTTCTTACTGCCCTAACTCATATACAGAAAGAGCGGAGATTCCCTTTGTCTGCCTCCCGGGAATGGGCGGAAAGATTATCTCCACGTGTGTGTCCCCAAGTATATTGAGATTAGTCTGAAGGTCTGGGGGACCCAGGTTTGAATCTCCTCTCTGCCATGAAAGGTCGCTCATCCTTGGGCCAGTTACCCACTCTCCGCTGAACCTACTTTGCAGGGGTGTTGTGAAGAGGGAAAGGAGAAGGACGTAAGATGCTTTAGGGTCCCCATTGGGGAGAAAGGTAGGACACAGAGGAAGTCAACAACTAAGTTTCTGGCCCTCTAGCTAGTAACAGTGGGCTTGGAAGCTGCACAGCCAAAGACTGCAGAAAGCGCCAATGAATTGTCTCTTTACCCTTCCCGGTAAATGGCAGAAATGGGGGAAATGCATGCAAATGTGCTTGATTTGCATAATGTTTACAGTTGACATAACCGAGCTGTTCTTGCAGTTGGATTTAAGATCACCTTGGCCCCGTCTTGCTTTCTTCCTTAAGCGCCGAGCCGACCCAGCCTCGCGAACGCACGTTCCTGCGGCTCGTGCGTTGCCCCCGCAATCCAGGGAGAACAGGCGGTCCCTCTTGGCTGGAAGCGGGGGTAGTGGGGTTGGGGGTGGCGGTTAGGGAGCAGGGAACTCTGCCCGGCCGAGTCTTCCGAGCCCGGCATCAGCAGGTCGCGTCAGCGCGCCGCTGCTCAGCAGATGACTGTTCCTGTCCGCGCCGATCTCGCCAGCCGTCAATCAGCGCCGGCCCAGACGCCCGACGGCGTTAGGCTCGCTCGTGTTGTGGGTGACCTGCAAGGAGGCGGAGGGGGGTGGCGTGCCACGGGGAGGCAGAGCCTGTGTGTGTGTGTGTCTTCCTGGGAGACTGGAACCGAAGAGGTGTTCTGTTTGCAAGATGCGGCTCGGAGCGCCGAATGTTGAGCTCCGCCATGGAGGCAGCCGTGTCTTGTGGCGAGGTGAGAGGTGACCCCCCCCCTTAGGGGGACCCGTTTCTCCCCATTCCCCTGGGAATCTTTCTCATTTGTGACATAAAAATAGACAGAACACCCTGCAAAGCGCAACCAATTGCTTTCTGGCCTGGCTCTGCCCTTTTAGCACCGCCGGTGGATGCGCCGTTGAACACACCTGAACGCATGAAGCTGCCTTGTACTGAATCAGACCCTCGGTCCATCAAAGCCAGTATTGTCTACTCAGACGGGCAGCAGCTCTCCAGGGTCTCAAGCAGGGGTCTTTCACATCACCCACTCGCCTGGTTCCTTTAACTGGAGACGCCGGGGATTGAACCTGGGACCTTCTGCATGCCAAGCAGATGCTCTACCACTGAGCTACGGCCCCTTCCCCACTCACCCCGTATGGCAGAAGGTCACGTCACAGTCCTCTTCAAAGTGTGTTGGGGCCTGCGCCTCTCCATAAAACGCTGCCATCCGTTCAAAGGCCTCCTGTTCCTTCGTAATATTGTGGGGGGGGGGGGATGGAAAGTGCTGAGAAGTGTCCGCCGAATTTCAGGGACCCTGTAGGGCAGGGGTGAACATAAGAACATGAGAAAGGCCATGCTGGATCAGACTGAGGTCCATCAGAGTCGTCGGTGTCCAGACAATGGAAATAGCAGTGGAAGATCAGGGTCGGCGATGTACATTCCCACCCACGGGTATGCGAGCAGGGCCTGGGTGCGCTTCTTGTGGGCAGTGGGAGGCCGTGTCATAAGAACATAAGGCCATGCTGGATCAGACCGAGGCCCATCGAGACCAGCAGTCTGTTCACACAGCGGCCAACCAGGTGCCTCTAGGAAGCCCACAAGCAAGACGACTACAGCAGCATTACCCTGCCTGTGTTCCATAGCACCAGGATGTGGTGATGGCCACCAATTTGGAAGGCTTGAATTGGGGGAGTGGACATGTTCATGGAGGAGAGGGCTATCCATGGCTAATAGTAAAAATTGTTAATGATTTTATAGTGATTTTAGTCCAATTTTTGTAATGGCCTTTGGCCAAACGCAATTAACCTGAATTTGAGTGATGTTAGGAAGTAAGAACATAAGAAAAGCCATGCTGGATCAGACCAAGGTCCATCGAGTCCAGCAGTCTGTTCATACAGTGGCCAACCAGGTGCCTCTAGGAAGCCCACAAACAAGACGACTGCAGCAGCACCATCCTGCCTGTGCTCCACAGCACCTAATATAATAGGCATGCTCCTTTGATCCTGGAGAGAATAGGTACGCGTCATTTCATTTCCCTTTGAAGAGAAATCGCCCATCTGTAACTTCAGCCCGTGCAGTTCTTTGGTGTTACACACCACAGGGTGGCTCTGTAGCAGGGCGATAGGAAGGTTCGGAAAGGCGTCGCTACCCCATAGCATCTCTAAACAGTGAAATTCTGATACTTTACGGAACCCCTCTTCCTCTCGTCGAATTTCCCTTGGTGCAAAATGGAATCGATTAGAAACCGACTCCGAATCCCTAAAACAGAGGGAAAGAAACGGGTGGTTGGATTTCAGGGAGAAGTTGGGTAAAGAGGAATTAAGACAGTTTCTGTTAACCACCCTTGAATAGGGTTGCCAGGTCCTTCTTTGCCACCGGCGGGAGGTTTTTGGGGCGGAGCCTGAGGAGGGCAGGGTTTGGGGAGGGGAGGGACTTCAATGCCATAGAGTCCAATTGCCAAAGCGGCCATTTCTATCCAAGGGAACTGATCTCTATCGGCTGGAGATCAGTTCTGATAGCAGATGTAATAGCAGGAGTTGGTACCTGGAGGTTGGCCACCCTGCCCTTAAAGCTGCTTTTGAGCCCCTGGTCTGGGAAACCTATGCCGACGGCTCAATATTTCTCCACTGGGCTGGTTACATCAGCGTGGTGGAATCCGAACTGGCTTTGTAAGTCCCAACTAAAGGGCACAAGGAGATGGGGCAAAAAGGAAGAGAAATTCTCCCCCCCAATACATCTCAACAGAGCAGGGAAGAAGAGCAAGCAGAACAGAGAAAGGCTTCGCCTTGTGAATCTGTTGTGTTCTGTTGCCTCCAGTGGCCATGGGTCATAGAGTCGGAAGGGGCCGTACTTGTCCAACGCCCTGCTCAATGCAGGATCAGCCTTGAGCATCCCTGACAAGCGTTCGTCCAGCCGCTGCTTGAAGACCACCGGTGAGGGGGATCTCACCACCTCCGTAGGCAGCTGATTCCACTGCCGAACAACTCATTCTGTAAAAAAATATTTTTACATAATGTCCAGCCGGTAACTCTCTGCTCGCAATTTATACCCATTCTTGCAGGTCCTACCCTCTGCTGCCAACAGGAGCAGCTCCCTGCCCTCCTCTAAGTGACAGCCCTTCAGATACTTTCAGAGAGCCATCCTGTCCCCCCTCGACCTCCTCTTCTCCAGACTGAACTTTCCCAGGTCCCTCAGCCTTTCCTCATAGGGCTCGGTCTCCAGGCCCCCGATCATCCACATTGCTCTTTTCTTCACCCGCTCCATGCAGCATGCATAAAGCCCAAAATGGATATAATCCGTCTGTACTGGTAGCTTTAATGCCAGTATTCTCAAACATTTGCTTCTGACAGGGGTGCAACTAGTGTGTAATAGGAGAGTTTTTTGTGATGGGGGATTGGGAGGGGGGACAGAGTCATACAGCTGGAATACATCAGTCTTCCAAACAAATGATAAGTTTGGGGACTTGGGGGTTGGCATCTGGTTCGGTGTAAATTTAGAAGTGAATCATTCTTGGTGTTTAAAATGGCGGATGCCAGGGTCTAAACCAGTTCTGGCGGTCCCATATTCTTTCCCTTAACCCCAAATTTATTTTTATTATTATTGTTATCATCATCATCATCATTATTATTATTTCCTGCTCTCCCCAGCAAAACTTGGCTCAGAGCGGCGTACAACAAAATCCGAACAAATTAGATTCCATAACTATTCCATAATACTGGTTTGGTGTGAATTTAGAAGTGAATAGTCCTTGGTGTTTGAAATGGCGGGTGGCGGGGTCTAATCCACTTCTGGCGGCCCCATATTCCTCTCCTTAATCCCACATTTATTTTATTTCATTATTATTATTATTATATCCTGCTCTCCCCAGGAAAACCAGGCTCAGAGCGGCTTACAACAAAATCAGGACAAATGAGATTCCATTTGCATAAAATAAAACTAAAGCAGCCCCATAAGTATCTGTAATCGATAGAATTTTAAAAAATCAGTATATAATGCATAAAATGACACTCCTCAGTGGAGTAATCGGGATGGAAGGCCAACGAAGAGTAAGTCAGCGGGCAAGGTTCCCCCTCCCTCTAATAAGCTAAATAAAGGTGTTAAAGAGGAGGAGGGAAGCCAGCACGCATTGACAAAACCGTAGCTGTCCTCAACCGTAGGGCTAGCAGAATTGCTCCGTTTTACAGGCCCTGTGGAGTTCCTTCAGGTCCCGCGTGGAACTTGCCTGTGGTTGCTCCAATAGCGAAGGGACTTTTGGTTAACAACTACACCGCATGTCTAGAAACGAGCCTCAGTGCGGGCTGAGCATGTAGGCGTTTTGTCCTCAGCGGCCGAGGTAAATCCTGTTTGAGTGTTTTGGGGGGGTTCCATCCTGACTCGCCTCCCTTGCTCTCTCCCTCCAGCTTGCGCCGAGAGGGCTACACAGTCCAGGTGAACGTCAACGACTACTTGGACATCTACTGCCCGCACTACAACTCCTCGGTGCCCGAGGGACGCATGGAGCAGTACATCCTGTACATGGTGAACCACGAGGGCTACCGGACGTGCAACATCAGCCAAGGGTTCAAGCGCTGGGAGTGCAACCGCCCACACGCCCCGCACAGCCCCATCAAGTTCTCGGAGAAGTTCCAGCGCTACAGCGCCTTCTCGCTCGGATACGAGTTTCACGCTGGCCACGAGTACTACTACATCTGTGAGTGTGACCCCCCAGGCACCCCGCTTGTCGTCTCTGCTTAGGATCTGAGAATCCCTAGGCCGTGGAGAATGCGCAACTGTGTAAAAAGGTGGTCTGGTTATTTGGGGAGGGTTATGCACAGAGAGAAGAGCTGGGAGTTCACCGAGGCTGTGCATTACCTGTGCACCTCTAGCAAGAATGCCGTACATAGGGGATATGTGCGTACACCTTACCGTACACTAAGTCTGTGTAAATTGGCCTGTGAACCCACTCTCAAAATTCACCTAGATCAGGATGGGACATGCAGAAGACTCCTATGGCTTCTGATAGTAGATATTTTGCAGAAGGTCTCAGAATTGATCCCTGGCATCTTGAGATACGGTAGCAGGAGTAGCCAAAAAACATCTGAGAGCCACTGCCAGAGGACTCGCCTCCTAGCTAAGCGGCCTGACTCTGTCCAAGACAGCTGCACAGGGTCAGAGTTGCTGAGCTAGCCCAGAAGTCCCCAATCTCTTTCTTTCCCTAACTGAGCTGTGAGAATTGAAAGGTTACTGGGTGACCCTTGACCCGACCCCCAACAGGAAAATAAAAATGCCAAAATGTGGACATGGTTTCAGGAGAGTTGCGGTGTCAGTCTGCAGCAGAAGGGGGCGTGGCTCAGCGGTAGAGCATCTGCTTGGCATACAGAAGGTCCCAGGTTCAATTCCCGGCATCTCCAATTAAAGGAACCAGGCAAGTAGGTGATGTGGAAGACTTCTGCCTGAGACCCTGGAGAGCCGCTGCCAGTCTGAGCAGACAATACTGACTTTGATGATTGAAGGGTCTGATTCAGTATAAGGTAGCTTCATGTTTTCATCTGTTCATGTGTACAATAGCTAGACTTGAGTCCAGTAGCATCTTAGAGACCAACAAGAATTTGGGGGTATGAGCTTTCGAGAGTCAAAGCTCTCTGACGAAGGGAGCTTAAACTCTTGAACGCTTACAACCCCAGAATATTCTTGATCTCTAAGGTGCGACTGGGCTAAAAAATGTGGACATTATTCCTTCAGTGCCATCATAATGGCACTCATAGGGTTGCCAAACCTCCAGGTGCTTGGGAGGGTGAGCTCTGTAGCCTCACATTACTGTTCTCTCCCCAGGCACTCCCACCAAATCTCCAGGGATTCCCCAGCCTGGGTTTGGCAACCCTAATTCTGGGGCTCCGGAAATACTAAACAGGTTTGTGGGTGAAATCCTTGCCTTGGGGGTTGACCTCAAACGTTGTCAGTTCTCCAGAAGTTACCGAGGTAGACCTCTTCAACGCTACGGGGAGGTCCAGATTGGGGAGGGAGAGATTCTATTGCTTTTTTCTCCTTTCCCTCCTCTAAGCAGCTCACCTTGATAGTCTTAGTCCTTCCCCCATTTTACTCCCCCAAAAGGCCTCATCTGAGGTTGTAGGCTGAAAAGAAGGGAACGGGGTTCCCAAATGGCCGAGTGGGGCTCTGAACCCAGGAATCGCTGATCCTAGTCCAGCGATCTGACCATTTCACCACACAGCCTCCTTATTCTCCCCCGCCTTTAGAGCGGTTCCTCAGTGGAACAGGCTTCCTCGGGAGGTGGTCAGTGCTCCTTCCCTGGAGGTTTTGAAGCAAAGGCTAGATGGCCATCTGTCAGCAATGCTGATTCTGTGACCTTAGGCAGATCATGAGAGGGAAGGCATCTTGGCCATCTTTTGGGAATGGAGTAGGGGTCACTGGGGGTGTGGGGGGAGGTAGTTGTGAATTTCCTGCATTGTGCAGGGGGTTGGACTAGATGACCCTGGTGGTCCCTTCCAACTCTATGATTTTATGATTTTTGTCACCGGTGTTGGTGACTTCTTGCTGAGCCAAGCTGGCACATCATCCACCGTCCACCAGGGGGCGGCTCTGCCAAAACCTTGGTCCAGGGCTGGGCTGAAACTTTACAGTCCTTTGGGAACTGAAATGCTGCAAAGTTTATTTGGGGATGGGGGGTAAAAGCTTTGCATTTTTAAATTCATTCTCCCCCCCCCCAAAAAAAAGAACGAATCCAACTGCCAGTCCCGCGCTCCCTTTGCATAATCGCCTATTAAATGCTTTTGGGTTGCAGCTGTTCTGTAATGAATACAATCAGATCCGACTGGGAGATTAAACGTTTTACTAAAGATTAAGTTCTTTTCTTCAGAGAAGAGAAAAGAAACGGTAATGATCAATTTGCTAAGACGTCCTGCATCACAAAGCAGAGCAGGTTTAGTCTATTGCAGGAGAAATGAATCCGGGAAAGTTACAAGTCTTTCGTGGGGTGGGGGAGACCCAGGCAGTGACCCCCGGTGTGGGAATAGGGTCCTCGCCTGCGTGCCAGAACGTCGGTATTGTTTCCTTTGGCGAAGGGGGGTGTTCAGCTTTCTGCAAGGGCTGCCGCTTGATTCAGGAAATCTTACTCAATTGCCCGTATGAGTTCTAATTGATTTAATTAAAAACAATTAAATCTGCATAAACCATAGCTGCGAACAGAATTAGGGTGTTTTGTCTCTCGGTGATGCATCCGTGGCTCTCTGCAGGCGTTATCGTAGCGAAGGTGTTCCTTCCTTCTTGCGGGAGGGAAAAGGTGGAGCGCCTCTTCTCAGAGTCCCGCTTGATATCTGTGGACTTTACATGTCTCGGAAGAGGCCTCCCCTCCTGTTTCGGACCAAGAGAAAGCATCCTCTGCCAACTTTTCAGAAAGCTTTTCAGGAAGCAAACAGGCTCCCTAGGGTGGTGGTAAGCTCTCCTTCCCTGGAGGTTTTGAAGCAGAGTTTAGATGGCCATCTGTACAATGCTGATTCTATGACCGTAGGCAGATCATGAGAGGGAGGGCATCTTGGCCATCTTCTGGGCATGGAGTAGGGGTCACTGGGATGTCTGGGGGGGAGGTAGTTGTGAATTTCCTGCATTGTGTAGGGGGTTGGACTAGATGACCTTGGTTGACCCTTCCAACTCTGATTCTATGGTTCTGGTTCACTGGAAGGCGCCTTGTAAATTGCTAAAAAGGTTTTTCGTCATTGGCGAATTGACCCGAAATTTCTGTGCCCTCTTTTCGAGTTTGCAAACTTTTCTTTCTTTTCCCTTTTCAGCGACTCCAGCGCACAGCCACCGCCGGGCCTGCCTCCGAATGAGAGTCTTTGTCTGCTGTGCTTCCAGTAAGTTTCCGTGTCTGCCCCCCCATCCTTGGTCGCATGCGCGAGCCCTTAATGCGCATCCCTGCCTCTCCCTGGCTCAAATATGTTGCACGCGTCCACTTATTTTAATTTGCTTGTCTGTAATGCGTGGCTCTGAACTGAAAAACTTCTCTGGGATGCAGAAACTTGCAACGTGGCTACGTGCAACAGCTCACCGCTCCTGTTTCTCTTGCTCTGTGGCGGTGGCGTATAGCTGCAGATGGCCCACCTGTACGCATGTGTGTGCTACACGCTTCTGCATTTGGCAGTGCGCTATGCATCCAACATGCTGAGAATTGCTATTTTCACAGATTGCTTTCTAGCAAGTTTCTAGTCCTCATGGGGATTTATTTTTATCATTCGAGATGTGCCTATCCTGCTATTCCCCCTACGAAATCAAAGGGGCTAACCGCATTGCTGATTTAATTTTAGAAATGTAACATCAAATAATACTCTTATGAACGGTGGTGCAGGTCTCTGGAGAAGTGGCATAGAAACTTTCTAAGTAAATAAAGCATTAGGGTGTAAATATAGCTCATTTAGAGAGCAAAGAACGTTAGAGGACCCTACTAGATCAGGACCAGGGACCATCTCATCTGGCATCCTGTTTCCAGCAGCAGACAACCGGACACTAGCAGAAAGACTACAATGGCAGTGCAGTGGCAGCAGAATTTCTTCACTGTTTACCAACATCTTGTACTTAGCGGTATACTGCCTCTGAAGATGGAGGTTCCATTTAGATGTCATGGCTAAAGGCCTTAGATAGATATGTCCTTCATGAGTTGGTCTGCTTCTCTCTTTTTTAAAGAACTTTTCAAACCTACCTCAGCTTTACAGCTAGAACTAGATCTTGTGGTCGGTAGTTCCATATGTTAATTGGGCAGCAGGAAAAGAGGAAGGCCCAACAAAAGATGGATGGACTTAGTAAAGGAAGCCACGGCTCTCAGTTTGCAAGATCTGAGTGAGGCTGTCAGAGGACATTGATTCATAGGGTCACCATGAGTCGGAAGCGACTTGATGGCACTTAACACGCACACACACACACACACACACTGGAGAGAAAGGCAGGATACAAACGGATTAAATAAATAATAAAGAAAGTTGCATCTGAGTTGGAATAGAGGGGAAGTGATGAGGAAGAGTGGCACATTATGCCTCTGATTCACACCTGCAGGAGGATAAACTGACAGAGCCCTGATGGGGAGCAATGGACCACACCATTTCAGACTACAGGTGGGGGAGTCCCACCTCAAACATTCCTTTGCATCATTTTTAAAAAGAAAGGTTTTATTGCCCTCCCCCCGTTTCCCGTACTACTGATTTTCTATGTTTCCATGAGGACTACGAACTTGCTTTTAAAAAACGAAAGCAAAACCCTGCCATTTGGTCAGAATGCTGTGATCTATGGAAAGTTCACAGCATTATGTGACCTTCTGGCTTCCTTCTCTGCCCGCAATGAGTGCAGCACACATACCTGAGGGTGAATTTACATATCAGTTGCTTTATGGGGAAATGCCGCCACAAGGTGATGAATACCTTTTCGGTATTTCCATAGTTATTCTTAATCTGCCCCCATGTGGTGAAACAGAGGTATAGCCAGAGCAAAGATGATAACACTGTCCTTCAGTGTTACTCCTCTGAAGATGCCTGCCACAGCTGCTGGCGAAACGTCAGGAAAGAAAATACCAAGACCACGGTCACACAGCCCGGATAACCTACAAGAACCAATGAACTCTGACCGTGAAAGCCTTCGACAATATTATGATAACCTGTGTTCGTATTGTGGGATTTTGGTTTTCTCCTTCACCACATGGGGTGTGTTGAGGAGCGCAAGTAACCCCACAGGCATGCCACAGGACTTCCCCACATCACCTTGTGATGACATTGCCCTGAAACATGAGATCATGAAAATCAGACATAAATAGCCAGACACATCTTCCTTTGTGCAAATTAATACCAGGAGATTAGCAAGGGAACTTTCATGAATGGGTAGCTGTTCAGAATAACACAAACAGGGAAGTTTTGTAGGGGAAGAGAATCCCATCTGCTTCCAATTTCTCCTTTCTCAACCCATATTGCCACCTTCTCCCGTTGTCTCTCAGGTGCCTCTTCCTCCTTCCACAACCCTCCTGCAGGCCAATCAGCTGGACATTGGAGGGGATGGAGGGTCGATGCAGAAAGAGTATTGTCTGCCCTTCCTGCTTCAACCTTCTTGCCGTCATTGACACTGCTACCTGCGTGTTGATTTGGGGTGGGGTGGAGAGACAGGCTTTCCCCTCCACCCACCCCTCATCAGCATGCAGGTGGCTGCAAAGTACTTGAAGCAGAAAGCATGGAGAACGTTCTGCTTCAACCCTTCTTCCCTCTGGTGCCCAGCTGATTAGGGGTAGATTACTCCAAGTGGTGCCACTAACTCGCCTTTACTTCTGCTGCCTCAGCCCAATTCCCATACCCTGTCCTCCTCCTCTTACGTCTGCTTTCTCTCCTCGACAGTTTATGCCTACTGTGAGCTCTGATGGGGAGGGAGAAGGAAGGTTGTCCAGTTTGGAGGGAGTAAAAACTCAGGTTTTTTCCCCCTAAGCTCTAGTTCTCCCAACTTTGCTGGGAAAATTCCCCTTCTCTGTACATGGCCCCATTGTGTGGATTTTTTTATCCTCATTCTAGGGCAGTGTTCATAATTAGAGACAGGAAAGATAGGATGGTGTAAAAAAATATTGTGGATCAGTCACTTTTGCGGCCTTATTTGGACTAGCTTTGATTGTCATCAGTGCAACTTCAGAACACAAAGCCCACGCACGCTCCTGCCATGCACACTTCATCGGACGGATATCTGTTCTTGATATACCCCCCCCATAGTGCACCAGTCAAGGGTCACCTGGGTATGCCCGCTGTTCGCTGTTGGTGTACATGTCCCTTTGCGTAACGAGTGGGAATCCTTGTGCATGCTCATTTTCTGCACTGTGTGTCGTCTGGGCCTTTTGACTCAACTTTGATGCCTTTCATGGGATCTGCTTTTGCTGTATGAGTTTACGGGCAAGGGGGGGTGTCAAAATGGATCGGAGGGGGGAGCGGTGAAATTTCGAACAAAGGGAAGAGGTGGGGCTGTGGGGAGGGGGGATGGAGCATGGTCCCCTCCCCTTCCCCCTCCAGCGCATAACCCTCTCCCCCCTCTCCTGCCTGCAGCGTCGCACTCTGGGGAGAAGGCAGTCCCGACCCTCCCGCAGTTCACTATAGGGCCAGAGGTGAAGATCGAGGACTTGGGTGAGTGAGACCCACAGCGTCCCCTGCTGGTGGAGGGAGTTTCCCCCGCTGGCGCCCAGCCACCTCTCTCTGCTTTGGCAGTGCCCCCTGCTGGATGAGGCCGAGAGCTTCTCCAGAACTGGCGGAGCCCCCTAGTGAATTGGATTAAGCCTTGGAGCTGCAGCAGGGTTCCCCCCCTCTCCCCGAAAAAATCCTCTGCCCTCCCCCACACCGGAGGTGCCCGAGCAGGAGGCGCTAGCGGGGAGGAGAGGGTACTCCTCACCCTGATTTGGTCTCATCGTCCTTCCTTCCCCCCCCCTCCTCCTCTTCTCTCTCTCCCCTTCCCCTTTTGCAGATAACTTTAACCCCGAGATGCCCAAGCTGGAGAAGAGTATCAGCGGGACCAGCCCCAAACGGGAACACTTGCCCCTGGCCGTGGCCGCCGCCCTCTTCCTCATGACTCTCTTGGCGTCCTAGCTGCGCGGGGGTGCCAAGGGAGGGCACCGAGCCACCCGCGCGAACCCAGCTCCTTCCCCAATGACTCCTTCGACGTTGCGAAAAGGACAAACGAGCAAAATTATATATTTAAATCGGGATATCTGCGAGGAGACAGCCCGACGGACGGGGGGCGGCAGGGAGTGCCGCGGTGGTGGAGCGCGAGCCTTTCCCTGGCGGTGCCGCCCTCGCCCTCCCCCAGCCAAGGGGGCGTCGCCGCTGGGTTCCGCCCTCTCTCTTTCGCCTGCCCCTTCTGCCCGTTGCTGGGGGGAGGGGAGATTCAGAGGAGGTTCTGGGGCATTGCCCCGCGACTGGGAGGGAGCTCCTCCTGCCTGCGGACCTTAAAGGGGGAGGGGGCTGCTTGGTGCCCTGCCAGAGGGCGCGCTCGACATCCGGGCCTCCGGGTTCTGCACTGACCTAAGAACCGCAGGCCACCGAACCCGTCTGCCAGCAATAGGCCGTCTGCCAGTCTCTTTGGGCGCCCTAGGCACGGGCTGGCAGCGAACAATTGGAGCAGCAGATCGTGTCTATAGATTATCATCGCCTTGAAGACCTTGGTCGGCTCGGGACAGAACATGGGGACGGGGTGCTCTGCCCTGTTTGGAGAGGGGCACCCTGCCTGACCCGGAGATGGGGGGGGCACTGAATGCGCGGTGACTCTCAACCTGGGAGGCGTGGTACCCTCGCCCTGGGGTGCCTGTACATATCGCGATGTGTTGTGTACAGAGAGAGGCTCTATTATCCGTGTCTATAGATTATCATAAACTGTTCTCGTAGTGGGTGGGCACGGGGCGGGCGCCGGCCTGCCTGCGTAAGCCAGAGTCATTTTTTTATTTCCTTCTTTTTTTTCTTTCTTTTTTTGGTGTTTTGTTTTTTGGGGCGATTCCTCCCTTTGTCTTCTGTGAAGACCAGACCTATGCAAGACGCACGGACACTTTTCTTTCTGGGGCAAAAACCACGTCGACGGACAAGCAAAGGACCTTTTTTGGGGGGTGGATGTTTGGTTTTTTTGTGTTCTCAAGAGCTTTGGCTGGCGATTTTCATATACTTGCTCTTAGTCTATTAAAAAAAAAACTAAATAAAAGGTGGAGAAAAAAAATCTTCCCCCGCCCCCCAGCTGTGGATTTTGTGGCTGTGATTCTGGGTGTAAGGTGGGGGGACGGAGATGGGACCGTTAACCGGCTGAAACTTTTTTCGCAGCAATTGTTCAGCCCGTGTTCCAGAAAGCCAGTCAAAATCGGCTGTTTGATATAAACCAAAATGTTTCTTAGATGTAAGCCCCCATTTCAACTTGCCTATCTATTTTCAGCCTCTTCCCTACTCCGAACCTTTCTGATCGGCCTTCTGCGTTCCCCTGACATTCCTCGACTTGTTCAGCCAAGCTTTTATGAGTTTTTACTCCTTTTATGGATGTTTACTCCTGCCAAACCATTGACCCTTCCCTCCTAGATGCTGGACTGCGGACAGAGGCTTAGTCCTCTGTGTCCTTGGGTGGTGTTTGGTTCGTCAAACTGGCTTGACCGATCAGTGCTGGAGACTGTACCACCACAAGTGCCGTAAAATTCAGATGCCACCAAAAACATTTAACAGGAGGAGGGCAGCAGCTGTCTACGCCCTTGGAAAGATTCCCCGTCATCTTCAAGGGCAGCCCCTAGTGGAGCATGTTGCAGTAGTCAAGCATAGAGTTTACAGGGGCCTAGATCAGTGGCGCTCGCTTCCATCCTCTAGAAAGGAATGCAGCCTGTGAAGCAAATGTAATTATGAGAGATCCTAACTCTTTGCTTTGTCAGACATAAGGGGAAGTTGTGCCGGATAAGACTGCGTTGTCCAGAATCTTGTTTCACACAGTGCCCAGCCAGATGCCCCTAGAAGGTAATGCGTCAGGACCATTTTTAGCCTCCTAACCTGCCCTGCTTTGATGACCCATTTGCTGCTGACAGGCTCACCCCAGCCAGGCCTTTCGGATCACTTCTGGGATTGCATCTTGCCTGGATTTAATTCTGGTTTGTCCCAAGATCTTGTCTTAGAGCTTCCAGGCCAGGCTTACTCAGTGCAAATGGGGTGAGGAGATTTTTGCGGGTTCCATCTGTTCTCCCCCTCTCCAAAAGGGCCCACAGCTTGGAGGGAAAGCACACACTTTGCGCTCAGAGGGTCCTGTGTTCAAATCCTCACACCCTCAACTAAAACAAGCTAGGCCATACCTCTGATAGCTCCCGAGACCTCCTCCTAGTCAGAGCAGCCAACTGTCAGACCTTGGCTTCCTCAATCTGTCGACTGGCAGAACTGGATCCAACAGGCCATTAGCAGCTACATGACAGCGTGGGAAGAGGGTCTCTTATCTGCTTGGCATGCAGAAGGTCCCAGGTTCAATCCCCAGCATCTCCAGTTAAAGGGACTAGGCAAGTAGGTGATGTGAAAGATCCCTGCCTGAGACCCTGGAGAGCCGCTGCCAGTCTGAGTACACAATACTGACTTTGATGGACCAAAGGTCTGATTCAGTATAAGGCAGATTCATATGTTCCAGCCCTTTGAGAGACAGCGCAGGGAATCAGGACTGCCTCGGGAATCTTAGTCCCTTAATTGTACATCTTCCAAACCAATTGAATGGATTAAGGTGCACGTATAAAAATGAAGGGTGGAAGATACTACGTTTAGATGTAGAGCTATGTCGCAGGAGAGTCCCATCTTAGAAGAGGCATTCCTCTGTGTGAGAATGGGAATCCCTCTTCTAAGGAAATGTCCTACACTGTAGAAGAGTTTTCCTTCCCATGATGGGAAGACAGGAGCACCTTTTTGGTAATGCCCAGATCTACCACAGCAGGCTCCATATCAGAAGAAGCATTCCTGTCTGAGAGAAAGAAGGGAGGATCCCTCTTCTTAGGAAATGCCAGAAGAGGTACTCCTTCCTGTGCATGAGGGAAGGATGGATGCCTCTTCTTAGGAAACGCCCAGACCTATCAGAGCTGGCTCGCTATAAGAAGAGGCCTGTCTGTGAGAGGAGGAATGCCTCTGCTAAGGGGAGGGGCTGTGGCTCACTGGTAGAGCCTCTGCTTTGTATGCAGAGGGTCCCAGGTTCAATCCACGGCATCTCCAGTTGAAAAGGACCGTGCAGCAGATGATGTGAAAGACCTCCACCGGAGACCCTGGAGAGCCGCTGCCGGTCTGAGTAGACAATACTGACCATGATGGACCGAGGGTCTGATTCGGTCCAAGTCAGCTTCATGTGCTCACTGGTCAGAATGGAGATCCCGGCAACGTTTGGTTTGCGCTCTGATTCTGTTCCGGTATCCCAAGCAAGAAAATGGCTCCTACTCTTCTTATCAATACCTTTTTTGTTAAAACCAATGGATGTCCTTTTAAAAAATAAAAACCTGCCACTCCATTAATCCAGGGGCACCTCTTTCACCCATCGAAATGTCCGTAAATCTCAGTGCCAGCTTGGACAAATGGGGCAGGCCAATTGAAAAAGGGTTTCAAGGTTCAATTGAAGCCCAATATTTGGGGTGGGGTGGCATAAAACAGTAACTCCCTGTGTGCCTGGTGTGAGAATGGGGCTGCCCCTTTTGAAATAATAAAGGGTTGGTTTTTATATGCCGACTTTCTCTTCCACTTAAGGAAGAAACAAACTGGCTTACAATCGCCTTCCCCTCCCCACAGCAGACACCTTGTGAGGTAGGTGGGGTTGAGAGAGCTCTAAGAGAGCTGTGACTAGCCCAAGGTCACCCAGCTGGCTTTGTGTGTAGGAGTGGGGAAACCAATCCAGTTCACCAGATTCACCTCCGCCGCTCACGTGGAGGAGTGGGGAATCGAACCCAGTTCTCCAGATCCGAGTCCACCACTCCAAACCACCGCTCTTAACCACTACACCACAGGCTGAAGCTTGCTGGAATATCCCACGGCCTAAAGGTAGACAAGGCCACACTCCGGCCCAACTCCCACCCCCAAGTTTCTTTCTGAGTCATAGTCTGGCTCTTATCCAAGCAACCTTTTTGGATGGAGATGACTTCTCAGATGGTGTGCCCTCAATCGCTGTGTGTGTTTGCACCTTTGCATTTCCTCCTGCTCATCGGCAGGGGAAGGGGGATTCCAGCATTTCCCCTTTTCCTCTCTTCCCCCTCCTCTTGCTGGCACGTCAGTTGCAGCTAAGTCGGACTTCCCAGCAAACGGCAAATTGCTTGGAAAACCCTGTTTGAGTCTCCGCTCAGCCCCTGGTCTTTCGTCAGGTATCTCAATGTGAGCTCTAGTCCCGTGATAATCCCATAAACAGACTCGGCAGGCAGGGAGTCCTATGCAAGCTGATTTATTAGGAAAGTTCAACAGGTAACAGAAGCCAGGAATCAAGAGGATACTAAAAGGTAAAAAGGTAAAGGTCCCCTGTGCAAGCACCGGGTCATTCCTGACCCATGGGGTGACGTCACATCCCGACGTTTTCCAGGCAGACTGTTTGCGGGGTGGTTTGCCAGCGCCTTCCCCAGTCATCTTCCCTTTACCCCCAGCAAGATGGGTACTCAAAGAGGATACTAGTGAGGTTCAATTGTACATGGCATGGCATATATAGATAATCAAAAGACAGACAGCTCAGGATACCGTGGCAAACCCCCTCCCTGGAGGCTCCCAGAGGTTCCCACAGGAGAAAGTCAACACACCTAGGAAGAGGAATAATACGTTGGCCTTGGCTGGCATCTGGCTCAGCCACAGCATACCATTCTCAGGCTAGTGCCTGACACTCTAATCCCTTCTTCTGCGTGCCCACTTTCTTGTTGTTTTGGCGTGAATGCTGTGATCTAAGGAAAGCCCACGGCATGACGGATAAAAGAAAACTGGTAAAAGGAAAGAGCAAGAGTCCAGTAGCACCTTAAAGACTAACAAGAATATTTTCTGGCAGGGTGTGAGCTTTCGTGAGCCACAGCTCACTTCTTCAGATACAGCTAGAACGTGATCTGTCTTTAAGTAGAGGAGAGTGAAGCAGTGGAAGATCAGGGTCGGCGATGTAAATTCCCACCCACGGGTATGCGAGCAGGGCCTGGGTGCGCTTCTTGTGGGCAGTGGGAGGCCGGGTCATAAGAACGTAAGGCCACGCTGGATCAGACCAAGGTCCATCGAGTCCGGCAGTCTGTCCACACAGTAGCCAACCAGGTGCTTCTAGGACGCCCACAAACAAGACAACTGCAGCAGCACCATCCTGCCTGTGCTACTGGACTCTTGCTCTTTTCTACTACTGCAGACAGACTAACACGGCTACCCACCGGTAAAAGGAAGTCTTTCTTCGCACAACACATAGTTAAATGGTGGAACTCCCTGCCCCAGGATGTGGTGATGGCTGCCAACTTGGAAGGCTTTAAGAGGGAAGTAGACATGTTCATGGGGGAGAGGGCTATCCACGGCTACTAGTCAAAATGGATACTAGTCATGATGCAGACCTATTCTCTCCAGTATCAGAGGGGCATGCCTGTTATATGAGGTGCTGTGGAGCACAGGCAGGATGGTGCTGCTGCAGTCGTCTTGTCTGTGGGCTTCCTAGAAGCACCTGGTTGGCTACTGTGCGGACAGACTGCTGGACTTGATGGACCTTGGTCTGATCCAGCATGGCCTTATGTTCTTATGACACGGCCTCCCACTGCCCACAAGAAGCGCACCCAGGCCCTGCTCGCATACCCGTGGGTGTGAATTTACATCACCGACCCTGATCTTCCACTGCTATTTCCATTGTCTGGACACCGACGACTCTGTAAGGTAGGTGGGTTTTGCAAATGGAGAGGCTATGAAATTGCAGGCGACCTGGAAAGGGCACAGCAGAAGGAAGATTTGAACCCAGGGACCTGAGAGCCCTACATAGCCTCTTCCCCACTGCGCTGCACCGCTAGCCTGGTGTAGTGGTTACGAGCGGTGGTTTGGAGTGGCAGACTGATCTGGAGAACAGGGTTTGATTCCCCACTCCTTCATATGAGCGGCGGACGCTGATCTGGTGAACTGGGTTGGTTTCCCCGCTCCTCCACAGGAAGCCAGCTGGGTGACCTTGGGCTAGTCACAGCTCTCTTAGAGCTCTCTCAGCCCCACCTACCTCCTAGGGTGTCTGTTGTGGAGAGGGGAAGGTGATTGTAAGCTGGTTTGATTCTCCCTTGAGTGGTAGAGAAAGTTGGCATATAAAAACCAACTCTCCTCCTCCTCCTCCTATTTCTCCTCTGCTATTCCTCCCTCCCGTTCGTGGTACACAGGCCAGTTCTCCACAGGCCGGGGCTTGCCCTGGCAGAGAAGAGACGCCAAACTGGCTGGACGGGTCTTGTACACACAGTCGGGATGGGAGTTGGGGGGGGGGGTGGATTCCTTCCCAGGCCTCCTATTCCTGGGGGAAGGGAAAGTGAGTTTTCTCCGTTAGGATCCTTCCCCGATCGCCGGCTTTCCCCAGAATCCCTGCCTTGTGGAGAGGGGGGAAACCCCTGGCCTTGGCGTGGGGCAGAATCCGTACCTGGGCCCAGGAGCCTTTGGGTGCGGTTCCTCTTAGCCCGTCCTGGATAGCTGCAGAAACCCAAGTGACTCAGTGGCGGGACTGCTCCTGGCTATTGAGATGTAGTCGTTAAAGTGTAAGGCTAGAATTTGGGAGATCCAGGTTCGAATCCCCGCTCTGCCTTGGAAGCTTGGTGGTGAGAGCCAGCGTGGTGTAGTGGTTTAGAATGGTGGTTTGGAGCGGTGGACTCTGATCTGGAGAACCGGGTTGGATTCCCCACTCCTCCACATGAGCGGCGGACGCTAATCTGGTAAATCGAGTTGGTTTCTCCACTCCTGCACATGAAGCCAGCTGGGTGACCTTGGGCTAGTCACAGCTCTCTTCGAGCTCTCTCAGCCTCTCCTACCTCACAAGGTGTCTGTTATGGGGAGGGGCAGGGAAGGTGACTGTAAGCCGGTTTGATTCTTCCTTAAGTGGTAGAGAAAGTCGGCGTATAAAAACCAACTCTTCTGCTGGGTGTCCCTGGGCCAGTCGCACACACTCGGCCGAACCTACCATGCAGGGTTGTTGTGAGGATAAAAATGGAGGAGAACTATGTGAGGCACCTCGGGTCCCCATTGGGGAGAAAGGTGGGGTGTAAATGACGTAAATAAATACAAAATAATGAAGCCTGGGCTCTGAATACGGGTGCTGCAGACATCAAGGTCTCTGCCCCAGGTAGGATGCAATTTAAATGACATAAAGAATGGTGGAGAAACCATACATGTCTCAGGATCAGCCATTTTCCATGCATATAAAGAGGTCCTGGGGCTCGCAGCTGGATCAGACGTGTGCCCTCTCGCTTTCCCTCGAACTCAAGGGTATGTTTACTCAGCGACGTCAGGCTCCGCACCCTCCTTGTTCAAAACAGGGACCCAGGTCTCAGGGCCTGATGCCAAGACTCTCGTCAGGTTGTGGCGCCCTTTGACCGTCCGTCTGCCCGCGTGACAGCCCCGGTGCCAGCCAGCTCACTCGGGCACTGCCCTTACTCCAGATAAACTCGTGATCGGGTTATTGACTCTCTTATTTCATCATGAGCTCAACCTGAGTACGCTCCCCCGCCCCTCACAATTACGGTGTTGTTTACTCCACGTAGGCAGAAGCTCACCTCTGCCCTTGTGGCCGGGTTGGGGTCGCTGCACAGAGGGGATCTTGCCCGCACGCCGAACCCGTCTCCAGCTTGGCAGCTCTCCCGAGTCCTGTATCCACAGCACCCGCTCTGTGCCAGTCTGAAGCAGACCGACCCTGAGGCCTAGAAAGGCTGCCACCTCTGCCGCTGGATACAGCTAGTGCCGAGTAGTGGCCGAATGTTTAAGGCGGGAGCGTCCCGAGTTCGAGTCTCCGCTCTGCCATCCTTTTCATCCCGTCCTCTGGAATGCGGGATAGCTATACTGGCCTACTTTGCAAGGACCGTTTGTTTTGGTGGTGCCGGAAAGGGGTGCTGTGTCCTATTGGCAGAATACAAGAAGGAAGTTGAGATTACTGTTAGTCCAGTAACATCGGAGATACCAACAAGATTTCCAGGGTGTACGTTTTCAAGAGTCGAAGCTCCCTTCCTCAGATACAGGATACAAGCTATTCCTACTTGCATCTGACGAAGGGAGCTTGGACTCTTGAAAAGCTTATACCCTCGAAAATCTTGTTGGTCTCTAAGATATCACTGGACTCGAACCTGGCTCTTCTCCTGCAGTTCAATATGGAGATCCACCTGAAAGAAGGAAGTCATAGATGAATATAATCTGGTTCAATATAATCTACTTCAGCATCCACTTTCAAACAGGGAGGTAAACCAGATGCCCTGAGAAGGCAAAAAAGCAGGGTAAGGATGCGAAGACCTCTCCGCTTTTGCATTCTAGCAGCTGGTAGCCTGCCACTGAACATGGAGGCTCTGTTTGTTTTATTTTATGTATTCTTATTCAACTTGTATCCCACTTCCTATCCTGGGTGAAGCTGGCCTTGGAGCAGATAACAGTCATGAAACACAATACATACAAAAGACAGATTAAATCCAGATCAAACATATACAATGAAACTATTTCCAATAAACCAATCGATCAAATAAAATCCAATCAAATGAAATCCAATAAAATTTATTTATTTCACTTATACTCTGCCATTATTCCCACAGCATCCTCCATGAATTTGTCCACTCCCCATAAAAACCATCCACTACATCCTGTGGCAATGAGTTCCACTGATCCGTTATGTGTTGAGTGAAGCAGTGGGTCAGGCGTATGGGGAAGATTAAATAAATGGGAAGAACAAAGATCAATTCCACGTTCTCAGGCTTCACTAAGAAGAAGAAGAAGAGTTGGTTTTTATATGCCGACTTTCTCTACCACTTAAGGAAGACTCAAACCGGCTTACAGTCACCTTCCCTTCCCCTCCACAACACAGACACCCTGTGAGGTAGGTGGGGCTGAGAGGGCTCTAAGAGAGCTGTGACTAGCCCAAGGTCACCCAGCTGGCTTCATGTGGAGGAGCGGGGAATCCAACCCGGTTCTCCAGATCAGAGTCTCCTCAATCTGAGGAGACAGCATTGAAATTGGTGGGCCAAGGACTGGAGCAGGACCCAATACAGACCCAAATGCTCCACATAGGGTTGCCAGGTCCCTCTTCGCCACCAGCGGGAGTTGTTTGGTTTGGAGCCTGAGGAGTCCAGTTGCCAATGCGGCCATGGGGGGGGGGGGCATGTCAATCTTTGACCATGAGGACTAGAGCCCTGGATTTTGCAAGCCGGCGGCTGATTTCGAAAGGAGAGAAGGCCTGCGTAGGACCGGTTGGGAAGCCGCGTCCTCTTTCCCTGTCTGTGCTCGGAGGGAGTTTTAATTTTTCGAGGTGTCAGTTGCCCAAGGGAGAGTGCATGGTATGGATTTCCTTTATCTGGAAGGTGTTAATTGCAACAAGAAAAAACACACACATACAAGTCTTACAAAAAAAAAACACTCAGTGCCTGGGAAACGGATAGCATTTGCTGAAGGGCATAACTTGGCCGCGACTCGATGGCACTTTACACACACACTTAAAGAGGAAACTTTAAGTGTTAGTGATAGGCGTGGTGGCACTCTGCACGTGCTGCATGGCACAGTTGCTCTGAAGAAGAAGAAGAAGAAGAAGAAGAAGAAGAGTTGGTTTTTATATGCCGACTTTCTCTACCACTTAAAGAAGACTCAAACCGGCTTACAATCACCTTCCCTTCCCCTCCCCACAACAGACACCCTGTGCGGGAGGTGGGGCTGAGAGAGCTCTAAGAGAGCTGTGACTAGCCCAAGGTCACCCAGCTGGCTTCGTGTGGAGGAATGGGGAAACAAATCCAGTTCACCAGATGAGCGTCCGCCGCTCATGAGGAGGAGTGGGGAATCAAACCCGGTTCTCCAGATTAGAGTCAACCACTCTTAACCACTACACCACACTGGCTCTCAAGATGGTGGTCTTGGTGAGTCTGAGATTCCGGCAGAGCAAATGGGACCCTTCCTCCCAACCCCAAGAGAAAATGAGGGGTTCCATCTTGCTAGTCTCCTGCATTGTTCAAGGCCCCACCCCTCTGACCTCCTACCACAACTGGACCCCCCTTCTGCCTCAAAATCTTGCTTTCCCTAAGGGGTAGGGTTGCCAGGTCCCTCTTCACCATCAGTGGGAGGTTTTTGGGGTGGAGGTTTGGGGAGAGGAGGGACTTCAATGCCATAGAGTCCAATTGCCAAAGCAGCCATTTTCTCCAGGGGAACTGATCTCTATCAGCTGGAGGTCAGTTGTAATAGCAGGAGATCTCCAGACAGTACCTGGAGGTTGGCAACCCTACTAGGGGATCAGCTACCATTGCCTGCTCCCAGTTGGGAAATACTGAGAGCTTTGAGGATGGAGCCTGGGGATGGCGGGGTTTGGGGAGGGACTTCAGTGGGGTATAATGCCATAGAGTCTACCTTCCAAAGGGTCATTTTCTCCAGGTGAACCAATCTCTGTCGCCTAGAGATCAGTTGTAATCCCGGGAGATCTCCAGCCACCCCCTGGAAGTTACAAGAAAAGGTGCAACCTGTGCCAGAATTAAGACTGCTTGAGATAATTGGCAGCACGAGGGCTCAAATATAATAAATCCCAACAAAAGAACATGCAAATGGCAATGAATTTTCTGGCATTAACTTCATGCCACAACACTAACTACCCAGAAATCTTATCTAATATAAAACAGCATGATATGAACAATAGTGAAGCAACCATCAACTAACGCAAGAAGTAACAATAAGGTAAAAATACAGCACAACACAAAATACAGCACAACACAAAAATATCCTTTGTGACTAAGTGGAAGTGGGTGTGGTTACAGCTGAATTTGAGGCTTTGGGCCTTTTTGTATATTTTTGTGTTGTGCTGTATTTTGTGTTGCGCTGTATTTTTACCTTATCGTTGTTCTTTCTTGCGTTAATTGGTGGCTGCTTCACTATTGTTCGTATCGCGCTGTTATATTAGATAGATTTCTGGTTAGTTAGTGTTGTGGCACGAAGTTAATGCCAGTAAATTTCATTGCAATTTGCATGTTCTTTTGTTGGGATTTGTTATATTTGCGCCCTCGTGCTTAGGGCCAGCCCCTTCTGCCTTATCTGGGAACTTTTTTGCAAGGGCCCCACCCCTCTGTTGTTCTCTCTGCACACAGAAGGCCTTGAAGTGAAAAGCCCGGCTGTAAACTCTTATCACAGGGTTTTATTGGAGGTGTCAGGGTGATGTCAAGAAGGATTCTTGGGTTCTTTCCCCAGTTCAAGGGGAAGCCCGGAGGTTTAATCGGTCCCTTGGATGGAGGGGGGCCTCCTGGAATAGCTTCCGTGGGTCGGGACGTTTGGCGGAAGGGAAGGGGATCTTGGTAGGGTCGCCAACCTTCAGTTGGAATAGCGGGAGGTCTCCAGCTAGTACCTGGAGGTTAAAAGAAAAATAAGTACCAATCAACAACAACTTTAGGATGCAAACACAAATTTAGTGCAAGTGAAAATAGGTGCAAAAAGTGAAACAACAACAGACATCACAATACAACTCTAGAATACATTGCTCCCAAAGGAGTCTTCAATGAGGTCGTCTAAATCTATTTACAAAAGTCCCAAAGACTTCATACAATATTTGAAGCGGAAGACGATGGAACAAAACAGAACAGGCCTGGTCATGGTCGAAACGCAGTCCGGATTAACTTGACGTTTTCACCGCCGTTCTGTTTTGTTTCACTTTTTGGACCTATTTTCACTTGCACTAAATTTGTGTTTGCACCCTAAAGTTGTTGTTGATTGGTACTTATTTTTCTTTTGATTTCCGTATAAGTACCTAGTGCCCTTTTTTTCCAGCAGTACCTGGAGGTTGGCAACCCTACCCAGACCTGCAGAATGAGGATTCAACTATAGTTATGCTTTCTGTTTTTCGTTTGCAAATGCAGCCTCTGGGACTGGTTTTGGGCATCACAGTTTGAGAAGGATGTAGACAAGCTGGAACATGTCCAGAAGATGGTGAGGAGTCTGGAGACCAAGTCTTATGAGGAAAGGTTGAAGGAGCTGGGTATGTTTAGCCTGAAGAGGAGAAGACTGAGAGGGGATATGATAACCATCTTCAGTTACTTGAAGGGCTGTCATATAGAGGATGGTGCCAAGTTGTTTTTTGTTGCCCCAGAAGGTCGGGCCAGAACCAGCGGGTTGAAATTAAATCAAAAGAGTTTCCGTCTGGACATTAGGTAGAACTTTCTGACAGTTAAAGCAGTTTCTCAGTGGAACAGGCTTCCTCGGGAGGTGGTGGGCTGTCCTTCTTTGGAGGTTTTTAAGAGGCTAGATGGCCATCTTTCAGCAATGCTGCTTCTATAACCTTAGGCAGATCATGAAAGGGAGGGCAGGAAGGGGTGCGTCAGGGTTTGGCTCTTGTAGCCCCTTCTTACATGCCCAGGGTAATGCCAGATCTCCACTTTGGGGTCACGAAGCAATTTCCCTCCCGGCCAGATTGGCCAGGGATCCAGGAGGGTTTTTTGGCCATTTTCTGGGCATGGACTAGGAGTCACTGGGGTTGTGGGGAGGAGGTGGTTGTGAATTTCCTGCATTGTGCAGGGGGTTGGACTAGATGACCCTGGTGGTCCCTTCCATCTCTATGATTCTATGATTGCTATAGCAAAAAGAGGGAAAAACGTGGACGCTTTCCTCCTCTGCTGTTTTCTTCCAGAAAAAAAACACTCTCTCACTCACTCACTCACAAACAAACACACAAACACTTTTAGTCCTGCTGCAAGAATGTGTGTGTTAAGTGCCGTCAAGTCGCTTCCGACTCATGGCGACCCTATGAATGAAAGTCCTCCAAAATGTCCTATCTTTGACAGCCTTGCTCAGATCCTGCAAATTGAGAGCCGTGGCTTCCTTTATTGAGTCCATCCATCTCTTGTTGGGTCTTCCTCTTTTCCTGCTGCCCTCCACTTTTCCGAGCATGACTGTCTTTTCCAGTGACTCTCGTCGTCTCATGACGTGACCAAAATACGACAGCCTCGGTCGTATTTTGCAGCCTCAGCTGCAAGAATACTTACTGTTTATTTTTCCCCCAGCAGGAGATAAAAGTAACTCAACAGCGAACTTTTCTCCGTAAGAAAAGAGCAAAGGAAGAAAGGGTTAAAATCCCCTTCCCTCCCCCTCCCCCTATTCTCTTCTTTGACTAAGCAATCCTGGTAGCTCAATTTGCAAGAGAAAAAAGAAAGTCCTTTGAGATAAACAGGCTATATGGCTGAGCCCTGAATTGAGATTCATTGACTGGAACATAGATAGGCCTCTGTGTGCGTGAGAGAGGGGGGATTAATCTGCAGAACCCTTTGCCACAAGTTGTAGCTACGGCCGGGCTGCAGATTTTGAAGAGGGGGTTAGTCAAAAGGAGCAGAGGCCCGTCAGTGGCTGTTCGCTAAGTGGAACCTCCTTGTTTAAGGGCAGTAAGCGCAGGGCGATTCAAAAGAAGGGCTTCTTCGCGCAAAGGGTAACCGCAATGTGGAATTCGCTGCCAGGGAACGAAGCAATGACCCCGAGCGTAGGTGGCTTTACCAGACTATTAGACGGAGCCTGTCGATGGCTCCTAGCCATGGTGACTAAAGGGAACCTCCATTTCCAGAGGCAGTCAACCTCTGAATGGCAAGTGCTAGAAGACAGCATCAAGGGAAGGCCTTGGCCTCTTTGCACTGTTTGTTGGCTTGCCAGGGCAACTGGTTGGCCGCTGTGTGAGATGGGATGCTGGACTAGATGGACCACCGGCCTGATCCAGCAGGTGTCTTCTTACGTTCTTGTTGAAGGCCTTGGCCTCTGAGCCCTCTGGTTGGACCTCCAGAGGAACCGGTTGGCCACTGTGTGAAAAAGGATGCTTGACTCGATGAACCACTGGTCTGATCCAGCAGGGCTAGGGTTGCCAACTTCCAGGTACAATTTTTTTTCCAGGAAAAACTCACCATACTGTTAACGTTAGATGCTAGAAAAGAAACAGTATAACTCAATAATTTCAAAAAATGCAAAAGGTATATTCATAAGACAAGGTGCATAAACACAGTGCAATGACAAAGTGATTACATATACACAAATTACAACTATATAGAAAGGTAGAACAAGTTAAACATGAGCATAATAGCTATCTCCCCAAAAAACACGATAGTCCAATCAGGTGAGGTAGGTAGAATTCTTCACATCCACCATGGGAAAAGTTGCTCCATAAAGGTAGGCAGCGAAAATGAAGACCGGAGAGAGGAAACGCTATCCCGGATACATCTAGCGCTTTCACCAAAGCATAGCTTCATCAGCCTCACAGTATAAAGCAAAGAACGTGTAATGACCCAAGCTGGAGATCTGCTTTTACAATTGATCTCCAGCTGACAAGGATCAGTTCCCCTGGAGAAAATGGCTGCTTTGGCAATTGGACTCTATGGCATTGAAGTCCCACCCTCCCCAAACCCCGCCCTCGTCAGGCCCCGCCCCCAAAACCTCCCGTCAGTGGCGAAGAGGGACCTGGCAACCCTACGCGGGGCTCTTCTGATGTTCCAAAGGGAGATGTCAGGGATGGAGCCGGGCACCTTCCCCATACCACCCGTCTGCTCCAAGCAGCAGCCTCCCGAACGGTGTCAATCCCAGGTTTGCAGGATCAGGGACGGTGCTTTTGCCAAGCGCGCAGCTCTCTGGTTTGCCGCCAAGGGGGAATCGGCTTACCCCGGCCGGGTGCCTGGCGTGTCAGGAGAGCCGCCAGCTCTCTCGCTCGCTCGCGCTGCCCGCGCCGTGTCGGGCATGCAACATTACCCACAATCAATGCATCATTATGCGATAAACAAGAGGAAAGTTGTTTTGCAGACATGTCGGGAGTTATCGCTTTTCTCTCCCTCTCCCCTGCTCTCTGGCAGCTGTTTAAACGAGAATGGATCGGCCTTCGGGATCGACGGGCCGCCTTGCCGGTAAGGAGGCCTTGACAGACGGCCATGCTCAGTCACTCCGGGGAATCCACCGGAGGCCGTTTGGATTGGCAGGGCCTCAGCAGAACAAGGCGGTGTGCTCCTGGCTAGGAGATCTCCTGCTATTACGACTGACCTACAAGCAAAAGATCAGTTCCCCTGGAGAAAAGGGCTGCTTTGGAGGGTGGACTCTATGGCATTATTCCCCATTGAAGTCTGTTCCCTCCCCAAACCCCACCCTCCTTAGGCTCCACCCCCAAAATCTCCAGGTGTTTCCCAACCTGGAGCTGGCAACCCCGTTTGGAAGGTTCCCTCTCTGACATTACACCCTGCTGAGTAGGGTTGCCAGGTTCCTCTTTGCCACCGGTGGGAGTTTTTTTGGGGCGGAGCCTAAGGAGGGCGGGGTTTGGGGAGGGGAGGGACTTCAACGCCATAGAGTCCAATGTCCAAAGCTGCCATTTTCTCCCGGGGAAATGATCTCTGTCGGCTGGAGATTAGTTGTAATAGCAGGAGATCTCCAGCCACCACCTGGTGGTTGGCAACCCTACTGCTTAGGTCGCCAGGCATTTTCCCACCTGGTGGTTGGCAACCCTAGCTATCAACTGCGGCCTGCACCACATCAGACAGTTTGGGGGTGCACCCTGCAAAGAGAAAGCTAGTATGCTCAGGAGTGGGAAAGGGCTAGAAACTTGGTTACTGACATGCTAATTTTTTTACATGGGGGGAGTTAAAAAAAAATTGAGTATAGGAGGACACCCTAAAATGTCAATTTTTGCCTGCAGTGGTACAGTCCTCTCTGCTCCATGAGGATTTCTACCACCTTGTTCCCTAGGGTTGCCAGCCTCCAGGTGGTGGCTGGAGATCCACCTCTAAATACACCTGATCTCCAGGCGACAGAGATCAGTTCCCCTGGAGAAAACGGCCGCTTTGGCAGTTGGACTCTATGGCCTTGAAGTCCCTCCCCTCCCCAAACCCCGCCCTCCTCAGGCTCCGCCCCAAGAACCTCCCGCCAGTGGTGAAGAGGAACCTGGCAACCCTAATTATTCCTTCCAGTGTAAACACTTGGCGTCAGGCCTGGTCAACATCAGCAGTATGAGGCTACAAAATGCCCGGCACCATTTCTGTTTTGTTTTTTTTAAAACGTCTCTCATATTTATTGCACCCTACCTCTCAGGAACTCACGTGACCTCCACGATTCTCCCCATCTCCATTTTATCCTCACAACAACCCTGTGAGGTTGGTTAGGCTGAGAGAGGCTGTGTGTCCCAGGGTCACCCAGGGAGCTTCGTGGCTTACTGGGGCTTTAAGCCCAGTTTCTGGCCCAATGCATTAACTCCTGCACTAGGCTAGTACCCCATGAACGCTCTCTGCAAGGAGAAAACTAGCACCGCAGAGCATGTTCCGGGCTAAAAATCTTCACCCTGATGGGTTAATTTTCTACTTGTGGGGGAAAGGGATTTCCCCCCCCCCTTTAATCATGGGAACTATTTAAAAATATTACTGCTGCTGTCAGGCTCCTGAGGCATAGCATCTACTAACTCAGGACTGTACCTGGAGCAAAAAATTTCATTCAATCTACTCCACAGAGAGTCCAATAGATAGTGACTGAAATTACAGCTATAATAAAACTATGTGGGGAAACTGAGGCAGGCCTGATTGGTCTGGGAGCAGGCAGCCCTGGACCTCGCAAAGGAGTGTCTCTGGAGCACGTGCAGAGTGTTTTCCACTCCTTGCCGCACCAACCAGCTGCCAAATGCTTTGGATTTTACGGGGGAGGACAGGACTTTGAGACACGGTTTAAAAAAATAAAGGAAGCACCGCTTGGGGTAGAGATGTGGGACGGCGCTAACTTGAAAACCCCCAAGCAAGGGATCTGGGTCTTAATTGTACATTCAGATCCAGGCTTGATGTACCACTCGTGGGCACTAGGGGGCTGTCTAGAGCAGTCGTGCAATAGGGCCGCAGCCTGCGAGATTTCATTTCGCCTTCCCAAAGTCATTTGGGATTCAAATCCATTTGCTTTCCTTGGTTGTAAAGTCAACATCGTTTCAAGACTTTCTATTCCTTGGCTCCATCATCAACCAAAGGGGAGACTGCAGCCAAGAAATCAGAAGGAGGACTGGGAAATGCTGCCTTGAAGGAACTAGTAAAGATTCTGGAGTGTAAGGATGTGTCGCTGGCCACCAAGATCAAGTTAATTCATGCCATCGTATTCCCTATTACTATGGATGGGTGTGAAAGCTGGACAATGAAGAAAGCCCACAGGAAGAAAGTAGATTCCTTTGAAACGTGGTGTTGGAGGAGAGGGTTAGGGATACCCTGGACTGCGAAAAAAAACAAACCAATGGGTTATAGAGCAAGTCAAGCCTCAACGGACCCTAGAAGCTAAAATGACTAAACTGAGGCTGTCGTACTTTGGTCACATTATGAGAAGACAAGAGTCACTGAAAAAGGCAATCATGCTAGGAAAAGTGGAAGGCAGCAGGAAAAAAGGAAGACCCAACAAGAGATGGATTGACTCTATGAAGGAAGCCACGGCCCTCAGTTTGCAAGACCTGAGCAAGGCTGTCGAAGATAGGACATTCTGGAGGACATTGATTCACAGGGTCACCATGAGTCGGAAGCGACTTGACAGTACTTCACACACACAGACACAAAGGCAACGACAATATTTTTTTTTAAAAAATTAAAAAACCTTTTAATTGCAATTTTATTTTATTTTTAGTTAGGTATTTATTCTCACAGCCCTGCCATGGATGGCCCTGGCTAGCCTGATCTCGTCGGATCTCAGAAGCTAAGCAGGGTCGGCCCTGGTTAGTACTTGGATGGGAGAGACCACCAAGGAATACCAGGGTTGCTATGCAGAGGCAGGCAATGGCAAAACCCACCTCTGTCCGTTTCTTGCCTTGAAAACCCTACTGGGTTGCTAGACGTCGGCTGCGACTTGATGGCCCTTTGCACACGTTTATACTCACAACAACAGCCCTATGTTACTCTGAGAACTGGAGACCCAGCTTCAGATCCCCTAGTCTGCTATGGAAGCCTGCTGGTTACCAACCTCCAGGTACTAGCTGGAGATCTCCCGCTATTCCAACTGATCTCCAGCCGATAGAGATCAGTTCCCCTGGAGAAAATGGCCGCTTTGGCCATTGGACTCTATGGCATTGAAGTCCTTCCCCAAAACCCACCCTCTTCAGGCTCCACCCCAAAAACCTACTGCCTGTGGTGAAGAGGGACCTGGCAACCCTATGTGGGCCAGTCACGCACTCTCAGCTTTACCTACCTCACAGGGTTGTTGTGGGGATAGAACGGAGAAGAGAATGATATAAGCTGCTTTGAGGCCCTGCTGGGTAGAAAGGCAGAGTATAAATGAAGAAAATAGATACATTTGGGGAGGGGCCGTGGCTCAGTGGCAGAGCCTCTGTTTGGCATGCAGAAGGTCCCCGGTTCAATCCCCGCATCTCCAGTTAAAGGGACTAGGCAGGTAGGTGATGGGAAAGACCTCTGCCTGAGACCCTGGAGAGCTGCTGCCGGTCTGAGTAGATAATACTGACTTTGATGGACCGAGGGTCTGATTCAGTATAAGGCAGCTTCATGTGTTCAAATACACTTCTCTTGGATAAATATGATTTTGGAAAGATGCTGCTTGACTGGCCAACTCCCAACGCTTTAGCTGTATGTCGCCCGGCATTCTTATTGTTAACTGAGGGGAGGGGGATGCATTTTTGAAAATTAGGCCAATGCAATAGGAAACAGAGAAATTTTGTCTCGCCTCTGCAATAGGAATAGGAATAGCAATAGGAAACAGAGAAATTTTGTCTCGCCTCTGAAGCGATGGAGCCTGACATTCGGGAACGGCCCGAGGTGGGGGTGGAGGGCAGGCTGGGCTCGGTCGTCGCTCAAACAAACATTTCCCCAGATATTAAGTTAAGATCAAGGTTTCCAGCTTGCAACATGGACGTATTTGCTTGAGGCTTAAAGGAAAGCAGATGGACAAGAAACGGGCAGGCGGGGTGGGGTGGGGGGGGGGGGAGAGAACATACACAATCAACATTTGTAAAGATCTGGATCCAGTTTCTGGATTCCCCCCCCCCCGACATTTTCTACACTGGGGAGTTAGTCCAGAATGTCCCCGCCCTTGTTCCCCCCCCCCCCGGTGCATTTTTTAAAAAGCCGAATGTGACTGCTGTGATTTTTGGGGGTGGGGAAAGAGAAGGGGCAACTTATTCCCTTGCCCCGTAGTTTCTTACTAAAATTCGCTACCCAGCCAGCTGGTTTTTATGCGGGCGAAGGGGAATGGATATTTCCTCCCCCAGTGTGTATGTGCGTGGTAGGGTTGCCAACTTCGGGTGGGGGGGCTAGACATCTCCCAGAATTACAACTGATCTCCAGATTACAGAGATCAGTTCCTTTGGGGGAGATGGCAGCTTCGGAGGGTGGCCTCTATGGCCTTAGACCCTGCTGAGGTCCCTGCCTGCCCCCAAACTGCACCCTCTCCAGGCTCCCGTAGGGTTGCCGGGTCCCTCTTCGCCACCGGCGGGAGGTTTGGGGGACGGAGCCTGAGGAGGGCGGGGTTTGGGGAGGGGCTTCACTGCCATAGAGTCCAATTGCCAAAGCAGCCATTTTCTCCAGGGGAACGGATCCCTATCAGCTGGAGATCAGTTGTAATAGCAGATCTCCAGCTAGTACCTGGAGGCTGGCAACCCTAAGCTGCACCACAAATGTCCAAGAATTTCCCAGTCCAGAATTGGCAACCCTAGCAGGGGGTGGGTTCAGTGGAGGAAATGGAAGAAGGTTTCAATCCCCCCCCCCAAAAAAAATGCCAGTCTCCATCTGTAAATCACAGCCCTTTTTAATCTATTTAAAAAAAAAAATTACCAAAGAACTTGGAGGAAAATGCAAATTTCCCCAGATGATTTTGAAAGACAGTCTTAAACAACATGACTGGAAAAAAATTAAACATTGGAACAGCTAGGGTTGCCAACTCAGGGTTGGGAAATACCTGGAGATTGAGGAGGGCGGGGTTTGGGGAGGGGAGGGATTTCAACGCCATAGAGTCCAATTGCCAATGCAGCCATTTTCTCCAAGGGAATTGATCTCTATCAGCTGGAGATCAGTTGTAATAGCGGGAGATCTCCAGCTAGTACCTGGAGGTTGGCAACCCTACTTTAGATATACACTCCGGGATATGTTCCAGGAGGCCTTTGGACTAATAGCCTGAGGCATTTGCATATTCACCAAGACACCTTTGGACATTTGCCCAAAGGATATGAGTTCCTTGCAAAAATAATAATAATCACATTTAACCTTTGACCTCTGGTTATTATATCCTGTGATTTAAGCCCAAACTCTCACACTGAAGCCTACAGCTGTGAGTACATAAGAAAAGGTTAGAGTCCAGTAGCACTTTAGAGACCAACAGGTTTTTCGGGGTATGAGCTTCTGAGAGGCAAAGCTCCCTTCGTCAGATACAAGTGGGAATGGAGATCTGATCCTCATATCCTCCTCCTGCCTCTTGAATGGGATATAAGGGCTCCGGGATCTTCCTTCCTACTTGTATCTGACGAAGGGAGCTTTACCTTCTTTCAAAGTACGCGGCCTGTAAATCTTGTTGGCCTCGGATCTAGGTGTTCTACTGCAGACCAACGTGGATACCCTCTGAAACTTTAAACATGTGGGTCTTTTCCCCCACCCTCCTCTTAAGCCCTTTGTGGGTATGAGAGCCAGCGTGGTGTAGTGGTTAAAAGCGGTGAGTTTGGAGCGGTGGACTCTGATCTGGAGAACCGGGTTTGATTCCCCGCTCCTCCACACGAGCGGCGGAGGCGAATCTGGTGAACTGGATTTGTTTCCCCCCTCCTACAAACGAAGCCAGCTGGGTGACCTTGGGCTAGTCACAGCTCTCTCAGCCCCACCTACCTCACAGGGTGTCTGTTGGGGAGAAGGGAAGGTGATTGTAAACCAGTTTGATTCTTCCTTAAGAGGTAGGGAAAGGCAGCATATAAAAACCGACTCCTCCTCCTCCTCCTCCTCCGCCTTCTTCTTCTTCTTCTTCTTCTTCTTCTTCTTCTACTACTACTACTACTAGCTGGCAGCGACAGACCAAGAAAGGGATCTTGGGGTGGTAGTGGATAGCTCAATGAAGATGTCAACCCAGTGTGCGGCTGCTGTGAAAAAGGAAAATTCCATGCTGGCCATAATTAGACGAGGAATAGAGAATAAAACTGCTGATATCATACTGCCCTGGTACAAATCTATGGTGAGACCACACTTGGAATATTGGGTACAGTTCTGGTCACCACACCTAAAAAAGGATATTGCAGAGCTTGAGAAGGTGCAGAAAAGAGCAACACAAATGATTAGGGGACTAGAGCAACTGTCCTATGGGGAGCGGTTAAGACGCTTAGGGCTGTTTAGCTTGGAAAGAAGGCGGCTGAGGGGAGACATGATAGAGGTCTATAAAATTATGCATGGTGTGGAGAGAGCGGACAGGGAGAAGCTTTTCTCCCTCTCTCATAAGACCAGAACACGGGGTCATCTGCTGAAGCTGGAGGGTGACAGATTCAAAACAGATAAAAGGAAGTATTTTTTCACACTACGCATTGTTAAATTGTGGAACTCCCTGCCCCAGGATGTGGTGACGGCTGCCAGCTTGGAGGGCTTTAAGAGGGGAGTGGACACATTCATGGAGGAAAGGGGTATTCATGGCTGTTAGTTAGAATGGATACCAGTCATGCTGCATCCCTATTCTCTCTAGTATCAGAGGAGCATGCCTATTATATGGGGTGCGGTGGGACACAGGCAGGATGGTGCTGCTGCAGTCGTCTTGTTTGTGGCTTCCTAGAGGCCCCTGGTTGGCCACTGTGTGAACAGACTGCTGGACTTGAGGGGCTTTAGTCTGATCCAGCAGGGCCTTTCTTATGTTCTTCTTCTTCTTCTTCTTCTCCTCCTCCTCCTCCTTCTCCTCCTCCTTTCTGACCAGCACCTCTCCCATCCTGTTGCTGAAATCTCGGCTCTAATCTCCTTAGATTAGGGATTCCCTCCCCCCGTCATTCATACATTACGAAATACCCTCTTGGTCTGCTGAGAACACTATTACCATCTGTGGTAGCCCCTATCTTATTGCTTTTCAAAGCCCAGTTGTGCAGAGGAGGGGTTTCCATGTGCTGGTATACCCTCTGGGTATTTCCCCCCCCCTGGAAGCCAAACAGCTCCTCGGAGCAAAAGGCCATTCTGTTGTTGTGAAGTTCTGTGTTGTTTTTGTTGCGCTGCTTTGAATCAGCCCATCGGTGACCGCGGCGGACGCGGGGTTGCGCTCTGTCTCCGGGCCTGCCTGTGCATGTCGGCCGGCTCGGTGGCGTCGTCCTCCTCGTGCCTCGTTCTCCTCCTGGAGTGCGCAGGTCCCTTAGGCGGGAACCTCTCCTGTGTGCAAGGAGCTCGCCGGGCCTTCGAGGGCCACCCAGACGCTGCAGCCGGCCAGCTAGCTAGGGCGAGACTGCTGGCAGGGATGCCGCCGGCGCATGATGCTCTTTCGCAAGAAGCGGCCTGCTCCCAGTTTGTTTCCAGGAGGAGTTCAAAGCGCTGGTTTTAACCTGGCGGAAAGTGCCGCTGAGTCGCCATTATGGAGACCGAGTTTTTGAGTGAAAAGAGTCGGGCAAGGGCAAACCGCCTCTTTTGCAACCCTGGACTTCCTTGGTAGCCTCCTATCCAAGTACTCACCGGAGCTGAGCCCTGCTTAGCTTGAAAGATCTGATGGGATCAGGCTAGCCTGGGCCATCCAGATCTGGGCAAGAGATGAGCAGAGGTGGTTTGCTACTGCTGCCTCTTTGTAGCAAGCCATAAGAACATAAGAAAGGCCCTGCTGGATCAGACCGAGGCCCATCGAGTCCAGCAGGCTGTTCACACAGTGGCCAACCGGGTGCCTCTAGGAAGCCCCCAAACATGACGACTGCAGCACCACCATCCTGCCTGTGCTCCACAGCACTTAATATAAAGGACATGCTCCTCTGATATTATAGAGAATAGGGATGCATCATGACTAACATCCATTTTGGCTAGTAGCCATGAATAGCCCTCTCCTCCATGAACATGTCCGCTCCCCTCTTCAAGCCTTCCAAGTTGGCAACCGTCCCCACATCCTGGGGCAGGGAGTTCCAGAGTTTTAACTATGCATTGTGTGAAATCCTTCGTTTTCTCTGTTTTGACTCTCTCACCCTCCAGCTTCAGATGACCCCCGTGTTCTGGTATTATGAGAAAGGGAGAAAAGCTTCCCCCTGTCCCCTCTCTCCAATCCGAGACTTCCTGGGTGGTCTCCCAGCCAAGTACTCACCAGGGCTGACCCTGCTTAGCTTCTGAGATCCAACGAGATCAGGCTAGCCTGGGCCATTCAGCTTATAAAACCAAAATGGGTGAGACCCAGGGGGATCTGAACACCCCCCTCCCCGGTGCCGCTCACAAACCTTCGACAGAGGCCCTTCTCTGCCTCTGCCTCCCTCCCCCAGTTTTGGAGACAAGGCCGGGGGGGGGGGGCAGGGACTTCTCTGCATCGAATCTTTTGAACACCCTCCAAACACTTGCCCTGTTGAACATCAGCCCGCCACGCGTTCCTAAGCCTCTTCTCGTGGCTTCTGCTGATTCCTCTCTAATCTGTTTTTTCAGCTTTCAGTGCTGGGATCCCCACCTCCATCCCCCAGCTGTTTGCTTGGTCTTTAAATTTTCATGGTGCTGTGTTTGGTGTGACACCGTGCCTTGTGTGCACTGGGGCTATGGTTGCCAACCTCCAGGTGGGTCCTGGAGATCTCCAAGAATTACAACTGATCCACCAACTACAGAGATCAGTTCCCCTGGAGAAAACGGCTGCTTCTGGAGAGTATGGGCTCTCGGGCATTATACCCTGCCGAAGCCCCTCCCCTCTCCAAACTCCACCCTCTCCAGGCTCCACCCTCAAATCTCCAAGAATTTCCCAGCCCAGACTTGGCGATCCTATTTAGGGGGGATGGAAGCATAGAATGGCATAAGGATGTGATTGCACCTGTGTCATGTGTTGCCACATTCACGGCTGTCTAATGCGCTGTGCATGCATGCGCCATGTTACGCATTCTACGCTCCCAGAAGATAATTCACAGTGGGAAGCCATGTTAGTCTGTCTGCAGCAGTAGAAAAGAGCAAGAGTCCAGTAGCACCTTAAAGACTAAAAAAAATATTTTCTGGCAGGGTATGAGCTTTCGTGAGCCACAGCTCACTTCTTCAGATCCCAGGTTCAATCCCCGACATCCCAAGTTAAAGGGACTAGGCAAGGATCTGAAGAAGTGAGCTGTGGCTCACGAAAGTTCATGCGTCCAAGAGACATGCGCCAGTGGTCCCCCGGTGCTGTTCAACGGCCTGTCCGCAAAGAAGGGCGCGCTGGTGTTTGCGCGCGTCTGTTTGTGTGTGCACGCTGGAGAGGCGTGGTGGCACCTCGGGCTGGCCTTTGCTTCGGTGCAACCCGTCTGCAAGAAACCCATGTGCTGACTGGAGAGAGAAATTATGGATGTATATGAGGATGGCCAAAAACAGAATTCCTACATGGAAAAGACATGGAAGAATTAAAAAAAACTTGGGCAAAGGCCGTCACATATTGGGGATAAACTGGCAAAAATGGATTTTACTATTTATTTAGTGAGTTATAGAAATTAGTTTTATTACTTTTTTATTATACTGTTAATGGAAATTTTTAAAACTGTTAAGACACTTGGTTCTTGTAGGTTATCCGGGCTGTGTGACCATGGTCTTGGTATTTTCTTTCCTGACGTTTCGCCAGCAGCTGTGGCAGGCATCTTCAGAGGAGGCATCTTCTACTCCTCTGAAGATGCCCGCCACAGCTGCTGGCGAAGCGTCAGGAAAGAAAATACCAAGACCACGGTCACACAGTCCGGATAACCTGCAAGAACCAATGAACTCTGACTGTGAAAGCCTTTGACAATATGTGAAGACACTTCCTTGGAAGTCTGGTGGTGGGTCACTTTTTAATGTGGGTGGAGGGTCAAAAGGGTATTTTTTGTTTTCCGAATTGTACAATTTTGTAATTATGAATGTATTACTAAGAGCATATGATTGATACTGATATGGTAAAATGGTTTGTGGAGGAGAAGGAGACCCAAAACCGTTGTTTACAATAAAACAGTTATTTTTTTTGGAGCAGCTGCTACCCAGAGCAATCTACCGAGTAAAAATCTCTGAGCCCCGATTGTACTGAGGAAGGGATATTTATCCAAATTCAAGATATGACAACCCATCAACATTCAGGGTAA